>NC_141913.1:2500000-3125000 GCF_057802395.1 Ceratotherium simum simum
CTTTTAAATTGTAAAGAGTCACTAGACTAGAAAAAACTTTCAATGTTATTTCTAAATAACTTATTTATGGGGCCGGCCCCGTGGCTTAGCAGTTAAGTGTTCGTGCTCCGCTGCTGGCGGCCCAGGTTCGTATCCCGGGCGCGCACCGACGCACTGCTTCTCTGGCCATGCTGAGGCTGCGTCCCACATACAGCAACTAGAAGGATGTGCAGCTATGACATACAACTATCTACTGGGGCTTTGGGGGAAAAAAAATAAATAAATAAATAAAATTTAAAAAAAAAAAAATAAATAACTTATTTATGATATTTTCCCTAACACTAGTAATTTAAATATAAAAAATTAATTTAGTAATAAGAAACAGTCTGTGAGAATGCCACTCAAGATTCCCTGGGGGAGCCTTCATCTTACTCATCCTTGGTTCCTAGAGTTGCTACAGGATGGAGTAGCATAAATGATCATTATTAATCTTGTTTTATGGTTTGAGCAGATACCTGGCAGATTAATCCTGTCTAATGTATATAAAACCAAAACATCATTTCACTTGAAACATTTTCATTTGTTGGAGGTTGCAGGGAAAGAGGGTGGTTCTAGTTTCTCTCTAGGTCTTAAATGATAGAGAAAACAAAGAATTTATGCATAAATGGAAATCAAGAAATGAACTTCAATAATAGTCCCAACAAATACCCAGTAGCCACACGGTGGATGTCGGGTTGCCTGGGAAAGCTGAGCTGGGGAACATGGCCTGGACCCATCTTCTGTGGAATTAGGAGAAAGGAAAAGGACTCTTCCCACCACTTTTGTCCCAAGACATGGGATCTTTATTATATTGTACATTCTTTGGTCATATTTTAGGTGGAGTTTTAGGTATCTTTAACATCCTAGTTTCTTTTAGTCTGATTGTCTCTATTTGGTAGAGACTCTGCAGCAGAGTTGAAGCAGTGTACGTTTAGCTGTCAGATATGAATTCAAGTGCCACAGTCAAACCTTGACCCTGGTCAAGTTATTGCACTGACCTTGGCCACAATTTTTTCATCTTATATTGGGGAGGATAGTACTTAATCCACAGGATTGTTTCGAGGAATAGAGAATATATGCGTAAAACAACTCGCACATAGTAAGTGCACACAGGTAAATGGTAGCTATTGTTTCTCAAGTTTTCATTGCTTATTTTCCTTACCAATTATAGATCTTTTGACATTCAAATGTGGTGACCACAATTCAGGAAAAGAAAAATCAAATACATGGATCAAATGTATTTATGGGTGTACCAAAAGCAAAGCAGAGCGTTTTAGATTAGGTTCTTCCTAAACCCATGAAAGGTGAACTCCTTAGAAAAGTGTGTAGCACATAGCAAGTGCTCAATAAGTGTTATATGTTTAGTATTGTATTATCATTGTCATTTCGTTAACAAGTTTAAGCTTTCTCTGTGTATATTCTTTCTTTCGAGCTATTCAAAATGCTTATATTCCCTGCATGTCACTTAAATTTCTAAGCTTGAAACTTGGTACCTGGGGCTTGAGCTAAGGGATGATAACTAAGACATTGTCAGGGATAGGAAAGAACTACTTTAGCATTGATTGTATGGAATTCTGTACAAATCAAAACCCAAAAAGGCCTGGAATTCTGCTCAGAAGTTTATGTTCTCTAATCATTATATTATTTCATGCTGAATCCTCAACCTTTTACTCTTATGTTTTCCAATTGCATAATTATAAATTAATTTTAAAAGATAAAATGTAGGTATCAATTAGCGTTAAGATTGGTTTTGTGTGTCAGAGACCCAGAGGTGAAGACCCTTAAGTAAAAGCATTGTATTTCTCTCTAATAAAAATTTTGGAAGTAGACAATTCAGGGATGGTACGGCAGCTCAGTGATTCTCAGCAACTCCAGCTCCTTCTTCAGCATTGCTTTGAATTCTTAGTGTTTAAGTGCCTCATGGTGCACCATGGCTGCATGAGCTGCAAATATCATATCCTCAATCCAGCTAATAGGAAGGAAGAAGGAACAAAGATGGTGAGCCCCTTCCTTTTAAAGACACCTCCCAGAAACTGTTCTAGACATCTCATCTTATATGCCACTCACCAGAACTTAGGCACACGGCCACACCTCGCTAAAGAGGCTGGACGTTTTAGTCTGTATTCTGGGTGGCCTTATGCCCAGCTAAGATTTAGAGATTTTATTGTTCTGAAAGAAGAGGAGACCAGGTATTGGGGAGAGGTAGGACTATCTGTGACATTTGGGTTTCACCAGTGCTTGAATGATTCTTTTCTCTTATGTCTTCTTTTTACTCTTTTCTTTTCTAAATAGATCCCATGCGTGGCCCAAGAAAACTGGAAGTGGTAGAAGTCAAATCCCGGCAAATCACTATCCGCTGGGAGCCATTTGGATACAACGTGACTCGTTGCCATAGTTATAATCTTACAGTCCACTACTGTTACCAAGTTGGAGGACAGGAACAAGTGCGAGAAGAAGTAAGCTGGGATACAGATAATTCACACCCTCAACACACCATCACTAACCTCTCACCATATACCAATGTTAGCGTGAAACTCATCCTCATGAATCCCGAGGGACGGAAGGAAAGTCAAGAACTCATAGTACAGACAGATGAAGATCGTGAGTACCTTCAAGTGATATGTTTATGGGAAATATATATTCTTTCAAAAAACAGCTTTTGTTTCTTGTAAATTGAGATCTTTATAATGAAAATGGAAGAAACCTATTTACTGTGTTGAATGATACAAATGTGTCTCTGTGCTTCTGTGTACTTAAGCATTGATTAAAAAAGGTAGAGGGAAGAAAGACGTAGAAGTTTATTTTAATTCTTTATGAGTCGTATAGTTCCTTTTCTATATCTAATAATTCTGTATTGCTCTAAATACCTCTTTGTTCAAGTTTTATTATCAGGTTGGACTGAAAAGTTGTTGTTTGGGGTATTATGTTATTTATATGAAATGCTTACTTAAATATATTTAAATGGCATTCTGAAACATTTTTCAAAGTTCAGATGAAAATTCAGCACAGAATAGAGGCTGCCCTTGCTTTTTAGCGCAGTGCTGGGAAACTACCTCATTAGGGTAGCTGTCATGAAATAGTTCATACTTTCCCATAGGAACAGTGTTGTAATTGGATGTTACCTTAATAAACAAGGATTTAACAAATAAACCTGCACGTTATCAGCAACTCATCAAAAAAGCAAATACTCAATTGCAATATACCTCTAAAATAATTTAAAATAGTAAAATTATACTTGAATCCCATAGCATGGATATAAATGTGCTTTTACTCTGATTATACAGGGGACTCTCCTATATAATTATGTGTTCATATAGCACAGAAAATACAGTGGTAATGTTTCATATATTTGACCTAAAATTCATTTGCTAGGAATCAGAATAAGTGGCAAAGACCTTGGGAAGCCCATTAAATGAATACACTTACTTATTCCTGGGAAAATAGGTGTTTAACTTTTTGTTTCTTCATGCAGCTGATTATGCTCTTTGACCATTGATTATAACATGAATTAAATGTTTATAATCACACGTTATTGTTCCATTTAAAGATCTAACAAAGTATTTTTGAGTGTTTATTACCTGTGCAACACCATGCATATTGCTATAGAAGAAAAACATGGAAACAGCCAGAGTAAATGAGGAGCTCACCTCACATCCTTCTCTCTTGGTTTTTGTAGCCCCTCAAGTCCTGCCTTCGCTGGTTGCTCTCAAATAGTTGTTCTATTACAGTTACTTTTGTAAGGAGTATTAGTTTGATACAGGTCACTCAGTCAAGGCTGAGGCTGGAAGCCCTATTTCTGTTTCTTCCAGCTCTTTTTCGTCTCCCAGAAAAGGGGAAAGAAGGTGTCGGTGTTGTCAACAGGTCATCTCTAGACCCTTCCTCCCCTGCATTTCTATATGTAATTTGGTCCTAACTCCTGTTGTTTCTACATCCAAAATGTTAGATTGTTCTTTCCTCTCAACTTCCAAGGCCTGTGTTCAGATCCTCATTATTTTATGCTGAAATTTCTGTAATGGTTTCTAAGTTTTTTTGTGGTTCCAGCTTTTCCCGTTCTAATGCCCCCCTACTCTATCACTAAACTAATCTTTAAAATACATTTGCATCCTGTCACTCTCTCCACAAGAGCCTTCAGTGATTCTCTTTATCCAAGTCTTGACTTTCAAGGTCTTCTTTCTTCTTGGCTCCTACTCTAGAACTAATAACTTTTCCTCCACTGCAGCTCATCCTGCGAAGATGTCGCCTCAGTCAGTCCTGTATGCCAGACCCTTATATCCAGGCTCTTCCTCATTGTATGCCCTCCTCTCCCACCTGGCTGCCTTTCAATTCCATCTCCTCCGCTACCCTCCCAAGTTCTCCTCAAGTTTCATGTTCTTTATAAGGATGTCTCCAAATCTTCCAGCCCATATTACTCTCACCTTTCTGAAATTATTTGCACTTGATAAGATCCTTAAATCTCTAAGCCTCAATTTCCTCACCTGAGAAATGAGAATAACAGTCCTCAGGCATATTAGTGTTAGAAGAAATTTGCATCAAAAGCTATTTGTAGCTGCCAGAAAGGGAACTTTTATAACTGATTATTATTATTATTGTCGTAACAATTCAGAGCAACTCCTTGTGACCCTTCCTTGTTCTCTCATTATGTTATATTTATATTTGTTTCTCTTAACCATAAAGTACTTGAGAGAAGAAGCTGTTTTTCTTCTGTAGCAATATGCATGGTATTGAGTAGGTAATAAACACTCAAAAATATTTTATTAGTCTTTAAATAAAACAATAAATTTGTTGACAATCATTTAATTCCTGTTTTAATCAACAGTAGTGTTTTAATCAATGGTAGAGGGAGATAAATGCAGTTATTTTTAGGTAGATGCATCTTGCTGAAGCATGACCCCACTCAGCACCTTTGGATTTCAGCTTGAGAACTGACATGAGCTAGGAATTCTGTTGAGTTCTGTCAAAATGTGAGATCAGAATAACTTATATTTTTGTTTGTTTCAGTTATCTTGCTAGTCCCTGAACTTGAGGCATGCATTACTTCCAAATAAAAATCCATCGTTTTCATAGCACACTGGCATCTAGTTAATTAAAAAACTTGTATTTAAAATTATATTTCCTAACAACAACAGTAAAAATTACTTCAAAAAAGATAGAGAAAAGAAAGAAATAGAATAGTTGTCAAACAATACTGAGTTTGAAGAGGAAAAAGAATGATGAGTCACTTTATCTACCATTAACAAAGACTACAATTCATTGAAAATTGTGCATTTTATTGTAGTATAAAATTTTTATTAAAATATTGTTGATTTCATGAGAAAGTACATGGAAAAAAATTATCTTTTTATTACTGTTAAGAGTATCACAAAGCAGCATAGGGCTCTATTCCATAAACTTAGATATTAAGGCTGTATATCCCACATCCTGAATTCCTAGGACTTCCAAAAACAGGTATTAGGGCTAAGTTCCTGTGAGGTACTGTCTTCCCTACTTTAATTAGCTCTTCTGGTATTTTATTTCAATTCACTTTATCTCTTTCTGACCTAAAACAATTTTTTTTCAATGTTTCTATTTTTCTTATTTTTTAAATTAATTTATGTATTTTTATATTGAAATACAGTTGACATAAAATATTATGTTAGTTTCAGGTATACAACATAGTGATTTGATATTTATATACATTATGTTAAGTCTAGTCACCATCTGTCACCATACAAAGTATTAGAGTATTATTGACTATATACCCTAGGCTGTACATTACATCCCCGTGACTTATTTATTTTATAACTGCAAGTTTGTACTTCTTAATCCCCTTCATCTGTTTCAACCCATTCTCCTCTGGTGACTCCCAGTTTGCTCTCTGTATCTATGAGTCTGTTTCTGTTTTGTTTATTTATTAGTTTTATTTTTTAGATTCCACATGTAAGTGGAATCATATGGTGTTTGTCTTTCTCTGTCTGACTTATTTCACTTAGCATAATACCCTCTAGGTCCATCCATGTTGTCCCAAATGGCAAGAGTTCATTCTTTTTTATGGCTGAGTAGTATTCTATTATACATATATATCACATCTTGTTTATCCATTCATCCCTCAATGGGCACTTAGGTTGCTTCCATGTCTAGCTATTGTGAATAATGCTACAATGAACATAGAGGTGCATATATCTTCTCGAATTATTGTATTTGTTTTCTTCAAGAAAATACCCAGAAGTTGAATTGCTGGGTGGTATGGTGGTTCTATTTTTAATTTTTTGAGGAAACTCTGTACTGTTTTCCATAGTGGCTGCACCAGTTTACATTCCCACCAACAGTGCACGAGGGTTCTCTTTTCTCCACATCCTTGCCAACACTTGTTATTTGTTGTCTTTTTTGATGACAGCCATTCTGACAGGCATGAGGTGATATCTCATTGTGGTTTTGATTTGCATTTCTCTGATAATTAGTGATATTGAGCATCTTTTTTTTTTTTTTGTGAGGAAGATCAGCCCTGAGATAGCATCCATGCTAATCCTCCTCTTTTTGCTGAGGAACACCAGCTCTGAGCTAACATCTATTGCCAATCCTCCTCCTTTTTTTTTCCCCCAAAGCCCCCCAGTAGATAGTTGTATGTCATGTTGCACATCCCTCTAGTTGCTGTTTGTGGGACGCGGCCTCAGCATGGCCGGAGAAGCGGTGCGTCGGTGCGCGCCCGGGATCCGAACCAGGGCCACCAGTAGTGGAGCATGCACACTTAACCGCTAAGCCACGGGGCCGGCCCCTAAGCATCTTTTCATGTGTCTGTTGGCCATCTGTATGTCTTCTTTGGAAAAATGTCTATTCATGTCCTCTGCCCATTTTAAATCAGATTATTTGTTTTTTTGATATTGAGTTGAGTTCCGTATTAACCCCTCATCAGATACAACATTTGCAAATATCTTCTTCCATTCAGTCAGTTCCTTTTCATTTTGTTGTTGGTTTCCTTGGCTGTGCAAAAGCTTGTTAGTTTGATGTAGTCCCATTTGTTTATTTTTGTTTTTGTTGCCCTTGCCTGTGGAGACAGATCCAAAAAAATATTGCTAAGACTTGGGCTGGCCCTGTGGCTTAGCGGTTAAGTGCGCGCGTTCCGCTGCTGGCAGCCTGGGTTCGGATCCCAGGCGTGCACCGACGCACCGCTTCTCCGGCCATGCTGAGGCCACGTCCCACATACATCAACTAGAAGGATGTGCAGCTATGACATACAACTATCTACTGGGGCTTTGGGGTAAAAAATAAATTAAAAAGAAAAATAAATAAATAAAAATATTGCTAAGACTGATGTCAAAGAGTTTACTGCCTATGTTTTCTTCTAAGAGTTTTATGGTTTCAGATCTTACATTTAAGTCTTTAATCCATTTTGAGTTTATTACCTAAAAATAATTATATGAATCTCATTTAGGTTTAGCTGTTAACATTTCCATAACACCATCAATTACAAAGTCTCCAGTACATTTTAGTAAATTAACCTCTTAAAATGACCCGTGATTAACATAATTTTGACTATCTCCCATTTTATTTTACTCTCATTTATACTAATTGAATGAAATCAAAGGTTTGTTTTTTTCTAAGTTTTAACCTTCTTTTCATCTGCACAGAGATTAATGAATATTTTCTATTTAAGAAATATCATTGCAAAATAATAGAGCCACTCATCATAGTTATCTTGATGCTGTGAGAAAATTGATGATGATGTCATAAACACTTTCAAGGTAATGAGGAAGAGACTTACACCTTTCTCTGGTGTGGCCCATTTCAGTTCAACTTCTGATTATGATGAACGTTTTAGTCTCAGAGCCTGGAACCCAAATTTTCTTAGAACTCATCAGTGTCATAACTTCTTCAATACCTTGTTTTTCTTTGCATTGATGTAGTTTCACATCAATTCCTTGAACCTAAGACAAACAATTATTTTCATATTTATATATTATTTAGAGTTTAGACAATAGAGATCAACTTAATCTAACTTCCTCATTTTAGAAATGATTCAACTGAGACCCAAGGAGGTTCACTGAATTGCTCAAATTGCACAGTTTAATTGCTGGAAAGTCTTAAATCAGAACCCAGGCCTCCCTTCTGAATCAGTAATTTTTTTTCCTGCTAAACTATACTTAGCTCTATTTAGAATAACTATAAATGTCCTACATCTACCTATAAGTTGTCCCTCAACTAAAAAAATGTGTACTACTTATGAGTCCTTTTGAAATTCTCGTCAGTCTTTCCAACCTGTGGAGATCTTACCAACCTTTAAAGGACTACTCATATCATCCCACAATCTAAAACATTTCTCCAACTCCTTTTTTTAAACTTGATTGACATATGTTTATTTGATCATGAATTGATGAACATTTGTGTTGTTTCTTCTTTTTGGCTATTATGAATAATGCTGATATTAATTTTCATATACAAGTTTTTGAGGGACATATGTTTTCAGTTCTCCTAGCTATGTACCTAGGAGTGGAATTGCTAGGTCATGTGGTAAATTTATCTATGTTTAACCGTTTGCAGAACTGCTAGACTGTTTTCAAAGTAGCTGGATGATTTTACATTCCCTTCAACAGTGTATGAGGGTTCCAATTTCTCCACATTCTCTGCAATACTTGCTATTATATGTCTTTGGATTCTTGTCGTCCTAGTGGGTATGAAGTGGTATCTCATTGTGGTTTTGATTTGCATTTTTCTGCTGGCTAATGTTGTTGAACATCTTTTCATGTGCTTATTGACCATCTGTATATCTTTTTTGGAGAAGATTTATACAGATCCTTTATCCATTTTTAATTGGATTATTTGTTTTCTTATTGGGTTTTAATAGTTCTTTATGTATTTTAGATATAAGTCTCTTGCCAGATAAATGATTTGCAAAAACTTTCTTCCGTTCTGTGTGTTGTCTTTTCACTTTCTTGATAGTGACCTCTGAAGCACTAAAGCTTTTCATTTTGATGTTGAGTTTATTTATGTTGTCTTTTGTTGCTTTTGCTTTTGGTGTCATATCTAAGAAACTATTGCCTAATACAAGGTCATGAAGATTTACACCTGTTTATTCTAAGAGTTTTGTGGTTTTAGCTCTTAGATTTAGCTCTTTAATCTGTTCTGATATAATTTTTATATATGGTGTGAGGTAGGAATCCGACTTCATTCTTTTGCATGTGGATATCCAGTTGTCCCAATCTTTGCTGAAAAGATTATTGTCTCCCCATTGAATTTTCCTGGCACCCTTGATGCAAATCAATTGACTGCAAATGTGTAGGTTTATTTCTATACTCTCAACTCTATTCCGGTGATCTGTGTGTCTGTCCTCATGCCAACACCATGCTGTCTTGATACAGTAGCTTTGTATTAAGTTTTGAAATCGAGAAGTGTGAGTCCTCTCTGACCACTTTTTGATTACTTACACCATCACCAAAAAATTTGATCATGCCCCCCCAAATATATGTATAAGTACTACAGATATACTAGTTTATGAATAGAGTAGACACACTAATACACCAAATTGTCTATAATATAAAGCATAGTCAAAAACTGAATTTAAATGAAGACAAGATAAATAATATTTTTAAAATAATATTAAATGTTGTTTTATAGAATATTGGCAAGTAAATTTCCATCTTCCCTTATGTCAATTAGAGTTTCTTGCAAACTGATCAAAAGGTGTTGTGTATTATAGGATTTTAAAAAATGGCATCAAACTTTCCCAAATCTTTTACATTATTAATAAATAAAATAATTTTTTAAAAAATATATTATTTCATCTACCTCACATCTTTTTGAAATACCTATTTTGTGTGTATTTTTAATAATATATTAAATATCAGTACAGTAGTTCATATATATTCTTCTTTGACATGCTTTTGTCACTTAATATTATGGTTATAAAATTCATCCACAATAATGTATATAGCTGTCATTTATTTTCAATCTTTTTTGTATTTTATTGTGTGAATATAAAACAATTTATTAAACCATTTAGTTTGTCTCCAATTTATTATTTTTATTTAAGAAATTCTGCTATGTTGACATGTCAGTATATGCCTCCTGGTACATTTGTGCGAGAATATTACTAGGATATATACCTGGAGGTGAGATTATTGGGTCATATGATACATGCCTCTTTAACTTTGGAAAATAATTCGCAAAGTGGCTATACCAGTTTACATTCCCACAAGCAATGTGTGGGAATTCTCATTGCTCTAATCTTTATTTATTTTTGAAGAATGAAAAAATTTGTTTAAAAGATGCTTACTGAGCTTTGTCCAGTTGATTCAAACTTTAAAGAAAAAGTAATAAAATTCTTTTCTTTATAAGAACAGTGTAGCCAAAATGGTTTTAAATTTCAGATTTTTAAAAGAAAATTGAGTGTATCTATGGACTGTTAAAATCTTGTGCCTCAATAAAGAGTTAAAAACCTATCAAGTCTAGAAAAATCTAATTTAGGGGGGAGTCTATTACTCAAACATTTATCGATTTTTTTTTCCCCTTCTAGTGCCAGGCGCTGTTCCTACTGAATCCATACAAGGAAGTACCTTCGAAGAGAAGATATTTCTTCAGTGGCGAGAACCCATTCAAACATATGGTGTCATCACTTTATATGAGGTAGTATACACATTTGTTAGTAATTTAATTTTACTTTCTTTGATATCTAGACTAGTATTAAAAAATGCATAATTGCATGCCTTTTAAGAAGTTTAATGCCTTCAATAGTTGTAATGGTTACTGAATAGAAGCAAAAAAATTAAAACTGAGTTTTTGAATTATGTATAATTTCAGGATGTATATTTATAATGATTTGAATGTTTCCAGATTATATGTTATTATATGTAAAGACACAACATAATATTTTAAAAATCACCTTTCTTAAAAACAATAAGTATTTTGCGGTGTACATTGATTAGGAGGCAATCACAGAATCCAATTCTTGCTAGCTATAAAATATTTTACTGCTGAATTATAAACACTGATTATCCAATTAGCAAAGTCAATAGGTATTGTCGCAAGAATAACAATAGAATAATGTCTTTTGGATTCTTAGTATTAGCAAAACATCCTTTAGACTTCTGTGACATAGTTTTTCTACTGAGGCATATCAAATGGTTGAATGATAGATGGCAGAGAAGAATTTGATGAATTGTTCAAGGAAAAAAATAATAGCAATAACGGGGTGACAGTCATCATCACATCTGTGTGAACATCATTTCACTATGCCTATTGTCATAGAAACAAGCAGGTGCATTTTTTTAAAACTAGCATTTATATGAATGCAAATTCAACAAAATTATAAGTTGTTAGGTTTCTAAAAATCGCAGCAGTTCCTCCTATGGAAGCTCTGCTTGAATACCTTTCAGAACTACTGACAAAAGCCTGAGCAGATTAGCTGTCAGATGATAATCACTGGTAAACCCCTTCCCTGACCCAGCTAGCCTCACATTTATGTTTCCTTATACCTTTTGAAAATTGGTATTGAAATGCAAAAAAGAAAAAATTGTTTTTAATTGAAAGCCTAACAAAGTAAGAGAAAAGATAAAAGAAGAAATTTGATTTTCACGTTAAGTTATTGATGCTGTTTGTTGGCTGCTTCACTGTAAAAGAATCGAGTGTTATAAACATCCATGGCTCAGCTTTGATAGAACTAAGTTTTATAGTGAAATCAAACAAGTTTGTATTTTGTTCTCTGTAATCAGAGTCTTTTAGATTATAATAACTATACTTTAATTAATATTTTGGCCCCATAACCATTTTCCAGTCTCAGTTTTGGAGATTCTTACCTAAGAATAACAGAATATTTTGCTAGAAAGGATACAGTCTTTGAAATCAATGTTAAGTTCCCAGAAATAGGTCTACCTGTCCTAAAAGCCACATATTGGTATCTAGACAGACAGAAAATAATAGCCAGATTCTTTCTTTCTGATCCCACTGAACATTTATCTTTGGGTAATAAGTAACTTTAATGTGAAAACAATAGGAATGATAATTCAAAAGAAGAACTCATTAATCTCTCCGGCTTCAGCAGCCAGGATCTCCCAGTGAACACTGATCTAAATGCTACTGCAATGGGGATGCATCAGTCTGTCATAAATCAGGGTTTTAAAAATCAGATATAGGTAAGCAGAGCAGGTTGGTTCATTTTTTTAGGTACTAGAGAGAAAATGTCAAATGTGTGAATCAGGCTTAAGTGATTAAATCTAAGTTTTTTGGGGGCCAGCCCAGTGATGTAGTGGTTAAGTTCGCATGCTCTGCTTTGGTGGCCCAGGGTTCCCAGGTTCAGATTCCAGGCACGGACCTATATACCACTCATCAATCCATGCTGTGGTGGCGTCCCACGTACAAAAAATAAAGGAAGATTGGCACGGATGTTAGCTCAGCGACTATCTTCCTCACCAAAAAAATATATATATGTGTATATATATAGGTTTTCTGACCGCCAAATCTTTCTTTCTCTTTTCCCCATGTTTTCCAGAAGTAGGAAGGAGGGAGTTCTGGGTTCCTCCAGGTAGGGATCTCAGGAGGGAGCTCTTCTTTAGCTGAGACTCACTGCCTGCTGTGATTCGCCCAGCTTGTGCCAGAGTCTGTGATAGACATAGCTTCTTCCTGGACCTGAGGACGGATGTTGAACCAGACTCGGCCCCTCTCTGGAGAACCCCAGTCTCCTGGGGCAGACATCATGCTAAGAAAATAGAACAGTTGCCCAAAAGGAAGCAGGAACCTTAAGAACAGTATATTCTTTCATAAAAACATATATAACTATAGGTAAAATCTAGAAGGGGAGGTAAATTTTCATAGTTGGAAAAAAGCTTAGTAATAAGTGATACAGGTGTTCTTTAGTGTGGGGAGCACACTGGAAAGCTTTTTTTGTGTGTGTGGGGAAGATCAGCCCTGAGCTAACATCCATGCCAATCCTCTTCTTTTTGCTGAAGAAGACTGGCCCTGAGCTAACATCTATTGCCAATCTTCCTCTTTTTTTTTTTTTTCCTCTTTTTTCTCCCCAAAGCCCCAGTAGATAGTTGTATGTCATAGTTGCACATCCTTCTAGTTGCTCCATGTGGGACGCAGCCTCAGCATGGCCCGACAAGCGGTGTGTCGGTGCGCACCCGGGATCCGAACCCAGGCTGCCAGTAGCGGAGTGTGCACACTTAACCGCTAAGCCACGGGGCTGGCCCCTGGAAAGCTTTTGAAGGAAAGAAGGAAAAACAGATTGAGTGGTGTAGATGCTGTAAATGAATATGCCATGGGTTCAGGTATATTCTCAAGTTCTCTCTTTACTTCTTGTGAAAGATATACCAAACGATTAATGATTGGAAAATGCTGACATCATTTTTTGCCAGGAGTTATGACAATTTACAACCTTAAAGCATTCTTCTGGTCTTATTCTTTGCCCTACCTTCCCCTAGCGTCCATCTTCAGCCTTCTCAAACTAGCCTTTCCTTTCTGTTCCCCTACCTTTGTTCCAGCTCCAGCCTTCCATATACCCTACCTCCCTATCAGCCATTTCATTGTATCAGAGTCATCTTCCTAAAACCTGGGACTATAATTACACCCTTCCTCAACAGCTACCAACATTTTATGTTATCAAATTATAAATGTAATATTGCTCTCTGAAAGAATATTTTCAGTACAGAAATATTCAAAATAAAATATCTTTGCTTCCCAATTTCACTTTTCAGATACAATTACTATTAACAACTAGATGCATGTCCTTCCAAATTTTACAGTAAAGGTAGAAATTATAGGGTAAGTTCATTTATGAATATAGATGGATAAAATTTGATAAATCTTAGAAAATCGAGCATTTTATTACAAGAATAATATGCCATATAAGACCCCCACCTCACATCATACAAAAATAAATACCAAATAGATTCATGATCTAAACACAAAAATTAAACTATAAGAACACTATAAGAAAAATAAGGAAGACATTTTTGTAATATATCTTTCTAAGCTTGACCCAGAAGTCATTTTTTAAAAGATTGACAGATTTGGTTATATAAGAATTTAAACTTCTGAATGATGAAAGATACCACAAAGAAAGTCTACACACAAACAGAGGACTTGGGGAAATGATTGTCAACATTTATAGCAGTCACGAGCTGGTGGCTGTAATATACAGAGCATTGATATGGATTAATAAGAAATAGATAAAACACTCCATTAGAAAAAATGGACAAAGAATAAGAGGAGGCAACTTATAGAAAAAAAATCCAAATGGCATGCAAGCATTTGAAAAGATACCTACTCCCCCTTGCTAATAATTAAGAAAGCAATAAAACAAGTGCTACAGAAAGTTTAAGTTTGTATGGTAAGCAGTGATGTGGGGAAATGTGTGCATGTATAGACTGTTAGTGGGAAAATACATTTGCAACTTCTTATGTAGGTAATTTGAGAGTATCTATCAAAATTTAAACATTGCATATCAAACCTATTTCTAGAAGTTTATCAGTCAGTAATACTCCCAAATACACAGTATTTCCATTGTACCTCACTAAATTTACATAGTTCACAATAGCCTAGTGAGTGAAGACAAAAGTATAAAAAGTATTGTCCCTTGTATACTAAAAGTAACAGCCTTATCAACAGCTCAATAGAGAGAGAATGAAATACGTACCAAATAAGTACCAAATCAATAAGTGCAAATCAATATAATGTGTGAATAGAGTATAAAGTGCAGGTTGCTTGGGAGCATAGTAAAGTAGAATGGTCTGGACTTTTCAACTGATTGGGGTATTGACTAATCAAGAGTTGAAGACACCTCAAGATCCCGAGCCTGTGTAACTAGGCTCGGTTAATCACTGTTGACTGAGATAGTAGTAGTAAAGAAAGAAATAGACTTTAGGGGCCATGTTAAAAAGTTTGGTTTCGGGGCTGGCCTGGTGGTGCAAGCAGTTAAGTGTGCGCGCTCCGCTGCGGAGGCCCAGGGTCCGCCGGTTCGGATCCCGGGCATGCAGCGATGCACCACTAGTCAAGCCATGCTGTGGCGGCGTCCCATATAAAGTGGAGGAAGATGGGCACGGATGTTAGCCCAGGGCCAGTCTTCCTCAGCAAAAAAAGAAGAGGATTGGCAGATGTTAGCTCCCAGCCAATCTTCCTCAAAAAAAAAAAAAAATTTAGTTTCAATATTCAAGGCCTTCCGTGATCTAATCCCAGTTTATATTTATTACTGCATCTCCGATTATTTTTTTCCTGGAATTTAAGGAGCCATGTATATGGAATTTTCTCCAAGAACCTTCTGAACACCACCCAGCTTTTGCTTATATCCTTCTTTCCTCCTGATGCCCTCCCCTCCATTCTCCTCCTGTGATACTTCTGTTTATCTTTCAGTGTTTGATTTAAATACTGTACATTTCCCTGAAGTATCCTAGGTCCTTTCCTCCCCTGAAATCAGATTTATTTATTTGTTCTTTTGATTGTTTGGACCTCCATTAAAGGACTGTATTTAATGCTGAATGGAATTACAATCAACTCACACTCCCTAGAAGATTTTGATTCACTTCCTGGTAAAAGAGCACATGTTAATTCATTTTGGTTCTCTATGAATCTCTCAGTTTAGAATTTGAAACTTTAAGTGGAGGAGGGGAAGATAATTTTGGAAAATTTCAAGCACTTACATCCACATCAGAAATCATCCAACATAAGCGGCAGTTGACTCCATCTCACCTAAATCTAACCCCTGCATATGTTGTTTGCATGTCCTTTGCTTTTGACTTGGCATCTAGATCCAGCACTGGAACATGAGTGTTCTCTATAGGAGCTTCATTAAAGTCACATTGGCCCCCAGCCGGTGACGCAGTGCAAGTGTGGAAGCAGTCCTAAACTTTCCTTCTGGGAGTTTCCTGCTGCTTTTCCACAGCCTGGTACTTGACAGGCACCTAATAAACACTTACTGAATGAACAAATGAAAAAATAAATGCCAAAGGGACGTGATGCATTCGGCTTTGCGTGTGGGGTTATATCCTGGTGCCCCTGAGAACTACTACTCAGGGGCACAGAGGTTTATTGAGCATCAAATCTGTGGCAGGCAGTGGAATTCTAGAGCTAGATAGCCCCTGTTCCTGAGGATCTTTTTTTAATCCCTGCAATTCAAACTCTCAGGGCTCTGGATGGGTTTGAGGGGAATCCATGAACTTTCAGATGATTTGTGTCCACAAATATTTGTTTGTTAGAGGTGAGGGAAAGGATTCATAGTTTTTAGGAGTGCATGAATTAGTGTATATGTGCATTTTTATGGGTGGGAAGAGAAGATCTATAATGTTTATCAAATTATCAAAGGGCTGTGACTAAAGACAGTTAAGAACCCTCAGCCCCCTTACAACTTCAGGGCTATAGGCAAGTACAAACCCATCAGCCCCAGTGAAACAGCAAGTCCTTTGATAAAGCATTTGCTTTTTGCTTTATAGTCTGAGCCGGTGGAGCAAACATCCTGCTTGCTATAGTGTGAGCATTTATGTGAGCGCTCTCACACCTGCTCTCTCCAGGAGTCTTTTTAGGAAAATATATACTAAGTGCCAAATATTTACTGGTCACAGTGGGATCAGAAAGAAGAATAAGACATCAGTCACTCCTCAGAAAGAAGATACAATTAGGGCCGGCCCCGTGGCTTAGCGGGTAAGTGCGCGCGTTCTGCTGCTGGTGGCCCGGGTTCGGATCCCGGGCGCGCACCGACACACTGCTTCTCTGGCCACGCTGAGGCCGCGTCCCACATACAGCAACTAGAAGGATGTGCAACTATGACATACCACTATTTACTGGGGCTTTGGGGGAAAAAATAAATAAATAAATAAATTGTTAAAAAAAAAAAGAAGATACAATTATATGAAAAGTTCCAATTCCTTTGGCATATTCAAGTCATGATTTAAGACTACACACGAGCTCTTATAATATATTGTAGACTAATAATGCAACATTATTGCCAAATGATTTATATGGACACAGTCACAACAGTAGACATTCAGCTGGTCCAGTGATTTGTTAGGTCAGATATTGGAAGGCTTTATGGATAAGTAAAATGAGAACTCTGGCTTGAGACATGGATGGATACTTTTTTGTTCCAATCTCACTGGAACTTTCAACAGCATCTTGGAAAGCATTTTTTTCTTAAAACACTTTCTTTTCTTTTCTCGTTTGATTTCTATGACAGCTCTCTCTCTTGGCTTCCATCCTCCTTTTCTGGCTCTTTAGTTGGCTTCTCCTCCTCCATCCCATATTAAATATGAGTGTTCCCCCTAAAATCCCTTCCCCAGTGACCTCAGGCATTCCTAAACCATAATATTTCGGTTCTGATCACCCCCAAGTTTCTATTTCTGGGCCAGACCTCTAAGATCACAGCTTTATGTCATAGGCGGTATGTCCACTTGACTTCATAGGCATCTCAAACTTGATATGTCCACAATCCAACTGTTAACTTATCCTCATTCATTCCATCCCATTTCATTAAGTGGGGCCATCCTTTGCTCAAGCCCACAACGTGGAACCTATCCTTGATTCCTCCATCTTTCCCTCACATCTCATCCATCACTGGTTCCGTCCGTTTTGTCTCTAACATATGCCGATTCTTTTCATTTATTGCCCTCTTCACTGCCCCAACTGTAGTCCAAGCCACTTATTTTCTCACCTACACTATAGGTTTACCCCGTGGTCTCCGCAGTAGCTCCTAATGGTCTCCCTACTACTTTTATTGCCCCCTTCCATCAAATCAGTCCCCCACCTGGCAACCAAGGTGATCTTTTTATAAAGGAAATCAGACCATTTTGTTTTCACACTTAAAAATGTTCAAAGGCTCCTCATTGTATGTATCCATGCTTTGTATCTTAGAATACAGAGCACTGCATGGTATAGCGGCTGCCCTCTTCTCCAGCCCACCAGTAACCACACTCACCTCACTCACTGGGCTGCAGCCATACAGGTCTTCCTTCTCTCCATTAACTGCCCAGAACGCTCCTGCTTCACAGGCTCAGTTCATGCTGTTCTCACACTCTTGGCATGGCTGGCTCCTTCACAAAGTTCAAGTCTCCTCAGATTCACTGACATCTCCTCAGTGGGCCCTTCTCCAACCATTCTAAATGGCTGTGTATGTACCCCTCTCTCCCCACAATATTCTTTATCTTAGCACCCTGTTTGTTTCTTCCATGGAACTTAGTGTTTAAAAATTATCAATCTACTCATTGTGTATCTCCGCAGCTCCCCCCAACCCCAGTCCAGATTCTTAGCTACCCGAGGTCAGGGCCTGCATCTACCTGATGACTCCAGGGCTCACAGAATGTCAGCGTTCGATCAATATTTGAATGGAATGAATGAATCTGAATTCATGGTGGAGAAAACAGGACAGAGATAACCTACCAAGTTCCAGGCCAGTGAAAGTTGATGAGCAAAAACGGTGTCAGAAAAGCCCAGTGTTTGTGGGGCAGTAAATCTTTATCCCCTGATGAAGACAGAAGAAAATCTAATGTTATCGTGTCAAATATTCAGAAATAACTTTGGAGAAGAAGGTCTAGGCACATCTTAAACACGAAGCTAGGGATTTTGGACTTTGTCCCGTATGCATCTGTATCCCATTAAAGTTTTTAGTAAGTCAATAAAACGAATAAGATTAACCTAGCCCTGGCGGACAGTGCTAGTTCTTGTTTTAATTATACTGTATCATAATTGCTGGATTGCTTCTCTCCTTCCCCACCAGACTATTATCTCCTCCAGGGCCAGTACCAGGTCTGAATCACCATATAAGACCCCAACTCAGAGCAGGGTGGTTGGTACATAGGAGGCACACAGTGAATATATTTTGAATGGGTGAATGAATGAATTAAGAAACTTTGAGGGGGCAGTTAGGTTGTCACAGCTTAGATCTGCCTTCTCTGAACACCCTTTTCTCTGGGGGAATCAGAATGGGGGTCAAAGTAAGCAACTAAGCACACAGTGGTGATGTTGCTGAAGTCTCTCCCACAGCAGCTGGGTGGTGGACGTGGTCTTGTCTCTTGGCTTGGAGTAACCTCGTGAGGGAAGTCTGCGAGAGGGTTGCCGACGGATAGCTGCCTGGCTCTGACAGTGTCATGCACTGCAGTGATTAATATATACAGCAAACATTTTCTTGCTAAAGCTTAGTTGATTCAATCTAAATATTCTCACAGAGAGGTCTCCTTAATTATAATGACATGGTATAAATAGAAGAAGAATGTCAATTATCACTTCATATAATAACAGTGTTAGTGTTCATGCACATAAATTATAAGTAAGTTTACCTATTTAAAAGCAAGAAAAGTGCTCAGTTTTGCAATTTAAAACTTTTGAATATGCCACGTTTAAAAATTATGTCATTACATAATCACCACTAAAATGCATTTTCTTGAATCGTTGATGAACTACTTATAGTGAAATTCTTTAAAAAATCATTTGAAAGGGCAAAATTTAAAGACACCTATGCTATATTTATTTTCACACATTCCAGACTCATCCAACGTGCTTTGAATACCTGTTATGTGGCAAAAGCTTCTAGAGTTGCACTGTCCAAATGGCAGCTCCTGGTCACATGTGGCAATTTAAAGTTTAGTTAATTTTAATTAGCTAGCCACATTTCGAGTGCTCTATAGCCACTTGTGGCTAGTGGCTACTGTATTGAACAGAGCAGAATAGAACATTTCCATCATGACAGAAAGTTCTATTGGACAGCATTGCTCTAAAGAGAAAAAGTAAATATGACCCATCATGAGCACCACAGTTACAGCATCAAGAGCTACTGACACGTGTCTAGGATTTATTTTTGGAGCAGATAGCTTGCCCACATGGATGAAAACACTTAAAACATCTTTGTTCCCAGTAAACAATAGTCCTATTCAGTGCTAAATGAAACTATGGCCGCTGAATGAGAGATGAGGCCTTACCTTTGTCAGGTCCTTATCTGTTTGAGCTAGTTGTATATTTTGTTATTTTGTTTTAAGCCAACTGGAATGTAGTTTTCCAGAATGACATTTTGAAAGCAAACAACTTCAAGGTATTAGCTTAAACTTGAACTCATCCTTTATGTTCTAATCTACTGGCTTTCAGTTCCTCTGTCTATAAAAGTAATAACTCATAACAGTTGTGGCTGAGTTCCTGCGCCCCTTCACTGGATCCAGGATTTGAAGAGACTACGTGAGTAGGAGAGCTTGTCGTAAGGTGTCTGACAGTGCATACATCAGAAGGCTTTATTGGATAAAGATGCAGTCTTGGTCCATCTGCTCCCGATGTTTTATTACATTCTTATTCTCTTGCAGATCACCTACAAAGCAGTCAGTTCCTTTGACCCAGGAATAGATTTATCCAGTCAAAGTGGAAGAGTTTCAAAACTGGGAAATGAAACCCATTTTCTATTCTTTGGACTGTGTCCGGGGACCACGTACTCCTTTACCGTCCGAGCTAGCACAGCTAAGGGTTTTGGACCTCCAGCAACAAATCAGTTCACCACCAAAATATCAGGTATTGTGTATTCGTGAATTATGCCTTTTATCAGAATATAGCACTTTCGTACCTTTTCATGCCCGTTGTCAAGTATGTAAAGCTCACCCAAACTTACACATTGTATTCAAAGTAATACTTTCGGATGCCTGAAAATCATCTGGAAATCTGTCTGGAATTAAATGAAATACTACAAATATTTATAATTTGGGAGCTTACGATCTTCCTGTGCTAGGAAGTGACCACTTTAATGATTTGCATTGGAGGACTTGGACATGAGGAGAAGGTTCTGTTCTGTGTACTCTTATCCCCTTCACCATTCCAAGTTACCAGAGCAGCAGTGTTGGAAAAGTCTCTGAAATGAGCCATGAATGATTGAGTGCTCAGCAGAAGCACAGCAGTATATGGAGTCCACTTCCAGAAGGATCAGCCTTCCTTGGTATTTAGTAGTTTCACCATTAGTGGTTTCAAGTCCTGAAGAGAGAAGCGACAACAGAGGGGTGGCACCAGGCACTCACGGACTCTAGCTTTTTGCTTGTAGAAATTCAATTATGCCATCCAACAAAAGACGTAATTTGAGAAATATTTCTGGGCATGTGCAACTGTGCAGAAAATGTCTTTGTGCTTCAGACTAGAGGAAATGGAGTTGCCATCTGGTGTGGGATATGTAACAGCAGTAAACACGATTCCATGGGCATTTTCTTTTCTCATTTTTTCCCCTTTGGGTATGAGTGGGGAAGCATTTGAGTTTGGCTTTGACTTTTGGTTGGGTGTAGACGAGCAGGAGGCTGGTGAGGGAGGTCACTCTTTTAATCAGTCAGTTTTAGCTAAGTAATATTTAGCCTGATTTTTATATTTATTGTCTCTCATTCCTAGTTTTGTAAAAGTTTTTGTTTAGAATTAAAGGAAGGGAGGTACTCATAACTAGCGTACTATAAGCATTCTACTAGGTTTTGAAGGAGAGAGATTTGGAATTGTTTTGTAAAACAATTATAACAAGGGAAGATTTTTCATTATGTAAGGTTTTATTTATGAACACAAAGTTGACTTGAAGTTTAATATACTCTTGGTATTTGATATAAAGCATTAGGTTTTAAGAACAATATGGAAACTTGGGAAAGAGGAAGAAATCCTTGGGAGGTCAGAAAAATTAGAGGTTAGGAGAGTGAAACATGTTGTACAGAGGAATGAGTAG
The DNA here is from genome assembly GCF_057802395.1 of Ceratotherium simum simum. Classification (NCBI taxonomy): domain Eukaryota; kingdom Metazoa; phylum Chordata; class Mammalia; order Perissodactyla; family Rhinocerotidae; genus Ceratotherium; species Ceratotherium simum. The sequence goes on from NC_141913.1 coordinate 2,521,632, forward strand.
AAAAACCACCAGACTTGGAATCAGAAAATGTAGGTTCTAATTATGATTCTTCCGTGTACTTCCTCTCTGATATTGATCAGGTGAATTTATCCCTAGAAATGAATTAACAGGATATTATCTGGTGCATGAATTTATCATGGAGATTTAAAGAGGAATTTTGTGCCCATGTGTATACCTTCAAGCTCTTTTTTGGGTAATTTTCCCCTATGGAAACCATATCTCAAAGATTAATATCTTAAAGAGGATATGCTTTTAGAAAAAAAATAATTTCTTTTTACCATTTGTATTAGATAAAAATTTTGGTTGATATGAGTCACTGTTAGCCCACCAAGTTCATACAGTTCTATCCAAAAGCAAAGACATTTGACATTTTAGTTAGCCTAAGAAGGCTCATCAAGAATAACTATTTGATTTTTATAGTTCAAAAAAAATTATAGTTTATGGGCCCCTATCTTCTGCTTTCATGGACCTCAGATAGAGAACTACTCTCTATGCAAGATGTAATTCTATGCTGTGAATTGCATTTGGTTTTTTTGTTTTGTTTTTTGGTGAGGAAAATTAGCCCTGAGCTAACATCCATTGCCAATCCTCCTGTTTTTGCTGAGGAAGATTGGCCCTGGGCTGACATCTGTGCCCGTCTTCCTCTATTTTATATGTGGGACACCTGCTGCAGCATGGCTTGATAAGCGGTGTGTAGGTCCACACCTGAGATCCGAACCTGCAAACCCTGGGCCGCCAAAGTGGAGCGTGCAAACTTAACCACTACGCCACCGGGCCGGCCCCTAGAGTTAGTTTTTAATAGAATTGGAGTTAATTTTTAATGCTGAGAAAATCCAATAAATAGAACAGAGATATAGCCCATGTCTTTTACATAAAAACTTTTTATATGTGAGAGATTTTTAAAACCTATATTTATAAGAGGTGATCTCTACTGTTTCTCATCGGGTACCTATACCTGTGGGTCTTAAAAAGACCATGTGCCCTCCCACATCACAGCCTTCATGAAATGAATTCTCTTGTCTATGGTGATGACAAAATTACCAAAGAGCTCTGTTGTTATCTTCTCCTAATAAGACTTAACAATCTAGAAAACAAAGAATGCCAGGAAATGGCCTTGGAAATAGGATTCACATTGGGAAGAGAACTAACATTTATAGAGTTATATTTGCCTGGCTCTCTTTATTATCTCTTTGAATTCTCATAATAACCCCAGAGGGTAATTCTTCCTATTTTGAAAGATAAGTAAACTGAAGTTACAGAGATAATTAATGCGCCTAAGCTCTTAAACAAAACAACAAAAAGTCAAACCCAAGACTTTCTTACTTCAATTCCCGTATCTTTTCCACTCTCGTGATTTCTCTGGGAGCCCACAAGTCGTCACTAATTTTTCAACAAGCCTCTCTGGCTTCAACAATCCTCTTCAAATCCCCAGATGGATCTTTGGTACATGAGAACCTGGGCTTAGATGGAACAAGTGTAAAGTTCAGTTCTGATCATAATAATTATTTCTTAAATATGCATTTGAAGTAAATTTTTTTTTAAGAAAAGCTTATGTACATGTACAGAAAAGTACACAGATTGTAAGCATACAGCTTGATGAATTTCACACTACACCCATTTAGTGAGACTCCAAATTGAGAAACAAAATATTACTAATACATCACAAGCCCCCCTCATGCCCTGTCCCAACTTAGAAACTTAAGATCAAAGAAGTCAACACACACTGTTTTCAGCAGTTGTCCTGATATTCTGCAGGACAAATGCAGAGGGTATACACAGATATATAGGGCAGGGTATACACAGAAAGGCTGTTCATGGTCAGTTGATAGCTACAATTTAAACTAAGGGCACTGTGTTCTTAATGTTCTTTGTAAAGGAAAGTAGAAAGAAAATTGAAAGGATAAATCAGAGATAATGAGTCTTCCATCTTTTGCATTTTCCCCAGCACCCTCTATGCCAGCTTATGAACTTGAGACCCCTTTGAATCAAACTGACAATACAGTGACAGTCATGCTGAAACCTGCACACAGCCGAGGCGCGCCTGTCAGGTACGGAGCAGGGAAGGGTGGGCTGGCTCCAGAGAGAGAAAAACTAAAGTCAAATTGATTAATTTCTCGAGTGTGTTTTCTAGAGATTTGCTACAAACCTTAGTCAGCATGTAAACCCATGTCTTTATTAGCTCTAATTAAAAGAAATGACTGAGGAAGAGGAAAGTGCTTTGAAGTGGGATGATCAAATATTATGTAACGAGTTTGATTCTGCCACAAGTGGGTTGTTCTTTGAAGATAAGAACAAAAGCCCCAGTCTTTTGAGAGGTGGCTTTACTTCTAAAAGGTAATTGCTTGCTGCAATTTAGTTACCCATGGGCAGATAACATTTTATCCTGAGCTCTATTCTTTAAATGGACCTTTGGGTTTTTTTGTTTACCTGGGGTTTTAAGTCAGTTAACTTATAGTAAATCGGTTAATTTCTCAACTGACTATGTAGTGTATAATTATTTCTTAAAAAGAAACATGATTAGAAAGAGCATTGTAAAATCTTTATTTGAACAGATTTAAGTTTATTACCATCATGCAGCCCCCATATCTCATTCCATGATGATTTATATAGCTAAGAAATTACCAAGTGTAACTTTTACAGTGAATGAATAAAATAAATTTATTCTTCCTAGGAAGGAGCAAAGGAATGCTTGAATCACTCTTGAGTATGAACTTGTCATAAGCTCATTAATCTGTATAAATGAAATTTCTACTTGTTTCAGAGGGATTTAGGTATTTTGTACTATCGGAGTTAGATTCTCTTCAAAATGATTTATTATTTTGAATAACGTACTCCAAGGAAACATTTACGTTCACGTTAAGGCGACAGAGGGTTTGTTTCCATGTTCCTTTGTAGAATTTTATTTCATTGACCTTTTGAAACCTGGCTCTATTTGATCCCATTTTCACTACAATATCACAGGGAGATTGGTTGGACTTCTTTCTACTTGATAAGATGTACACAAGTCTCATTTCATAGAATCAAGAGGAAAAACGGAATAGTATTCATTGATAGTGAAATCAAATTAGGGTGGAGTCAGAAACTTTCATTTGAAAAATCTACAAAATTTTATGCAACAATTTTTAGTTACTCTGTTGACTTATTTAACATAGTAGCTCATGTAAGAGATTTAAGATTGCCATGCATAGATGCAGTTTGTGAGAACACTATGAAATATATAAAAAGTCGATTCCAAATTTCAGATATTATTACTGCTAGACAAGTGATGCTATTGACACTCCCCAGGCCCTTTGAGTTGCTTTGTGTGGTGCTGAGGGGTTGCACTAACCTCAGTAACCCAAGGTGCACACTCCTTAGATGGCCGTCCAAGATTCAAGTGTACCTATAGCTGAGGGTCAGACTCTTTCCACTCCAGAAAGCTGAATTATTATTAAATGAAAATTGATGCTCTGACCATGGCCTTGAGAGCATCATTTTTTTCTCACCAATTTAACAGTTGCCCAGACTCAGCGATAACAGGCCATTAGGACAGGAGTCAGTGTTCTACTGAAGAAGCATCGTGATGAAACGAAAGAGTAGAGGTCACGCAGTTTCAATGCCTCCAAACTGAAGGAAGCTGAAATCCTAACCATTTCTCCTACACAGCCAGTTATTCCCTATTCTACTTTATTCTTATGTAAACTCCTTTTATACATTTTTTATTCTTTGCACGTCTTTCCTTCAAACCTGTTCAGTCAGGTTTCCGTCCATGTCTTTTGTAGATCTTTCCAAGTCTAAGTTTTCAAATGAGATTCCTTTGGGGCAATCTACGTTAGGCCTTATCTTTTTAAAGTGTCACTTGCATTCCAAACTACTGTTTATATTTTCTGTCACAGGCCTTGCCAAGCCATTATTTTGTTGTTGTTTACTTTTACACATCTCTAGTTGTTTTTGAAGACTTTAGAGCCTTACTAGCTACTTAATTCTAGATATCCTCAGCCTTTCTATTCTTATAGCTATCAAAATACAGATTCAAATGCTTGTCAGAGTGTCCAAAATACATAGCTTTCACCACAGGTTTTACGTCATTTCATCAGGCTCAACTGTCTCACTCTGCTAATATTTCAGTTTATGTTGTCACATCCTCTTTCACAGTTGTCGTAATGCCTTGTTTTCCAAGTTCAGCACTGCTCTGCTTTGATTTAACATCATCTTGTTATTGGCTAAACTTTCCTCGAATTTGCCAGGGTCACTTTGCGTTCTGCCTCTATCATACCTTCTTCCATATTGTTAGTATCTTTAAATTAATAAATTTGCTGTCTATATTCATCATCAAATCCATAATGTTAGAATCAAGATCATTTCTTGTGGGACACTATTCCATTAGCATTACAGGGAAATCCACTAGAGATACCACCTTTACTAGAAGGACGCTTGTCTTAAATGGGTAAATTTTATGGGCACGTATTTGAGAGAGGGAATTATCTCAACCTCACCTGTCAAAAGATTTTTTTTTTCCTGCAGAAAAGTGAATATTCTGTTCAAAGGATTCATTATTCTAGTACAACATAATGGGACTGATTATCTATTGAGTAGACAGAAGACCAATATGTCTAGAAGGATAGTTTGGAAAAAAAATGTCCAGAATACTCACAAACTAAATGGGATATATGAAAATTTTCAATTTTATTTTATGTTTAGAGAAATAAGAACTCTGATTAGGGAATCATAGGGACCTAAAATATAAAGCCTTAATGTAGATTAAAAGATTTGAACACATCTGGAAATTTGCAAAATGCACATGTAATCAAACTGCTATATAAGAAAGCTTTCCCCGAATCATAAGATAAATACTAGAAGAAAGAGGGGAAATGGAAGTCAACATCTGTTCACTTTCCTGGATTTTACATGGTATAATATGTTCAAAAATACTGTCATTGTGTGATTTCCAAAGCCCATTCTTTCAGCTGATTTGATTTTTCTTTATTTCTTATTCATTGGTGTTGAAAATTCAGTCGGACTTCAGTTATGCACTTCACTAAGTAAGGTGGTTGTGTATTGATTCCACTACAGACACTCAGCTTGGTTAATGCAGATTCTTGAAATTGCACTAAACTCTCAGTGTAAACGATTGTTGTCTTTTTATTGATCAACACATCAGCTCTGTCACATGAAATTATTTAAATCCTGAGGTGGCCGGAAAGAACACAAATTCTGTCATTCTAGCCAGACTAGCACCTGGGACAGAATTTTAATGTCTGTTCATGTAGTCAGTTTTTTCCTTTAATAAGTCAGGGAAAAGCTTAATTTTCTTGTACTCCTTTAGAATCACCTCATTTCTCTCTCTTCTCTCCACTGTTCATTCCATGCAGACACAATCCAACAGAGAAAACCCTTGTCATTCGCCAGTGAAAGAGCAGCTCTAGATACAGGCGGTACACCAAGTGTTGTGCTTTGCTCGCACAACAAAACTTCTCTCTGTGAGCTTACTCTTGTGATATATACATAATCACTGTGTGCAATACCCCTCATTAATGGTGTTTTATACCTTCTAATGGTCTAGACTTGAGACACAGTCACATTTTTGAGCCTTAGGTGATGGTGTTTTCAAATGACTCTCATTTTTGTTCGTTAGGCATTGTTGCTTTAATTTGTTCTTAAATGTTTTGGAGCTATGTGTCTTCTTAATTAAAACTCAGTGCTTGAATATCTTAATTAATTAAATATTCTGGTATTCATTTCAGTGCAATATTAAAAGATTACCAAATCATTCTTTGAGTCGTTCATTCAGGAGAAACTATTGAGTGGGGAAGATGTCTGTTAAGATTGTCTGTCCCTGGGGATGGGAGGGGGGCGGTAATCACATCAACAGCCAAAACATCAAAACCAATGCCTAAACATGTGAACGAAATTTTAATTTATGGCAGCCACTTTGTTCTTCTAGTAAAAATAGCCCTAATTATGTTAATGCTGTGCTTTTATTGCCATTGGTAACTTATTATACTTTGGTTGTATTTGCAATTGAATGCTTCCTCAACAGTTATATTTAAAAAGCAATTTGTGACTAGTTTCTGTTGCTGAGAGTTAGGGCCAATCTTAAAGCAAATAGGAACTTCACTACATTATGGATGGGGAAGAGATGAGAGCATAAGGAATGGAAGAAATATTTTGCCTAGCTTTTTTTTAACAATGTGTCCTAGGTAAGATATCAAATGAGATAGGAAATATTTCCTGTTAGTAGAGAGCAAGCATAAATGCTTTATTCATCTAAAACACTTCTGATTTCTTTTTAAATAAAGACTTGTATCATAAAACAACTTCGGTTTCATATATAAATTAAGAATTTATTTATTTTTATATAATATGTCAAGATTTTTATTAAATTGATTTTGCCTTGAATTCATTATCGTGGTAGACTGCGGGTGTGTGCTATTTTCACTTACTCCTCTCTCATTTTTTCCTACTGCTGCTTTGCCTTATGTAGTTAATTAGGGAAATGTGTACAGTAGAGATATTAAAGCCTCATTGTTAACTTCTAATATTTTCTGATTTACTCAAACTACTCATCAAATATTCTTTTTTAACAAATTAGACAGAAAATTAAAAATGTATTAAATGATACTATTTTTTCTCATTATCAAGCTTTTCGTCCTTTGAAAAACTCATGCTGTGTTCTTAGAATAAGGTGAAGGACAAGTTTTCATTCCATTGAGGATAAATAGGCAGTAAAGAAATTGTATTTATTTTAAGAAAATTTGTTACACTTCCTAAAAATGTTTGATTTGCCCCTGGAGCTATACGGAAAATGAGATTTATTCTCCTTGTGGGCCATCAGCCTGCACTCATGTCCCCAGCTGGTTATCACACAGCAGTTTTTGTTAAAAGAACTCAGCATGAGAGTGTCAGACAGTCTGTGAAAACTGCCACCTCAGATGGGACAGTGAAACATCTTTTCATAGTGAAGGCAAGGAAGGAGATCATTATTATTAATGAAAGGTCGGAGGGAATCATGCGTTTTGTTTTAAGAAATTTCCTGTTAGGAATTATAGTTGTTGGCAGATAATTGATTATCATTTAGAGAAATTTGACTTTATGAAGTATGGACCAGATATTTTTTAAAAATGTTTTTTTTTAAGTGGCAGTAATCCATTTGATTATCCACCATCTGTAAGTCCAAAGAAACACATTTCACTCCATTAACACCCCCTTCCTGGACATTCCATTCTCTTCTCCTCCATGCAAGCCTTTGAGCATATCAGCGTTATAGGGTTCTTGTGAGGATTAAATGAGGTAATATTTTTTAAAACACTTCAAGCCATACTTTGCACATACTAAATGCTGTATGTGTTTTTTTCTTGCTGTGGCATTCATCAAACTGTCTCAGTAGGTAGTTTGTGCTATTTCTTTTCATAGGACCAGCCCTGGTCCTCTAACTTTTCCTTCGTGTGTTTCATTTTATTCAAATCTGTTATCACGAAAAATCTAATTGTACATGAAAAATAAATTAAGGATTTAACAATTTTATCTATCAATAAAATCATAAATAGGATTTCTATAAATTCTGGTATCTCTACTGCATTTTAAAATTTGATTGCATCTGGCTACCTGTTTATTTATGCAGTTGCTTGTTTTTAGGAATTAATATTATAAAATAGGTAATTAACTCTCCCCTGACCCCAATTCTGTAGTATAACAACTCTTAAAAAAGTTAGGTGTTTCCCTGTTGACCCGTGAATCATTAGCTAATTATGCTTATTATGAGCTGTACTGAGAAAACTTAACCATAAAACAAAAGGAAACTGATCTTCTGTTTGTAACCACTCTAAAAGTAAAATTCACAACATGACATACCCTGAAGAGTTGGCTCAATGAAGTCTATGTTCTATTCACTGTTGAGGAATCTGATCCTTCTGCTTTCTTTAACAGAAACATATTTGTGATTCAAATGCCATTTTATGATTATGCTAGAATTTAATCCCCAGAGTCTAAAAATTATCTTTTTAATCGAATAGTTGTGTCCAAGAGTTTGATCCTGGCTCAGGGGAGCCAGTTAAATAGTGATTTGCAAATATTTTTTATTATTTATTCACAAAAAAGTTTATCTCTCTATTTCATTTTCTTGCCGGAATGCCAATATTATTTTGAGAAAGAAAAGACTATAGTGTAAAACCTCACAATACCAAGTTTACCTTAAGATCCAAAGATTCTAAAATGTAAATTTAAAAGTAGTTTGATTTTAAATTCGCCTGTGTATAATTTCCAGATCTAAACAAGGCTCTGCTCTAAATTAACTTAGAAACTACTGAATCTATCAATAATTAGTAATCAAGATCATTCTGGCCTAAAATACAAGATAGTGCCAGGTGTCATGCATAGCCTTTTAGACAGGAGCAACCACTCTTTGCTCCTTTGGCATATACTAAGGAGGAAACTGTTCTACTATTCAAATAATTACTCTAATTTATGCGTCACATGAATTGTGGACCTCGCTTTTAAAATGAGCCCCATGATATAGGGAAAGAACATAGTCTTTGCAGTTAAACCTAGTTTTAAATCCTGTCTCTCTCACTGACTAGCTAAGTGACCGTTACCAATTTCTTAACGTCTCTGAGCCTTGTTTTCCTCATCTTTCCAGAGCAAGACTAATGCCACCTTCTCTCATGGAGTTGTTGTTAGATTACAGTTATTCAGTACTCACTAGGTTCCAAGCACTGTGCTGAACACAAGGATACTGAAGAGCCTGTTTTGGATGCTCTTCTCCAGGGGTTAGCAATCTAGAAACGAGAGAGCGACACGTCATCTGGTCTCCTGTTGCAGGGGTGAGGACCGGCACCAGGGGGCCTGAAGGGGAAGGGTTGCACAGGGCCGGTCAGATCAGACTTCAGAGAGGAGCAAACTCTGGAGCCGAGCAGCTGAATCTTGACAGGTGGATATTGTCCACAGGTTGTATGTCGTGGGGAGGTGTGCTGCAGGGGAGGATAAGTATGTGGCAGAGAATAAATAATGAGTGAGACAGGTAAGTTCCAAGAGGGCAGGGAGGACTGAGTCAGTTGGTCTGATCCAGGAATGAGAAGTGTGTTATAATTAGAGCCAGGTGGAACGGAAGCAGAGCAAGGGAGATGGGGCTTGATTGGGTGACATTATGCCCCATGCCAAGGAGTGGAGATTTATCCTTTAGGCAGCAAGTAGCCATTCAAGGGATTGAGGTGAGGAAAAAACGTAGGGAAGATCAGCCCAGCAGTGGAGGGTGGATTAGTGGGGGCAGGACATAGGAGAGGTGAGAGGAGGTGCAGGCTAGAGGATGTGCTGGGCCCTCCTGGGGCTCCTTTTCACTGGGCCCAGTTAAGGTATAGCTGACCCTTATAGCATGAAGGGAAGGGGTGGTGTAAATGCCAAATGCTAGTTTTCATTCGAGACAGGATTTAGAGGAATCAAAAACATTTAGTCCTTTTTAGAATAAAAAAAGAGAATATATTGACTAATCAAAGTGATTAGTGATATTAACTGTTTAAAGTATTGTTAAAGTGAATACTAGAACACTAGATTTTGAAAACATAGCTTAGCAATGCCTGTTTATTGGAAATCACTAATTGTATGAATATTTTTAAATCCCAATTTTCTTTTGTTTTTTGTGAGGAAGATCAGCCCTGAGCTAACATCCATGCCAATCCTCCTCTTTTTGCTGAGGAAGACTGGCCCTGAGCTAACATCTATTGCCAATCCTCCATCCTTTTTTTTCCCCTTTTCTCCCCAAGGCCTCAGTAGATAGTTGTATGTCATAGTTGCACATCCTTCTAGTTGCTGTATGTGGGACGCGGCCTCAGCATGGCTGGACAAGCGGTGCGTTGGTGTGCGCCCGGGATCGGAACCCGGGCCGCCAGCAGCGGAGTGCGTGCACCCAACCACTAAGCCATGGGGCCGGCACCTTAAATCCCAATTTTTATAAGCAGTAAATATGTGGCATTCTTCGTCCCTCTTGCTCAGAAGAACCTTTTCCATCTTTCTCTTTTTGCTTCACTCTATCTTCCTTTTACCGCATCAGCCTAACTCTTTTGCCCTGAGCCTGTGCTAGTCACTTTTGTGATGATTATTACATGTATTGGGGTGTGTATGCAATGACCACTGAATGGATGTGGTGGTGTCTTTGCTTATTAAAAACCAGAGGGCAAATGCTTCTCTCAGTTCCAAAAGGAATGCCACCAGTATGCTTAGTGGAAGATTGTGGCTAATTCTTGGCTGAGGCCAGGGAAGAGCCAAGTTTTTGATCGTGCTATTTCTTGTTCCTGCTGTGCCCAGAGGAACCCATACTTGTCTCTGGAAAGGTAAATGTCTGAGATTGGAACTACAGATTGCCTGAAGCCCTCGGGTGTCATTTACAGTAGAGGCCATATTTTATACATCACTGTCTCCCTAGAGGTGAGAGCAGGCAGTGCGTGCATTCCTCCGCCATGCTGACCAGCAGCTCTGAAGCCAGCCCTCAGGCGAGGGAGGTAGACACACAAGTTGATCTCGTTTTCAACTGACAATAGAGAAAGTTACATGCTGTTTCTTTTCACCCATCGCTCTAGACTATCTGTAAATGTTAACAGTGGAATAGTTTAAAAGTAGTCTCAATTATAAACCCGCAGCACCAAAAGGTTGCAAATGCCTTGAATTGAACAATGTATTGCCTTAGTTATGAATCTCAAAGCTGCTATGCCATTCACTCTCAGGAACTGTGGGTCTTCCTAATCACGATTGTTGATTCCAGGGAGTTTAAGGGATGAATTTCTAGAGGTGTTCTGAGCTAAAGCTGATGGCCTTTGGGAGAGAAGGTCTTGGGAATTTTGACCAAGAGTAACTGATTTGACTATAGATGCTTCACTTTAACTTTTTTAAAGTGTTAAAACCACATATATACATGATAAAAAATTACAAGTTGTAAGAGGCTCATCAAGTCATGTCTGGGGCAGGTAGTGAAAGCCAACCAGTGTGCTGCTTAGAAGCACAGACTTTCAGAGCCCAGGAGCAACCCAGAAAGGATCTGACCACTTTCCTCGTGTTACAGTACTTCTCGGTCTTATTTTGCGGGGCACAGCCATATAATGAACTCTGTTTTATGTCATTCTCTTCAGCAGAACATTTTATCAAACAGCACCTATAAATGCATATGATGTAATTGTATACGAAATGTAATTGTGTGACAAAAATGCTGATTTGCCTTCTCTTTCATCAAAAACTATTGTATGAAGCACATTATTGTATTATGCCTGTGATGATTACTTGTGTTTTGTTTGCAGCTACTTAAATAAATTAATACTCGATTTTTGCAACCTGTAAGACAGTAGACCAATTAGGGAGTGATGTTAGTTTTTTCCATGTCCCTGTATCCTTTTGAATTGTTCTCTAACTGTGCCCCAGTTCTTTCATTTCTCTACTTTTACCTAAAAGTGTTTTCCTGTCCAGCGTCACTGTGAGTATTTTCTGCTCAAAGAGAAGCGGGAAGAGCTCTCTGTAGTTATTAGTATCTAGTTATAAATTTGCCCTTTATAACATTATAAAGTTTTATAGGAAATTTTAGGGTTGACATTCGGCTATTGTTCATTCATTCACCAAATCCTACTGAGCACTTTTATGTTCAAGTCACTGTGCTGGGATGGTGATCAACACTGTATAGAAAAGTCCAGGGTGCACTAAGAGCATATGACAGAAGGATGAAATGTCAACAAGGGAACCGGGATGTGCTGTTTAAGCTGAAACCCAAAGGAGCAGTGGGAAGTGGCCAGTGGGGCTGGAATGTAGGTCCACCAAGGAGAGGAGCAACCTGTGGAAAAGCCAAGGATGAGAGAAAGTATAGAGATGTCAACAGTGGTCATCCTAGCACATACAATTAAAAACACACACATAGTAAATGAGGCTTGACCAGCACTCAGGAATATTAATTAGATTTATGCATTTAATGCTGGCAGTGAGCATTTTCCCAGGCTAATCATTATATAAAATGTATATAAATGTAATAGGAAATGCAAAATGATCACAAAATGATTTTCATAATTTAGTTTCTGAATATCATTCAGTACCTCAAACCTAATTAACTGTGCAATAAATGTTTATTGAATTGAACCTCATCTTTTTCTCATGAGCAGAAGCAGTCATCACTGAAGCTCTCATGGATAGGAAGCTGCAGGTCTAAAACCTCCTTTTAACTAGTCAGATGTGCCAGGAACAGGAAGAGTTTTAAGTTTAATTTTCATCCCTAAATGAAAGTTAAATGCCGTGACCCGTTCACATAGTGCAGAAGCATACGAGAATACCCTGCCTTTACCTTTGAATCAATGTGGTGTTTTTTTTTTTCAATGAGAAGAGAAACTCAGAAAGACTACTTCAAATAAGCCATTGCTGCAAACTCAGATTCCCTCAGGAAGGTCACTCTAATCTTGCACGCCTGTACTGACTCCTTCGGAAGCTTATCCTGCTTCTCACCCCCCTTTTCTCCTTTCCTTTCCATCCCCTCATCGCTGCCTTAGTTCATACCCTTGCCTTTCTCAGCTCTTCAATCCCCACTCCACAGTGTGGCTGCAGGGATCTTTCACTCTCCTGCTTGATAATCCATCAGTTTCACCATTTTCCTCAGGACATATCCAGACTTCTTTGTCTAGTATGGAAGGTGTCCATTATCTAGTCATTTCCTCGGTCAGCCTCCCCTTCAAGCCATCCTCCAGCTGAAAGCATGTAAATATACTGTACTCACAGTACTGAGAGTATGCCAGGTTGCATTTGATGCTTCCTTAGCATGGAATCTTCTCTCTTCTTCCCTCCTCTGCCCTGCCTCCCATCCCCAACACACACAAATGGTTGGACTGTAGAAGGATTTTTAATGGCACAAAGATATGATTGGATTTGCATATTAGGTCCATCACTGGGGCAGGGACATAGAGGAAGTAAACGGGCCTGTGCAGCGTTTGGATGGAAAGTTAACGGATCATCCTGGATGGGCGCTCTAGAGCCTCGACCCCCATCAAACACAGGGGCCCTTGGGTGGGAGGAGGCTGGCGAGCATGCTCTGAGTTCTCTCCGAATGACTGAAGTGTTATTTAGAGTGATTGGAATCTGATCTCTCTAATGTAAATAATTCATAGGACTTAATCTTTTAGAAGGGTGGCGCCCCAAAGAAAAAAACACTTGGCATGGACCAGAAGCGTCTGGACTGGGTTGTTTACTGTTGTGTGACCTTGGGCCATCCTGTGAGCTCTGAGTCTTTCTTCAGTTCTAAAACTGGATTCCAGTACGCACCTACCCATCACACAGTGTTGTCATGAAGATTGATACAGGTGAAAGTTCTTTGTAAACTGAAGTCCTAAAAAAGGTAAAAACTATAATATCAGGATTTACTTAACAAACATATTGACTAGATTGCTATTTAGTCTTCATTCCCTTTATTCCTTGCTTTTGGTAATACGCTTAAAATTTCTAATCATTACTGCCCTTGAACTTTTATGCCACTATACTATGATTATCACTTAAATAGGATCTATGTTCTAAAGATAACCCATATTATGACAGTAATTTTATGGAAATTGTAAGAAAAGTGTGTTTGGTGTTAATATTGTGCATTCATTCTATAAAATCATCAAAGTTTTAGAAGACCTTTTGTTCCATCAAAACACCACAGTGATGAGAAAGCATTGCTGGATGGAGTAGTTACAAATAACAGCTCTTTCCTGGGAAGGAAAGTGCGAAGGTGCTCAGAATCATAAAAAATGCAACCAACCGCATGGTGGAGTTGGATGATCCTGGGTTTAAATCCTGGCGCTTATTTGCCTTGTATCCGTGGGAAAGTCATGTAACTTTTCTGAGTCTCATTCTCCTCATCAATCAGATGTGAGTAATAATATCTGCCTCAAAGGGCAGCTGGGAGAATTAATGACAGTAAGCCAAGCATGCAGGATTGCATCTAACACAGATGTTAGCTGCTCGATATAGGATAGCTTTTCTTATTTATTGTTGATGCTCTTCTGGCCTGTAATGATGGCAATAACTTGTCAATAATGTGGTAGCCCCTTTTCTTCTGCCCATGTCTTGGGAAATTTTCTAGGTCCTAGTGTAATATTCCTGAACTTCAGTTATGATCTTAGCAGCTTGTGACATAGGGATAGTAATTATAATAATAAATATAAATACGAATAATCATTGTGACTTGGATTGAGTAGCTATAATGCGCCAGGTCCATGCGTGGTCCTTTATGAAATGATTTCAGTCATCCAAAGCAGACTCCTAGTTAGTTGCCAGCATCCTCATTCACCAATGAGAGAGCTGAGATCTGGAAAAGTTAGCTGCTGTTCCCCCTCTAACCCCACAGCTGTGCTCTCTCCCTGCAACACTACATGGCCATGTGAAGCGTGAGGAACCTGCCCCTCTCACGAGCCGTCCCCACGCCCTCCTCTCAGCCCACAGACACCTTCCCTGCAGACTCTCTGTGGAACCAAGGTGGTTACATCTTCCTCTGTGGACATGGGCTATTCCGCAAATTAACATCCTTTCTTTATTGTCTCTTCTAGTGTTAAGAAAACCTATTACACCTTTGTTTCAGTTTATGATCATTGGAGTCTTTGGGGTTATCCCTATTACTTAATTCTTAGACATTAGAGGCAGGAGTTTTGTTGTTTTCCTCATCATTTTTTTCAACTAAGACATTGGTCATGCCCAGCTCCATCAAATCTGCTAAATGTTTAGCAATGAAATTTTGAGAACTTGAAGAATTTGGATTAAACAAATTTGTTTTAGTGTAATGGATTGTTTTAATCAAATTGATTGGTCGTTTTTTGTTAATGTGTTCTTTTTTGTTTCACCATTTTTAATAGTCTCCAGGGAATCAAGAAAAAAATTACTACTTCTTGTGAAATGCTTATAAGTAACTTTTTAATTGTTCTCTCTTATTTATTGAAGAATTGTAAACTGCAGGAGCATCTTAAACCTTTTGGGCTAAATGCCCTGTTGTCCTAGTTCTTGAACCTTTTGAAAAGGTTCTCCCCATTGCTAAAATTGTTTAAGGAAAGGAGCTCTAAAGATCTGACTA
Source organism: Ceratotherium simum simum (assembly GCF_057802395.1). NCBI lineage: Eukaryota > Metazoa > Chordata > Mammalia > Perissodactyla > Rhinocerotidae > Ceratotherium > Ceratotherium simum. The sequence goes on from NC_141913.1 coordinate 2,536,666, forward strand.
CCAACCTAAACTTTTCCCTTTTTTCGTTGGGGAGTACACATAATCACAAAGACTAAAATGTCATCCAATGGTAAAACTTCAGTCTTATATTACTATATTGGCTTGTTTTTTCTTATTATAACTGAATTGCTACAGTATGTGTTAACAAAAGGTGTTAAATCCCTTATTACCATCACACTACCCTTCCTCTACCTGATTTTAGGTGAATTTTATTGTATTAAAAAACAATACTCTGGATTCCTTTACTGCCAGGAAACAAAGATGATTTTTATTACTGTTGCTTCTAGGATGACAATGTCAATCATGTCTTTGAAAATTCATTTTGGAAACTAAGTTTGTTCTTCAAGAACCCTTGAAAAGAAGCTTTAAATATGGCAGGGAAGGTAATAATAATACAGTAGATGTGTTTGAGCATTTATACAATGAAACTTAATTTAACTTTCCCTCAAACTCCACTTCAAACTTGCTTTCATGCATGAAAATATGCCGCATAGCTTTCCTTCCCCTACTTTTCACATTTCCTTTTCTTCAACATCATCTCTTCTGAAGGATTTTATGTGTTAGATCAGAGCTCCAGTCTCATCGCCAGGGCCTGCAGGGCAGGTGCCCCAGCGAGCACAGGCCCCATGCTCAGAGTGCTGGCCGGGCCTTCTGTGGAGGAGGCAGAGCAGAGAGGCCGCCCGTGGACAGGGAGGGCTGGAAGTGGCTCTCAGTGCCAAGTCTACCACCATCACCCCCCACCCCGGGAAAGCAACAAAACATGTGTGATATTTTGATTTGACCTTAAGGATTAAAATGGATATTGAATGAAATACTAAGAGAAATTGTGGATCTTGTAACCTGAGGAGTGATTATAGAAGGTAGAAAGAGTAGTTCAAATTTGTCTGTCAGTGATTTGGAGAGAGGTAGAGAGGAAGAGAGACATGTGTTCTAGGCATGTGTGTGGGCTTCTTCCCCCGCCCAGTCCCAAAGAGCAGAGATCCCTCTGTTCCTGTTCCTCACCTCAGGCATCATGGGCGGCCCTGGGAGTCAAGACAACTAACCCTGATTGTCATGCCCTACAGCGTAGTTCTGCGAGGAGCCAGGCAGTGTGGAACTTGAGTGAGGAAAACCCTGCCACTGTTGGTGTTACTTTTGGGGTAATTCGAGGGGCTCTTAAGGCATGCTTGCCAGGACGTTGGCAGATATCTGAGCAGGGGCCCGGCCCATTACCTTCAGTCTTCTGTACTGTTGATAAATGGTCTTCATGGGTTCTTGGAAGCTGTTGCAAGCATCCTTTAGTGTGTGTGATGCAAAAACTTGTTTAGACTTCAGTGGAGTTTTGTTTGCATGAGTGGTTGGAGTGAATGGAGACTGCATTGGGAATCTAAAGACGTTAGCTTTTTTGTTTGTTTCCACTGCTTTATTTTTAATTTGAGGAGAGAGTTGGTGGCTGTAGGCAATACAGGAGCCCTCTTCGGGTGTTACTGGCAGTAGGACTGTTTGGGCACTAGGTCCTGGGCAGATGTCCTCAGTGAAGTGGATGCTACAAGGGATTTTGATGTAGACATTGACACTCTTCCCCTGTGCCTTGTTACACTTTGTACAAACCCTTATCAGATCCTTGTCACAGTAGTTCCTCTTTTGAGCGACCTGTTTCTAACATCCTTAGGCTGGGCTTCTCAGGGACAGGGAAGGTCTGTGCCTAATTCCTCTTTTTATTCTTCTCCTGCGCCTAGCACAGGGCCTGATATGTGATAAATATTGTGGAAAGGAAGGACGGAGGAAACGTGAATGAAATAATTTTTTTCATTTGTTGATGTCACAACTTGCCTGATCTTGTACCAGGAATTATAAAATATTAGAGCCTGAAAGGACCTTAGTGGTCAGTGGATGATTTAGTGGCAAAGCTGGAGCCAGTTGTCTACGTGATGGCGACTCCCAATCCAGCGTTCTCTCTGTGGTGCCCCCGTGGTGCACCTGCCTCTTTGATGGTGGCGTTCGTATTCCGGCTCACCAGGCCTGCAGGATTACTGCTTTTAGGGACTGAAACATTGTAAGTGGAATATAATACAAACATACAAGAATGAAGATATTTAGTGCGGCTTTGATAGTATTCGATTTCTCTTTTTATTCAAATCACTAGAGCTATTTAAGAGAATATGCTTTAGTAATAGTAGTTTACCTTGAATTATAATTTTTATAGTCATATGTTTATTAATAACTTGTGATGATTAAATTATTATAAGCTTAAATGAAATAAAATGTGCAGAAGAAAAGGGCTTCACTTGTTAAAAGGGAGAGAAATCACTCTTAAAGATGTTCCATCTAGGACTAATTTACTTGAAATTTGGTGCCTGTTGTGAAGATTAATAACAGGTGGCCTTTTACAGAACTTCCCAGCCTGAGTCTAATGTTCTAATTGTTCTTTTATTATCCCAACCTCCGTAAGTGAAGGATTCTTCTTCCTGCCCTTTGTTCACAATATGGAACTGTAATTGAGCTCATATTTCTCACCCAGACTTTCAGCTGTAGTTAATATTTCATTATATCAGATTTTATCACTAACTAGCAGAGAGGCAGGGTACTGGACTGCATGCCCAGGCGTGCTTGCACGTGCGCACACACATGCACACACACGCACACACATGCACATGCACACAGACACACATGCAGAACAGTAGTAATTTACAGATGCCAGGCAAGCTCCTTATAATGAGTTATGGCTAAGAGAACATAAAATCTGTTTGTAATGCCCCACAAATATTCCACAGCAATTTATGGCCACTCTTATCTAGATCAGAGCAGGACAAAGAGAAATGAAAATTGCTAACGTGGAATATTCAGCCCCGCAGACCTCCTTATGCTGTGCAGCACATTACCCAGTGCTTGTGGTCTGTGTAAAACTAGTTATCAGTCCTCATTTGTGATTTCATAAGCAGGACTATGTTAGGTCAGCTCCTCTCAGCGTCAGTGTTACATGAAGGACCCTAAGGAATCCGAGTCATGGTGACAAACATGTTGAACTGAACTTTTTCTTTCTAATCTTAAACTGGTGACAATACTTTTAAAACTTAGCTCAATTGTACCAGGTTGTTTGGACTATTAGGGTGTCATTTCAGTAAATGCTGACAGTTTTAGGCAAAGAGTATAACTGAACAAAGAGCAGGAAGAAAATACATTCTGTGTTGTTGCATGGCAATAAATCTTAATTATGCATTTATTTTACATATTCGACATAATTTATACTTGCATTTCCTCTCACCCCCCAAAAAAATTAATCTACAGGAAGATATTAATATTAGTCCCTATTCTTCTTTTAAACATATAGAATAGATGGGTTTTACCAAAAATTGCAATCAAGCTAAAAGCCACTATTAGATACCAAGAAATGAACACTATTCTAAGTCCTCGAGGTGATCAGAAGTGCCTATTTTAAAGGATAAGGAAAAGCAACGATGAAATGGATCATTACTTCTCTCCCTCTCTCCTCTCCTCCTTGCCCCCTGTTCTGTTAGCCAGTTGGATAACACTCCAATATTTTATGCTGATAAGAAATAGAATAAGTAGATAAGAAAAATGGATACGACTAAGAGTTTAATCTTGAAATGAATTAGGACAAAAATTTTGAAGTCAATTTCAAATCTGCAGCAGGCTTCCCCTCAAAATCTTCAAAGTTAGAAAAGACCAGAAACATTTGGTCACATTAGAATTTTCAAGTTTAACAAAGTACATGAAAGATGTTCAGACGTCTTTTCTAAGTTATACTTCATGTTATTCTGTGTAAGTGCAGATTTCTTATCTCTTTGTAAAAGCCTTCGAGTTTTGTTGTAGAAAAGCCTAGCATAAATTAAACTTGGAGAAACTTATGATATAGTGATGTCACATTTTTGGCAGGTTCATCTTCACTATGGACTGTACCTTCATATTGCAAATGCTGTGGAAAGATTTTATGTTACCTTAAATTCCAGAATAGTGGTGGAACAAGGCTGGGAATGGTGTGACTTTAATCAACAAAGACAGCATGAGCAATACATTAAAAAGATAATAGTGTTTTAATTCAGCTCACTAAGCTGTAAACTTCTGCTTGGTTTTGCATCCTTGAGAATTTGCTTTTTCTAATCATCTTTTTAGAAAAACCATTCAACCAGTGAGATTTTCAAAGCCACTTTTGAGATTACAATTGTAGTTGGAAAGATTTTATGACTTTCATTAGTGAAATGATGTTATTTGCACAAATAAAAATCATATCTGTCATAAAGTTCTGTCAAGGTACCGTTGACCTAGGTGTGAATAATGTGTTAATTTCCATCAGGGAGACAGCAGTGTGTGGCAATTGGGCAGCAGATAGGATTTAGCTATTTTTCATCAGCGCTTGGACTTTGATAAAGGGGAATAGAAAAGAGCTGCTTGACCTTTCAGTGCTTAAATTATTAAAGAGCAAATAGATTTCAGGTCTGGATGCTTGAAAATCTAATTTGTCTTGTGGAGCAAGGATGAAAAGACATTTTGGGTTTAAAATTGCTCTAGTCAACTTAGTTCTTCCTTTAATTTATCTTAAGATGAGTAGATGGTAGCCTTTAAAAAGTAATGTATCTGAAGTAGAGTGTAGAGTATAATATACCGGCTAAAACGGAGGCCTGTTAAATGATCATTTAACTCTCAAATTTTCATCTAATCCTCATAAAATTGCTGTTTGGAAAATTAATTTTTTCACCCATATTCACCTGGATAGTATTTAAATTACAAAACAAAATTTTCTTTCATTAGGCAATGTCAAATATTGTATTGTTCAAGTTAAACTTGGACAATGCCTGGCACATAGTGGGCCCTCAAAAAATATTTATTGAGTTAATAAATGAGTAAACACACAGTACAGCACACATACTAGCAAAGTTGGGAAAAGACGGTGGAAAGTGAGAGATGGAGGGGAGAGAAGGAGGGGAGACCACAGAGATGCAGCTTGATTCTCTCGGGGTTCATTATCTGCTTGTGGGTAAACCTGCAATCTGACCAGCGGTCTCATATTCCATAACCTTTTTCTTGGTAATTTCCTCCTCTGTTAGCTTTTGGGTATTCAGGAAATGAATACAAAATACACTTAGTGTTAAATTTTAGTAAAGTGAGGCATATTTGTGAACACCAGTGTATTTCCTCCCTACAGCTACATATAATGTATATAAAATAGAAATTACTGCTGGGTTATATTATACTTTCAAAAATATGTACTTCATGGCCACTTCATTCTAAGTGTCATGAGATACAGAAGTGACTAAATCATAGCTCTCCTCCTCCAGGAACTTACAAGACTTGTAACAATTTGATAAAAGGACACAAATAACTATAAAGTCTTTACAGAAAACATGTTTTTGTGAGTTTGCAGTAGAGCAAGACTACATCAAAATGGGGGAACAGCTCGTAAGCCCCTGAGAGAGAGCGAGTTCATGAGAGGGTCTCAACTTTTTTACGAGGTGGGGTTGTCTGCTGAGAATGACAGAAGATTTCAGTGTGTTGGGGAGAACAGCATTTAACTAAGGAAGTCGGGTCCAGGCCAGGGTGAAGGAATAGAGGAAAAGCTAAGTTTGTGGTAGGAGAACTCAAGATTTTGGACTTGGGAAGTCCAGACGTGGCTGTGCTAATCTTTCATCTAGTGGAGTTAGAATCAGGAGGGAGTTCCCTCCAGGTTGAGAAGTGAGTGATCACTGTCCTCGGTGCCGTTGGTGACGAGGTTCCTGTGAGGGATCAAGAGTTGCAGAGGACACCAGCCAGGTGGTGGCATCACTGTGGAGTCCAGGAGAGTGTCCTCCCTGGAATTCATTAATGCAGAATGGAGAAGGAATTGAGGTCAAAGGTATTATTACCATCTGTAGCTCCCTTGATGTGATACATGAGAAAGAATCTCTACACGATACTTAAAATAAATTGATGATGGGAAGTAGATGGGGACTGGTGTACGTAAGTTGTGTCTGCATGAGCAAGTGAAGATGCCCGTGAGACAGACATTTCACATGAATGCCTTAACCAGGACTTTTTAACAGATGGTGCTAGTACTGTCTTGTCTGATGGTTAAGAGACTGCGTCTGCTACTTAATTAGCTGTGTGCCCCAGATAGAATGGGCACTTCACCTCCGAACCTCAGTTTTCTCATCAGTTAAATGGGAAAATAAAACCTACATGTGCGAGGCACCTGGCCTAGCACTTACTGTATGGAATAATTTCTGCAATTTTTTTTTATCTTCATATGTATCTTCATTTTTCCACTTTGTCTATAGGTTTCCCAGAGGTTGTTTTTAAAGTCAAATTTTGAAAATCACGTCTTGGGCTGGCCCCGTGGCTTAGCGGTTAAGTGCGCGCGCTCCGCTACTGGCGGCCCGTGTTCGGATCCCGGGTGCACACCGACGCACCGCTTCTCCGGCCATGCTGAGGCCGCGTCCCACATACAGCAACTAGAAGGATGTGCAGCTATGACATACAACTATCCACTGGGGCTTTGGGGGAAAAATAAGTAAATAAAATTATTAAAAAAAAAAGAAAGAAAATCATGTCTTAGCAAATAAATTAGAAAAGCTGACTTATATAAAAATTATTTTATTTAATGAAGAATCCTTTTGCACAGCAATTAATTATTCCTTTGATTTATCCATTTTGTGAGAGTAGTTCTTGTATGCTGAATAAATGTTCTGAGTAAAAAAATATAAAATGCACCTTAGAGATCCATCTAATTTTCTCATTTCATAGGGAAAAAATAAGACCCAAAGAAATTAATTTAAATCCTCAGTTGTTAGCAGAATTAGGATTAGAGCCTAGATCGATGGGCATGCCACTGTCTCCCACCCCTACAAAAGGCATTTCAAGAGAACAGTCACACTTTCTCAGTGCTGTGTGTATTTAATGGAATACTGGGTTAAACTTCTTCCTGGGTCAACTGATCATCTGTGGTTGTGCTACTGTCTTTTACTTTGACCTCAGCTCTTTACTCTTGCTACTCTATGACCTGATATTCTGGTTAATATTTGCTGCATATCTAATTACTCAGAATTTAGCAGCTTAAAACAACCTTTCTATTTTGCTGTGATTTTGTGGGCCAGCAAAGGCTTTGGCTGGGCAGTTCCTGCTTGGAGTCTCCCAGGGCTGCCGTCATCTGAAGGCTCAGCTGTATGGCCCTCCAAGATGGCCCACACACATGGCTGTCAGTGATGCTAACTGTCGGCTGGCAGCTCTTAAGGACTGCTGAGCAGAGTGCCTGAACGTGGCCTCTCCAGTGTGGCAGGTTCATGGCCGTTGGACCACTTATGTGGTGGCTGGCTTCTTCTCCCAGAGCTAGCTTCTCTGGGGAACCAGGCTGAAGATGCCCAGCCTTCTCTGACCAAAGCCTTGAGCGTTACACATTGTCCCTCTGTTACATTCTGTTGGTCACATGTAGTCATTAAGGTTGGCCAACCCCATACTTGATGGGAGAAGTATCAGAGAATATGCAGAAATATAAAAATTATCTTTTTTTTGAGGAAGATTGGTCCTGGGCTAACATCCGTGCCCGTCTCCCTCTACTTTATATGAGATAAGCGATGTGTAGGTCCGCACCTGGCATCCAAACCTGTGAACCCTGGGCTGCCGAAGCGGAGTGCATAAATTTAACCGCTATGCCACCGGGCCAGCCCCTGCAGAAATATTTTTAAATGGCCACATCTGACTGCAGGTGTAAGAAGTCAGGGAGAAGGGGTGAGAAATCAAAGTCCACTTCACCTCTATACGTGTTCCTTGTCCTCCCTCTAGGAAGATTCCTCTTACACACTTCCTTTCATGTTGGATCCATCGTGCAGTGAGAACTCTACGAGATTTGGTGGAGCATCTTACATGACCAATAGAAAGTCTTTTATGTTAGGAAGTAAGAGTCGTAATTCTTTTTTTTGTTGTTTTTAAGTTTACATCACTGCTCAGAATTCACTTTACCCTTACACTGTAAACCCGCTGGACTGCCTGTCTACTGAGCAATCATCCTGATGTTCTGCAACAATTGATCTTTGTTTACACGGAATCACAAACTGAATGGCAGCTGTGCTGCATGACTGGAACAGAATGTGCTAAGTGTCTGTACTCTCAGAGATGGTAATTTCACTGAGTGCAGATTCGGAGTTCACACGGGCAGGAGCCGGAAGAGGGCCCTCTCCAGGCCTTCCCCAGGCAGGTGGGGGTGGTAGGACCTCTCCTCTTTTCTTTTTCCTCGGCATTAATGAGTACTCCTACTGAGCAATTCTAGGATTACAGCGTTGTTCCTGGGGGTCAAGGAGCTTCTCTGATACGGTAGGAAAAAGATCCTTGCCAGAAGGACTTTCAACCTAATCTGGATTCAGTTTTTGAAGGCTGTCGTCACGATTCAGTTTTCCTCAGCATTAGAAACTTTTTTTCCCAACAAAACTGCACAAATGTTCATCATTCTAGTAAATGTATATATCTTAATAAAAAAAAAAGTCCGTTCCTTCTTGCTCCCATTCTCCTAAGGTTACTTCAAAATTCAAAGACATTGGAAGTGGGTGGGGAGGGATAGGTGGGTAAGTGCTGGGAGATCCACTACCTCCGTGGGGACCTGTATCCTTGCAGGCTTCTTTGGAGGATGCTCATTCCTGTCTTATCTTTATGTATAATTCAGGTAGCCCTGTTCATGATTTACTCATAGAATCTGTTTGTGACTCCAAAGCCTTGGCTTTTGAAATTCCAATTCCTTTTCCCTGCTTTTCTTATGTCATCTCTTACCACTGACTGAATGTGGTGAAGGGCAAAGGAATATAAGAAAATATGGGAAAATAAATTGTATTTTGTGACTTGTTAAAACTTCACATGGGCCGGCCCCATGGCTTAGCAGTTAAGTGTGCGTGCTCCGCTACCAGCGGCCCGGGTTCGGATCCGGGCGCGCACCGACGCACCGCTTCTCCGGCCATGCTGAGGCCGCGTCCCACATACAACAACTAGAAGGATGTGCAACTATGACGTACAACTATCTACTGGGCCTTTGGGGAAAAAAAAGGAGGAGGATTGGCAATAGATGTTAGCGCAGAGCCAGTCTTCCTCAGCAAAAAAGAGGAGGATTAGCACGGATGTTAGCTCAGGGCTGATCTTCCTCAGAAAAAAAAAAAACAAAAAACTTCACATGCATTCATACAGATGTCATTGAAGAAAATAATACATTGCCTTTTTTTAATAAACTTACAGTTAATATAATTTCATTTATTAGGTAAACTGAATTATCTACAAACTCATCTTCAGTTACATGTGAGAAAAACATTATTTTAGTGTCCTGTTCACATAAAAGGCAGAGATTGTTATATAAAAATTTTTTAAAATTATGCTGAGTTTTGTTTCCCTCAATGAATTGTATTCTTTGGGGCGAGAGAGTTCTGTGAAAGAATATTAAGCACTTTCCCTCTCTTTCATTGAGCAATTGTTGAGTGTTTGTCCATTATGTACCAAGCACTTATTATTGACTATATTCAGTGTATTTTGGATATCCTTTAGGATATCTAAATACATGGACCCATAGGATAACCAAAATAAAGATATCCTATGGGTCCATGCATTTGAAGGCAAAGGGGATCAGCTCAATTATCATAAAATACACTGATGCTACTCTTTTTTTTCTAGTGTCTACCAAATAGTTGTTGAGGAAGAACGTCCTCGAAGAACTAAAAAGACAACAGAAATCTTAAAGTGCTACCCAGTGCCAATTCACTTCCAGAATGCTTCAGTACTGAACTCGGAGTACTACTTTGCTGCAGAATTCCCAGCAAACAGCCTCCAAGCGGCTCAGCCTTTTACTATTGGTGATAATAAGACATACAGTGGATACTGGAACACTCCTCTTCTCCCCCATAAAAGCTACAGAATTTATTTCCAAGCTGCTAGTAGAGCCAATGGGGTAAGTTTCATAGATGGCTGCTTACTTAGGCTATTTAGAGTTATTAATGTGAACATAATCAGATTAAATAACATAGAAATAGTATAGAAATAGTAAGAAATAGAAATAGTAAGAAATAAAGTCATCTTCTGTGTATTTTTACTTGGAAGAAGTATGGTTTTTTACTCTTTTTAAAATTATTTTCATCTAGAGAAATTTATAGAAAGAAAGGAATATATTTATATTTGTTTTGGTAGGGAGAGTATATTGTCAACAACATGATGGTTTTTATTTTCAGTTTTCACTTGTTACCAAAAGTTGGCTAGTAATTCTGCTTAGCTTACTATTTTATATGAAAATAGTATAGCTACAACACATACATTCAGCCCATTTAAAATTTTGTGAGATTCACGACATCTGTCTTTTCAGCATATTTTGTCCCATTTCTTTGGTTCCACAGACTTTATACTTCCTATAGCTGTGACTAAAGTAGGTATCCTTTTTTTTCCTAAGAGAAAACAGCTTCAGAAAGATGAGATGGAAACAAAATAAAACTATCAAGTCGTTTCTGAATTTTTTTTCCCTTTCCTTGTTCAGACCACCCAGAACTCTGATAAGATATTCAAGTCTCCTTAGAAAGAAGGGCAGGTTTTCCAGATAGCACAGTGGTTCCGTCCTTCACAGCGTCGTGGGTCTAGGAGTCATCATTCACCTGACTTTTGCCCATGAAAAGGGAGGAAATCTGGGATGCAGAGTTATTCTCCAGTAGTTTGCATGGGAGCAAGTGAGAGTCTGGAGAAGGAGGCTGGGGGCCCCAGGCAGAGACTTTTTTTGTGTTTAGCTCCTCGCTCATTGTGTGCTCCAGAAATGCCCACCTCCACCAGCACTGGAGCCGGAAAATGTATCTGAGCGTGGTTCAAGGAGTGATCACTGTGAGATTAACGCCACACGTGGAATAATGAGGTCTTATCAGTGTTTAAATAGAACTGCAGATATTTTTATTTGTTTTAAATGAAACATAAATAGTGATTTTTTTCCTCTCTTTATTTGACACAGGAAACCAAAATAGACTGTGTCCAAGTGGCCACAAAAGGTAGGTTAAAATTGTGGGATGCCCTCCTAGTTTATATCTTTAAAATTTTCTGTGTTATTTTAAAACTTCTTGAAATGTTGACTTTATTGAAATAAGAGTGTGTGTGTGTGCATGTATGTATTAGGATCTTATGGCAGTTAACACTGACTGACTGTATTTCACGTAGATACTTTTTTAAAATAAGAAGTCATATTGCTGTGTTCCAAGCAATTTTCAATGGTTATCTTTTTAAAAATTCTTTTAAAATAAAATTAATTTTTATATGATCTCAGTGCATGTTTGTTAAAGCATAGTACCATATGTTAGTAGTACTATATCTAGTGAATCTTCATATGCAAAGTAGTAAAATATTGTCTGCTATTTTTCAGCAATTATCTAGTTATAGTAGCTCTATAAAGTGGAGTCTACATGGGTGTCTTTTTCACTGACGATGTGTATCTCTTTGAACCCAGTAACCCAGTGATGTTAGTGGAACTTCTGTTTCCCAGGCCTGGTTAAATCCTGAGAAAATGTGATCAAGGATGAGATGTATAAGTGGTGAGGGCGAACCACCCTAAGCGCACCACACAGCGCCTCCTAAAGGAGAAAGTGCAGTTGTGTCTGTGTTCACAAGCTGTAGTGTCATCTTGTCAACCTGGCAGTGTGGTTTCAACCATGACATGTGGAAGTATGTGAGAAAATGTTTTGAGAAATGTAAAATGCTGCATTAAAATGAGGCATTATAAATTAACACTTGTAGTCAAATACACTCTTTCAGACCATTAGAGTAACCATGAGTACAATGAGGAAGTTCTGTGTGATTTAATTTAGAAATGATGCAAGAAGCATCACTGGGTCTGTGGCACTAGATATAATCAGGTCATAGGTAGAGTCGCTTGATGAGTTCTGTTGGATGAAAATATCTTCTTGTTTAACTTTCAGGCATCATAGTTTGAATATATCATGGACATGCATCTGCATTTTCAAAATCCTCATTGAATTCTTATTTCATGAAGATACATGACCTTCTTATTCAGTTAGCTTGACAAATATTTCCTGGTTTCGTGTTATGTGCCAGGCATTGTGTGAGGTGCTCACCTCATTTGTATTTTGTTTGTCCTCATGGGTTCATAGTTCTATTTCCAAGAATCTACTTATATCGATTCTAAAACACTCAATTCTTTATATCATGTTGTACCTGATTATGTGCCTTTATTTGTAGGAATATATTAATGAAATTATAGACATTGATGTGTTTTATACACTGTAATACCCTGTTAACTATTAATTATTACAGTATTCTGAGGCCCTTGAATGAGGTATTGGTGTTCTTAGATCTCCAGATCATCGCCCGTGCTCAAGTTGCTTTATTGAATTCTGCTTACCCTTGAGGTCTCAAAAAGTAAATCCAGTTCCAGAGTGCCTGATTTATAATGCCTTATATTTAACATCACAGCTGAAAGTTTTAAAATCTCTTTCATACACATGTTCTCATTTATTTCTCCAACATTACTGTGAGAAAGGAGACAGGTATTGCTATTTTTATTTTTAAGATTAAGAAAATGCGTTATTTTTGGAGATGAATTGACTTAGCAAGGTCACTTTAATAATCTGTGGATTGAGGCTTGATCCCAAGCAGTCGGACTCCTACCCCACTGTTTTGCTGTATCCCGTGGCTTTTCACCCAGTGGAGCCTCTGGCCAGCTACAGTATTGCATTGTATAAGTAGCTGTCCTCCTCTTTATTGGAATTGAGTCACTGCCCTATTTGCTCTGAAAACAATGAAATATCTGCCGTCATGTTCGTTTACATAGTTAAATAATTATATAAATAACACACTAGTAAATATGAAAATCTAACGTTTGCTGTTTTCACAATAGATTGAATGAGATGGTGATTTGGATCATTTTCTTTCATCAGCTAGATTTAATCAATATTGTAATTTGTTTTTCAATTCACCAAAGGATGATTAGGCAATCAGATGACCTGATTGACTAAATATTCCCCGCTCATATTTTCTGAGTCATTTGCAGACATTTACACAGCAAGAAACTCTATCCAAATAACCCCTTTTGGGGAAAGGGAGAAACAAATTTTAATATTCACTACATAACATTGTCATTTCTGTTCATAAAAATCATAGTACAAGAGGAAACTTTGGAAGATATTCTCCTTCCAGGTGAAACTACACTGTTTGGTACTATTATATTTATTTCTACATGTATAGATTCAGCCACCTTCCTTTACAGCACAGTCTAATGTTTCAGCACCTTTATAATCAGATAATTTTTCCATATTCATACTAAAAAAATTCTTTTTGCAGTGCAGGAAGCCATTCCATCTTGACTACTTAGTCAAAACAGAGAAATAGGCAGGTCTAACAACTCTATTGGTACCATATAGAAAAAATGTTTGAAATTTAAGAGTTCAAACATCTTGACTGTTATCTGCCATGTATCGCTGACAGTGTGGTGCTTAATTGAATTTTCAGATACTAAACCACTTTCGTAAGCAGCATTTTGAATTTACAAAGATTTTAATGTTGTCATGAAACAACTGCTGACAAGTATCTTGATAGAGCAGGTGTGAAGGTGGATTTTTTTTTTTTTCACAAGAAACTAATTTGTAATTTCAAGTATGGATATCTCTCTTAAAGATATATTTCATACTATTTATAAATTTAATGTTGTGATTATTTTAATCATATTCCAAGGGTATATTTTGACACTAATCATCTCAAATATAAAGCCTCACCAAAAAATTAGACACAGGAAGAAACCTAAGGTGTGTTATTACGTATCTCCATATGTGTGTGGGATTACCTATATCTTTATGTATCCTCCTTTAATTTATACATCCAAATTCCTCATTGGTGTATGTGACTGTATTTTGATTGTTCACTATAGGCAAACTCATCACAGAATAGTCTATCTCTTGAATTAAAAGATAAAGACACTGTACAATGAGAGAAAGTACATGATGTTTGGATGTTACTCTCCCAATTCATAGAATTCTTTTTAATCTGTACCGTGGAGTTAAATAGAATAGCTTGTAGCTGTTCTTAGATTCTCTTAATTTTTATTTTTACTTTTAATCACATTCACATTTTTGTAGTTGGATTCTTTTCAAGACCACTTGGTCCAACTGTGTCTTAGCAATGAGTGGTGTATGTGTTTTCTTTAACTTTTATTTACCTTATGGCTGCCTTATGGTAACTGGTAGGGTTGAAAATCTTTTTACACTAGTTTTAGAAGACTTTGTTGATGATCAATTCTGAACTGACAGGATACACTTAAAAATTGAAATCTGCCTTGTTAGTGAATTAGATTTCTTATATTAAATGAGATATATTCATTTTAATTGATATAGCAATCAGTTTAAACTGTATACTTTGCATCAATCTTCCATGATATAATATTTTCCATAACATGATGCCAGCTGTGTTTCTCCTTGACAGTATAGCCATTTAAGAGCATTCTTGTTATACATTTATTTTAAAAATTGAGTGCCTACTCTATGTTAGGCATAGTGTAATCTATAAGACTTCCAAGTACAGATACATAAATATATCACCTTTTAAATTTTGAGGATTTTGAGTACATCAAAGTGTTTGGGGTTTTTTTTGGTTTGTTTCTCTGTTTTTAGTGTATGGGGGTGGGGTCATAGGTGTATACTTGTTCCTTTCCTTGCTGTGATTTGGCTCACAGCAGTGTAGCTAGAAATCAAAGCAAAAACTGCAGAGAACACAGGCTCAAGTCTTTCAAAACGTCTTATAGTAGTCAGACCAGACACTTTAAACAAAAGGAAAACAAACCACTATTCTAATGTCATATTTTAAGATGAATTTTCTGTGCAAAAATGCTTCACTGTTTTTAAAGTTTAGTGTTTTATTTAACTTACATTTGTACTGGAATGGGCATATGCTTTGCTGGAAGACCTTCAGGAAACTTGGAAGGATTTCCATTGTTCTGATACAATTTCTAACTATATACCGAAATTTGAATCTTCCTTTTTTTAATCACTAGGCTCTTTGTGAAGTTTCTCTAGACTGTTTTTCTGTTCACTGTTTTGTTCAAAGAAATATCATCTTTTCTAGGCCACATGGCTACAGAATGAAAAAAAGAACTGAAATAGATAAAAGACTGAAAAGAATGTCTGTTGAGATGTGAAGCTAATTAAGCTTCCTTTTAATTGCTCATATTCAGTACACAGAAAAACAAATTATATAGTAAGACCAGTCATATATGCTCATCTGCTATCATTTAGCTATGGATTTAGAAATAGAAAGATAAATATGATATACATTTGTCATTCAGCATTTTATAGAGAAAATGTTTTCTTTTCTTGATCTGAAATAGTCTCCACAATGTGCGTCATGAGTACAGTAAGGCCCCTGAGAAGTTCCGAAGGAAAAGAAACCTGTTTAACTTTGCTCAACCCTATGCAGCCCAAATTTATTTGACCCTAACTCATTTTTCAAGGAAGACCAGTCAGGTAAACAGTTTGGTAAATACTGGTTCATCAACTTCCGGAAGGTCCCAGGGCACACAGCTGAAATGGCCCTTTGGAAGTCAGGCACATTGGATGCATTTTCACTCTTCCCTGCACACCTTGTACCTAAAGGAGACCCTCAGTTTATCAGCACCTGATATTATCTTCAAAGCATAGGATTGGAATTCTGACTTTATTTTACCAAATTTAGCAATCTTCCCGTTTGTAATACATTCTTATTGATATTTTAAGACAGAGGGCAGCAAATTTTTATGTAAAGGGTGGATGGTAAATATTTTAGGCTTTGTGAACCATATGGTCTCTGTCACGCTCAGCTCTGCCAGTGCTGAGCAAGATCAGCCATCACTGGTGTATAAACAAATAACATGACTGTGTTGCAGTAAAACTTTATTTGCAAAAAGCAGGCTGTGGGCCGGCTGACGCCTATTTTAAGGTAATTTGTAACATAATCAAGTATTTTCCTTGCAACTAAAAATAATAGTCACAAATGAACACTTTTCAAGGAAGATCATAGAGATCATACAAAAATCCTTCCTGGTATCTGGAATGAACTTTTTCCATGGGAGTTTTGAGCCTCAGACTGCAGTTTGCCTTCCTTTTAGTTATAAATACATGGCTGCCCCACATAACTATTTCCAAGTAACTTTTTGTTCATATTGTTTACCTTTTTCTGCATTGGATAGATGCTCTGCTTTTGTATAAGACAATATAATTTTTCTCAAAAGTAGAGTAGGTCAGATTTTCCTGTCAGTAATGGAAACCCACACAGGAATGTTGGTTGAACAACAGTAGTCTATGACCAAGCAAATGTTCTATGTATAAACTTGGAATTGGTAACACCTTTGTAACAAGTCTTAGAAATAACATTTTACTATTTACAATTTATTATATCAAATTATATACAATTTTGCATACTGTGTTATATCAAGAAAATTATCTTTGTAATACCTTGGGAGGTCTCCATTCTCTGACCAAACTGTTAGTTTATTCATCTCACTTAGCAAGACTAGAAAGTTTTCATTAATAATGCCTGAAAGACGGTTATACCACTTTTAAACCCAGTTGCTGCAGTCGTCTAGTTGCAAGGAGCAGCGCTGTTTGAACGCTGCAGAGGGATATTTCAAAATATTATGCGGCAGCAGTTTTGGGTTTAATTGTCTGCAGATGGTAGATGATCTATTTTCCTTACTCGCTGCCACATTTCTGATAGCACCCAGGCTGTTCCATGTAAATTAGTAATCTTTCATGTAAGCCTGTCCTTAATTTTCCAATATTTTTTCTTTGCACCATTTTCTAGCTGTATCATGTTAGAACTGATGTTTTAATTTTTAATTCTTTTTCAATATCTGTGTGTCATAAATGTTAACCATTTAAACACAACTGTTGAGCTGTGCAGGCAAACCAAGAAGCCTGCCTGGTCCTCTTCAAGAATCTTAATCATTTCTTTGTTAACCATGACAATGATAGCAAAGGCGGATTAGCTTTTATTTTTTTAACCAATGCCTTGAGGTGCATTTTTTTCATTCCTTTAATGTGACAAAATAAGGTTCCTAAATGAAAATGCTCTACATGAAATTTAGTTATCAGAGAAATTTCTCTACATAAAAATGTTTTCAGTGAAAGGGGATAATATTCTTCACAAAGGTGATTTTAGCAAGAAGAGAAAATATTGTGACTTAAGCAGCAGAATTTTAAGTAACCTAATAAATTTTTTTTTTTTTTTTAAAGATTTTATTTATTTATTTTTCCCCCAAAGCCCCAGTACATAGTTGTCTGTCATAGCTGCACATCCTTCTAGTTGCTGTATGTGGGACGCGGCCTCAGCATGGCTGGAGGAGTGGTGCCTCAGTGCGCACCCGGGATCCGAACCCGGGCCGCCGGCAGCGGAGCGCACGCACTTAACCGCTAAGCCACGGGGCCGGCCCTAAGTAACCTAATAAATTTTAAAAGCCTAAAGTTTGGATCATCAGCATTAACAATGAATCTTTCTACGCTACACTCAATAGCAGTTGGAGACACTATTCAGTCTAGAGCCTTATTTAGGACTAACACTTTTGTTTTTACTGTTTTTTCTTCAGTTGATCTATCCAAAATCTCAGCCAAAGCTTGCGAGTGTGTCAGAGTTAGAAATCGAACTGCCTGACTAAAGCTCATGTAAGGGAAAAGAATTTGGAAAATTCAACACTTTGCTGTGGTTTTTTCTTTTTTCTTTCTCTTTCTGTTGTTGTCGGAACAAAGTTGAGAAAATGTGATATACTGATCGAGATTCTCCTTGCTAGCCTAGCTTCAGTCTGGCTTTTTCTTCCCTCATGCATGCTGACCTGGGAATCTTCCTTTGCCATAGCTGCGATAATCGTGACTCAGCTTACAACACCTTACATTCGCATCGCCCCTGCCGCAGGCGACGACCAGCTGACAGGTCAGATGTTCAAGTATAGATGAGTCATCTTGCCCATTTCCTACTCATTTTTTCAGCTTTGTTTCCCTCTACATTTCCTCCTTTGCTTAAGGCTTGTTTACAATGTTTCAGACTCTTGGTCCAGACCTGTGCCCGCATTAAATTGACGCGCTTGGCCGCTTCTCTGTGCACATTTATATCCATGCATTAAGCACAACTCCACTGCATGTTTTCATCGTGTCTGTCTATTGGTATGTGCCTTTCTAGCCTAATGTTATATAGAAATGAAATTTGCTGGACTTGCAGTAGCAATGACATCAAACAAGATTTCAAACAAAATACATAAAGATGTTTCCCAGTTATCCAAATTAAGCTAAAAAGATTGCAATTTGAGGGTGAGAGGGGTTGATTTTTCACCTTGTAGGGTCTAGTTTGCACACATACTTAGCAATACACAATCTTGTCTGCCAGTGTTATGAAATGAAGCCACCCCCATAGTTGATTGGGGTGATGCTGTTCAAATAGCTTTTCGTGTACCTATAACAGGAGCAGAGCTGACTGCAGATCCTTGTTCAAAGTAGAGTATTTATATAAAGCAGAGGCCCATCTGCAAGTCAATGCATTGAATAACTTAGGGACATTTTTAAAAAACTGACTAGTTTAGAGTCAAGGAGTTGAACTGTGTGCTTCTTTATACCAAGAGAAATTAGCTTGTCCATTCGTACTACCTCCAAAGGTGCATGGACATCTGTATAAACTCAAATAGGAAAAGAGTCCAGTAAATTACTCCAGACTGAAGGTGAGTGGTTAGAGAATGCCAGAAGACAAACTTTTGCCCTGCAATGAAAGCAAGCCATTGTGAAGATTTCTAACACAATTACATGCACAGCCCTCAGATCCTGGTTTCAGAGGCATCGGCGATGCTGTAGCTTGCTGCATGTGGCACGGGCACGATGAAAGCCGAGGAAGAAACACTCCACTGCTTTCCATAGAATCTGCACTCCAGCAACTGTTTTGTGTGTATGGAACTAGGGAATATACTCTAACATTTAAGGAAAAAAGGAAAGCTTAACTCATGGTAATAACTCACAAATGTTTAGGTTGTTCTGTGAACTTCTTATTTTGGAAAATAAAGCAACTGAGACCCAGGAAAATTATAGACTGATTTTTTTTTTTTTTTTTGGTGAGGAGATCAGACCTGTGCTAACATTTGCCAATCCTACTTTTTTTGGTGTTTTTTTTTTTTGCTGAGGAAGACTGGCCCTGCGCTAACATTCATGCCCATCTTCCTCCACTTTATATGGGACACCGCCACAGCATGGCTTGCCAAGCGGTGCGTCAGTGTGCGCCCGGGGTCCAAACCGGCAAACCCCGGGCCGCCTCAGTGGAACGCGCGCACTTAACTACTTGCGCCACTGGGCCGGCCCCTAGACTGATTTTTTAAAAGCTAAAGAAATATAGGGTGATTCTACTTCTTTCTCCACTGGAGTTCTATGCATATTTTCAGTCCTTTGCTTCAGGGCCCAAAAGCTGTAAACTTATTAACAGTTCTGCTTCCCTGGCTTTCAAGTTTCTCTTAAGCATATTTCGTTTACTGATTGAGTTCTCCTCGTTACAGACTCTCTCTTATCCTGACCTTCTGAAGTGCTCTTCCCACAGTAGAAGTACGTAAGAGGCAGTGTCTTTCTTAACATCGGTCCTCCTCTCTAAACCCCTACGTTTCAGAGATGGCCCGTGGCCCTCTGTGTAGGGTTAGGTGTCCCTCCTGAAGGTAATCTGGGATCTCCTCCATTATGTCTGAGCTGGTACCAGTCTTGCCAGCAAATCAATCAAAATGGGCTGGCCTGCCACTGTCCAGAAAGTCCTTGTGGACTAGCCCCTTTATCAGGCTTTACCTATAATCTGATACCTTCAAATTAAACATGTTGATTACTGGGCAAGAAGTGAAACTTCTGAATACAGTTTTCTGTCTAAACCTTGCATGGTTAAGAAGATAGCTGATAAATCAGCCTCCTTCACAGGGCTTTCAGATCCGGTGCATGTAGTTATTTGGGAAGTAGTCTGAGATGGACACACCCCTGGCTGACGTATATAGCTGCCAGTCTCTTAAGGGCTACAGGTGATCTCCATCATTTACTTTGGTTTATTAGGGATTAAATGATGGAGTGTTAGAATAAGCCTCAAAACCCAGTAAAAAACTACTCTTGTTCTTTTTTCAGTATTCACTGCTGGTTTTAATGATGGTTAATCTTACCCAGATAAATTCAAACTCAAGTAATATTTTTTTTGCATTTTCCATTTGCATCAGCCATCAACTTGGATAGCAGTAACACTGTCTTTTTAAATAGGTTTATTCTTAAGGCATACTGCAAGCTCGAGCCTTCATTCATTCAGTCACTCATTTGGCATTCTTGGAGCACCTTCTGTGGGCCAGGTGTAGATCTGCTCTTACAAAGAGTCTTACTCTGTATGGTTACCCAGGCTTTTGCATTAGTAACATCAAACCCACATACATACATGCTCTTGCGCATGACAAATTACTGTCATGCTGTCATTTAGCACTTAAGAAAAGACAACAGCTTTATAAATGATAGGGAAAAGGGCATGTATTTCAAAAGCTTTCTCGTCGTGTTGAGCAGCTTAGGAGATAGTCAGTGGGACAGTTCTGAACATCTCACATCTGTGACCCACTGAACAGTTGTAGTTTTGTTTACTAGATCAACATGGTCCCTTCCGGAAGCCAATGGGAGATACATGAGGGATACATTCTGAAGTGCCTTCAGCAGTTTTTTTGTTTGTTGTTTTAATTGTGCTGACATCTTGTTACTGAACTAAGTGGGCTTGGCTCCTGGTGAGTTAAATAGGACTCTACACACAGTGGAAGTTGTCTCACAAAGTAAAATGTATTTGCAGCAAATAGGAGGCCATGAGGAATCATTTCCAAAGTCATGGCGTCCTGAATGAAGGCAAGCAGGAACTTTTATTTGGTTGGGGAATGAATATTCAAAAGGGAGAGGCGGGTATTAGCTTGCACAGGCTCAGCTGGAGAACATGCTTCCACAAAATAAGGCCTAAGCTCCTCCTGGAGAGATCTTGGCATTAAAAATAAGGCAAAGGTCATGGGCACAGCTCTTGTGGTGAGGCTTGGTCAGTTTCAGGATGGCTGGTGGTTACATCTCCTTAACAAACAAAAGGAAAAGAAACAACTTGGAAAAACAGTTAATTGCTTCCAAACCCACCTTTGAGTTTCTCAAAGCGCCTACTTGGTGACAATCTTGCCCATACAAATGTTACTCAAGGCTCTACTTGCACTAGGAAATCTTGATAAGATCCTGAGCCCTCTGCACTGTCCTTCCTCTCGTCCCAGAATGAGGTACATGCTGGTTAGGTTTGCCTCAATGTGGATGGGACCTCCATGGGTCACCTAACACCAAAGACAGCAAGCACCTGATGACCTGACCTCAGCACGAAGACTGTGCCCGACACAACAGAGTGCTCGTAAATACTGGCTGATTTAATTCATTGAATGAATGAGCTCACACTGCAGAATGCTAGCATGTTTGATAAGCATCCTCTCATTGCACTGGGGAATGTTTCTTAAACTTTTGGTCTTCAATCAACAGTAAAAATACATCATCATCCAATATACACACAGAAACATACACATAAGTTTACCTGAAGCAAAAGCTTTAGATACTGTACTACCAAAGCTACTCACGGAATAAGATGCACTCTGATTTGTTCTGTTCTGTCCCCTTCTATTCTATTTCATTTTTTAAAAAATTCCAGTTTCTACCTACTAAATTGATTTTATTTCCCACTGAGTTGTAACCCATGTTTTAAAAAATGCTTTACTGAACCACTAGATTTAGGAGATGATGAAAGGGAACAGAATATACAATTGGAATAAAGGTCCTGTCTACCTCAAAACTCCTACTCTAAAGAGAAAGTTCTAGAAACTGGAAATGCTTAGGTTTCTACTTCATTCCTTTTATTTTTTGATTAATTGTCTGTGATAGAATGGCTTTGGGAAGAAAATTAAAAGCTGTACATGTTAGAAATTTCTCTCTAAGATTTTTTAGTTAACTTCATAAATATCTCTAGGCTGGTGTTTTTTTTATATTAAACTATTTCTGTTTATGATTTAACAACCCAGCCAGCTCTGAGATGCTGTGGTGAATGATTGTCTTAAACAATTTTTTATCATCCATTTTGGTTAACCCATACATCTAATATGATAAGATCTGTATTCTAGAGAATTTATAAACAAAAGGTCTTCTGGGATTCAAGTACAAATCAGATATATCAGAGCATGTAGAATTACTTGCTAGATATAATTAGTACTAAAAAAATATATAAAGAAGTAGCCAACAATTATTCCCCATAAGTTTCAACTTTTGAAAAAGATACATGTGCCATATGTCTGTGTTGTCAAAGATAAACACAGCTGGACATCATTTAAAGAGTGAGAACTGATTTTGTTCCTCAACTGCTGACTGTAGGGGATAGAGCTGGGCTCCACTCTGATTTGTACAGGGCTGACTGGGTGGTTTAAAGGGAGAATGAGGGAGTCTGGGGGTGAGTGGGGAATCAGAGAAGTGAAAAATTACACAAAGCGGGAAGGGTGTGTGGGTCCGTGTGTCACCCATCTGGGCTTGCCAGCTGGCACTCATCCAGGTTAGGCTCCTCCCACAGAGGCTGGGGGGCTGGGGCCCATCTTCAGGTGTCAGCAGGAACACAAGTTTTCTCAGGCAGATGATTTAAGGGGGGCTAGGGTTATCTTAGGGATGCAACCTTGAGCTGTTAGAAAATATGTTAGTGTTTGTTCAAGTCTTCAGAGGCCAAGGTCGAGGCCTAGTGGAGAAGACAACTCAGAGGAGCCTGTCTAGAGTGTGGGCATGGAGAGACTCTCTGTCGATGCTCACCCCTTCCCATGGGAGGAGCAGTGACTCGCTGGATTGGTGACATTTGAGAAAGGAACTGAGGATATTTGATCAGCTTCTTCTGGGTATGGTCCTCAGGACACAAATGTCCTTTTGTGTTAAAAGGGCTCCAAACAGCCTGGCTGGAGTTTGGTCACAGAAAGAATCTTTGTCAGTGTTGTCACCCTTAAAAATAAAACAGCCAGGGGCCGGCCCGGTGGTGCAGCGCTTAAGTGCACGAGCTCCACTTTGGTGGCCCGGGGTCTGCAGGTTCGGATCCCAGGCACAGACCGATGCACCGCTTGTCAAGCCATGCTGTGGCGGCGTCCCATATAAAGTGGAGGAAGATGGGCACGGATGTCAGCCCAGGGCCAGTCTTACTCAGCAAAAAGAGGAGAATTGGCATGGATGTTAGCTCAGGGCTAATTTTCCTCACACACACACACACAAATAATAATAAAATAAAACAGCCAGTTATTTTACCAGCAAAACAAGTTTACTCAGGAATAGCCAGAGAATTGCAATTGAAGATGTGCGTGGTATGGTGGACCATAGGCAAATCCAACAAACAAGGGAGAAGAATGTTATTTTATAGAGAAAAAGGAGGAAATTGGGAGGGGTTGTTTTGAAGGAAAGTCCATTGGAGAAAAACAGGAGTTCAGGGAGGTGATGATTTCTCACTGGCTGAGTTTGCTAGGGTAGTGATTTCTGTTGAGATGCAATGTTCATTTCTTCCTGTAATTGACAGTTCTTTCCTGTTGACTTCTTTCTGTTGGGGTCAGTAATTAAGCCAGGTGGTATTGCGTGGGAACTCCCTTTTCTGGCCTCCTGACTCCATTTCTAATGAGGATTCCCTTTATTGATTTTCACAGTATATAGGCAAAGCTGTCATGAAATAAATCCCAAGGAATTTCTTTTTCTCCTTAATGTGGCTCTTTAAGCAAATAGAGATATATTTCTTTTAATGTAAATATAAAACATGGAAGTCACTGAACTAGATTCCCACTGAGGAAGAAAAACAACTACAGTATTTATGGAGAAACTTCTGTGTTCTATATACTGTGCCAGAGACTTCTCCAGGCATTATTTACTAACTTCTCACAACAGGCACCTGAGAGAAACATCGTTACACTTTTCAGTTGAGAAAAGGCAGCTCAAAGGGATTATACTCACTGCTTTGGGCCCCAGAGGTCTGGTACTCAGTCAATTCAGGGACATAAATTTGATCCCAGGTTTTGTGACTTGGGGTCCTTTGACCACCCCCCTTTTCACCCTCCAGGCCTCACTGGTTTTCTACCTGGCCCTGACACCTTACGTAGCCCTTTCAGTTGGGTTCTCACCAACACCTGGGACCCTTTGGCCCCTTGCTGCCTTGCCCTTTACCACACATCATGCTGGTGCCCCACTGAGAAAATCCCATCACCTGCTTCCTTGGCTTCTGTTTCTGTACTTCCAAGTGTTGCTGGAGAAGTGGCAGAAACAGGCAGATTAATTCTACTTGAGGTATGTGCTTTGTGTGTGCCCTACCCCCACCGCCGCCGCCCCTACCACCACCTTGGTGTTTTCTGCTGATGGATGAATGTCTCCTGCATATGCAGTGGGAGGATGCTGCCCTTCACCTCCACCCCGGCTACTCTCTCAGCCTGGAGCCCGAAGATGGTTTGGTCAGGCCACCCCTTCCATTGCTGGGCCCTCTCTCCTGGGCAGGCAGTCCTTTTCCAGCCTTGGCACATTAGGCCTTCCTTGTGCCCCTGGTGATCCTAGCCATCGGGTCACAGAAAAGGACATCTTTTCCTTAGGAATAAAAACCGTAATTGAAGTCCACCAACAGTAGCCCAAGATTTCTAGGACTCTCATTGATGAGTGAGTCTATATCAAATATCAAATTTAAGTACCTCCTGAAGCCCTAACACTCTCTTTCCAGAATACAAGTTTATCCTGCGATCTTTACAAAGAATGAAGAGTCCTAGATCCAATGTGTCTCCAGTGTATGGATTTTTAGCCCTAGACAAGGGCTGAAACTGAAAAGTCCAATCGCCCAGGTTCTTGGTCAGTGTAAGAGAGGAATTCAGACACTGACACAATGGCAACAGCAAGCAGGCAAAGATTTATTGGAGGAAAGGTCAGATACACTCCAAGTGAGGAGTGGGCAGTGCCAGGGAACGCATCTGCCCTATGTCTTGGGTTAGTTTTATTTTTATTTGGGCTGTTTAAAGGGAATTTGCATTATCTGGTTATCAGCCAATAATGGTTTTTCCTCTACCCACACGTCGGGAGGGGGAGTTTTTGACCTTTTAGGGGAGTCTAAGGAACTGTCCTGGCAGTCCTCCCCCCAAGGAAGGGGCAGCTAATGCATATGGAATTCATATGTAAATTAAAGAAAGGTCAATGTCCTCTAGAGGTGTAGAGCAGAAGGCTTTGTTTTGTGCACTTGTTGAAGGTCTCAGACTCTGGTGCTATGACTATCTTGTGGGGATGCCAGCAAGGCGCTTCACTGATGTAGCAAGGTCTCCAGCTGTGATTCCCCGCTCTTGTCTGGGTGCCAGGAAGACGCTCCACTGATGCAGCAGAGACTCCAATTATGATCTCCCACTCATGTCTCCCTAGCTACCTATCTCAAAACTAGGCAGGGAGGCTAAATTAGGATCTAAATTTGGTGGTGACTATGGATGGAGGGGTACACTGGGGAAGGCAAGCATCTCAAATCCTTCATTCCACAAACGCTCATTCGTCAGTTGCCATATCATAGACCATCAGAAGTGGAAACCCTATAAAGTGTCTGGTCCAGTGATTCTCAAACAGTGCTCTGTGGGGTTCCGTGGAAAGGCCACAGGCTTCCTGACTGGGCAGCAGCTTCAGTTTAGAACAGCTGTGGGTAGCATGGGAGGTAAGAAGATGGGCTCTAGAGCTAAAGTGCTTGGATCCAAATCCCAGTGTGCCCCTTACCAGCAGAGTGACCTTGGGCAAGTTACTTAGCATCTCTGTTCCTCGGTTTGCTCATCTGTGAAGTGGGAATTATAGTTTTACCCACTCATAAAGTTGTTGTCAGGATTAAATGAACAAATAGAATACTTAGTAAACCCTCAGCAAATGTTAGATCATTGTTATTCTATCTTAACACATTTTTTTAAATTGTGGGAAGAATGCAGACTTTCATTTCTTTCTTGATTCATTGAGCACATATTTCCTGAGTATCTGCTATATGCTAGACACTGTGCTAGGGTCTTGGGATAGCTCAGTGAACAAAACTTATAAAAACTCAGATATACTGGAAAAGTTCACCCTGTGTCTACACTAGCCTCATCCAGGTTTTGAACCTTCCACACCTTTCTCTCTATGCATGTAAAAGTATACAAACGTATACACAGTTTCTTCATCACCATCCGTATACTTAACTCTGCAATTCACGGTTTTCCCTTAATATGTCATGAATTTCCTTTCAAGCCAATATATATCAACCTAAGACACCCTTTTTAACAGTTGAATATTGTTCCTCTGTATGGATGTAATGTGATCTATTCATGCAGCCCCTTTTTAATGGACATTCATATTTTCATCAGTCTTTTCCTACTAACAACAACAAAAAACTAGGATAAAGAACCTTCTGTATGTATTCTTTCCATTATAACTTTTATTTCTAAGTGATTCCCAAATATGGGTCAAAGGGCAATTGTTTATGTAGAGCTGATCAGATTACTGTCCTCTCAAATGGTAGCAGTTGCCCCTCCCACCAAGTATCTGAGGGCCCCTTTCCCACAGCTCTGCCTGCACTGGGTGTTGACAACCTAAGTTTCCAGTGTGGTGGGTGAAGATGGAACTCCAGTGACTTCTCCTGAAGCTGGGGATCTGTGTTTGCTGGCCATTCGCACTTCTTCTTCTGGATCTGTCCATGCTTACTCCTGCCAATCACTGTTCTTGTGACTTTGTTTATTGTCTTTTGTCATAAAGAAGTTTTCATTTTTAGATAATCAAATATGTTTCCATTTTCCTCTGTTTCTCCAAGGTTTTTGTTTTGCTTAAGAAGATCACATCTCTCGGGTTATTCAGCCATAACCCTGAATTTTAGCTCTCGAATCATTTAAAAATTACCACTGACATGGTGTGGAGTGTTGCCGGGGGAGAGATCTAGCATTTTTCCAGATAAACAACCAGTTAGGCTGGCTGTCATTATTAAATAAACAATTATTTTCTCATAAAATTGAAATACACATTGTCATTTATTAAGTTCTCACATACAGATTCTGTTATGGTGCTCTTTGTCTCTTTCTATGCTATTATCATAATCTTTTGATTTTACTGGCTTTTATGATATTTTATTATGTGATAAAACTAGAATTCTCTCCTAATTCTTTGTCAAAAATCCCTCACCTCTTATCTTTCCATGTCTACCTATCAGTCCTTACCCTGGTCTACATGGCGTTAAATGACTGGCCCCGACCGTTTTAACTCCTCTCCCCTTGCTCCCTCCTCCTCATTTCACACCAGTCGCACTGCCCCCGTTGTTCTTTGAACACATCAGCTGCGTGCCCACCTTCAGGCTTTGCTCCAGCTTTTCACTTGCTTGGGAATATTCTTCCCTGATACACACTTGGCTAACCCTCTCTCCTCCTACCGTTACGCTCAAACCCACCTTCTCAATGAAGTCTGCCTTGAATACTCACCCTTCTTAACACGACAGCCTGCCTTGATTCCTTTTCCCGTCCCTTCGACACAATCTGTCCCCTTACCCTGCTACTTTCTCCTTTTTTATAGCACTTAGCACATTCTGTGCTTATTTGTCATGTTTACTGCTACTGTCTTGCCCCTTCCTAAAACATAAGCCACCTGAGGGCAGGAATCTTCATCTGCTGTGTTCAGACATATCCTAGGCACCGAGAAGGTGGCCTGGTACACACTAGGCAGTGAAGGCCACAAAATGCCCCTGGGATTCTCGTTGGAATCTTAGTAAATTTATACACTGTCGTGACTGTGGAAATATGATAGATTTCTCCATTAATTCAGATCTTGTTACAAGACTTCTAATACAAATTTGGAGTTTTCTATATTAGGCAGTCTTGTCAGGTTTCCCTCCAAAGTACGCTCTGGGTCCACTGACATCTCCCCTTCTCACGGCCACTGCCCAGCCTAGACCACTGCACAGGCACTTTGACTGGTCTCCAACTTACTCTCATAGCCCCCTGTTAATTCATTTGCCGCATAACAGTTGGACTGACTTTTTAAAAATTGAAATCTGGTCCCATCACCCCTCTTCTTAAAGCCTTCAAATAGTTTCCTACTGCACTTAGAATAAATTCCAAACTTTGTGTCCCAGCATGAAGGGCTGCGTGGTCGGGCCCTGGTCTCTCGCTTGGCCCTCTTCTCCTACCACTTTCCCACGCTCAGTACTGATCTTCTTCTGTTTCTCCAAAACACCGCTCTGGATTGTGTGCCAGCTTTTGTACTTGCTGCTCTCTCTGCCTGAAACCTCAACCCCCAGTCTTCATGTTACCAGCTCCTCAACAGTCGGGATTCAGCGTGAATGGCATTTGCTCGGAGAGGCCTCCCTACACCATCCTGAAGTGCAATGGCCCTGTTGGCCCCCAGCCACCATCTAGCCATCTAGCCTGTCACTCTGCCTCGTTTTTTTTTTTTTTTTTTTTTGGTGAGGAAGATCAGCCGTGAACTAACATCCATGCCAATCCTCCTCTTTTTGTTGAGGAGGACCAGCCCTGAGATAACATCTATTGCCAAACCTCCTCCCTTTTTTTTCCCCTTTTTGGGGACAAAAAGCCCCGATAGATAGTTGTATGTCACAGTTGCACATCTTTCTAGTTGCTGTATGGGGGACGCCGCCTCAGCATGGCCGGAGAAGCGGTGCGTCGGTGCGTGCCTGGGATCCGAACCCCGGCCGCCAGTAGCAGAGCACACTCACTTAACTGCTAAGCCACGGGGCAGCCCCACACTCTGCCTCTTTTTGAAGTTCCCTGATGACTTATGTCTCCCTCCTAGAATGTGGTGGGAGCAGGGCTTTGTCCATCTGTCTTGTTCCCAGCGTGGCCCCGCAGGCACCAGCAGGTGTTCAGAATTATTTACTGAATGACTGAACAGTTGATGATGTTCCTTGTTAAATTTATTCCCAGGTATTTCATAGCTTTCATCACTATCATCAGTAAATTTTGAACAGATTTTGAATGAGGACAGAAATCTTTTGAAATTGGTTTATTTTACATAATTTTGACTGATTTTATGCTAGTTGCAAGATGTCTCTTCTTTATAGTATTTATTTTCTAAATTCGCTAGACCTTTCCATTGCAAGTAAAACAGACCCATGGTTTTTCAACCCATTTACAAAAGCACAATTTTTTTTTTTTTTTTTTTGTGAGGAGGACCAGCCCTGAGCTAACATCCAATGCCAATCCTCCTCTTTTTTGCTGAGGAAGACTGGCCCTGGGCTAACATCCATGGCCATCTTCCTCCACTTTATATGGGACGCCGCCACAGCATGACTTAACAAGCGGTGCATCGGTGCGCACCCAGGATCCGAACCGGCGAACCCCGGGCCGCCGCAGCGGAACGTGCGCACTTAACCGCTTGCGCCACCGGGCTGGCCCCCAAAAGTACAATTTTAATCAGCCATTTCTTTTGGCAAGGGCTATAAGAAGGGTTTAATTTTAATTTAACTGTTTAGAGAGTGGCCGGCCCACTCACACCAACATTATCTGTTTTGCTCCTACTCCCAGACTACATCCGTCCCCTTCTCTTCCTCCACCTGTCAGACCCAGCCAGTGGTCCTTGGTACACTTTATGAGCCATAGCAGGGGCAGGCCTAAATGCAGATAGACGGTGTTGGTCCCTCTGTGGACCCAAGGGTCTCTATTTGTAAGATGAAGACGTAACTAAAATCAGATCTTAGTCACATTGAGTAGCTTGCAGCACTAGATACGGCTTGAAGACAGTGGGATTGTTCATTGAACTTTTAGCTCAGTCAGTGGCAGGAACAACAGGTGCAAAGGCCCTGCACTGGGAATTAGCATGACCAAGAATGAAGAATTGCAAAAAGGCCATCATGGCTAGAAGGATGTGTGGTGAGCAGTCAGGTTGTACAGGCAGACAGAGGCCGACTGTGACCTTGTAAGTTACATTAAGGACTTTGGTCTTGATCCCAGGAGTGGTAGGAAGCAATTGATGTGTTTTCAGGAGGGGCAGACAGGTTCAAGTTTGCCCTATACACTCCAGCCACACGAGGAACATTGGAGGAGAGATGAAAGAGGCCAAAAGACGTGAGTAAAACTCTAAGAAATGGAAGGTTGTCTTCCAGCCTAGAAGAAAAGAACAGAATGAGTGGATATGAATAGAAGAGCTAAATGCCAGGAAATTAATACCATCTAAGTACCTGGGTTATTGATAATAAGTCCTGGGTTATTGATAATCTACAGTCAGCATGGAAGGGCACATGGTAGGGAATTTAAGGACCAGGTTCAAACCTATCAAAGGAACACTTTGAGTACCTTCGAGATGGACTGGTTTCATTCAACCTCTTGCCTGAGGTATCCACTTCATTTCTTTTGAAAGCTGTTTACTGGGGTATGCATATGAATCAAAAATGGCAAAGAAGAGAATAGATAACAAAACTCAGCAGTATTGTTTGAATGTGGGCACTGAGATAAAACCTCACCGCCTTTAGCTGCAGACAGGTACAGTTTTCCCTGTCAAGAGTTTAGTCATTAGACTCGTAAAGTGTTGTATGGGAGATTGTTAATTTTGTGTACTATGAAATATGTGTAGAAATATTTTTATCTGCTATTACAGGGGCCGTATTTTATATATCTTTATACTTTCCACACCTGCCACTCAGTGCTTGGCACTTGGAAGGCACTCAGAGACCAGCTGTAAATTTCGGATGGAATGAATTCATTTGTAAATGATAAAATTGCCTTCAAAGTGTAAACTAATTTCCACACCACTTTCTTTTTTTCTTAAATAACATCCCTACCGCAGAGGAGCCCCTGACTGTGACTACCGTCAGGATGAGTAGGACTTGGGGAGGTGTGGCTGGACCAAGTGTCACACAGACCTCCCAGGGTCAGCCTCCCGTTGGACACTTTTCTAAAGTGTGTACAGTTCAGTTCTGATAGAAATGAAAGTTACAACTTTTCAATCCCTGAACTACTCAGCTTTAAGGAGCTCAGCTCTCGCTGCTCCACGCACATTCCCTGCCTGTACTGTAGGAGGGAGGCGCTCACTCGTGCATCCTTGACCTTCAAGGGCTTCTCCTCTTCTTCAAGAGCATGGTGTGTAATTAGCTCTGCGTAAGAGATGAGGAGAACTCAGAGAAGTGTAACGTGCGCTCTCTGCTCTCAAGGAACTTATGTTTATCATCTTTGTTAAGACCAACATAAACAGTTGAATAAATATTCCACTTCAGTGAACTTACCAATATCTTGAACTATTTGTAATAATGATAAGTGCATAATGAAATGAGTTAACATATATGCAGTTTTACTCTAAAATGTAATACCTATATGACACCAGTCTTTATCAGTGCCAGGAGCTTTGATTTGACCTTTTGAGGGAATTTTGGGTAAAAATTAAGTGAAGAAAATGCCTCCTTTAGGCTTCCTTATAAGTAAAAATGGCCAAACTCTTCATTTAACCTGATAATCAATTTATTGGAAATAGTGGTTGAATTAGAGCTACCATTTTCCAAATAATTAGGTATCCTGTTTTTTCCAAATGCAGAATCATATCAATATCATATTAATAATTCACGTGCCCCATCTGGGGCATTTCTTATTAAACTGTGAACAAGGGTATCAGTGCTATATGTTTTGGCCATGGAGCCAATATAGAAAATTAGTGCGAGGAAAAATTGGTTGGAATCTCAGCATCTCTTATGACGGTTGCTTGAGGATTCTAAAATTTCCTTTTCAGGTAGAAAGAATGTAAAGTGAGGGGAAATTTTCATTCTTTCTGCAACACCAGCTGAATACATTTTAATGAGCTGTAGTGTCACTGGTGATTTATTGCCTTTTTTTGTTCTTTTATGTGTTATATTTGTCATTTTGCTGTGGCCATTTCATCTATAAAACAGTATAGGTATAAGAAAATGGTGAGAGGATGCAGGTCTGCCATGGGAGATTCTGTTCCTTTTTTCTTGGCATTTTTTGGAAGGAAATACTGAGTCAAATATCAAGCATTTGGTTTCAGAAATAATATATTTTAAAAGATGTATATTATACTGAAATAGTATTGTTTTTCATTTTTACTACGTAAACTTTAGAATTTCTATGTAAAAGATTTTCAATATAAGAGAACAATTCAACTTTTGAAGATTATTCTGTGTTTTCTCTTTCTATCAGCAATGTGATAAAGGAAAATAAAACAATGTATTTGTCTTTTGCTGGCTTAAAAAGCATAAATTAAAATTTTATATTTTTAGAATCCTACCTTTTAATTTCATTGTTAATCTGCTGTATTATGCATGTCCAAAAGAACGGCTGAAAGTAAAGTTTTGAGCTCAAAATAAACCAAGGTTTTGGTAAAAGATGCAAAATACTGGGAAAAAGAAAATAACTGCAGTTCAAAAAATAGTTTAAGATTTTTGCATGAAAGATTCTACATTGATGAGTTAAATTATTCTTGCCTTTTCTATAAGGAAATATATTATTTCAATTTTATAGTAAAATTAAATTAATTCATCCTTGATATTAGTAAACATGGAAAAAGCCTGGACATTTTAAAAATAGTTATCAAAACTGAGTGACAGTATCTGTATTACTAGGTCTTTCTCTTTAGGCCAGTGGCTACGATGAGACCAGACACACAGTAGCTGTTCACTGACTAATGTTGATAGATACCAATTGTGATATTTTAATTTTCATCCCTTTACTTGCTTTATAAAAAGTTACTACAATTTAGAATATAAGGCATCAAAATTCATTCCAACAGCTTTATGTCTAGGAAACCAGTGAATTCCATTCAGAATTTGTAGACAAAGGGCCATGTTGTACTGCTGAGCAATTAACTTTTTGGTTGACTTTGGACTAGTCTCTCTTGTAAATAAGTATTTTTAGAATACTGTAAAATACTTAGTATTTATGAGAGTTCTTTAGAAGTATTTGTGTGTGTGTGATTCAATATATTTAATCAGAATGGGAAGGAGGTCAGAATTTCCTTCATTGCCTTAACACGGCAGGATGTCGAGGAGGCAGCATATCCAGAAAATATCAAGGCTAGATCTAGAATAAACAAAATTCCTTTTTGAAGAAAGAATTCTTATTTTAAACATTTTACTGACCTTGTAAAAGAATCAAGGGAAAGTCAGGACCTAAGAAGGAAAGGAGGAAAAGCACAGTCCTTTCAACAGAAGTGCCTCCTTTTATTTGTCCTTTTGACAATATCAGTGTCCAGACTTGTTCATCACAGTCTCCAGAGGCCTGAGAGGGAGGCCCAAAGTCTTTAAAAAGATTAACTTCTAAAATTCTAGCATGTTAAAATTACCCCCCCACACACATAAGTATATCTACTTTTAGAATTGTCATTGTTTTTAATGTGAGAGGATCTTGGGTTTGGCTTTTAATGTCTGATTTCTTCTCAAGCCGTGGCTTTTCCAATTTAGCTACCATATAATCTTAATCAAATAGCTTTTCTCAGGGCCAGCCCGGTGGCATAGTGGTTGGATTCGGTGCACTCTGCTTTGGCAGTCCGGGTTCATGGGTTCAGATTCTGAGCATGGACCTACACCCCTCATCAGGCTGTGCTGTGGTGGCGTCCCATATACAAAATAGAGGCAGAAGATTGTCACAGATGTTAGCTCAGGGCGAGTCTTCCTCACCAGAAAAAAACAAAACAAAACACGAAATAGCCTTTCTCTCTCTGGGAAGCTTGCCCCAAGGGAAGTGGAGAGAGGTGGCTCTCCTTGTGGGCCTGTGGCGCTTCTCTAGCTGCTTTCCAGTCTCCCGTGCTTACCCTGCTGGGATCTGGGGCTTCACACACGGAGTATTATTTCTTTGATGATAAAGCATTTAAAACATTATTTTTATTAAAAATCAGTATGTCATGAAATAAAATGGAAGATTTGCGTGATTTATTTAAAAAGATCATACAACAGACGTCAAGGAAATTTGAAGCCGGTGGTAGGCCACTTAGGATAAACCTCAGATTTGCGCTGGTGCTTGTCCTCTCTTGTCTGCCCTTACAGGTACAAACGATGGAAAAGTTTAAGAGTCGTGGCCTCCCTTTGACCATCCCATAGGGAACAGTGAGGGTCCTTGGGTTTAGACTCCAGATCATTTTCAAAGCCGCATGGTATTCAAAGGCAGTCCTAAATCTCAGCTTCCTCATCTGTAAAATGGGGAGAATGTATTTCTTAACCTCATAGTGGGCTACAGGAGAATGAGTACAATGACGTATATAAAGGACCTCGCCCAAAGCTGGCTCAGGGTGAAGGCAGAGGAATTGGCAGTTGCTGGTAACTTCTTTTGTGGTTTGTTATTGTTTTTCTAATAGAAGATTGTTTTATGGCCCTTGAGTCTTTCAAGAGAACTAGGTCATTAATCCGGCCACTGCCATTCCCATGTGTGAATGCTGCAGACCTTCAGAGAAGTTCAAAATTGAACTTCCAGGAAAATGAATGGATTTCTTGATGCTATGTAGGGTGTTATTTACATGAACAGGGTGTGAATGCTGTGGTCTTCAGGAGCACTGGAGCATGAGAGGAACATCATTGCTGTATCATATGTTAAGACCTGTAATGAGTCCCCCATGGCATTTTCCATTTGCCTGCCTTTGGGAACTGAACAGCATCAGCATGACCCAGGCTATTATTTTGCTACTGGCAATGATGGCGATGATGGTAATGATGAAAAAGCTACTGCATTTTCAAAGGCGACTACTCTCTTTGAAGCAAGAGTAGCCTAAAGCGGTGTATAACCTATTCTGCACTTCCCTGTAGCCCAGCAGGCAAAAGGCCAGGCTCCCTTTGTTGTCCTGGCCGTTTGGGGTTCCTTTGTTCCTCACTGTCCTTGGTTTAACTGTGGACACCTTTCTTCGTGTTTGTCCTTCCGCAACACAATTCTCAGGAGAGCGTGAGAGGACGCACTTTAGAAGGGCTATAGATTACCTCACTGAATGGCATTTTCAGACACAAGGTATGAAGTTGGGAAAATATAGAGCGGTATGGGCCGGCCCGGTGGCTTAGCGGTTAAGTGCACGCGCTCCGCTGCTGGCGGCCCGGGTTCGGATCCCGGGCGTGCACCGACGCACCGCTTCTCCGGCCATGCTGAGGCCGCGTCCCACATACAGCAACTAGAAGGATGTGCAGCTATGACATACAACTATCTGCTGGGGCTTTGGGGGAAAAAATAAATAAATAAAATCTTTAAAAAAAAAAAAAAAAGAAAATATAGAGCGGTTTGTAGGGGAATGAGAAGCATCACGCGTTTTCTTCAACATGTTGTTTTCATTTAGAAGAGTAAATAACTCTCTCTGAGAAGCAATCTTTGAAAATAAGCCCGGCACCTGCCTTGGAGTTAATAAATGGCATCTGCTCAGCACATCTATCAGTATCTCGGATGAGTTTTTTATTTTCTCTAGTAAATATTCAAGCAATACATCACTTTAGCAATGTAACTGATGTTCAGTTTAATATGTATAATTTACTTATAGGTATTGCTAATTATGCAATTATTAATGATGCCTTATTATTAATTATAACAGTTTATTCAAGTGGAGCTCTTGGTCAAAGCACATATTGGCATGCCCATTTTTTTCTGGGATTTTGGCTAGGTGCTGTCCTTCAGTGGTTTAGTTTTGTCTTTTTTACTCAAGATTATATATGACTTCATGGTAAACATGATAAGAAACAAAATTATCTTTGTATGATATTACCAACTTGATGGGTTCTCCTTATATGTCTTCGAATAATTTCTTTAAATATTGGTATATAGTTATGTACAAATGTGCGCACACAGACACACATGCACATGGGTAAAGACCACATCGGAGTGAGTTACATGTGTCTTTTTGCCAGTTTAGGGGCTTAACAAAGGGAATTTTCAGATTTCTGCCTTGTTTCTCTTATGAGTAACAAGGAAGTTAGAAAATGCTTCCAAAGCAGGATCATAGGAATGATATAACCATTTTATTAAATAAGATTATTCTTAATAGTTTGAATCGTATTAGCATTATCTTATTAGAAGTTTCTCTTTTTTTTTTTTTTGCTTTCTAAAAAACCCAAGTCCGTTGTGATTACTCTCCAGCAGAGATTTTGGTTAGTTTAAAAACTTCTAAAACAAATTCCATGTATGATCATGAAAAATGGTCCATAGCCACTTAATTATTACAAGTATTGAGTTCCTAACACTTTATTCTTGACAGATACTCATTTCCTGTCTCTCTGATTTGTACCCAGTTAACTTTCTCATCATTGATGAATATATATTTCACTGCTCTGGTGCTGGAAATATAACATTTTGCCACTGGTATTTATTTCCATGCTCTTTCTTTCTATTAATCTCCTTGTATCATTGATGAAAGTTTGGTCAGTAAATTTACTGGTAAGGACTTTTGTCTGCCAGCAACATACTGAGGAAAACTCTTCTTCTGATGTACTGGCTGTCTTTCCACACACTCAGTGGAGCCAGTGTTCAGAAATTTTCCTTCTTTCTCAGCGTGTTGTCTTGTTGCCCATGAAAGGTCATCAGAAAATAGCTGCAGATGCCTCTCTTCTTAATAACCCCTCACTAAACACTGGGGATCAGTGGAGGAAAGACCACAAAATAGGACCTGTTGTTGTCTTTACTTTCCACTTCTACTTTTCCGCCTCTTTCTTTCCTTTTATACCCATTGCCCTGTGTCTGAGAACTTTAACGTAAGTGGAGTAGAATAGGTAGGCTATGAAGCGAGTGCAAATGAGAAAGACAGAAAAATTAAAATGAGACTTATTGTGAGAGAGCTTTGATTCAGCAAAGTGTTCTCACATCTACTGTGGACACATGATAAGATACTAGGCCAGGTCGTGCAAGTGCAGAAAAGTAAAACCACTTTGTCCCAAGGAACTAATGTTAGTATATGATATAAGGGATTTACCAAAATAACTGACCTCAAGGTGAAAAATGATGATTTCTGTGCGAGAGAGGTAAAAAAAGGTGCTATAGCAGCTCGGTAGGAAAGAGAATACTTGCTACAAAGCCATCGGGAACAGTATCTGAGCGATGTGGCCTTTGAAGGATTGGAACCTATACAAAGTGAGTAGGAGAATGCTTCCATGGAGAAGGAGCAGCGGGAGCACAGGCCCTGAGAAGGGAAATGTTGGACGTGTGGGGAAAACTGAACATACCCATCTGGTTGGAACGTAGGTGGATGAAGGAAAGTAGACAGAAGAGAGGTGTCAAGTTAGGAAAGAGGGTGGCAGCCAGCCCATGGAAGGCCTTGACCGCCTTTTGAAATAAGCATGAGGAAACTCGTGGTTTGTTGTTTTCTTTTGTAAATGACAGAGTGACCTGATGAGAGCTGTGCTTCAGGAAGATCAGTATGGCCGCAGGGTGTAAAAGAGACTGGATGGGATGTCCACTTGGGAGTCGAGGACAAAGGTCCAGCAGAGAAACAAACCAGGTTCACGGCAGTGGGAATGGAGAAGAGATGAAGAAAGTATAGCGTTTTCTGACTTTTTAGAGATTGGGCAGGGAGGTGAGAACCGACCTGTCTAATGTCAGGTGACTATTCTTCAACCAGGGATAGAGTAGATAAACCTCCTTTGTAATATGTTTCATTTTTATGTGCTGAGGGTCAAAATGTCCTTTATGTACAACCAGAATTCCTTACTTGCCCTGACTTATATTGGGTATATGCTGCGTTCCAGGCACTAAGGATACAGAGAGGGAAAAGATGCAGCTTTTCTCTGTGAGAACTTGGACTCCAGCTTTTGTTTAAGCCTATACGTTCAAAAATACTCCACGTACATACACAGGCCACACGTGGTCATTTTTCTCTTTATAAATGCCTCCTATTTGTTTAAGATTTTTCTTCAGTAAAGACTTCTCAGTTGACCACTATGTTAAAGACATTGTGTTGATCACTAGAAGTCAGAGGTGGAAAAGGAATAGTTTTTACTCTTGAAAAGCTCCAGTGGAGGATAATATCAGGGTACCTGCTGGTCTGTCTTCTCCTTGGTCAGATAAATGACCTCAATTCCTCTTCTCCTTTCTCATAGTCCTTCTTTTCTACCCTGTCGATCATTTGTGTTTCTTTTCTTTGATTCCTTTTCAGCGTCTCTACCTTGACCAGCATGTTGTACTCTGGAAGGATCACGTGCATGTCGCTTCTCTAGTGCATTTCAGAATCACATTGACTATATTACCAGGCCTTTCTTTTCTGCACTTAGCCCCAGGAAGTCCTTTGTCCTCATATATTTATCTTGGTTTTCTTTCAGGATTTTAATTTCCTTATTTCATTGTTCTGCACTTCTGTTTGTTTTCATTTTTTTATCAGGCTGTCCTCTTTACAACTGATCAAGATGGTTTTAGACTTGAGTCTTGTCTTCCAGAGCATTAGCAGTGATACCTGAGTTTTCGGTATTATTGGAGAAAGTTGTGATGCGGTGAAACAAGAGTGGGCCTCACAGTCACACCTGGATCCAGAGTGTAGCCCCCTCATCCCCTCCCTTCTCACTGACTTAGGACAAGCTACTTATCCTGACTGCTTCTGCTGCCACAGTGTCCTCATTTGTAAAAGAGTGTTAATACATCTCATGGTGTGATATTAAATAAAAGTTATGTGAGATGCAGAAGGTAGGTCTTCAAAAAGGTCAGCCTCTTCCTTCCTATCTAATGTAGTAGCTTCTGGGCAATTGGTCTGCAGACTTTAAATTCCTCTACAGTTAACGATATCTTCCATCTCTGCTTACTGTGGTTGAGCATGAAACTAGAGTTTGATTCCAATAGGTTTGGCTCTTAATTGTATAAAAGGATCTTTTAAAATAGTGCAGTGAAGGAAGTTAGCTAACTGATAAAGTAAGATATTTATATAACAGGAGGTGTTTTAAAACTAACTACCCAATTAAATATTTTTCCCATTTTGCCATGGTCTGTGGAAACTTTCCTCACAGATATTTAGGACCAATGGTTCTCAAGTTAGATTCTTCTTCATGTTGTGTAGGGAATCCCCTAAAGTGGTACATATAGATTCCTGGGACCTACCTCAGACCTTTGAGCTGGAGTACCTGGGGAACCCAGCCATTGCATGTTTCAGGAGCTCTCCAAATGACTCTTAAACTGTCTGTAATTGGAGAACCTCTGTTCTAGAATATATTGAACAGAATGACACAATTAATATAAGCCTTATTTATTAAAGAACTTAATTGTTTGAGGAAAAATTGTGTATTTACTAAATGAGAGTCAGAGGATTACATGACCCCACTCTCCTAAGACCCCAGGAATCGTTGTTACATGTCTAAGGGCCACCTTTTGTGTGTGTGGCTCATTGGCCATGTGAAAGACATGTCACACTTCTGCATTGCTAGACTCTACATTTTTTGAGCCTCAGAAATACTCATTCTTCTAGCAAGCATATAGAATTTATTAGGTATACTTACTTTTTTTTTTTCTTTTTGCTGAGGAAGATTAGCCCTGAGCTAATATCTGTTGCCAGTCCTCCTTTTGCTGAGGAAGATTGGCCCTGGGCTAACATCCTTGCCTATTTCCTCTACTTTATATGTGGGACACCTGCCATAGCGTGGCTTGATAAGCGGTGCGTAGGTCCATGCCCAGAATCCAAACCTGTGAACCCCAGGCCACTGAAGCGGAGTGCGCGAACTTAACCACTAGGCCACCAGGCCGGCCCCTCCACTTACTTTTTGATAAGATAGTGAATGAAAAATTCAGGTAGCAGAAAAAGCTATAAGGGGTTGTTGCAAACAGCTGTGACTTTGTGCAGGCAACTGTGGTCCTTTCTCCCCCAGGAGTGATTTTTAAGAGCCAAACATAAGCTAGACCATGACCCAAGGCACAAAGTCTGGAAGAAAATTTGAAGGACGGTAGATTTTTATTTTAATGCCTTCAAAGTTTGGTTTCAAAAAAACTGTTGGGAATGTTCACTCTTAATGGTGCATACTCAAAAACATCTACTTCAGAAGCAGCCACTCACATCCCTTTATTGATTATTCACTTTACATGAAAGGTGAACACAAATAGTGCTTTATTATTGACAGGTTGTTTCCTCATTTTATTACTTGACCATGATTTGAGAAATGCAAATGGAAAAAATAAAGCTATTTCATCAGAATAGTAGCAGCACTAATAATTCTCTTGGAACTCTTAGCACTGGATAGTAAGTGGTAAGGCTTTGATAGACATTCTTACCAACAGGGTGTTGGCCACGTCAATAAACAAGAGCAGTAACTGCCATGAAATTAGAACAAAAGTAAAACAGATTAATTTTTTAGAGACAGTATATATCAAACAATCCAGTATCTCAGTTTTATGTGAAAAATTGTGTTTCTGATTATAACCTGTAAGTCGTACATGCTCCGCATGCCCAATGGTGGAAATTAGGGACAAAGGGAGAGTTACAAACTCAAGAGCATGATCAGGTTGCACATTCTACATAAAGTGTGAATGTGGGTTATTCCAGGAGCAGTGACTGACCTTGCATCCCAGGAAGAACACAATGGTATGTAATTTAGATGACAAATCTTGGAGATGTTTCATGATGATATATAATAAGGCACAACTGAAAAAACTAAACGCAGACCGCAAGGAGTTCCAGTTCTCTGAGCAGCAAGACACGAATGAACTTCTCACAATCATCTGTAAAACCAGGGTGTTGCTATTTTTAAGAAAAAGAAAAGAAATCTACCTCTGCAAAAAGTAAAAAAAAATTTATGAAAATTAATTAAAATAGCTTCTCTATTCCATAAAGTCAAAAAATTGCTAGTACAAAGTGGCTGAAGCTTCCTCAATTGAAATTGTAGAATATCTTTTGGGACCAGTGGTCTTTGAAACGCGCTTGGAGAAACAATATTTTTACATATTTCCACAGCTTTCATTTTATTTTCTACTTTTATTTTTTCTCATGTCTCGTCTCATAAGGTTTCTCAACCTCCTCCGTTTCTCTTTTCAGCAGTTCCCATGGTTGCTGTCCCTAACGTTTTTCTCTCTTTTCTCCCCAAATAACCAGGAGTGTATTTTGGTGTTTGGTTTGCCACTGAAACGTTTTGCATGTTGTGAGAATGGAGTATTTTGTTGCTTGAATTGACTTCAAACATTGAGCCCAAACACACGTTTCCCCCAGCAGGAAGCCGGCCACCTATTTCCATAAATGGCACCAGCATCTACCCAGTCCCTGGCCCTCTGAGACCTGAGCGCGCCTGTGTGCAGCCAGGGGGGTGCCTTCTGTGAAACCCTTGTGTCCTTTCAGATCCAGTCGCTCATTAGGTCAGACATTGGAGGCTCCCGGCCGAGGTGAGGCAGCGGCCTTCCCATTGCTCTCTGAACGTCCTTCCTTCCTTTCTTCAGTGAGCCCATGTAGTACTGCACTGTTATTCTCCTCAAGGCCCAGCTCCATTATCCTCTGCGGTTCCTCACTTCTTAAATTTATTACAGGCTGTTCCAACCAGTAAACAATGCCCATTACACCATAAAACCTCAGTTACCCAAGTGCTCTCCTCCACTGCTCCCCGACCTGCACCCAGGCTCCAGCCAAGCTAAATGAGTGAATGATCACAGAGATCTCTTTGTGCTCCCTACCTCTCTGCCTTGGGTTATGAGGCATCCTTCTCACCCATCTATCGGAATCCTCTCCGTCCTTCAAGCCCATTTGTATTGCCACCTCTGACAAGGAGCCTTTCCAGATCTCCCTCCTCACTCTTCCCCAGTTGGGTTCTGTAGCTAACCCGTGGGACTTCACGTGGCTTCTTGTATTGTGCCCTGCAGGGTGAGATGTCAGTCTTACTCATCTCGAATTCCCCTGCAGAGCCTAGTTACAGCACCGTGGGCATAAAAGGTACTCACTCAATAAGGAGTTGTTAATTTGAAGACTGTGAAAACCGCAATTAGCCGTACCATATGAATAGGATTGCTCAAGCAAGTGTCCCCTCTCCACCTTTAGGATGTAACTGTGAGTAGTACCACCTTCTGCCTTTTTCTCCTCCTTCAGCCTACTTACGAGGAGTGAGGAGAGGATCCTAGACCTCTATGCTCCTGGATAAACCCACAGCTCCTACCTCAGCCCTCACATCTCACATCACTCTGCCTTGAGATCATCAGGACTCATCTCATTACACCCTTTTTCTCAAGAGCCCGGGTGTCTAGCTCTCCCTTCTTCCCCTAGACTTTCATCCCTTCACCACCCTGCACAACCATATCTCCTTCCTCTCTCCACTCTCAAAACTCTTCTGTGTCCTCTGGGACTCAAAGTCAGTCACTGGCAAATTCCGTACATCCTCAGCCTTGTCCATTCACCTTCCCACTGTCTTAGGCAACTATTTCAAAACTTCTCCTCTCTGTCCAAATTTCCCACACCTCCTCCCTCATCCACAGTTATACCTGATCATCTTGCTTCCTTTATCACTGGGAAAATGAAGCCATCAGAAGAGACCATTCAGATGTTCCACTGTGAGACCACGACATCTACTCACCCTCAGGCCTTTGTGCCTATGTGCTTGTCGTCCCTCCTGTTCCTCTGGGTGAAATGTCTGTCTGTGACTGAAGCCAGCACCTCCCGTGTGCACTGGGGCCCATCCCTGCCTGCCCCTTCAGGGACATTTTTCCACCAGTCTACCTCTCATCATCATCCTACGTCATAACTTTTCCCGTTCTATTGGATCGTAAGCACTGGCATTCAAAATGCTGTAATTTTTCCCATCTTAAAAGATAGCAAGTATTTCCCTTGATCCCCACGTTCCTCTCTGGCTCCTCCACATTGATGCTCCCTGTTTGTCTGTATTCACACTGGCTTCCTCCTCCTCACTCATTGCCCTCCTTCCTCTGTTGGCTGCTCCTCCTTGTCTCCGTTACTGGTTCCTCCTCACGATGCACCCCCTCCCCCCGGTTCGCCTCCTCCTTGCCCTCATGCACTCTCATGGCTTTAAATACCAGCTTTTCACTGACAATCCCAAAATGTATGCCCCAATCCTAGATCTCTCCCCTTTATTTCCAAATGCCTACTTGGTACCTCCTTTGGACTTGTAATATCTCAAAACTAACTTGTCCAAAACCACACTCCTGATTTCCCCGCCTACCTCTCCAAACCTGCTCCTCTCCGTCTTCTACATTTCAGTAAATGCCAACTCCGTCTTTCCAGTTAGTCGTGCTGTAATCCTGGATGGTACCACAACACCCTCTACATCCAGTTCATGGGCAAATACTAATGGCTCGATCGTCAAAATATACCTCAAGTTTAACTGTGTCTCACCACCTCCACTGTAACCATCTTATTCCAAACCATCCTCAGCTCTTGTGTGGATTATTGCAATAGCCTCATAACTGACATTCCTGTTTCCACCATTGACACCCTACGGTCTATTCTAAACACCACTGCCAATGTGATCCTGTTAAAACATAAGCCAGATCACATCACCCCTGCACTCAGAATCCTCCCACAGCTCCCATCTCATGGGGAGAAAAGCAAAGTCCTTCCAGTGATCTACAGAGGTGGCCCCCACAACTCTGACATTGTCTCCCACCACTTTCCCCTGGATTATTCTACTCCAGTCACACCTCATCATTTCACAGTCTCATCTTGTACCTTTTAAGTTTGTCTTCTCACTGCCTAGAATGCTCCTTCCTTGGTATCAGTGCATCTCATTCCCTTTCCTCTTTCAGGTCACTGCTCATATGTCATTTTCTCAATGAGTCCTTCTCTGACCCCCCATCTCCGATCTCAGTAGCAACTGTCCACCCTCGAGTCCCTACACCATTCTGCAAGTTTCTCTGCAGCACTGAACACCGATTAACATCCTGCGTATAGTACTTGTTTACGTCCGGGTCTGTCTTTCCTTACAAGAATATAACTTGCATGAGAACAGAGGTTTTGTTTTACCCATTGGTTTGCTGCTGTTTTCCTAAAATAGTGCATGGCGCATAGTTGGGTACTCAGCAAACACTGCTGAATAGATGACGAGTATTGCTGCTTTTCCGCCACGTTCAAGGACAGCCTAGCGCTAGTCGCCATCAGGCAGAAGGTCTGGGCGGCCAAGCTGCCCCTCTGTGCTTCCTGATCTTCCTCTCCCTGCCCTTTGGGAAGGCTTCCCCTTTTCTCAAGGTGAGACAGTCCTGATGCTGGGGCAGCAGGGTCAGGAGCTCCAGGCAGCGGTGATGGCCTCATGGCCTCTGGGCTTGCATCCCTGGGTCTTCTGGGAAAATCTGTACAGCCAGTTCAGTAGTCACAATTGGGCCCAAACGTCAAGCCCAGTGGCTGAGTACACCATGTTCTCAGCTTGGCAGGCTGCTGTTATTTAATTCAACATCCAACACTGGGCCCACTCTGACTGTTTTCTGCCAAGTTGAAAACCAACCAAATACTGCAGTGGATAATTGCTCCCTTTCTCCTGAGATTTTTCACATTAGACGTTATATCTGAAAACTTAAATAATACAGATTCACTGGAAAGCACCGTTTTTTATCTTCTTGGTGATTAAAAAACAAAACAAAAATCCCAGAGCTGTCACCAGGAGTCGGTGGAGTGGCATCTGTGAAGATCATTCTCCATAATTTTAGCAGCCTCTTGTCCTCAATCTCCCTGAGATATTTAGCTTATTCATCATTTTAATGAATATGTTCAAGTCTAGATAATGCCCACTGTTAAATGCATACATTTGAATTTATTTTCTTTGAAAGGAACTAAATGTGCAGTAAACTCGAAACGAAATGCACAGTAGAAGAGAAAAAATACCTTCCTATGAAGAATTAGAATTTATAACAAAAAAAGAAAAAAAAAAGTTTATACCATTAGAAACCTGGCAAGAAAATAACAAGAGAGAAGGGAAAATATTATGAAAACAATTCTTTTGCCAAAAGCAGTCTGTAAATTGTACTGTTAAGTTCATAGATTTGAGTGAGGGGGAACAAAAACAAGCTATCAGTTGCAACCACATTCTGTCACAAATTATCCTCTGTCCGAGGCTGACTGACAGCTCACAACCTCCTGTTTC
The DNA here is from genome assembly GCF_057802395.1 of Ceratotherium simum simum. Classification (NCBI taxonomy): domain Eukaryota; kingdom Metazoa; phylum Chordata; class Mammalia; order Perissodactyla; family Rhinocerotidae; genus Ceratotherium; species Ceratotherium simum. The sequence goes on from NC_141913.1 coordinate 2,581,564, forward strand.
CAAAGAAACACAAGAGGAAAGAACATAAAGATGCCCATTTCAGGAAGGGATGGAGGGGCAGAGCATGCAGACATAGGCAGGAATGGTGTAGACCAAGAGTGAACGTGGGATGAATGACACACGCCTCCATGGATCATCTCAGGTGTAGACCCAGAGTGATCCTGGGATGAATGACGCACATCTCCATGGATCATCTCAGGTGTAGACCCAGATTGAACCTGGCATGAATGAGACACACCTCCATGGATCATCTCAGGTATAGACCCAGAGTGAACCTGGGATGAATGACAGACACCTCCATGGATCATCTCAGGTGTAGACCCAGAGTGAACCTGGGATGAACGACACACACCTCTGTGGATCATCTCAGGTGTAGACCCAGAGTGAACCTGGGATGAATGACACACACCTCCGTGGATTTTCCCAGGTGTATACCCAGAGTGGACCTGGGATGAATGACACACCTCCATGGATCTTCTCAGGTGTAGACCCAGAGTCAACCTGGGATTAATGACACACACGTCCATGAGGTCGTGGGCCCACACCTCCATGGGTCAGGGCTGTGATTTATTTCATCCCAACTTATGTTTCTGTTGATGCTTCCCCAGAGTAGCTCTAAACCAGACATCAGAATCAGGCCCACCGCAGTGATCTGGTGGCCGTGCCCTGTTGCAGCCACAGGGAGGGTCCCTCACAGACAGTGCCCAGCAGCACCCCTCGCCTTTTTTGAGTTGCTCTTCCATTTTCCGTGGTTGCTACCATAATCACATTGCAACCGTGTCCTGCAGAGATAGAACATTTCATTTTCTTGACTCTCAGTTGAAATGAGTTACAAGCAAGTGCTAAAGAATGACAATACTGAGCTTACGCTGGCTGCATCACCATGTGCTTGCCTGCTTCCTAAAGGCAGTGGAAGGCTACAGGGGGTGGCATCTCCTGACCCGAGGATGTGTGGAGTCACTCACCAGGTCTCTAGAGCTTAGGTAAAAGGCTAAAGTAAAACATGACTAGTTGTTAGCCAACAGAAGCAAACATGTGACCATTAACAGGACAAACTCTTCTCTTTCTGAGTGTTTACAACGTATGGGTTGTAATGCATCTGTGTTAATTTTTATATTTAGTTTTTTTAAGCTAAATAAAGTTTTTCTAGATAATTTCCTTCCCAAGTGTTGTATTTACTGGCATAATTTAATTACAAAAAACTTAGTGAATCATTTCTTTAGAAAATACATTTGGAGAACTTGCAGTCCGTAACTAGTGAGAGAAATGGCATGCTCCCAGTATGCCAACATTTGGAAGAATAAAACCAATTTTATTTTATTTTATTTTATTTAAGGTTTTTTAATTGGATAGAAAAATCAAAATTGAAAAACATTGGACATTTTTTCAGTTTGTGAATTTGAAATATTATTTATTTTTACATGGATTGCTTTTTCTTTTTTACTTTTTATTCATCTTGTTTAACATACACATTTTATCTTTAAATTTTTCCTAGCAATTTATTTAATGTTAACAATATCTTTCAAATCTACTGCTTGGTTGTATGTTCCAGTGGCATATTGGAGTGGTATACTTAAGAAGTAATTATAATAAAAAATAGTAAACATTAATATTTTCAAGGTTTACCTGGACAACTAGTTTGAGGGATATTCATTCAAACAAAATAACAGGACATGCTTCTGAAGTTGTCAGAAATAAAAATCATCTATAAAAGGTTATCCCAAAGGTTTTGTATTCAGTAAGGTGTGAATTTTTGCATCACGACTGCTCTCATTACGACTGACACTTTGACTGGAATGTTCATGTGGAGTGGAAACTCAGATGACCACGGCCCTCCCTCTCCTGCCTTGTGTTTCTCCCCTGATCTTGACTAGCTTGTCAGTTTGGTGGCCACAGCTGTGTTCAGGATGCAAAGTCTCGTGTACAATCTTAATATAAATAACTTTTGAAAGAAACTTTGTTTGTATGTTCCCAATGGAAACAGATGGAAAGTTATAGCTTGACACTCCCTGTTTCTCTGCCATGACTCATCCTAGAATAAGCCCAGGCTGGGATGCACAAGACACAATGATGGTTAAGGTTTTCAAGTATCAGGTGAAGCACAAATGGAAAACCCAATGAAAGGGTAGAAAGGGCTGGTACCAACATTCAATTTTAATTACATTTTTACCAAAAACAAGAAGAAAATTCTAAGGTGAGAAATTTGGACATAAAATTCCTACTTTCAGGATGATCTGTCTACCTAGTGAGGGTGACATGATAGCTCAGATGCTGAGCACTGTCACGTTCTGATTAAAAAGGTAGAAGCCCTTAAAAAATGGCTTCTATTTAGTGAATTGAACATTTCATTCCTAATATTTTTCATCCTGAACTCATTTAGCAGAGGAAATGGATATTTCATCAGACACGGATTTGACATTCCATCACATTATGCTATAAACAGGACCAACGGTGTTTTGGAAATGGGAAAGCAGGAGAGCTAAGACAGTAGCCACTGGAAGGCTCTGGCTATCTCATTTAAACAGATATTAGATGTGGGTGCCAGCAGTGTGATCATCAGCTGCTCCCACTTTGTGACTAAACTGCTTAGAAGGAGTCTTTTGCCTACCGGATGTGACCTAGATTTAGATTTCCAAAGGCGGGGCGAAAGATCTCTATTGTGTTAAAAAACAATTGCTGGTAAAATGCATGGCAAATGAGCTTATCTCACTTTTCCAGGTGTTTGGGCTAATACGTTATGGAATTACTGCTTTGTTTATGAAAAATAATTGAGGAAAATGTTCCAGCAAATCAAATTTGGATAAAGGCTTAGGATAGCTATTGTGTTGTTAGCAGGTTTTTAAAAGGCAGAAAGAGCAGGGAGCCGATAGAGATAATAAAAATATAAAAAACTGTGTTTGAGAAGAATCTCTTATAAAAGGGTCAGGTGTGGGTGTGCTATCCAACTTATGTTATGGGTTAATAAAATATTGAAGAACAATGTGAACAATTACAGTCCTTTCAGTGCGTATGAAAGCTGTTGGAAAAAATCAAAGCTTGTCTGTCTGCTAGTTCTGATAAGTCTTATTATTCTGTTAAATGCAGCAAAAATTGTTAAAAAGTAACCTCTTTATTCTCTCTTACCCACTGTCTCTCCTTTTTTGTTTCTTTTTATCTTCAGGAGCTGCCACTCCAAAACCAGTCCCAGAACCCGAGAAACAAACAGACCATACAGTTAAAATTGCTGGAGTCATTGCTGGCATCTTGCTGTTCGTTATTATATTCCTCGGAGTTGTGTTGGTGATGAAGAAAAGGTGAGCTCCTAGCTGTTGCCGAAGACGTGGTTCTGTCCCGTTGTTTGCCACTTGCTTCACGTGTGTGAAAACATTCAGTCATTGAATTGTCTTTGATGACCAGGACACACTTGTGACTCTGTTGATATTTTTTAATCATAAGCACTCAAGGTTATGGGACAAAATTTAGAGTAAATGGCTGTGATTTTTGTATGAACGTGCAAAGCATATCATGCCTAGTTAACATCAGAATCATTTGTCTTCCCACAAGTTGGTACATAAAGGTCTGCAGAGGGCCGGCCCCGTGGCGCAGCAGTTAAGTGCGCACGCTTTGCTGCGGCGGCCCGGGGTTCGCCAGTTTGGATCCAGGGCGCGCACCGACGCACCACTTGTCAGGCCATGCTGTGGTGGCATCCCATATAAGTGGAGGAAGATGGGTACAGATGTTAGCACAGGGCTGGTCTTCCTCAGCGAAAAATAAAAAAGAGGAGGATTGGCAGATGTTAGCCCAGGGCTGATCTTCCTCACCAAAAAAAAAAAAAAAATTAAAAAAAAAAAGGTCTGCAGAATCTTTAAAGCTATTTATTCACCAGGAAATTTTTAGTATTTATTACTGATGTATTAACGTATTTGGTGTTCTTGAGGCTATGAGAAAGAAGACCTTTTCTTCTCATTATGGTGAAGATGATGATGATGACAGAGTTGATTGAGCCCGTGTTATGTGCAGGCATATGCTGGGGGCTTAGTTAGCACAGCACCCCATGATTAAGAGACTCAAAGAACAGCCTGACAGAAATGCAGAGTTTGGACATGGATGAGGACAAGAACTAGAGCATGTTGGGTGTCATAAATTGCCCCATCTAGCCGAGGGGTAGTCTGAGGAAGGAGAAAAACAGATATGGCTGTAGTAACCAATCCTCACCTCCAATACTTAAGAAATATGCAGTGTCTTTTGTTTTGTGGAAATGAGTAAAAACTTGCTTAATAATACAATGTTCAATTTATGTAAAATTATAAACATAAAAATATCGATGGTAAGAAGCCATCGGATAGGATAGGATTAATTTTCCCAAACAGAGAAAATTCTCAAATCTTGTTCCTTTTTTCTGTAGTTTAGGAACAATTATAGAGTGGGAGTAAGGTCTTGGATGGTAGGAGACGAGGGTGGAGAGGTTGGCAAAGTGAGGTCTTGAAAGTCTTGTCTGGTTGCCTAAGGCGACTGGAGCTGGTCCTAAAATCCACTGATAGCCTCTAAGCCAGTAGTATCGTGGTCATTTTTGCCTAAGATCATTCTGATGTTAGGGTTGAGCACAGTGAGGAGGAAAAAGAACTCAAATCAGTAAGACCGGTTGAATGAAGAGAGGGGCAACTTTAGAAATATTAGGAGGTAAGTTTTCATGCCATTTGGAGGCAGAAGCCAAGGGAGGAGGAACAATATAGAAAGAACCTAGTTAGTGGCTTGGACAACGTAGTAGAGATCTTACCATCATCATGTGGAATCTAGGAAGTAGAGCATATGTGGGGAGTGAAGATGGAGAGTGCAGCTTTGCACTTTTTAAGTTCACTGTTCCTGGAAAGTTAAGTGGAAATGTCCACTGGGCAGTTGGATATGCTGGTGTGGACCAGGACTAATACACTAATACTTTCCATAGTCAGAGTCATCAACATATAGTGAGCTGAAGCCATGGATTTGGGTGAGGTCACTCAAAGTTACTATAGAGTGAGAAGAAGGATGTCAAGGATGAAGATAAAACCTTGTGTAACAACAATATTTAAGGCATGAATTAATATCCAAATATATATACATACGTGTTTTTCTTTTCTTAACTTCTTCCTTCATTTTATGTTTATTGTTCTTCTTAGGCCTAGCACAAACTGTTGCTCGGTCCCAGCTGTATATGTCACTAATAGGTCCCATCATTTCAACTCCTCCTTCCCACTTGTCGTACATCCTCTATTCCTTTCTTTCTTTTTTCACCCATCACTTAATTTCTCTCCTTTTTTTTTTCCGGTGATGAGAACTTTTAAGATCTACTCTCTAAGCAGCTTTCAAATATGCAGTACAGTATTGTTAACTATAGTCACCGTGCTGTACATGACATCCCTAGGACCTATTTATTTTATAGCTGGAAGTCTCCTCATTTTTAATTATTTTTTTCCTTTTGATTTCACTTCCCTGTACCTCTTTTTTCTTCTTCTCTAACTATTTCTCTCTTTCTTTCCGTATTTCTCTTTGTTTTCTTCCTCTTTTACATCTCCATCACCTCATATATGTTCCTCCTGGGTGCTCTTCATCACTCTCCACCTTGGTGTTTATAGATAGCTTATCTTTGGTACCAGTGATTTGTACTGTTTTTTTTTTAAATATGATCCAATATAAATTCTAAGCAACACTGGGCTCTTCTGTGCCTGGATAGTCAAACTAAATACTTTGGGGCGCCTTATTTTAAGTTGTAGAAATATGTTGGACTTTTGTGTCATCTGGCAAACTGTCTATGAGGAATAGACTGAAACTACTAACCCAGTTGCCCTTGTGACCTTAGCTAAATGTTAACTCATCCCTCAGAGGTCTGTTTCTGCTGGATTAATTCATTATTCTACCTGGGTCTCTCAGGTAGTCACAGAGGTTATGTTATAAATTATGCTTTTGAAGAGATTGCCTACAGTAACACATGGCCTTGATACAACTTTAGACTAGACACCAATAACTCACATCACATTTACAGGATTATTTGTTAGATAGTAATCTTAAAAGGGTTGTTTTCACAGTATTTGCCACTTTTGTATTTGCTTTTTCTGAAATACAGAATATGCTCTCTGTAAGGCAAATTTGCCAATATACTATGCACTACAAATACAAAATTTGTAAGATTTAGACCTGAACAGTCCTGTGGTATAAACTGTCATATTTAATAGAAATTCTTTTTTTTTTTTTTTAAATTTTTATTTATTCATTTATTTTCCCCCCAAAGCCCCAGTAGATAGTTGTATGTCATAGTTGCACATCTTTCTAGTTGCTGTATGTGGGACGCGGCCTCAGCATGGCCGGAGAAGCGGTGCGTCGGTGCGTGCCCGGGATCCGAACCCAGGCTGCCAGCAGCAGAGCACGCGCACTTAACCACTAAGCCACGGGGCCGGCCCAGAAATTCTTAAAAATTCTAATTGTTCAGGGTTTTTCTCCAAAATTTAAGTCTAAATTTTAAAAGTTGTATTTTTAAACAGGATAGTTAAAATATAGTATTAATTATGGATAAGTTGCTGAAGTGTTATTGATATGTAATAAGCTACATTGGTTAGAAGAACGCTGAATTTATTTTTTTTATTGAGGTATAATCAACATATTATATTAGTTTCAGGTGTGCAACATAATGATGTGATATTTGTATATATTGTGAAATGATCACCACAATAAGTCTAGTTAATATTCGTCACCATACATAGTTGGAAATTTTTTTTTTCTTGTGATGAAGACTTTTAAGATTTGCTCTCTTAGCAACTTTCAAATATACAATACAATATTATTAACCGTTACTAACTACAGTCACTATGCTGTACATTCCACCATGCTGTACATGACATTTATTTTATAGCTGGAAGTTTATAAATTTTGACCCCCTTCCCCCATTTCGCCCACCTCCCAACCCCCAAGATGAGCACTGAATTTAGATCTGCAATTCCTAGATCTGTATTTTAGCTAACTTGGTGATTCTGAACTTCTCTGGGCCTTACTTTCCTCATTTGTAAATTGAGAAAACTTGCACTAGATCATCCCTGAAGTCTCTCCCAATTCCGGAATAGCAGGTTTTCTGTTATGTGGCAACCCATGGTGACACTACTATCCATTTTCTATTCTAGAAGTACAGGGGTGTCTCCTTACTGTATTTCATTATTCAGACATACCCAGCAGTTCTTCCAAAGGCTCTCTTTGTCCAGTCAATTCAAGTCCGGAAGTGTTAGTTGGTGAGTAGTTTATCTTTTAACTACATGTCCCCTACTGTCACCCGGGAGACAATTGAAAGGGAGGAGCAGTGGGGAAACGAACAAGGGAAGGAGAGAGTGGGCAGGAAAAGAATGGCCTCAGGGGTGGGTTCCGGGGTATTATCAGGCATGCTTCCTGGTGAGAGCCTGACGCTGATCAAACTCCGAGTGCTGTCCTGCCTGGGCTAGTTAGCCTGTTTGTCTCTACCCACAGCGCTTCTGAGTCAGCGAACCCAATATACACCATCAGTCATAAAGATAGACTGGACCCAGGAGAAAGTGTGGTGAAACAAACTCATCAATATTTCTGCACATACAATTGGAAGTCTGTCCTGCTGAGAAGTCAGTAGTACCGTCTGTGTTTGTCAGCATGCCAGGCCAGATGGGCCTGAGCTCTTGGGAGAGGAACAGCAAATTTTATTGGGTGGCCTGTCAGTTATTAGTTTAGCTAGGACTGTGTTGCCTCCTGAAGGACTGGCCTTCTATAAAAATGGTTGCTGAAGCTAGGCCTCTAATAGAACATGTAAAAATCTGTTCAGGTCATCCTAACTCAGGGAATTCTTTACATCTAGGCAATAATGACTAAAAACTGAGATGACCATCAGTTTTATTTGGCTATACTAATGTTTTCCAAACCTATCACAAATTAATGACTAGTTGTTAATTTGTGTATGAATATTGATCCATTTGAGCCTTGCCTGGACTAATATGAAATCCTTTTTCCTTAAAAACTTTTATAAAACCTTTACATTTATTTTTATTTTATTCTACAAAGAAAGCAATTTCTTATTATTTTCTTTTTCCCCAAAATATATGTCCTTTTGAGAGTAAAGTGTTTTGATGCAGCAAATGTTAAGAAAGGATGTGAGATGAATATCTATGAAATAAAAGTTTCATCCAGAGCCACAGGACGATAGGATCTCAAAATTAACACAAAATAAGTTGAGTAGGAGATACTTAGTTTTTATCTTGTTTCATCCATGTGTAATTAAATATATTTGTATAAATGAAAATAACTGCATTTTCAACATCTTTCATAAGGAATAATTTATCTCAATAACATCTTTGACAGAATTTAGCATACAAACACCATCAATTTTACCATGATTAATTATATTTACTATTGTTTCTAAGATTGCTATAGATCTTTTAGAAATTTGAGAACATTTCTGTTAATTATAGTAATATTCTTGTTTCAGCCACTGTGGTAATTAGAAATGATAAAAGTTGGGGCTATATGAAAATAATTAAAGAGATATGCATTCTTGGTCACAGTAGCAAATGTTAGCTATTCTACTACATAAATACCTCTTATAGGTATATATAACTATTTTAATCCTGAAGCACTATACCTCTATCTCCTTTCCATAACATTTTTAAACAGATGTACTTTTTGCAAATACAGCATATGTCATTAAATATTTAGCACCCATTCTACTATATTTAAACAATACTGGTACTACCAAGAAAAAAATCTCAATAAAAAGAGGAAGTATTTCTCAAGACATCATGAAACAAAAAAGATAAGAGAGAAAATTTGATGAAAGCCCTATTTTCAAAGAGATTCCTGCGGCATGTGGCTGGAGGCAAGTTGACATTAACTACAGTTCTCCCACTATACCTGTTTACATAGGAGATGGGAATTTTTTTTTCTGCTATAGCTAAGTGTGAGCTATATGTGGAAAATGTCTTAAGTCTGAATGCTTTATTCAAAGTCCTATTTCAAAATCACATTTTCTGAAACTGCATTGAGAAGATCATATGTAGACGTTTCCTTGTGATTATTGTTTAGAATATGTGTACTCAGTATGCAGCCATGTGAATAATAACCAGTTGCTGAGACTTTTCTACTCTAGCACAGGCTTTGGCATCGTGAAACAGGATATATGTGTGCACAGACAGGTATGGCTATGTCCCCCTAATCTGTCAATTAGCTGATGTCCTTCAGTTTTCTAGATGACAACTGAGTGGGCTTGGTGTACAGAGGTCAGTTAAGCAAGTCGACCTTTTTAAAGGCCTCCTCTAACCTGGACTTTGTATGGCTACTCTAATAGCTTCTGTGTTGGCCACTATTTCTGGACTCAACCCAGTGGTTTATTTAACTATGTTCTACTAGGGGTTCTTTGGGAGCTCCTTATAAAGAAGATTTTATTGTTTAAAGGAAGGTGGGGAATGTGGATACCAATTTTTTATTTTCTAGGAGGAAAGTGTCAAAGAATGATAAGGGGCAGCCACTTGGGCTTTAGAATTTACAAACCTGGGCTCACATCCCAGCTCCTACTTGGTAGTGGTATAAATTTAGATGAGTTACTTAACCTCTCTGAACTCACTTTGCATAAGTGAAATGTGATGAAGATGATAATGTGGACTTCATGGGGGAAGCATGAAGATTAAATGAGATAACTCATGCACGTGGTTGGTGCTTGATCAGTAATCACTTAGGGACCCAGGAGTTGGGAAACTTGTCCAAGGTGACATACGTAGTACATGGCAGAGCCAAGAATAAATCTAAGTGTGTCTGATTGTTAACCATCCTGCTACAGTGGCCACAGCGGTAAAACTCAGAGATGCCTCTCGTTCTGTAAAACTCAGATACCCCTCGTCATCATTAGCGGGAAACACCACATAGTCATCAGCTCGCTGCAGTTTACTATTGCTGTTAAGTCTTCAAATATTTGAAACTGCCAGCATGTTTTCATCTTCTTTTTGAGCTATCATTGGAGAATTAGCTAAATAAAAGCTTTTTCCATTTCCTCCTTTACAGAAGTGTTTTTTAAATCCTTTCAAATATGTGTATTTTGTGTTATCCTTTGAGTCATAAGTTTACTTGTGATAACTCACAGTCGTAGGGGTGCTGTATCCTTGTCTGGTTTAGTGAATGAGAGAACTTTGCTAAGTTTTATAGTACGTGTGAAGCAAGGGAGCGTTAGCTCCACCCCTTCCTCCTCAGAGACAAGCTCTAGAGTCTGGGAGCCGTGGAGGTGAGAGCCGGCCCTGGAGACAACTGCCCGCGTGCACACCTTGGCTCTGTGGCTCACTAGCTGTGTGACCGTGGGCAAGCTGCTTAGCCTTGTGTCCCTCAGTTTCCCCAGGTATACCAAGGGCATAATAATAGTACTTAACCCCGTAAGAGTGTTAGAAGAAAATGAGTTATTGCTGTGAAAGTGCTGGCCCCAATAAATATTAACTATATTAGTAATGTATGTATTGTGCTACTTTTGTATACGAGCTGTAGCTGACTCTCTACTTTCAATAGCCACTGTGTACATGCCTCAGAGTCTTTGTTCCCACGCTCAGGAGATGAGCAAAGACAAGGAGCTGTTTCTCCTTGAGAGGGAGATCTCCTTGCCCATGGAGAACATGGGTTTGTACTTATGAAGATGGCTAGCTACCAGCTGCCGGGAGTAAGCCAGCCAGCCCACTGTCCCGTGGCTTGAGGCCAGGCGTTGAGGAGGTGCTGTAGCTGAAAGCAGGAAGGAAAACCACTCTTCAGCCATTGTCACCCTCCGTATTCCTTATATAGAGGCTCTGCTCAGTCAAGGAGGGGGCTGGAATACGGAAAAAACCCTGTCTACAGAGAAGTCAGCCAAAGTCTGAGGCATCAATACTACTGCTTTGGTGACTTCCCTCTAAGCCCCAAATTCTTCTGAGAGGGCATGGCCTTGGCATACAACGCAAATACTTTAGATACCAAAACCTGTCAGACCCAGACCCCGTAAGGGGCCAAGTGGTCTTCCTCTGGGGGTCAGAACAGAAGGACAGCGTCACTCTCTAAAGTGTGCTCAATAGTAGCGTGCATCTATTTGGACTCACTGAGCCTGCCTTAGATCCTGCTCAGCCAACTACCTCAAGTCCCAGAGGTTGGGATAGGCCTCTGGAGCCATCTGGAGTGTGGACCCTCTTGCTGTGTAACCAGGCACCAGCCCTGAACCTGCACACCTGAAGAATGAGAACCAGCAGGGTTCTCATTGGCTATCTCAGGGCACAGCTGTCCTACTGATTCCTATTTTTAATGCCCTGTAACTTTCCAGCACAGCTCATTCTTATCCTATATGCATTAGCATAGCTTATTAAAACTTGTTCCTTCAGTGTATCTTACCTCTGAAGCTCACATCTAACAGTACATACAAGGTGTTAAGAGGGGGTTGCATATGTGCCACCGAAGTCAATCATTCTCTGCAGCTGATGTCTCCAGGTGCTGTATGTTCACATTCCTAGCTCAGCCCCACGCAGGCTCTTTGTGTTCTTGGAGGGTGTGTGTCTCCATTCGCAACATTGACATGACTTCACTTTCTAGTTTATAGAGTGGAAAACACCCAGGGTGTGAAAACTGAGGATGTTCTACTTGGGATGATTGTTTAAACCTGTCATCTGGGTTAGTGAATCCAGGAATTCAAACTTAATATTATCACTTCAATTTCTTCTCATTTTGTTTTGTATTAATGAGTAAAACAGTAATGAAAATACATAGCATATAAGGAAAAAAATACGTTAAAAAAAAAGGCCAATTTCTCTCCTGATTTTCTTTGGGCAAGATTCATGATACCTCTTCTTATAACATAAATCTAAATTTCTTTTTAACAAGGAAAAGAATTATATCTGGAATCTTTAACTTAGGTTCATTTAAAGAAAATTATGTAAGTTAATATTTAAAGAGGATAGAGAGGAGCTACTGTGTTAATTAGGAGAGGAGGTTTTTTTTTTTTGGTGGATCTCCATTACGAGATGCAATATTATAGTAAATAATATATTGACTAGAAGAGGAATGGCATGTTTTTGCCCAGTGTCATCACAGAGTGTGCCTTTGAAAGTGAATAATGCTTCACTAAATCTTCTGAAGTAGTTTTGGTTGTTGTTGTTATTTTCAAATATACTGTTTCCTTATTGGCATTGCTGTGGTAGAACTAAAGTGAAGCTATTTTTATAGGTTTTACTGCAGCAAGTAAAAATTGACTCGTTTATTAAATTCATCATAGTTCTATTTGTTTGTAAAAACAGCACAAAACAAAAATTTGGTAAAAATGCAGCACAGGTTATCCGATCTAAGAATGGCCCATTTTCTCTCTCCTGCGCATGTGCAGGCATGAGTACAACTTTTGAAAGTTAGTTATGTTCCTGAGACGGCTTGAAGCGGCACCTGCCTGAATCCCAGGATTCCAGTGTGGACGCAGGGATGGGGTGCTGTCCTCACCCGCCCCTCGTGACAGCGCTCACAGTGTACTCTCCTTGCATTCAGGCTCTGGAATTATTTGGTACGCCAGTCTTTTCTATTAGATCATAGCATGTTAAGGGCTGTGATGTGATCCTTTTTAATCATCTTTGGCACCCCACTCTCACACCTAGCACAGGGCTTTGCTCATAGTAGACATGTAGTATATTTAGTAACTAAAGACAAAAACTCTTCTTTAATGCAAGCCCTTCAGTGCAACTGGACTTTGCAAGCCCTTCAGTGCAACTGGACTTTGAATTGCTTTGGCTTTTTATCTATTTGGAGGGATGTAAGCTTTATAATATCATAAGGTATTTTATAGTTTTCTTTAAGTGTAGGCATGCTGGTGGACAGATTCCCTATTTCAAATAGTATGATTTTAAAAATTTGAATAATGGTTCTTTAGGTTTTAATTTGATATATTAAAATAGTTTAAATGAATAGGGATATATTTAAATTCATATCTAGCTTAATAAAAGAAAAATGAGCTCATAACTATCATTTACTTAAATTATCATTTATTTTTAAACCACCTTTGAAACATTTCCTATAAATAACGTACTCCACTGCATATTTTTCCAAGCAACATCAATTTAGATAAAAATTATTATATTCAAAAAGGAATAAGCAGCCTCAGGATGAATTTTTCTTTATACTATGAGCATTGGTCCAAATAAATTAAAATATACAGTTTTTCAGTCTTCCATTCAGTGGGTTTACAGTGGAAATGTTCATACTCGCGTCTTCAGGAGCTATGCCAGGGCTCTTTATCATTCATTCAGGTCTTATCATTTCCAGCTCTTCGGCCCCTAATAGCTCTCCCACTGCATCCCTGTATGGCATTGTTCCTTCTGGTGTGTTTGATAAGAATTTTTGATAAACATTGGTTCACTGTCCTCATGTCAGAAATAAAACATCAATAGAAAGAAAATCAGGAAACAGCCATTTACTGAACAGTTCGTATAAGTGTGCAGTTATTGGGAGCCATGAAAACGTCCTTTATCCTTTTCCCCGATTTGTCTAGAAGGCTGGGTGGTAGGTTTGGAGTCAGCAGTCAGTCACTGAAGAAGTTGGCCACTCCTGAAAGAGAGTTGGTCAGCTATCAGCGCCTAATTCTTGGTATGGTCTTCACTTTTACTGAAAGGGAAGAGAGAGAAGTCTCAGAAATATACTAAGACCTTGAAAATGAAGTGGTGACACAGCATTAACTGAAATTCTTAACTCAGTGGCTGTCATCTGGGAGTGGTATTATCCCTTAAGGGCACTTGGAAATGCATGAGGGTGTCTTTGATGAGAATTGCTAAATTGTATTTACATCTGTTGGTTGTATAGTCTTGTAGTTACAATAGTCGAGATTTTTCCTTTATGATTTGTCAAGCTAGGGTTGACTGGAGTTCTGGTCTTAAAGGTCACAGGAGGTATAGTTTAAGGGTCATGACTGCCTACAGGGCGAGGGGAGGTGATGCAGGTGAGTACAGGTGAGGTCCTGGTGAAGAGCCTGTCTTGAGAAGACATGTGCTGTTCAGTCAGGTCTGCTACAGTGTCACAGATCCTACTGTCCCCTCCCACCCCCAGGGAAGTGAGAAATCTTGATTTCTTTTATTAAATCTTCTGGTTTTTTTATCATTGGCAACTAATCAGTTTTTTAATTCTGTGTCGGCTAAATAAAATGGGTATCTAGTCACCAATTTGTGATTTCTAATTCTATGTTAAGATAAACCAAGCAGGAGACATGTAAATGACCACATTTCTAAATTCTTTTGTCACCTACATGTTTCTGGCTATAGGTATCATCTTATGCCAGAAAAAGACAATAGACTCTTTCCTTGCCCAAGCGTCCTCTCTACCCACGTACTCATTAGTACCCATGATGCCCTCAGATAGCAAAACTGACCTGCAACATATTTTGTGAATAGGTCGTTCCCACTTGGAAATAGAGGACAACTTAAGCTTATCTTGTCCATGATGTTGCCACTTGGTTTGGGTTAAGTGTGTCTCCGGTTTATAACTGGAGCCCATCCCTGCATTCTGCACTTAGAACTGTGAATCTCTCTGTAACACAGGTTGGGAATCTTTGGAGAATAGATGAGCCTCAGATAGTAACATCTATTAGAGTGCTTAAGAATAACATTGGCTTTCTTAAATTCTCTTCATATTAATCACCTTGCTGCTCTTTTAAAACAGTTCCCCTGGTATAGGAGAGAGTCCTAGCCTGCCCCTGGCAATGCTCATCGTTGTGGATGGGTTCTTGGGAGGGAAGCTGGCCCACACCAGCGAGGCCCACCTTCCTAGGGTGACCTTCTGGTGATTGTGCCTGCTGACCTAGTCAGAGCCCTTGTGCTGTGGGTCTCCAGCCGCTCAGTCCCGCCCGGGTAAGAAAGCCAGGACACCTGGAGATGGTGTGAGAACAGGCTCTGTGCTAACACTGTGGCTGTTGATTTCTTTATGCTGGGTTTGAGAGGAGTAAAATTTATCAATATGCTGTAATGTGAGAATAAGAAAATAGTATATTTCCCTGTATATCTTTTACCCCCTGCCCCCCCCCACACACATATCTTTACGACCTGTCTTTAAAAAAGAGAATCCAATTTAAACAATCTCCGGCCCCCTGAAGTTTTTGAGCTGCCCCAGTGTCCAGTCCATGGCCTGGCGACCCTGCTTGGTCTTGACATCAGGCTGAAGTTATGAAAATGTTCTGCTGCTTTGGGCTGCGGTGAATACTGGAGCCGTCATGGCACATCTGACACACCTGACACCACAGCCCTGCCACCCTCTTCTCAGCCGCATCTAGCACCTTCCAGGGAGCCCACAGAAGCCTATGAGCCACTCCCTGGCCGCGCCACAGCTCGCTCCCCAGGGCTGGGCCAACCCACTTGCACGCCTTGACAGGAAACTGCTCAGGTACCTGAGCTCCGTGGGCTTAGCTTCAAGAGCAATTTAGTCTTCTCCTGTCCTAATTGCTGTGCTGGTGCCCAGACTTAAAGGACCCCTCCACTTGGATCTCCAAACAGCTTCTAACTCTTGTCCCAGAACTTCTCCCTAAATTCTAAAATTGTGATTTTTTTTAACCTGGAACTTCGGGGTGCTAGCCTGATTCTCTAAACCTTGCCTAACTCTAGATTAAGTCTAGCTTATTAAATGTCCCCTCAAGTGCTGACATACTCGTCAGTGTTGCAATGTGAGGTCCAGGCTCTGTCTGTCACCCCATAATTAGCTTGAAGTAGCCCTCTGCCGTCCACAGCTGATGTCCGGGTTGTTAGTGATTACTCCCAAAGGAAGCCTGCCAAGCACAGAGCCCCTGACAATAATTTAACAAAGGAACGCAACATAAAGAAATGGTTCTGGGGCCAGCCTGGTGGCGCAAGCAGTTAAGTGCACGCACTCCACTGTGGTGGCCCGGGGTTCGCCGGTTCGGATCCCAGGCGCGCACCAACGCACCGCTTGTTAAGCCATGCTGTGGTGGCGTCCCATATAAAGCAGAGGAAGATGGGCATGGATGTTAGCCCAGGGCCAGTCTTCCTCAGCAAAAAAAAGAGGAGGATTGGCAGATGTTAGCACAGGGCCGATTTTCCTCACAAAAAAAAAAAAGAAAGAAAGAAATTTTTCTTATTCTATGTACCTTTTTACTTTTATAATCAACACCGATATAAAGAACAGCAGTGACAACAAAAGTTAACTGAAATTAGAAGTCACTAAGTAAAATGATGGTTCATTATGTGAAGGGAGAAACTGACTCTAGGAAGAATGTGGTTGATTAATGAGCATCATTAACAAGTTCACAGTTTCAAAGGTCAGACTTATAGATCTGACTATGTACAATGTAATGCTCTTCGTTGATGTTCAGGTCCTTTTCATAACTCAGAGAGTTAAAGGACATTACCAACAATTATTTTAATACCATGTGTTCTAGGACTTACAAAATTTTGAATTCTAAAAATATCTTTTAATTACTATCCTGACTAGTGTGTTAGCTGTAGCATTTTTTAGTTTAAATTGAGGGCACTCAGCAATCATTTCTCTTTCAGATGTTACACTGCTCATTTTAGTGATAATATTTGAAGAACTTACAACAATTAAACTGGAGCTCTGAATAAATAATAAATCAAGTTAAGCTAAGGTAAATGAAATAGCCATAATGAAAGATCCATCAATTAAGAGAGGAACTAAGTAGAATATAGAAAAGAAATTAAGGTCGATTTGGAGAATGTTGTTTATGATGTTGTTTATGATGATGACTTGAGGAGCCCATTGAATTCCTTAGTTAATTTTGTGATTTGGCAAACATAGTCTGTTAAACTTATTTCTTTGGTAACATGCAATCCCCTTTTTAGGTGTGAAATGAAAAATGCAATAAACTGGGACCCAGAAATGCAGCCCTACTGTTTTTATTTATAAAAATGTACTTAATGCCACTGAACTATATAATTATTAATGGTTAAGTAAATTTTGTGTTATGTATCTTTTACCACAATAAAAAAAGTTTTCAATATTGGTAGACAGAGTGTTGTGTAGATGGGTTTTGAACTCTCAGCACTGCCTCACCATTCTCATTAACTGTCAGCCTCAGAGCATTAGCCCAGCCGATGGTGTTGTAGACTGGGCTTGCCGTGGAGTGTCTGCCCTTTGGACTGTTAGGCCTGGGCTGGCCAAGAGAGTTTCTTTGTCCAGCTCACAGCAAGAGAATGTTGATGTGATTGGTACATGTTTACCTGAGGCTAGGAGGGCTGCAGAAATACATCAAGCCACATTTGAAGCATGCAGCCTTAAGTATTCCAGTATTGTTACTGACAGTGGTGACAGTGACAGTGGTGACTGCCTCCGAAAAGCACCCCTCATTTGTTACCATTGTACCCCTGAAGCAAGCCAGGATGGCCATCAGCCTGGAACCAGCTGACACACATGTGCCCAGATTACTGGTGATGCACTCATTATTGCAGTCACAAGTGAAGAGAACAATATGTCCTGCTGTAGCATTATTTGTAGACACCAGAGGGTGAAATATAGGTAGTGTTAGGTCAATGGCTTTCACAGCTGTCATTTTTGATTTTCTTTACTAGTAGGAGTGACTAGGACACAGATCTTCTACAAACAGAATATGAATGTGTCCAGCATTCTGGAAGCCCACAGTGCTTCAAATCAAATCCACATAGCTCCCCATATGCAGACCTCAGAATTTGTGTAATTTCAGTCTAATGGGTTTGATTAAAAATAAATAAAATAAATTCAGTATATGGCGCCTAAAACTTAGGGTTTGGGTTCCTGTCAGTTAAATGAAGCCTCAATTAGTGGATCCTAAATTATTCTCTGGTTTGACTATTTCTAAGTAGCTTCTCTATACAGAGCAGACTTGGTGGCTCTGAGTTGACTGGAAACTCTTTGAGGGCAGGAACCATGGCTTAATCATCTTTGTCTCTCCCATTCCTAAGCCAGACCAGATAACTGTGGATTATTGAATAAATGAGTGAATAAACAGCAGGTCCTACCATATGGGAATCCCTTGTAGGGCCCCTCCCCCCAGCTCCTGAAAGAGGCTTGCTGACTCCAAACCATTTCCTCCACGTCATTACTGAGGCAGGGAACCAGTCCTACTCTCGCTTCCCACTCTCTTCTTCCTGCAAAACCCCTTTCCCTGAACTGCAGCTTCTTTTTGTGATCAGAGTCATCATGAAGACAGTGCCCCAGGAATGGGATTTTGCTCAACTTCTCGATTTTGAGGTGCTATATGTTGATATATTATGTATGAAATCCATCAGAAGCTTCTTACAGAGCCCATCTTTCTTCCAATGACTCAAAAAAGGATAAAAGCAAGATTTACCTTGAATAATCTAAATTACTAATAACACATCCATGAGTGAACATGAGTTGACTCTTCTAAATAGTCTTTCCGTTTGTACTACTTGTTACTTATTTAATAGCGATGATGATGATGATAGCCAGTATATGTTAAGCCTTTGCCTCATGCTAGTTGCTGCTGTAAGTTTTTTCGGAGTATTATTGCAGTTAGGCCTTGTAACAACTCTATGACATATGTACTGAGACCCTGTTTTTACAGTCAAGGAAGCTGAGACAGAGAAAAGTAAGCTGTGTAAAGTCACACAGTCAGTAAGGACAGAACCAAGAGGTGAAGCCAGCCCACCTGTCTCCATAGCTGCCCTTCTGAACCATTATGGTTCTTTAGGTGAAATGGAATAGAGATAGTCAAAGATGACACAATATCTACCTGTTAAGCTGGAAAGACACGACAAGAAAATCCCATGACCTACATTGTAAACAGTATTCCCACATTGCTCACCTCAGCAATTTCATGGAAGAAGAAGGTCGTACCCCGTGTGAGAGGAAGCCTGCAGAGCAGGCGGGCAGTCTCGGAGCTGCCCCTGGATATCAGCTCTGCTCATGTAGGTCAGAAAACAGAGAGAGGTCCTGGGTAATCCGGGCTCCTTTTAGAAACCTTCGACATAGCAAGCACCTCAGTAGCTTTGAAATATGCTGCATATGAATGGCTACCTTCATGCATAAATGATTTTCAAGCCCCGTGGTACACACATTGCAGAAATCCAAGTTGGTTAGGCAGCCTCTTTCACCCAAATGCAGTGAACACTTGGTACGGAGATGCTGAGCGCCGTGTGGTATTAGGCCCATGACTCCAACCAACAAAGCCTGTCGTTACTACGTGTTCACTGCATTATCCACGAGGGTCAGGCTCGCTGCTTCTCAGCATTGCCCTGATCATCTGGGCTTACCTTTGTGACGCAGAAGTCCATAATTAGTACCCTGTTTTCAACCCACAGAAAAGCCTGGAACTTGAAACTCCAGCTGTGTTCTTCTCGTTTCTTACATGCTCACTTGTTAGATTCTGAGAGGAGAGGGTAAGGCTGCCAGTCTGTGGATGAACACACTCCAGCTCTGTGTTTCATCGCTGCTGTGCCTCCACAGGACTAATAAGGAGGTGTGTGCTTGTGTTGGTGGAAGCATCTGTGGTTCAAAGGCGAGAAGTCTAGTGTGTTAGGTGAAAAGATGTCATGCAGCGTGAGGTTTGAACTTGAGCAAGCCAGATCCAGGCTCTCAACATGGGCTTGCAAACCTCTTTCTTCAGAAACAGCCAGGGGCGGCACATGGTTCTGATACGTGGGAAGTTGGGCGAGAGGAGTGTGCTACAGCAGCTCTTATTTTCTCTCTGCTGACATAGTGCGGCATCTGATACTGAGATAAATATTACCTTCCAGTGATGCAGGGATATCAGATGTTAAGCCTTTAAGGTGATTTACACCTGTCATTTCGGCCGGCAGTAGGGTTCGAGACTGATTTTCGTACCGGCTTCTGCCCTTGCTTGCTTGCTTAGTCTCACGTGTATTTCCCAGGGGTATTATATTCTGCTGGGCAGGAAACGGCCTCAGCTTCTCAGCTCTGGACAGTACTGAGTGTGTTTCTAGCACTCAGCTAAAAATATTTACTGGCATCTGAATGCTCTTTTTCATCTATTTCAACATTATTTTATACTATTAGTCTTAGTCTGAAAGGTATTTCCTGAGAACTATTAAATATTTTTAAATGAATCTGACAAGGACATGTTGTCATTTTTGATCACGGCTGATCTCAATTTTATGTCAAATTGTTTGGTTTTCACGTTAAACCTGGCAGCCCCAGGCTGCTTTATAGCCAACTCTATGTAATAGGAAACTATGGTAAGGTCTTTATAAATCTTTTGTCATTCTTACAATATGCTTTGAAATATCATCATAAATATTTTAAATTAAACTTAACAAAAATAAATGTGTAGACTACATTTAATGCCTGCAGTACTCTTGGTTTTAATTTTTTTCCTCTCTCTCACTAGCGAATTTGCTAAATTCAGTAATTTGCAGACTTTCTTTTTCATTAGTGAAAAAGAGTTCCATATTCATTTTTCTTAAAATAATTATTTTCTAAAGTTCCCTTTATAAGTAGATTCAACACTCTATTGTTTGTGTTAATGGAGGAGAGAAAAGATCCAGATCAAACACAAATTGTTTATATAGGGGAAAAGTCCTTGATTTTGTGGAATAAAGCTGATTCGTGGACCACTCACCCCTCTCTTACTAACTCATGGAGCAGGATTTAGCCAATGCAGATCCGCATAATGACACTATCATTGCACTGGATTCCCCTCACTAGGTGCTTACAGCTCTGTGTCCCACCTCACTATAGCATAGACCCTTCACCATAAATGGTTTATAAACAGGAACATTTGCTCACCCATAATCCAGATGCACTCTAATATCACACATGTAAGCTCTGCCTAGACTCGATGGAAGAAGTTAAATAAAATACGTTGCATTCCTGTTTGACTTTGGAATTAAATTTCTCTATAAATATCATATCGACCCCCTTAGAGGTGGTTTCCTTAAAGAAATATTGTGAGTATACGGAAGGAAAATGAAGACTGAAGAGGATAAATGTCACTGAGATACCACAGTGAGAAACACCACAAGACAGGAGACAAGAGTCTGTTTTCCCTTGCCATTTTATATTCGTTATTTCCTTTCTTTTCCCCCACAAAACTTAAGTTAGAAAGTCGTATTGCAGCATATGGCAGACACATGTTAGCAATGGCTGCCCCAAAAGTCACATCTCCAAAAATGTCATGTTGAATAAGGCAGATATCATTTATCAAATTAATAAGACCAAACTTTTTGTTTGCTTTTTTGGGGAATGAAGGAAGGGTAAAAGTAATAGATTTCTTTAAAGCTACTTCCCCCACTGCTGAGTGCATTCTCTGGACACTTCATAAAGTGAACTTCCACACAGCTTTTCCAGATCACAGTGCTTTAGACATAGAAACAGCATTATCAACAACAAAGAGGAAAAAAACTCAGCTGTCTAATCTATAGCTATCATGAGATTCCCTATAATTCATAGGATTGGTAAGAATTTCACCTGAGGCAGGACTTCAGTGTGATATATGTGTATACTTTTATCTAGTCTTGAGGAATCACGTGGATTGATTGCTAATTTGTCTTTTTTTTTCCTGCAAAGCATGTATATTCATATAGGCTGAACGGATACTAATTCCATGAAATGTGATTTTTTTTTTTTTATGTTGGGTCTATTTTTTGTTTTCTGTGGGTCTTTATTCTTGAAACAACAGTGTCAGTAATTTGAAAACATGATTTAGTATGCAAGTATTCACTTTACACTCCTATCATTTGGAATGCATTTAATGCACGAGATTGTTCAAACTAAATGATGCATAGAATTTCAAGAGCTACAAGGAGCCTTGGAGTTCATCTATTCTTAAACTCTCATTTTATAGATCAAAAAACAGAAGCCCAGATAAGTTAAATGCTTTGGTGGGGGGAGAGGGAACCCACAGCTGCAAATCTCAATTTGCAATTTCTGCACAAATTGCTTTAATGTGACTTTTCTGGTGACTGCTTAACTGAATGATGTCAGCTCTGCTAATTTCGTGACATGTCATTGACAGTGCAAGGGCCACATGATTCATTTGGGAATGTCTGTATTTTTCTAGTGCAGCTAGATGAGCTCCACTAAGCAAGAAGTCTTAATCTGTGATAGGCCCCGCTGGAAAGGCCCCGGTGTGATTGATCGCTGTGCCAGCCACACAATTACAGTCAGTTACAGTCTTTGCTCTCCCAAACTGCCAAGCAGTAAATTTGTAAATGAGCTGAGCATTTGTTCTTATTAAAGCTTCGTTTTACTGTTTCTCTATGCAACAAACATTTAACATTAAACTCGCTCAAGAAAAAAAAAAAGCCCTCAAATTACATATGGGCAGTCTTGGGCCTATAGCTAGTTTGTTTAGGGCCCTTAAAAATAGTATACAAAGATTTGCCTACCTTTCTGTTTATTATTACAAAGAAAAGTTCAGACTTATGGCCTGGGGTAGGAGGAGAAACTCATTAAAGGAGCAAGTTACAAGATGATTCCTGAAGAATTGATCTCTGGGCCAGTCCAGGCACTTTGTGTCTACCCTGGTGTTATTATTGTAGCTGCAATAGAACACCTTTCCATCCCTCCTGATAGCCATCCAAGGTGTCCAAGCTTCTATCACTTTTGAAGTGACAACTACATTTGAAAGTGGTGTACACTGACCACTGATTGTCAAAATTATTCCAGAATGAAACTGTTCCTCCGTACTTCCTTCTGAGTCACGTAACTTGCAGACGCCCTGCAGCAAAAATAAATTAGCTCTAAATATTGTTTTGCGCAGAGCCTTCTGATGGGACCATTGTGTGAATGCTCTTCAATCATTTTGCTGAAGGCGAAGAGAAGATGGAAGGTCTTCAGGCTACAGGAGTGGCAAAACACTCATATTGCCAAGAAAAGATTCTGTGTTAAAATCCTAGATAGTTAAGGCAAAATACAAAAATCATTCATGCTAGACCTAAGTAACCTTTTCTCGCTAAAAACTTTTATTTAAAGTTTCAGTGTTTACTGTCTGAGGGAGGCTTATAAAGGTTATGCTTCTTGCATCCAGAATGTGCAGAAAGTCTACAGCTATAAATGTCTCCACATAAGTGGGCTGTGCGGCGTGCTCCAGCCACAGCCTGCTAGGTAATTTATGTGGCTGAGGGACTGTAGTTTTCTAATAGATTGAACTGTTAGTTTTCAGGAGGATTTAATTAAATATTGAACCAGATGCCACTGGTCTGCCATGGATGTGGGACTGTGAGAAATGAGGAAATGTTGCTTTGTAAACAGCTCGGACCACTATAAGGGGGAAATAAGTTGGGCCTTTAGTGAAAGAAGCACAGCCAAGAGAAAACACAGCAGATTTCCTGTGACCGTGTTTGCATCCATGTCCTGTGCTCATTTAGAATAGGAGGCTGTATCCGGCCTGGGGCCCTTTTGATTAGCCAGAAAAATTGTCTAAATATGGAGGGAGGTAACAGGGGCTGAGATTTTTCTGTGTCATTATTGTTGTCCAGTATTAATCTTCTGAATATCCATGTAATTCCACTGGATATGCTTTTGCTGTATTCCCATTTTCATCAATATTATCAAATAATTGGCATCAGGATTGAACTAGAAGATTTTTGCAAAGAAAACAGTCTCTTCAGAATGAAATTCTTGCATGTCATTTTAAGATCCCAAACAATTAGACTCTTTCCCTAACATTTTAAGATTATTCCTTTTTTTTTTATTACAAGTGTCAGGACGAAAGATTGTTTCTCAAAGAAAAAATATTAGTCAACATGTGAGTTCAAATTTTCATTTTTCTCTTTAGGAAAGACAAGTATCGTTAGATATTTCCTCTCCTCTATAAGCAACTATTTCAACTTCAGACACTTTTTAGAGCATCATCCCATTTATTTTGCTTACAATTTTAGAAGTCGACATTTAAAAATGTATCTCTGTCTTATTTTAAAGAGCCTCTTCTTTCTGCATGGCCCGTCCTAACCATGCCTGAGAGCACTCTGCAGAGGGCCACATGCATTAAGAAGGGTCCTGGCGGGGGCCGGCTCCCTGGCTTCGCGGTTAAGTGCGCGCGCTCCGCTACTGGCGGCCCAGGTTCGGATCCCGGGTGCACGCCGACGCACCGCTTCTCCGGCCATGCTGAGGCCGCGTCCCACAAACAGCAACTAGAAGGGTGTGCGACTATGACATAGAACTATCTACTGGGGCTTTGGGGAAAAAAAGGAGGAGGATTGGCATTGGATGTTAGCTCAGAGCCAGTCTTCCTCAGCAAAAAAGAGGAGGATTAGCATGGATGTTAGCTCAGGGCTGATCTTCCTCACAAAAAAAAAAAAAAAAAACAAGGGTCCTGGCATAGCTCTATGTTAAACGTGCAAATGTATTTGCCAATTAAAGCAAAAATTTTGGGTTTAAAGATGAATTGTCAAGTCCATAAGGATTCATGTCCGTGGGGAGATTCTGTCTAGATAACTGGATGCCCAATGTACCCTAGATTAGCTTTTATGTGAAACTGAAAGTTGTCAGTTTTCTCTAATTACTTTTGGATGGATGTGGACAATGTAGTTGGAAACCTGGCTTATGTAATTCCATCTGGTCCTAGGCCAGTCCTTAGCAGCTGATCCTAGAAAAGAGGTTGAAAGCCAAAGGAAAGAAGATACCTCTTCTTGTCAAGTTCCCTGTAAAAACCACGATGACTGCTCTGAACATATTTATTTGTACCCATTTTATAGGACCATAGTTACTTCTTGTGGATCATTCAAGGGAATCCTCGTGAAGCAAAAATGTTAAGGGCAGCGGTTACGTGCGCGCGCTCTGCTGCGGCGGCCCGGGGTTCGCCGATTCGGATCCTTGGCGCGCACTGACGCACCGCTTGTCAAGCCATGCTGTGGCAGCGTCCCATATAAAGCGGAGGAAGATGGGCCTGGACGTTAGCCCAGGGCTAGCCGTCCTCAGCAAAAAAAAAAAAAAAAAAAAAAAAAGGAGGATTGGCAGATGTTAGCTCAGGGCCGATCTTCCTCACACACACAAATGTTAAGAGTCTTCTGAAAAAGATTAAGCTCATCCTGGTTTGGAAGAACAGGCATTGAGCTGTGTCCAAGGGCCTATAGATCATAGCCCCAGCACAGCCACTAAGTCAGTCTGTGACCTTTGGCAAGTCCTGGAACCTCTCTTGGCCTCTCCTTTGATCGATTCAAGAACTGCCGGGTAATGCTTAAAGGTGGTCTTAGCGCTGCTGATGTCTGAGTCTAATATCACCAGCTCTCATCTGTACAACAAAGAAAGAAATTGGATAAAGTAAAACGCAGAGTGCTGCAGTGAGAACTCTTGTCCAGTTATTTGATTTGTTTATTTCTGTGGCAGTCACTCCAGTCTGTGAGATCTGTAGCCTTAAATGACTAGGGAAACTTGTTTCTTATATTTAATCCATGTGATGTCTGCAAATGAAGTTTGAAACTTATTAATTGTGTTCTCCCATTCACCTGGTCTTGCCCTCAGCTACTCCCTTTAGAGTAATAAGGACTTAACTCTTGCCCCAACACCTTGCACTCACTCCATTGGCTTCAGGGAAAATGTGAATTAATAAACAAGGACTGATAAATACATTTTCAGAAACCCGCCTTCATGTCACTCAGATTTATATGATGGATGAAAGATGGCAAGTGGTGCAAATAAACCTGACTGTTCCTATGTAACATTTCAGGTTTCCACCCTTTCTTACTTTATAGATTAATCCCCTCCCTGCAGCACCTGTGAGGTGTTGCTCATCCCAGCCTTGTTTTATGGTCTTGTTGCTCTTCATAGCCAATTAGTAGCTAGGTCTTTAGCGCGCTGGGAAATTCGGTGTTGTGCATGTCAGAGCTGTTTCAAGACACAGAACTGAGTTCCTCAGTGTGTGGTCTAAGGACCCACTGCCTCAGAATCACCTGGGGTGCTTATGCTAGTGAATACTTCTGGGTCATACTCTCAGACATAGTGAATTACAATGGGGGGAGGGGGGATGTGTATAACAAGTTTCCAGATGATATAGTGATCCTTACTGACACTGAGAACCACTGCCCCAGAGAGCTGGGCCAGCTGCCGACATTCCCTGTGTATGACAGGACCCTAATTGTGATGAAGGTTCTTAACCATAGAATGTGAGCTTAAACACCACAAGAGCAAAATGCTTCACCACAGGATAGCCCATTGAAGCTGAAGGAAAATTTCAAGGGAACCTCATTCTGTGGTCCTGATTCTGCAGGTACTGTGTGACCATTCCATAGCAAACACCTTTTTGTATGGCAATAACTAGTCTTGAATGGGTCCTAGATGGATTTACCTGGCACCATAATTAATTGCACCAGAGTGTGATAATACATAAAACAAAGCTCTGTGTATATGTATGTGCATGTACGTATGTACATGTATATATGTATGCACACCAACACATACTTTTTTCTTAATTTATAATGCATGTTTCATCATTCTTAATAAAGGATTGTGCTCAGTGTAGGGGTTAGGAGCGGTAGAGTGACACACTGATTCATTCAATGAATCCTTGAGTGCCGGTTTAGCAAAGGCACTAAGCCACTAAGTGAGGTACCACGAGGACGACACAAATCAGACTAACCTGAGGATCTCAAGAGCGTTATACTCTAGTAGGAAGCAAAAGCCATGTACATAAAGACAATATTAGGTTGAAAATGATAAAACGCCATAGGGTGTATAGGTAAAGGCTTTGCAAGTTCAGAGGGAAAACTTGCTTTCAGCTGGAGGAATCCAGAAACCTTCAAGGAGGAGGTGGCAATTAGGTTGAAATTTTCAGATATAAAAAATGTAAAACAGGTGGCAGTATGTGTTGTTGGAGTATTATCATTATTAATAATTATTGTTCTCATAATATTTCATAACATTTGCTACAACAGAGCACCTAGCTTGCTCATTTCATGTCAGGACGTGTGCTGAGTGATAGAAACAGGTCAGGTCAGAAAAGTACTGCTTTCCAACAAAGGATATTGGTCCACTTACAAAGCAAGCAAAAATAAGTGTGTTTTGGAAGTAAACTTAAAGAACAAATCAAAGATAGATGGGTTTGTGGTTTCATAACGTAAGAATTGGTAATATGGTTAATTTGATGAAAGACATTATCAACCTAATGGTAGAAGTATAATACTGATGGAGTGTGGGGAAGTATCTAGCTCGGAGATAGTAAAGCAGTAAGAAGAGGGGAAAAGTACCTGTGGAGAAAATGCAATTTGCTGCCTCTTATTAAAATTAAAAATGAGTTGCTACATGAATAAGAGTGAGCATACTTTCTTATTGAAAACATCTTTGTCTTATGATTGCCTGTTACTGTTTGAATCATAACTTCCACTGCTGCTTTCATTCAAAAGCCATTAAACTCACATACTTCGTGAATGTGCCCAGTGTGTGAAAGCTTTAATTAAATCCACAAGTAGAGCCTTAAAAGAACAAGAATCAAATTAATTGCAGCATGAGCCACGCGTTTATTTCTCTGACAGTCACTGTGCTTTGGAGAAAAGGCAATCTGTGTGCCCTTATCTGAATTAGTAAACTCAATATCACTTTCCATTAGCATGGCCAGTCTGTGCCATGCATCTTCTCTCTGACGCTGTTTACATGGTAATGCCCTCACAAACAGCGTCTCTTCCAGCTGGTTTACTACAGGGTCCCAAGCAGTAAATCCATGAGGTGGAATAAGCCGTCTTCTGCTCTCTGCATCACCGGCTTTTGTGAGTTCTTCTCTAGATGGAGCTTCCTAATTAGACTGCAGAGTAATTAAGGAAAATTCAGCACATGCAAATAGGATGCAAATAGGGCAAAAGGATTGGCTGCTAATTACGGTTGTTATACCACAATCAAGAAAAATTAATTTATCATGTTATTCTTTGGCTTTTCAGTGACCTGCAGAGGTCTAAAATAAGGAAATGATGTTTTGTGCTCAAGAAAGACTTCTACAACTGGAGCTAATAAATATTCACCCCATGAGGAAATTAGAGATGAAAGCTATTATTTTAGCCAAAAAAAAAGAATCCAAAATTCGTGTAAAAGCTTTAATGTATAATTGCTTTGCTTTTACTTTTGAGTTGTTTTTGGAAGGTGCTGTTTTTTACTACGCCAGTGTTCCAGTATAATCACACTAGCGATCTACAAATACCCTCTTCCCATACCAACTTTCAGCATTTGCAACTGGGAGTTTAATTAGACAGTATATAATTTTCTTGTTTTAAGGTCTTCGCCTATTAATACCTTAGGCCAAATGTTTACAGCCAGTAGACTGTGACTGGTTATATTCGGCTTCCAGGAAGGAAATAGCCTCAAGCAAGGTGGCCTGGTTTAGCATGCTGAGTCAGATAGGTGTCTTTAAGGAATTATGTTAGTTGCACATGGTTTAGAATTAGAATTGCAAGGATTTCTGCTTTGAGACCTTACATGTCTTAGTATGAAGATGGTTTCACAGGCAGAGAATTACATTTTCTCACCGAAAACATACAGCAGATTCATGGGTGAGCTGCCCACCCCGGCTGCCCCGTGTTTTCTTACTTGTTTCTCCTTTCTGTGATGCCGAAGACTGAAGGACAAGCATGTGTTGTTCCTATGACTAAAAGGGGGGAAAACAGCATCTTTAAGAGTTAAGAGGTTTGCATGTTAATTAAAAGAAGCAATATTCACAAAGTATTAAAAATTACAGATTTAATCCATCCAGGGTCAAATTGGGAAATTTAAAAATTTATGAGCTTATATTGTTAATATTTTCCTGAGGGCAAATTCATCCAGTATTTTGAGCGATTAATGAATTGCTCGTTGTATGACAGTACAATAGAGAGAAAAAGTACAGTTAGACATACTCTAGAAGTTCTTTTGGGAAGCAAGCTAACAAGGGAGGCTGTGTAATCTCTATCCATTGCAATCTCTAAAAATAGGTTGGATAACCATCTATCTTCAGAGATTTCAGGGTGATGTGCCTGGAGGCAGGGAGTTGGGTCTGGTGACTTCTTAAGCCCCTTCCCCTTTTATAATTCCCATAATTATTCGTGCAAATATAAATACAGATGTGATTTCTTTATTCTGAATGTCCTTCTGTGAAAGAAAAAATCTAGAATTCAGCACTCTCATTATAGAACATTGCTGTCAATTATTAAGCTTAACCCCAAGAGCTATCTCTGTTAATAAAGGAAACCAAAGTGCACAGCATCCCCCACAGGATGGTAAGTTGTGATGTCTTTTGAACGTCCAAGTGAGCATTGCACCAAGGGCTGAGAGAAAGGTCATGTGAAAATTAGCTTCAGAAACAGCCAGTTGTTACTCAAAGAGGATTTTGCTCTGATGAGCAAAACACCAATGGCCAGTTGGGGAAAAAGATCAAGGCCAGTAACCTTCTGAAAGGGAAGTCAACCTCGGTAATACACAGCAGCTGCCACTATCTATCCGGCCTCCAGACCCACGCAGAATTGACTACTAACGTCCTGCGCTGTGGCTCCTGAGCCCTGCTCACAGTTTCATTTCTGATCATTTGTGGAGCAGATTGAACAGAGATACATCTGTTTCTTTTCCATCTTTTCTTTTTACCCTCCCTTTTTTCTGCCCTTTGTTTGCATGTGCACTGATTTCTTAATTACTTTTAACTTCTTTTTATATTTTTTCTATCACCTGCATTTTCTCCTGCCTTTCTGAAGGGATGCATTTTCCTATTACTTCAATACTGATAGCCTTTGGAACAAGCTAAATGATTTTTAAGTGGTTTTGTTTTTTACCTTTTTAAAAGTATGAGAAACTTTTCTTACACCCTCAGCCTATCACCCACCCAATAAAATTAGTAGTTTCTTTAGTAATTCTTTACAAAGTTTTCCATGCCTCTATTTTTTTATGTATTCATTCAACAAATTTTTGAGAACCTGTTACGTGTCAGACACTGTACTAGACATTGTGAATATAAGCAATAAACAAAATTAGCAAAAATCTTGACCCCTCTGGAGATTCGAAGATACCTCAGAAATTTTACAATAATAAGCAATAGTCAAGGAGGAAAAAATGAGAGCTGAGAGTGCTTTAGTCTTTCTCAAGTGTACCTCAATCTTCTTCATTTTGGTTAGTGTTGGTGAAATGACCAGTCTACTGGAACTAGCCCATAGAACACATTGCAGGTGCTAGAGGCCAAGAAGAATCAGAGCTTCTGTGGGGCTGGGAAGGAAGGCGGGAATGGAGGGGAGCGGTGGGGAGCAGGTGTCCTCCGGCAGAGCTGCTCCCTGCCCGAGCCTATGGCGAGAAGGCAGGGACCTCTGTGGACCGGGACGTAGGAGCAGTGCGACCTAGAGCTGTGCTGTGTCCACTGGAAGATGTGGGGGCCCCGCAGAGGAGAGGAGCTCCTCTGTGGACTGGAGCGCGTGTATCCTTCCCAAGTGCAAACGCCTGGACCCAGTGGGTGAAACTAGATGAGGCTGGACTGGACTAAGTGGAGAAGGCAAACGACTACACCCTAGTGCAAGAAAGGTGGCTGGCTGCCTGGGGCAGCTGGGATTCTGCCTGAAGTAATGTTATTTTCTGCTGCTTACACATCTTAGAAGAGTGGAATTATATTATGAAATATCTCCATTGGCTGCTTCTCAGGACATTCCGTCGAATCAAACAAGCTGAGGGCCTCTGGGGGAATGTGAACCTGCATCAGGTTTTCCCTAGCTTCAGAGTTCAGAACCCATTTTCCTCCACCAGTGCTGGCAACGTTGCAAAGACAGTTCTCTGTTGTTGGGCATCCTAAAAGTAGTTGAGCCTTTTAATGCTTCGTAAAAAAGAAAGACTGGAAATCAAAGGAAACCTGTTCTTTTTAATATTTTAACTCAATTTTAGGATGAAGATGAGTAACATTACTTTGGGGGCTTTAATTATCCTGGGTCTCTAGCTCACCTTATGAGCTGCCTTTGATATTTCCCGTTCTTATTCTAATCTAATTATTTTTCTTCTGCCATGATTACATCATCAAAGGAAATCCCTCAGATTGTTCACTGTAGAGCAGAATTGAACAGGTGTGTGAATATATTTATAGTTGCTCAATATATTAAAGACTCTCATTTATCTCATTTATTTAAAAAAAAAATCTCACCTCCAAGGCAGGGCTAAAGCTCTAAGATACTGTTTTAGCTAAACTTTAGTGCATTTTAAATATTTTAAAGTTAAAGTGACCTGTTATGAATGTTGTACCAGTTTACCCTTTTCTCTTGAACTTCCTTGTTGCTAAACTTACTTCCAAATCACATCGTCTAAGGGACTTCTTAAATCTAGCCCCCACCCTACATTGCCCTAGATAGAGAATAACTAGAGATCTCTTTTTTTACAAAGTACCACATGTGATCCTATTTGGAAACTACTATTGTAGTCTACTTAAAAATACATGCTGTAGCAATAAAATAACTGATGAAATGGTGGCTTTGAGAGCCTTCTTGTCTTTGGAAAGTTAATGCATGTTTATTGTAAAATATTCAATCATAGCAGAAAGTGCCAAGAAAGAAGGAAAATAATCTGCCATCCTCCCCCTGCTGCAGAGGGAGTCTGTGATCGTTCTATCTTCTCACACGTGGCCGTGTGTGCATACATGTGTATGGACCTGTGTGTGTCTGTCTGAATGTCCTGTATAGGAGGAACAATGCTGGATGTGCTGTTTTAGAGCTCTTTTTTTTCACACAGTGTCACACACATCTCGCCATACCGAGTTGTAGTTAACAATTCAGTATCAATAATCTCTACACTATCAATAATCTCTACACACTCCGCTTTCACAGGAAATTGACTTTGTAGTCACACAGTCCTTACAATTAGATACCTTTACCTTTCTTTCAAAAAGTTCACTTTTATCAGATTTTCAACTACCCGTACAGATACCTGAGAACAGTTGGAAAAGCTCCTCACGTCAACATTCTTTGTTCTGAGTGCAAGTCACCACCTTTCTTATTTCTAAAACCTAAACAAAATAAATCATAGCTTCTAAATGGTTTTAAACATTAGAAGTATTCTAAAAATAAGTAGCTTTTCTTCTTGATTTAAGAAAAAAACCCTACAAGTTTTTAAAATATGACTAAATTCTGCTATGATTCAAACCCTAATTTTTAATATTACTTCTAAAGATGTGACATTGTGACTTTCTTATCAGAATCCCTGTTGTTGTCCATAATATCATCATGAGACAAAAAAGAGGGAGGAAAATTGTAAAATTGTCATTACATAAAGAAAGAGTAGCTGAGCACCCTGGCTTGTTTGTCCTAAAATAAATCTTTGTTTCACTTTTAATAAAGGTTTCCTGTCTGCTTTTTCCATCTTTCTTTGCCCCCCTCCGCCCTCATGCCTCCTTCAGGAGCCTCCCTGGAGAGTGTCCTTCATCCAACTGGTCCGGAGGAAGGCCTGCAGCATTCCAGGCACGTGCTTAGCAGCAGGCGTCCAGAGACAGATAAAACAAATGTAGTTGCTGCCCTCGTGGAGCTTACAGTTTGGGGAGGAGACTAAAAATAAACAAGTCAACAGAGTATCAGACAGACAGATGCCTCCTATGTCATGTTTACATCCTCCTCCTCAGAGGTGATCTGTCCCAGGTCTTTTGTGAAAAGTTTCTCTGGATAGGTTTATGGACCAGAATGTGAAAGTCGTAGGACCACGTGGGGCCCAGGGCCTCCTCTGAAGAGAGAGGATTCTTGAGTAGCACAGAGCAAAAAAATAAAGTAAAATAAAATACTCAGGGACTGTGTTAATGTATAAATTAAATGATTATTAGCTTCTTTTTTTGTCTTCCTCAGCCAGGGAAAGTAAGGCATAGAATTATTTGGGATCAGACTAACATAAAAAAGTAGCTAAATATCTGACAGTTGTAGCTAATCTTTGAATATGGGCTCATTTGTAAGTAAGAATAAATTAAATTGAATTAAGTTAATCAGCAAGTATAGGCATAAAGTAAAAGAATAAAGCAACTCCCCAGGTTGCTCCTTTGCCCACTCCGTGTACAGTCCCATTGCCCAGAGAGGGAATCTGGTTCCTAGATCTGACAAATATGGTATTTTACTAATTTATACCTGTTATAAATTGAATCATTCTGTACCGATACTCTGTGACTTTTTATTTAGTTTAATATGTCTTAGGGCTGTTTCCATGTCACCAGGATATAGTGATCTATAGTATTCTTTTATACCATTGCTTAGCGTTTTAACATTCCTTTATTAGTGGAGAGGCAGGTAATTTCCAGGATGTTCTTTTGCTTTGTTTTTGTTTTTACAGCAACATCTGCCCTGACCACTCTCATGTGCAGCCCTCAAAGCTGCTCTCTGTGGACAGCTCTGACATGGACAGTTTCCGTGTCACTACCATCAGTCCCCCTCCACAGGAATACGGACCAAAATATATTCTGTGTTCTTTTAGAATTCCCTAGAAAGTCATTCATTCATTCAATATTTTTAGTGCCTTTACCAATAATAACAGAAGAGGTGGTGGTGGTAGTGGTGCCAGTAGTAACAAACACTTATGTAAGACTATGTGCCAGACATCGTTCTAAGCCCTTTATGTAATTAATTCATTTAATCCTCTCGATTCTGTTTTTATTCCATGTTACAGATGGAGAAACTTAGGTGCAAGGAGGTTAAGTGACTTCCCAAAGTCATACAGTTAACACGGGGCCGACCGACTCCAGAATGTCTGCTTAGCCGCCGCATTACACTCAAGGGGCCAGGCGCAGTGCTAGGTGAAATACAGTGAAAAACTAAGGCAGCCTCGTGGGCCTTTCACTGTAGTTGAGAAGACAAGTACTAATAAAATAATCACAAAATGAATGTGCAAATGCTCTGTGACAGGTGTAACAGAAGGTGAGGCACACAGTGTCCTATCTACAAGCCCATAACAGGAGGAGTGACTTAACAGGGTGGAAGAAGACTTCCCCCGGGAAGAGACTCCAGTGAGTCTGCAGGTTGAAAGGAGTGAATGAGATTTAGCTGAAGGCAGCGCATTCTAAGTAGTGGAAGCAACATCTGCAGTGGGTGCTGTGGCAGGAGGAAACATGGCAAGTGTGAGTGACTGGAAAAAGGCCAGAGAGAGAAAGGGCTTCTCAGGGAGAGAGGCAGAGCCTGGCGGGCAAGGAGGCTGAAGATACACGCTGGAACCAGACAACAGATGCCTTCTAGGTCGGGGGAAGAAATTTGCTGTCATCCAAAGAGAAGGAGAAACCACTACTGTGTTTTAAGTAAGAGCATGATGTGATCAGATTTGGGATTTCAAAGCTCTGTCTGGTGACAGTGTGGAAAACAGATTGTAGCGGGGCCAGTGTGGCTTTGGAAACCTGCAGGGAGGCTGTTGCAAGAGAAAATGGAAGCCTAGACCTGTTGGCATGAGGAGAGGGAGAAGAGTGGACAGATGTCGGAGGTGAAGTTGACAGGACTTGCACTAGGCGGTGGGCGAGGCAGACGTGCAGGAGGCAGGGCAGATCTGTTCACCAAGCTGGCGGGAGTCTAAGAGTGAAGCAGAACACCAGGTGTGGAGTCTGCGCCCACCTGGAGAGTGTGTGCACCTCAGGTCAGCCATCATGAGATTCATACACGTTTCTTTGTGAGCGACTTTACCCTTGAAGAGCAGCTCTCCTGTGTGCATTGAACAATGCATCATGCTTTATTCCGTTTGCCTTTTGGAGATTTGTATGCAGATGGCAATTTCAGATGCTTATATTTAACATCATATTTTTTCTGTTTCTTTTCAGTCATTCTTAAAATCATACAAGCTTTTCATTCCATGAGCTAAAAATATATTTCATTCCATAAACAGAAGAAACTGTCAGAAAATGTAGGTTCCCAAATCCAAAAAATAAATTAAACTTGCTGACATTAAGTATTTTTCAGATATTGATGGAGAAGTGGAAAGGAAATGCTCAACAGAGTATCTCGTTTTTAAAAGGTAAAACAAAACAAAAAATGTCCAGAAGGCCTGCAGTTCAGCATAAAGCTAGCCACAGTTGTGCTTAAAATTTGAATACAGTGTAGTCAGAGGGAAGGTTCCTCCTGTGCTTTGTACAAAGGATGTACACAGCTGGAATTTTTACAGTCCTTCCTTGTAGCAGCAGCCAACATTTTTCTGCATTCTGTAACACTGAACCAACTCATAATTTTGAAGCAAACTCTGTAGGAAATATTTAAGTGAATAATGCTTTCTATAATGAAGTGAGTGCCAAATGCTTCTCGTACAGAATAGACAGTGCATTTCCATAATGTTAAAGAAAATGTCCATCTTAAGGATTAGTCTCAGGCCATCATGGTTTGCAAATACTGTTTATGTTCAGCCCTTGAAAGACAATGACTGAGTAATGCTCTATTTGTTTAAATTTGGTAAGCAGCAGATGACTTAACAGTGAAGACCATTAAGTTAATGGTCTTCACTGTGAAGTTTTTCTTAGTTTCACTATAACTAGTTTAATGGACAAAATATAATTTTCTTAAAATGAGGGGGTGTACATCAGAAGCACCTAGAGAGCTTTTTTTTTAATACAGAGATTCAGGCTGCACACTAGACCCACTAAGAATCTCCAGGGATGATGTACAAACATGTTTACTTTAAAAATTTATAACATTAAAAAAAAAAGTTATACCACTTCCAGTTAAAAGCCATTGGATTAATAAGACAAGAGTAGTGGCCACATTCAACCCATTTTTCAGAAAATGCCTTTCTGAAGATCATTAGATATAAATTATTTTTGTTTTATGCATTCAGAGATCTCAAGGTTGAAAGATAAATGGAGAAAGCATCCCCTGTTTTTTGGAGAGACCAGCTCGGGTGTGGTTACTGTTATTTCTAAGTGGTCAAGGGAAGGACATACTGACCCTGTTTGCCGCGCATCACTGGACAGTGTCTTGTTAGCCCAGTCCTCCTTATAAAGGCTAAGGCGTTCCTACTGCTAAGTGAGCTGATTGTCTTACTGTATTTTCAGCCCAAAGTGAGATAATGACAAAGTTTGGAGAACTGTTTATCTATGCCTGAGATTGGCATCCTTCAGAGCTGATATGTGAGGTCTTCATTTGTTCCTTCCTTGGAGAGGGGTGGAGGGGAAGGGAACCCAAGCATGAGGACTGTGGGGTTGTCATTGCCACAGGTCACCGCCTCAGCTGGCCTGGCACATCCAGGGGAAATTCTCTTCTGGGAGTCCTGACCCCATAGTGACCACGGGGCTGCCCATCACCATGAGACTTCAGAGAATCATCTTTTAAGATGCAACAAGATATTGTTAATAAATTTATTTCATTGACATATGAATTGGTTGTATTGTAAATTGTTAGGAATATGTCCATCTTTCTTTGCAGTTGCTTTTTTACTTTTAATTATTTGCTTAAAAATTAAAATTAACAATGCCATATTTTAAACACATACTCAGTACTGCCCCTGTAAGACTGGGTTTACTTTATCTCATTTTTCTGAAATGATAGCACAGTTACAGCTGCTAACATGCTTTTTCTAGTGGTTGTTCTAGACTTTTTGGCATTCAAAAAGACAGAGAGAATACAATGTGTTTAATAACCAGTAACTAAATAAATTTTATTTGAGTGTCTTATATTTTAGTCCAGCTTGTTTGAAAATAATAAATCCATGTTCTACTGTTTATAGGTAGTAAGTTCACATAAAATACAGTTAATTTGATTTCAAATACATAGATATTAAAACTAATATACAAGATGATTGCTTTATTGAGTGCAGATAGTTGTAATCCCAGAGAATATATGTATGAAACTACTTAGTCAAGGCAGATTTTTTTCCTGACAATATAATTAGACTGAATTTCCTCTTAATGACAAAAGTTTTGTATGTGTGTCGGTGGCGGGGGGGCAGGGGGGGATGGCACATGGGATAGGTCATGCCTTAACTGTTCTAGGCTGGCATACCTTGTTAGGTGGACACCTGTCAAGAGCACAGCTAGGAAATTGGTTGGAGAAGTCTGCATTTGCTGTAGGAGGAATTAGCAGGGAAATTGCAGGATTGGTGAGGGAGGCTGCAGTCAGACTGAGCCTGTTTGTAGCTTTTCCTGGCCAGCCGGGGTAGCCACTCTGAGTTCACCTGAGACCTGGGCTGGCTTTGCTAGGGAGCTCTTCAAGTTGTCAGCTCTTAATGTAGGCTGTGTCACTTGATGCTTAACCAGTGTGCCTGGAGGTTGAGTTTAAGGTAGAGCCTGGTAGAACATAGGAGACACGTCTGATTGGCCCATCTTGTTGAAAAGCTGTGAGAAACTATGGAACACATGCTAGAGTACCACCCAACTATACAAGAGTGGAAAAACACTTCTTAGAACAGAAGTAGAGTGATTTCCAGAGAAAGAGAGAGGAAGAAGAAAATCTCTTCTTTACAGAAGGATGCCAGCTAGTAAATGTGAAAAGGATGGTTGGATTAGAATGCCACCATTTTGAAGAGGCCAGTGAAATATAAGGTGCAAATGATTGTATGTGGAGTGATACCTTTTGAGTAAGAAGGAAAGTGGAATAAGTAAATACATGTGTATGTGTGTGTATTATCACACACACACACACACACACATACGCGCACATTATTTTTACAAAGAAAACCCAAGAACACCTGAAAATTTGGGTAGGTGAATGGGAAGGGGATGGAGGGGAATAAAGGATGATAAGCAAGAGATTTCTCTGAGTATAATTTTTATGTAGTTTAGACTTTTGAAGCATGTAAATGTTTTGCATATTCAAAAAATTAAAAATATGAGGCAAGCTAACCCTGAGATGAAAACAGATGAATCTAAGTATATATCAAATTGATAATTTTACCACCCAGAGAAAAAAATGAATTCAAGTAACTTTTGAAGACAACTCTCCGACTATATATTCTTATTGGAACATATTCTAAGGACAACAAGAACTAAAATGAAATCTTAAACTTTTTTCGGTAGATTTATTTTTCATAGTAATATTGGTGTTGTTATTCTAAAATTATTCTATGTATAGTAGGATGAAGGAAGTAAGCCAATAGATTAATGTAATTAGGGACCAAAGTTTCACTGTGTAAGAGAAGAGGCACAAATACTTTAAAAAAGAAAAGTAAATCTCTGTAATGTTAAATTTGAATTGGAAATATCAGTATGAAGTCATATCAGTATAAAGTCATGATTTAAATATATGCAATATCTAATACATATGAAATTTCCTAAGCTATATTCACTCAAATCAGCTAGAAACGATGAAACTCTGGTAGTTGCAATGAGCATATGTTAACACCGAGATCTTGATTTCTAAATGCTCTTCCCCAATAAAAAACTAAGGCTTCTTGGAGAAATGACTAATTCCAGGTCTACGCTGGGGAAGAATCGGGTGAACCTGTAGCATCTTATGCCAGAAAGCGAGGTTGTACTCAACAGCTAATGGGATGATGTCAAAAGGACGCAGGAGCCAGCTTGGAAGGGCTGCCACAGGCAAAATTTGGGACTGTTTGATCACCCCAAAGAAAAATGCAGTAATAGAGTATAACACATTGAATTTTTTAAAAGGTATGCATCTGTAGGAAACTTTTAAAAACCAAAAAAATTAAAAAGAAGTAAAGGAGATGAGGGAAGTTTTTCTTTACAGAGCAAGACCAGTGAGTAAATGTAGAAATGAGAAGATTAGAAAATCACCATTCTGCAAAGCCCAATATAAAATTGATTCAGATAAGCATCATCAGTGTCTGTTAAAAAGAGTGGGTGAGGGCCGGCCCGGTGGCTTAGCGGTTAACTGCGCGCGCTCCGCTGCTGGCGGCCCAGGTTGGGATCCCGGGCGTGCACCGATGCACCGCTTCTCCGGCCATGCTGAGGCCGCGTCCCATATACAGCAACTAGAAGGATGTACAACTATGACATACAACTATCTACTGGGGCTTTGGGGGGAAAATAAATAAATAAATAAAATCTTTAAAAAAAAAAAGAGTGGGTGAGAGAGAGTGTGGAAGTCAGAACATTCACACAATCTTACATTGTCACCTTGCAGATTACTTATTATGAAGGAAAACTGAGCCTGTAGAATGGAAAGATCTAATGGTCAGTGTCTTACTCATCATATTTAGCAAAGCCAATAGTAGCACGATTTAACATTATGTGCCTCCTAATGTGATGCAATTAGAAGGGTACAGAATCACCTGTGTAGTAGTTGTGACAGAAATGTTTAATCTGGAAACAAATAGAAATATCTATCTAGAATGTAAGACATTTTGTAATACAGCTAGCGTGGACTCTTCAAAAAGTCAGTGATGTTTAAAAAAAAAAAGCAGATAGACTGTTCTAAATTAAAGGAGGCTAAAGAGACATAACCAAATGCAATGTTTGAACTTGGGTGCAGAGTGGGAAAAAAAAAGCATTTGGGTGACAATTGGGGATACTGAATGAATACAGACTGCATTTTTTTTTTAATTTCTTTATTTTTCCCCCAAAGCCCCGGTAGATAGTTGTATGTCATAGTTGCACAGCCTTCTAGTTGCTGTATGTGGGACGCGGCCTCAGCATGGCCGGAGAAGCGGTGCGTCGGTGCGTGCCCGGGATCCGAACCCCGGCCACCGGCAGCGGAGCGTGTGCACTTATCCACTAAGCCACGGGGCCGGCCCCAGACTGCATATTAAATGACCTTGTAGAATCATTAGTTTTCCCAGTTGTGATAACAGTATTGTGGTTATATAGGAGGCGCATGCTCAGTAGTATTTACATATGGAAATAATATCTAAAACTATCAGATGCTTCTGAGAAAAAAATTATATAAAATACAGATGCATATGTAGATATCGAAAAAGATAGTGAGAGAAAGCAAGCACTCACAATTGCTGAATCTCGGTGAAGGGTATTCAAATGTGTATTGTACTGTGCTTTTGCCTTTACTGTAGACTTGAGCTGAGACTTCAAGATAAAAAGTTGAGGGTAAGAAAGCTATCAAGTAGTACAGTAATACAGCTGCATTTTCTCTTACAGATGCTTGTAAATTGATTTCATGTTATTTGTATTCTTCTTTCCAGTTTTATACTTTCCAGTATAAAAGTTAAGTCAACAAAAGGGGTGTAACTCCCAAAGCCCTTTAAAAAATATGATCAGATGACAGCATGAAGGTTTCCTTCCCCCAGTAAGTTAGGGTCAGCTGTAGTGCACATAAGGGGCCCGGGGCGATTGTCCTGCAGCCTGTGGCCGGATACCCTCCCCAGAGCATCCTCTTGTGCAGACTCAGGGTGCTCTTGTCATTAGGGCCCGACATGCAGGGAGTGGGGAGTTGGCAAGCAACGCCAGTGCACAGCTGGCAGCCTTCTGCTTTGATTAAGATGCGGAATGGCGGGGAGGGACCTAGAGCTTCCTGGGTTAGAGACCAGGGCTGTAGGCCAAGGTTTAGAAGAAGGGCACTGCGCTGTTTCCATTCCAAGCTTGGTAGCCATAGGGAGAGGGCCTTCAGCCTGTGGCCCACTCTCTGTACCTTGGCCTGTCTTAGCAAAGTGCTGTGGGTTTTTTAAAATTGTTTCAGACACACCGGGTCTTACATTTTGAATGCCATGTTAAGGAATGCCGTATTAAGAAAAGCCCCAGGTCATAGGATCTGGTGCAACTGGTTTGTATTGACAGCAAATATCTTCTCTTAGGGATGCTCTATAATATCCCTCTCCTACAAACTCCTCCTTGTTATGAAAAGCCATTTTTGAAACCAAGCAACCACTTTTATTTCTAGCCATTCATCCTTCCAAATTTTTCCCCTTAAATGTCTAAACACCACAGTTCAAAATATGTTTAGAATATTTGATTTAGTATTACCACTTCTGTGCCATCTCCTTTTCCTAGTCTTTCTGTCCTCATCCCCATAATCTCCTTTGGCAGTTTCTCTGTTTTAAAAGCTAGTTGCCTCCATAACAGTTGCATAGTTAGCATGATAACCATGGTAACCAAGTGTGCAGGTTGTTTCAGCCAGCAGAGTTCTGAGAATGGTGGGAGAAGAAGTATGAGAAAGTTGTTCAAAACAAAGAGATAACATGTAGGAAACAAGAAAAATTTAAATAACAAGGTTCTGTCTGTCCCTAGAACTTTCTGTCTGTGGAAGGTTATCCGTAGAGGAACACTGTGGCCAGGGCCCTGAGTGAGCAACAGTGGAGCCCGCTGGACTCTAGCCTGGAACCCACCACCCACTTTACCAATAGGACTTCCTGACCGTCTGTGATGGCAGTGGGCGTTCCTTCCTTAGGTCATGTTGTTGTGATTGTGGTCTCAGAGTGATTTATGGCCTAGGCCTCTGGAAACCATGTGAGCAGGAAATAGTGCAGCCACAGCTGCATTCATCCAACATCCTGTCTGTTCAAAGTGAATGTAGAACTCTACTTCTCGATGACATTTTTGTGCTGCTTTTTTATTTTTCTTGCTTTTGAAATACTGTGTTGTTCTGTGTACTCCTGTTTGGGAATCCCCGTACTTCGAGTGAAATAGTGTTAGCCCAAGACTTAGGTTGTTTTCTCTGTTTCGTCAGATCTGAGCTGCAAGAGCCCTTTTTATTACTGGGAGGATCAGTGTACAAATCCTTCCTCTCTGGGTCAAAGATCTGGGAAACTGCCTTTCAGGCACCTGAGATCTGAGCCGCCCCGAGGTCAGCACTCTGCCTGTGAACCCATTTCAGCTGGATTTGCACGTTTCTGCACAGAAGCCTCTCAGGAGCTGCAGTGTGGTTATCCACACTTTGGCCAGGGCTGCTGGGAGGTAGCCAGGGTGAAAATGAGTCAAAATTCTCAACTCTTAGAATTTCTTTTTTTGTGTGTGTTGCAGGAAAGCCAAAAACCAAGGCTTTCACATGGACTCCATTAGCAAACGCTGACCTCTGGTTCCAGTATATATTTGCTTTGTGGTTCCATCACACAGGAAATTGGCATAAGATTGTTAAGTGATGCCTGCCTTGTAACAAAGCTCAGTGGCTGGTATAATGTGGAGAGACCCTACCAGCACCAAGCTAGAC
This sequence comes from Ceratotherium simum simum, assembly GCF_057802395.1. Lineage (NCBI taxonomy): Eukaryota > Metazoa > Chordata > Mammalia > Perissodactyla > Rhinocerotidae > Ceratotherium > Ceratotherium simum. The sequence continues at coordinate 2,623,377 of NC_141913.1, forward strand.
TTCCATTTGGAATGGGCGAAGGGACAGGAAAAAAAGAAATGTAAGATCAGTCTTGACATCATGTGAGGGAAAATACAAAGGGCACATCTGAATCCTTACCGAGCTTGAGTAATGTTTTGTTTTGCTAGTGTTTCTTTCCGGGTAAGCACTTTGACCAGCTGGTGGCGTACTTTGAGAAGGTCTTCAAGAACTAGAATTACTGAGCCCTGCTCCCATTGAATTAGCTGTCCTCTCGAGTTTGAGCCATAATTGGCATTGCACATAACTGGTGGTCAGGGAGGTTTGAGGGATTACCTTACATCAGCATCTCTTAAGAACTCAGGGGTGGAGCCTTTCACGTCTGTTTTTTCCACAGTGTGTGAGTAAGCATGCCTTTAGGATGCCTTAGGTCAGTCAAAGGTTTGTACCACAGATGTAACAAAAGCTGTCAGAGGCCGTCTCTTTTTTTCAGGTCAAGTCTTACACCTCTGTTCCTGGTTACCATAACTGTAGAGAGATGGGAGTAGGAGGGAGTGCAGTGAGCAACGATTGCCTCCTTGAAGAAAAGTGCTGTCGATATGAGGGAATGTTGTGTAGGAAGGTAGTGCAGCAGCATACTGGTCCTGCAATACTCAGAAACTGTCCTCTTTGTACGCAGCGTTTGCCTAGAATGTGCAGATGTCTAGGATCGCTGCCCAGTGTGGGGGTTGACAGGAAAATTCTCACTGTAGTTGGCTTTCAAATTATTTTTCACAACTGACAACAACTATGTTAAGAAAGATCATTAGATTATGTCAAAAAGCAGTTTGGAGAAACATTGTCAGTTGGAGGGATTCTAGCACTGACATTTCTAAATGGTGTGCGATGGTGCATTGTTCCCATACTGGTCCTGGCCTCCCCTCGTGAGCTCAGGGTAGAAGCCACTGTCCTTCTGAACCATGACATCCCTCAGGGAAGTCTCTGGACACTCAGAATTCAGAATTGCATGAGGTATGTGGTAGAACGAAAATAGCTCCCAGTGTATCTGTATCATACCTTGGGCAAATATCTGACCTGAGGGTATGGAAACAGGCAAACTGGAGGGCCATTAGTAACTCTAAGTTTTGATCGCCTCTGAGTAGTTAATTGGGAATATATTATGTAGAAAGCCAAATAAATGCTTATTTCAAGCACTTTGAGATGATAGTATTTGATTCTGGTTTGTTTTGGGAGAATAGAATAGTTTGTGCACATAGTAAGTATTCAAAACTATTTGTTGAGTATTTGAGTGAAGATCAAGGCACTAGATAACATTGCTGTCATGGTTCTTTATGAGCTTTAGGCCGATGTTCTATCTAACAAGACAAATCCTTCAGGGTTCTTATCATGTGTTATTTTAGGTAATAATGTTCCTATTTACCCAGTATATGTTTTCATGGAAAATAGTATGTTACACAGATGCTGTGTCGCTAAGCTAAGTATCTGTGGAGCATCATTAATAATCACCCAATGACTATTACATATAAATTTTAATGTAGTCATCAACCCTTAAGTTGTTGGAAGGACTTATGTACCATAAAAGGATGGGAAAACTAAAAAATGTTACTTTTTCTCACTTTGTGGAATTTCATGAGCCGCTAGTTTGGTGCTTTAGTTTTTGTTCATAGGACAAGGATAAGAGAAATAGAATTAAGACATTCTTAGGAGTAAGCTTTTCTGTTTATTGGGAGTTGGTACTCTACATTCATAAATTTATAATCTGCATTATGTTCCAGCAACATGTTAATGCTGAGTTCATAAGATTAATCAGGCCACATGCTGTCCTGTGGTTTCACTAATATAGTCCTCAGTCGCATCAGCATTTTCTCTTTCACACCACACACAGAAAGCCTTACAGAGCAGTATGGAAGCAGTCCTAACAGGCAAATGTTCAGATGTAATTAAAGATGAAGTTTAGCTTTTCTGTTACGGTTGGTGAACAAGATAATGTTTTTAGCTGTATGATAGGAAAATAGAGAGAGGCAAGGCATTTGGCTGCCAAGCACATTCTCATTGAAACTTCATGCAGGACTTCACCAATTGCTCGAAGCTCATTCCAGGAATTCCGGCCTCTAAGGGATCACTAAGAAGCCTGGTAGGATAAGAACGTTCCAAGTCTAATGGATGGAAACTGGTCATCCGTGCTCTTTGCCCACATTTTCCTGTGTGTACACTCTGCTGCTGGAATTTTCAGTAACTGGATATCTATTGGAAGATCAGTTCCTTTGGCTAGACTGGGAACTAGGAAGATATGTGTATTCATTTCCAACACATTCAAGGTGTGGGGTAGAAACACATCCTAACGGTGTTCTCCAGCATGCTCCACGGAGTCCCTGGTCCATTGTGCAGAATTAAACCAACTGCATGCTAACTGCAAGAGGTTTTTCTCTGCTATTTCTTGAAAAAATGAACCCAAGAAACTTAATCATTGGATGCAGAACAATCTAAAAAGGATTGCCAACTGTTGCAGTGTCATTGTCTGGCTTGCAGGAGGGATGGAAGGAGAGGGGTGTGTGGCGGTCATTGTTGTTCACTTCTAATTTCCCTGCAGTTTCAGCAATAGCAACCCCTGCCCCCAAATGGGACACTTTTTATTTATCATCTCTTACCATAGTCTGGGATGTATTAAAATGCATTACCCTCTTCTTTATGTGTGTGTTGAAATCTATGAGGACGTGAATTGAGTCATGACATTTTGAAATTAAATAGGCTTGTTTTCTTTTTAAATCCCTGTAGTTGTTTAGTGAAATAGTTCAGTAGGGGTTTTTTAAATTAATATATAAATAAAGGGAAAATTAGTTCTGAAAGCACAATGCCATCTTAGAAAATATAAAATAGTGGAAAGAAAAAAAATGAAGCCTATGTGTTTATGTCGGTTCCAGCTTTGTGGAGGGGAGCACCCACAGCCTGAGTGCTGCCTCCACGGGGGGCAGCAGTTGTGTGCCAGGGGCAAGTCGTGTGATGGGAAGGCCAGGTGACTGTACTTTGCTTCCCCTGAAGTTGTCCAAAGCTGCATTTGGACATGATACAGAAAATGACTGGATCGAGAGCTGTTCTTCATAAGTAATCCTTATATGGTAACTAAAACAAAACAAAACACTAATGCTTCCCATCATAAAACCAGAAAATTTTTTGAAAATTTATATGCTGTTATTTTCTCTCTAGTGTGTCAGGTTTTGTGGTTCTTCTGGTCAGAGTGTGGAAAGAGTTTGTATTATCAACATGTGACATATTCTATTTGTTTCATATGCATTTGCGAGCATAAAATGATATTTACTGTTTAAATTGCTATTAAGTGCTTAGACTTTTGTTTTTTAAGAGTTGCTCTTACATTGTTATCAGCAAAAATATGGTGAGACCAAATGATTTCAGTTTATCTAATTTGCTTGACAATTAGACAACCATTCTAGCCTTGGGAACAAAATATGTTCATCATAAAAAAATTAAGAATGTGATCTAAAGTTCAAAGCTGAAATATTAAAACATTTAGTTAGTAGAAAGCTTTAAGAACTATGCACGTAATAGGCACAGAAACAGTCATTTCTCACTGCTATAAATTCTGTTCCTGTCCGTAAAAGGAATATATAGCAAATTTAACCATTTGATACTAAAAAAAAACTTTATTAGGCTGCTTTGTGGGTTCTTCAAACAAACATCCCTATTATTCCTACATGCATGTATGGCCTTAGGTTATGTTTATATGGTTTCATTTTTAGAAACGTGTACCAAACATGCATATGGTTTCCATAACTAATAATAAACTACACTAAGTTCTTTGGATTTGCTTTCTTTGTTCTTTATTATATGTTTAATTGGTCATGTGCTTTATAACTTTCAGTATTTTGGCATTTTAGAATACAGCAATATGCTATATGGCTGTGATCCATATGTAGTCACATTTGGAATGATATGTTATGTTTGAGTTATAAAAATAATTTGACACATCCACTGTGTTCAGTAGATATGATGTCTGCCAAAAATATTTCCATTTGCACACTGCTAGCTTTCATACCTAATTACTTGTTCATCTCAGGACATAATGTCAGCTTGTACTGAGTAATATAAAATAATCTCATCTAGATACATAATGAATTTCTACTGTTTAAGAGTTGTTTATATTTGATGACATTTTCCTTCTTCAGGAAAATATATTTCAGTGAGAGGAAAATTGCAAACATTCTTTACATCAGTGTGAACTTTTTTTTTGGCATTACTGTGTGTAGAAGAAGAGAGGAAATGCACGATGAGATGAATGGAGAGAGAACAGTGGAGGCAGCAAAGGACTCCTATCAAGGCTGAACATTTTGTAACAAATGGCTAATATTCTTAATCCACTGAATGCAATCCATTCAAAACCACAAATGATGCGCTAAGATTTTAATAGAAAAATGGGCGAAGAAAATGGGCGATTCATAGAAGAGGAAATGCAAATGATCAATTTATGAATTTAAAGCTGTTCAACTTCATAAATAAACAATGAAATATAAATTTAGAAAGTAAAATATTGTTTGTTTTTCACATCGAATTGACAATTACTTTTAAAATCCAGTTAGGGTCTAGTGAGAAGGGCATCCTTATGCATTTTGTGGTGAGAGTAGAAATTAGTACAAAATTTTTTTAAAGCAATTTATTGTTTGCATCAATACTATTTTAAATGGGCATGCCAGTCAATCCAGTATTGCTCAGAATTTCTTCTAAGGGAATTTTCAGTTTTAAAGATAAGAATGGCCATCTCAGGATTATACATGACATTGAAAAATTTGGAAGCTACCTAAATTTCTGGCAATAGTGACATGATTTTAAAAAATGATGTTACAACCATTTGATTAAGTATTGTTTAGTCATTAAAACTTAAATTTTCAGAAAAATTTTAATGCCATATGGAAGTCATAGAAATAAGTGGTACAGTAAAATCCAAATTTCGTTTAAAGTAAATATGTGTAAAAAAAGACAAGATAAAAATATTCTGAACTGTTAGCAATTATTATTCTGAGTGGTAAAATTATGAGTGGTTTGTATTTTCCTTAATCTTCTTTATATTTTCTAGATTTTGTTTCATGAAAATGAATTATTTTTAGAAAAATTATATTAAACATCTATTTATTTTAACAATTTATTGAAACAGAACAAATAAGATAGGGTAAAGTACCAAAGAGAGAATTTTATAAATCAGTAAATGCTAGTGTTATCCCTGGACCAGTTAATGAAATGAAGTTGCTGAATAAAAAAGTATGTTTTTGTGTGTGTTGGTGTATTATAAGTCTTAGAAAAATGTTTAGATGGAGCCTGTGCTGAGGAAAGTCTGAGTCTCGTCCACAGTCTGGGGGGCTAAAGAGGCACCTGAATGGGGGTTTACACACCCAGGTCAGAAGTGTTGGGGGGTCAGAATAGGGTGGGAATAGATGTACAAGATCAGCAAAAACCAGCATTGTTTAAAATAACTAAAATAGAGGATAAATGATGGCCTCACAGTTAAAGTTCGGCACACTCCACTTGGGCGGCCCAGGTTCAGTTCCCGGGCGTGGAACCACACCACCATGCTGTGGCAGCAGCTCACATAGAAGAACCAGAAGAACTTACAACTATACACAACTATGTACTGGGGCTTTGGGGGGGAAAAAGGAAGGAAAAAGGAGGAAGATAGGCAACAGATGTTAGCTTACGGTGAATCTTCCCCTGCAAAAAAAAGAGAGGGAGAGAATAGAAAGAGCTATAATGGCACCCATCTTCTGAAGTAAGGGTAGGAATTATTCTAAGAAACTTCTTGTCATGTATTTACACACAAAATACATTCAAATGACTTTGTAAGTCCTGAGAACTAAGTGTCTTTTTCAGGGTCATTTTTGGCGTCCTCACACTTGGCTTGATCTACCAATATGTCAACATGTCATTGTCACGTCTCATCAGTGTGACAACATCAGTGACTGTTGAAGTGATCTGGGCCTATATTTCAGACGTATTGCTTGCTTCTAAGTAGTCACCATCCAGTATCAGCAAAACCCTTGACAGATGGATGAAAATCTCCTTGGGGACTCCTTTGGTTGAAATTCTACCACTCACTTGAACTATACCTGGGTATTTATTATAAGGGAGTAAAAATGACCCTAACTGATGATTACTGTGAACATTGCCAACTGTATAAACACAATTAAGAATGTTCAAATAGATGAAGACTAAAGGAAAGTGATAACTTTAGGATGAAACTTATAATTTTTGCTCTAGCAAATGTTTATACATAATAAAATCATAATGAATAGCAGAAAAGCATTAATTCGAATATTTGTACCATTATTTGGTTTGCTGGCTTTCAACACAAATAATAAAATTTATAGTGAAGAATAAAAGCTTTAAAAAATGTTTGGCAATTTGAGAGAAATGTATTTGATCACTAAATATTCAGAAATGAGATAGGATGTCTAAAAACCTTAAGCATTACCTATGGGAGGGAAAAAAGGAAGTGCCAAGTTCAGAGGAAATGAGCAAAGAGTTAGAACCTAGGTGAACAACGAATGATAGTCTCTGTCAGCAAGCATAATCACGGGACAAGATCTCTTCAAACTTGTGCTAGTCTAGACCTCATGGTTGCCCTATGCACAGCTACTGCCTTCACTCTATAACACAGTTACAGTGTGAGTTACTTCAATCCTAGAGTAAACACCTTCACATTGGCTAGTGTACATGTAGATGCGGTATATGTCTGTCTTCTTTCATTTAACAAATATGAAATGAGCAGCTATTATGAGCTGGCAGTTGTCTAAGCTCTGGAAACAGAATTAAAATGTCTTCTCTTGTGGAGCTTGCTTTCTGAGGGGATGAGATAGACCGTAAAGAAATTAGGAACTTATTTGTACTGTCAAGAAAAAACAAAGCTGGGAAGATAATTGGGAATGGAGGGGAGGAAAGAGAAGTTGGAAGAGGTTAGACTTATGAATAGAATGGGCAGAGAAGGCCTTAGTTTTGAGTGCATGGTTGGAGGAGAGGACATGAGTCCTGAGATATCAGGGGACAGAGACAGCAGGCAGGGGGGAAGAACAGCCAGGAGGCCAGGGTGGCTGGAGCGGAACGAGCCAGAGGGAGCATGTTGGGAAGCGAGGTCTGAGAGTCAATGGGAAGCTAAAACAGTCAAACAGGGCAGAGTAGCTGTTGTAAAGATTTATGCTTTTATTGATTTTGAGAAAAGGAGTGACATTCTAATTTCTGTTTTAAAGCAGATGAGTTTTTTATATACTTGCCTTCAGCTTTTTTTGAGAGACTAAATGTGGCTGCTGTGTTAGGAATAGACCGTGATAGTATGGACATTTTAAAAATATTAATTCTTCTAATCTGTGAACACCAGATGTTTTTCTATTTATTTGTATCTGCTTTAATTTCTTTCATTGGTATTTTATAATTTTCAGTGTACAAGTCTTTCACCTCCTTTGTTAGGTTTATTTCTAAGTATTTTATTCTTCCTCATACCTCAGAATATGACCTTATTAAGAAATATGATCTTTATGTAGGTAATAAAATGAGGTCATTAGGGTGGGCTCTAGTCCAATATGACTGGTGTCCTTATAAAAAGGGGAAATTTGGACACAGACAATATAGAGGGAAGATGGTATGAGGAGAGACAGAGAGAAGGCTGTGTGAAGACGGAGACAGAGATTGGAGTGGTGTTGCAACTAGCCAAGGAATATCTGTGACTACCAGAAATTGGAAGAGACAAGGAAGGATTCTTCCTCTATGGGTTTCAGAGGGAGTATGACCCTGCTGACACCTTGGTTTTGGACATCTAGCCTCCAGAACTGTGAGACAGAAAAGTTGTGTTGTTGTAAGTTTGTGGTACTTTGTTAGGGCATCCCTAGGAAACTAATACAGATCCAAGTAGAAAAGTTGAGTTGGTGGTTGCATATGAAACTGTGGAGTTCAGGAGAGAGATCTGGTCTAGAGAAATAAAATGTGGAGTTATCACTAGATGATATTTAACAATGAGACTAGATGAGATTACGAAGGGAATGTATGTAAAGTGAGTCATGGGGGAACTATAGCTTTAACAGGTTTGGGAGATGAGGATGAACAAGCAAAGCAAAGTGAAGGCATTGCTAGTACTGTAGGAGGAAGGTTTCCAACTAAGTAAGGAGAAAGGACTGTTCATCTTGACCAAAAACTGCTGATAGATTATGTAAGATGAAGACCAAAAAAAATAAAAAATAAAAAATAAACCATTGGATTTAGCAACATGGAGCTCACAAGAAATCTTGCCTAATGGCTTCAGGTAGGAGCAAAATCTTTACTGTAATGGGTCAAGAGAAAATTGGAGAGAAATTAGAGAGAGAGAGTATAAACAACTCTTTACAGGAGTTTTGCTATGAAAAGAAGCAGAGCAATGGGATCCAGCTGAGGGGAATGCAGAGTAAAGATAGGATGAATAACAAGGAAAATTGGGCATGCAGGAAAAGAGGGGAGAATTGCTAGGGCGGTCTCTTTGAGTAATAGGAAGGGATGGGACATGATGCACAGGGGGAGGGTTTGCTTCAGAGGCACAGTCATTTCATCCATCATAACAGGAGGAAAGGCAGGGGATATGGGGAGAGGTAGGGTGAATGCTTGTGTAGGTTTCTTCTCATTGCCTCAGTTTTCTCAGTGAAATAGGAAGCAAAGTCATCAGCTGAGAGTGAAAACGGGGAATGAAGATTCAAGAGAGGAAAAGGGATGCAGTTGTTTTGTAGCAGAGAGGGAAGGCAAATGGTCCAGGGAGACGCAGTGTGATTGACAGGCACCTTTAAGGGCTCACTGGAGATTAGCTATCCTGTCCTTGTCAGAGTGGCTGTGCCTGTTTTTCCAGCCATATCCACCAGTACAGATGCAAGCCCGAGAGGTGGGCTACAGGGTTTTGTGATGTGATGGAGGAGCTGGGAGTTGAGGGTTTCGTAAGGGAGTGGTTGTCATGACTGGCCATGGGATGTGAGCTGGGTAAGAAGAGAAGTGAGGACGTGAGAAGATATAAAGACCTTGTTGAATGAGTGGGCAAAGATAAAAAAAAAAAAAAGAAAAAGAATTGTCATCTCAAACAATTCACAGTCTAGTGCAGAAAAGAGTCAGAAAAACAAAGTGACCAGGGCTACAAAAGAGGACCATGGAAGAGGCAATGGGAGTGTTCCCAGAGGAGGAAGGGTTGCCTGTGCCAGGGTAGGAGGACAGGAAGGACTTCAGAGAGGAAGTCAGGATGAATGAATGGAGATTTGACAGCTGGGCAGTGAGGAATGGGCAGATACGGAGAGAGAACGTCATGTGCAAATGTGAACCACGGGATGACAGTGAGTGTCTGGTCTATGGTTAATGCACTTGTTAACAGACCCAGAAACTACTTTCTTCACTCTCTAGGATTATGAATAGTAATTATTATATTTCTTAATTACAAATTTAATGCTTCTTCATCACTCCCCAGTATGTATGTCTATATATGTGTGTGTATAGATATTGTAATATATAATGTATGTATAAAAATTTATAATATAAATTATATATATTAGATTTTTAACTAACATGTACATCTTATGAATACAGAACAAAAGTACATTGTTTCTCTTCTCCCTCTACCCACCAACCATCTTCCTTCCAACTTCCTTCTTCTGACCTTCTGAACATTCTTCCTAGCCACTTTTAGGCCAATCCCTCATTTTCTGGCCTTCATTATATTCTGTCTGCCAATATCCCAGAAGGCCAACTGGAAAATATAAAACTTCAGCTAGTATGTTTAGTTTGGGTTCCCAGCAAATAACACACACCAATATTAGGAACGATACGTGGAGCTTAGTAGGACTTGGTGCCCTAACCTCTTGGCTGTGAATCATGAACATTTCAATGGAGGTTTCAAGTTTTTTGTTTTGGATTGTTTAATCACGCAAATAACAGAGGTCACTTATGCTAAGTATATTCTGTGAGGATAGTTCTTACACATAAATGTTTTCTTAAATGCTTAAGCAGTAACAACATGACTTAATATGGTAACACCTCGGCACAGGAAAACTCAACAGGCTCCAGAATGTGTCATAACGTAAGCGAGTCCTCTGGGACCTACAGCATGCTGATTACAGTGTTCTGAAAGCTCACACCCAAGATGGTAAAGGACGCTGTACCCAGTCAGCTCTAGTCCTGATTAATTATAAACCTGAAGAAATCCCACTTAATCAAAAACCCTATGGACCAGAGAAGGTTTATTGGAAAGGGGGCTGTACATGCCTCCCTGGGGCAGAAGTATATTGAGGGGGGATCAGCAAAGAGAGCAGGTGCTCTGTTGGAGCACATTCTCTAAAAGTGACATGTTTGCAACAGTTGTTTAAAGGAACCTGTTGATAAAACAGTGGGAAAGGATATGATGAATATATTACACAGAGAGAGAGAGAGAGTTGTCAGAGTGACACCTTTCTCATTTATTCAACTAATGCTTACTGAAAGCCTGCACTATTGTAGGGTTAGGACTACAGTAGTGAACAAGATAGATGAATTTGCATTCTAGTGAGAGAAGACAACTTAAAAGAAATGAGTATGTAAAAGAAATATAAGAAATAGAAGATAGTGGTATGTGCTATGCAGAAAATTGGCGTGGGATAATGAGACAGAGAATAATTGATGATTACTCTTGGCCTGAAACAAACCTTAATATCTATGAGGCCGTGTTCACCATGAAATATTCAGGGTGGTCAGTTTCACGTTCGCCTGGCGTTCATTACGCACACATTCTATGGCAGGACTTTGACAGGAGATGTCATAAAATAGACTCTGTATCAGCATTCTTTTGATACTTCAGAAATGACAGAGGTCATCAACAAAAGAGTCCTGGGATTGAGATATTTGTCACCCAAGTTTATACTACCTTTGACTGGGTTAAACTTTGAAATGGGAGTTAGTCATATCACACGATAAATTCAGGCTCAGAAAATATTGGAGACTGAAAGAATTCCCAAAGCCACTGGGATTCTCCCAAGTTTGAAATGCCCCAGGCCCCACCCATAGAGAGCTTTGGGTGGTGGCAGTTAGTATGGCAGGAGCCGGGATCCTATGAGCACGGCGTTTCATGAAGGGCATACAGAAGCTCGGAGTAATGCAGAAAGTAGGTCTCACTATGTCACTAGATGAACTTGTGATCCCTGGATTCCTGTAAGAAAGGATGTGCTTCTGTTTGGTGGTGTATTTGTAACGACACAGGACAGTGTTAATCAGCAATACCATTAGGTAGCGGTTTCTGAACTACAGCTTCCAAAGCTTGAGTGATAGTTGTTTCCAATTTCATTTATTAAAGTGTTGTTAAGAGGTTTGGTTATTACCCATGATGGCAAAGAAAATGCAGATTGCATTGTGATAATTTTGTATTTTTTAGCATTCTATGTTTTCTTTATAAATTGGTGCATTTTCTTTTTATCTGCAGTGACTCTGTCTCTTTGAATTCTAAATCCAGACTTTAATTGGGCTTTCAGTGAGTGGTTTATATTTCTCATATGAAATTCAGAACATCCTTGTTAATCATCTAAATACATTTTTCTATAAGACTAAGCTTGATTTTCTTTGACTAGTACCATTTTGACCACTTCATTAACCCTGGAGAATAGGATGAAATTTGAAAGTTATCCTCTTTAAAAGTACTTTCCCTACCTCTAGAACTGGGTCTCTGAAAAATCATGTACTGGGAAAATTTATGGTTGAGGAACAAGATTGGGAAGCAATGGGAAGAGGAGATGTATGACATCCCTGAAATAGTCAGATCTCCATTCTATAATACAGTAAAGATGAAGTACTACATAAATGGGCCATCAATTGCATAAACATATTTTAAAATAGTAATAACCAATATTATGCAATGTGTCATTTACCATCTCTTGCTTGGTAGAAACTTTTCAAGATCTGCCATTCCCAAAATATCATGAAGATACTCGTAAAAGCATTTTTTCTTCTTCCTGGAAAAATGCATATTAAGAGCCATTTTCCACACGTCTGGCCTTATAGACAATTGTTCAAAGCCTTTCTGATTTTAAGACTCAATTATTCTCTCCTTACTTTAATTCTTTCCTCAAGTCTTACCTCCCACTTTGTACCTAGTTCCCTGAGATGCAGAGTAACTTGGGTGCTTTGAATGAAAAAGGCTTGGAGTAACCTTTATTTAACCTACACAACATATCTCACATAACCTCTCCCTCTCCCAATAACCCTAGTTACTTAGCCTCAGCTAAGGCACAAGCCAAGGACGCATCTTCGCTTAAGAGTGGAGTCCTGCGGTCCTGCTTTCTTCCTCATTTTCCTTCATGTTTTATTGCAAACACTTCTTTTTCTGCTCCATCTTTAACTTTACCTTGGTTTTCTATTTCGGACCCCAGATCTCTCTCTTTTTACTTATTCCCAATAGGATTGTCGGGCCATTCATATCCTCTGTATCTGAAATCCTCCCCAATGACTCCAAATATTTGGAGATTTAAATTTGTGTGCAGTAAACTTTTGAGTAAAGAGAATTTGTGGTTGAAAAGAGGTCATAGTATCCTATTTTAATTAATTTCAGTAAATAAATTATTTCTAGAATTGCAGTTATATCTACACATAACATTAATGATAGTTCAGACATGCAAAACCTGTTATTAATGCTCATAATATCCTGTAAGGTAAAGAAAACACATACTGCTGATTTCTTTCTTTCTGATACTTTTCCTCTGATTCAGTGTAATTGTGTTGATAATATACTTGTTTTAGTTTGTCTTCAATCTTTTGTCCTGTTTATTTTGGGGGAGGCGGTCTATGTTTTGTTTTCTGAAAGGCCAAATCTTTCATTTGGTTGCTCTTTTCCAAAGTTATGTTTTTTAACTACCAGGTATATTTTGATTTAACCTTTTGTCCAACTAGTTTATAACTTGTCTCTGAATCATATGGTGACATATTATTTCCATGGGGAATGCCTAAGCATTTTGTGGGAAATTACAGGAATTTTGTAGAAATGAGTGCTCTGTTTTACAAAGAGCTGGCAAAGATTTTCATTTTAAATGATGTAAACCAATAAACTCTTCAGCTTTGTGTAGAATGTTTGGCTCTCAGACCATTTGGAAGCCTTCTGCCTTAGCAATGTACATCTCTTTTATTTAATACTGTGGCAAGGTTAATAATGTTTGCACAAACTTTTCTCTGTGTTGTGAGATGTTAGTGTAAGTTGGGACATGCTGGCTTGTCGTTTTCTAAAGTGAAGGAGTTTGTCTTTGGTTTTGCCTGAAATTGCAGCAGAGAGTATGTTTCCTCCTGGGATCTGAATGTGAAATAATAGAAGCAGATTGAAGTTGGCAGTGACTAATGAAGTCTTGTGCAGAAGTCGGCAAGTCAGTGGGTTTCTGCATTTCAGGGAGGAAGAGTGAGAATAGCCAGAGCCTCTTTGAGATCAAGGCATTTCTTCCCTCCCCTCCTGAGCCCAGCTCCAATGGGGCAGAGGGAGTTAAATATTCCTCCTACCTTCTTTCTAAAGACATCAAATTCATCGTATACAAATTTGTTACATTTCTGATAATTCCCAGCTAGCTTCCTTGTTTAATGAGCCATTTTAGCTGCCTGAAGGTAGTCTACATGCAATAATTTTAATCAGTCACATAAAATTTATGAAGCTGAGATTCCAGTGAAAATTAGCATGAATTAGAATAGTTGTAGTGCTTCTTTGAGAACTCCTTCAGCGGGCTGGCCACCTCGTTCCACCTTCAGTGTTCTGGAAAGGCCTCTGGCGGTGATGGCCATCATAATGACCGTCTTGTTCTTAGTGAGTCTCAGTATGCACGAGTGCGGCTTTGTTGTTGCTTTGCTTTGTGTGTGGTCAGTATCTGCATAGATTTCCCTTACACATACACATCTTTACTTCAAAAATACCAGAGGAATTTCTTTTTTCTCTCTTGAAATATTTTATTTCTGCAGCTATTTTGTAAAAGCCTTAAAATGGTTTCAGGGATGCACAGTATCACACTGCATTTACTAGGTTATGCATATACAATTTGCTTGGTGCATTTAGAAATATGTTTTGAAAGAAACTGGCACTCTCTCTCCTTTCAGTTCATCTCTTACAGCCTGTGCCCACACGGAGAGCAGCAAGATTTGTGTTTTCCAGCTCATTAAACTGACAGCAGAAATTAGTTTGTGGTATTAAAAACTAAAAAGTTAAATTACAGCTACACATGTCCTTTATGCAGTGGGGCGTGTGGAAGATGTTTGATTTTAATGTTTGCTATAATGGAGAATTTAAATTACAATGTTTGTCAAATCTCTAATCTTTGTTACAGAGTGGAATATTAATTACGCTTTTAACTATGAGAGGTAAATAAAATGAGCATCTACTGCACGCCCAGGGGTAAATTGCAGATTACCAACAATGTGACATAAGGCACTAAATGTCAGTTTTGTCAAACAAATTTAGAGGAACAGTTAAACTATTAGCTTCCTGTTGTTCCAGGGCCTTTCTTGCAATGAGCGACTGTTTTGAGCAGCAGGGACACCGTGCCTTGTGGAAGACTAAGGGAATTAAACTGAATAAGCAAGATAAATGAGGAGACAGTGCCGCAGACACACTCAATTAGTTTATAACTGTCTATTAACTTCTGTAGGTGGTTTTGAATAAACAGCAGATTAACTGTTGCCCTTTTGTGGGGGACTTTGGGAGCCATGGCAAAGGGGCAGTGTGGTGCTCAATGGAAAGAAACTTTTTCTTTTTTTTTTTTTTTTTTTTAAAGATTTTATTTATTCAGTTTTTCCCCCCAAAGCCCCAGTAGATAGTTGTACGTCATAGGTTCACATCCTTCTAGTTGCTGTACGTGGGACTCGGCCTCGCGTTGGACGGAGAAGTGGTGCCTTGGGGCGCTCCCGGGATCCGAACCCGGGCCGCCAGCATCAGAGCGCGCGCACTTAACCGCTAAGCCACGGGGCCGGCCCGAAAGAAACTTTTTCTGATTCTCATTTTCCTGTCTTCCACTTTCACCATTTTGTACGTGAAGCGTGGGTAATGGGTTATGGTTGTCAGAGCCTTCTGGGGGTTTAAAGGAAAAGCTCTGAGGAGTGCCACATGCCCTGGTATTATTTCTCTTGGCTGTTCTTGCATGGAACAGTGGCATAATGCTCTCCAAAGAAAAGTAGAATTCAGGTCGCCGTGAACCTATCCTTGGGAAAAGAGTAAGGACTCTTGGTTTTAGAATTCAGGAAGAGAAAAACTCTCCATAAGTGATCAAAGACAGGATTTTCGCCCTCGGCGTGTTGAGAGTGGATGGAGTGCTGAGCAGTGGAGTTCCTCGCCTCGTCCACAGCAGTACAGAGCCTCGCAGGACAGTTTTGAGAAAAGTTTGACAAAAGTTGACAGAAGTCAGCCTTGCTGCCAGTGAGGGCATTATTTCTCGTTTCAGTTTTTATGCAAATTCTAATCTAATGCTCACTTTGTACTGGATTGAGGAAGCATTACATAGCATGATCATTAGATTATTATCAAGAAGAACTGCAAAATTTAACTTAAAATTATGAAAGAAATGTAGGGAGAATTAAAGGGAAAGAAGGAGATAAAAGATTAGAGAGGGAGGGAAAAACAAGACCAAGAAAATGTGGAAACTGTGAGTACTGATTTCAGAAACATTGAAGTATTTCTACTGGTTCTGAACTTACTACGACTACTCCTTCAAATATGCACACCAACTTGCGTTTTGGGGCACAGAGACATTACGTAATACAAGCCATTTATCAGAATCCTTTTATATGGCACAGAGCAGTCATAAAATACTCCTGCTTTTTATTACACCTACACACAAGCACACACACACACACAAAGGGATTCATTTTTCTTTTGCTATTTTGAAAAAGCTAAGGAATTGACACTCCATGCTCCCATTGGCCAGGCTGGACATTCCCCATGTGGACCTGTCCCATTAGAAGCAGTTGTCAAGAGAGAATCAGGAAAAAAACACAATGTGTAGTAGATGGATCCACTAAATCCATTTTTTTTTTTTTTTTTGAGTTAGGAAAGCTATAGTTTCTCCTGAATAAGACTCCTTTGGGGAAAAGAGCCAAGACTTAATCTAGCTCTTGGGTATCTGTTTTGACACCTGTGACTATAATTGCTGGTTCCCTTTACAATAGGAGTGTTTTCTTTGATCATTCCTTGAATTACCTATCCAAAGATCGTTCATGTTTTTAATACCTAATTTTGCTTTGGACTAAATGTAAGCATTTATGTGCTGATGGATGTTGTTAAACACTACATTTTCTTTATAATCATTAGTGAGAACCATCAGAGTAAGGGTAATTTACTCATCAAATACTGCATAAAGTCCTTAGGAGATAAGATCCCCATGAACAAACTGATAGTAATCAGGTGAAATAATAGTTAAATGATTGCCCTTGAAAAGTAGAGGCATTTTGCTTAACTTGAACTCTTTTTCTTCTGTTTTTTCCCTGCTGAGTTACTGCTGATTTGAGAGGGTGTTTGTTTTGCAAACTACCGTTAGAGGAACTTGTCATGGAAGAGTAGGGTAGGAATAGACATGAAGAAAAGCATGATCCAAATGACAATCTAGAGTGTATTCGCTCAGTTGCCTGTGTCCCTGGTGCGTTACAGAGCCTGCATCCTATAACACGCTTGGGTGCTGCTGCTGTTGCCACTGTGGCTGTTTTGCACACCTGTCTATTCTAGTAGCAAGGAGTTTCTCAGAAGCAAGAGCTGTCGTCTTCACCCTGTATCCCAAGCTGCTGCCCTTCTGGGCACACAGAAGGTGCGTGTGAAATGCTGAATGAATGAGTACTGGAAAAGAACGGAAGACATCGTTCATGGATACCCAGATATCCCAGATGAAGCAGCAGTATTGTTTAAAACAACATTCAGCTGTTGGAAAAGGTTCTCTCTCATTTTCCCTCCTAACTATTGAGTCCTTACCAAGTATCAGGAAGTGTGCTTTACCTGTATTCTCATTTAATCCTCATAATCACCCTACAAAGTAGGTGATACGCTCTCCCCATCATATATATATATAGGGAAACCAAGATTTAGGAAAGTTTGTGTGTCTTTCATATGGAAAGCTAGAACTGACTATGTGCAAGGGTGAGGGGTGGTCTCCTCTGGTTGCAGCTGGTTACTCAGTGAAATAAGAAGTGTTCATCTAACAGAAGAGAGGGCAGGGGTAATGGAGGTAAGAAGAGATAAGAGAAAATGGAAAGTGTGTTTTCCTAAAATGTAATCCCTATTTTATTATTTCCTGCTCAGCATAACTTTTCTTGTGTAAGCATTATGTCCCAACTCCTCAGCTTTGCCCCTAAGGCCTTCCACAGAATGACCCCAGGGCTTCACTGTAAGCCGCTCATATGTTATGTGTTTTTCTAAGAGTTGGTTGACTAATTGTAAATAAACTCTGAAATGCAGAGCCATACGATAATAATTGTAAGAATTAATATCAGAATAAAATGTTAAGGGGGCTTCAAGTCAGTGGCCTAGAGTTGGTGGGTAGAAATTCAACCAATCTTTCCAGTGGATAGTTTAGGAAAGCTTGTCAATTCTATTAATCTTAATATATGAAAGTCTTAAATATTTACAGATATTTTTCACGTAATTTTTTTTAGTTCTAAACCTCATTAGCAGAACAACATGCTGAGCGTTCTCCTTGTGACTCGGTGAGCAGACCCTTCACAGTAGAACATCCCCTGGCACAGCCACCAAAGCAATCTAAAGTCAGAGGACTGAAAAAGAAATCTGCCTGTGATTGAGGGTGATTTGGGCCCATTTTACTGATTCCCCCACCCCCGGGAGTCTTAACTGTTCAAACTGCTCAAGATAACACCTCACACAATCTAGGAATTGTGATTTATGTCAAATGCCAGTATATGTCTGCTGTCATGACATTTAGTATGGGGGGAATAAAACAGGTGTTTTAGAAATTAAACAGAACCATAAATCTCTTCTCTGTATATAAAGCATATACAAGGGGAGCTTTCAAATGCCTTCCACCAGCCTCTGCTCCCCTTTAACTCTTGGGTGTGAGTAAAGAGCACCATGGCATGACACAGAAGGGTCATTATATTTGAATTAGTTGGGTGTGGGGAGGGGGATAGTGGAGTCTTTCTCTTTGCCTCAGAAATCAAAAGAAAACGCAGTACCTGCTGGGTACAAATCCCCTGAAAGTTGCCAGCACTGTTCACAAGACAGCTCGCAGGTAAGCAGATGGCCTTTTTCATGATTAAACCCAATTTTCCTAAAATGCTGATTAGTTAGAGAAAGGTAATTTGAAAGTCTGTCATACATTGCAGGAAATGTCTTTCATGTCTGAGTTATTTGTGCCTAAGAATCACACAGCTATCACCTGAGGAGGCTCAGTTTCTCTCTTTTTATTTAAATCGTGTGACGCTTCAGTCACAAGAAAAGGGGGAAGAGAGTCAATGAGGAAAAAGAGAACTCCTTTTCAAGATGAAATGCTCAATTAAAAGGAGAGCAATTTTTCTGTCTTCAAAAATCAGCCTTATTGTTAATTTTTGAGCTTTCATTTAGCACAGCCTCTTCAGTGGCTTCATATGGCATATTCATCTCAATTCATTTTTCTACAAATTTCCGTTGAAACATGGAAAAACCAAATTGTCTGTATGAAAGTTAGTTCTGACTCTGAGCTTGTCAAGCTAGAGGTCTTGATCAGAATATACTGGAAAAAAACGAATGAAAGTAATGGAGACCTGGGTTCTGTTCTGGTTCCACGACAAGTCACCTAACTTTTCATATCTGATTCCTCATTCGTAACGTGGAATAATATGTTCTATCTCTAGCTCATTTATTTGTTGAATAAACCATTTATCCTGTAGAATTCCCCACATTCGGAAATAGGCTGATGCATATCCTTTTATTATCTGTATTTCCTGTGAACTAGGGCAAGAACTAGAGGCTTACTCAGATTCTGGTTTCTTCTTTTGGTAAGAATTCATAGGTGATGCTTTGTACTTCGTATTACATTGTATCAGGAAGTACGTAATGCTTAGATTGATTAGTGGCTGGTGGTTTTGCCAACCTGATCCATCCATTATAAAGTTCCACATCAGCCTTTCACTTAATGGTTTTTTAAGCTACTGATGATGATTGTGTGGATCTGTTATTTTATTAGGGGTTTCACAATGGTGACATCCTAATTTTATCATTCCTTCTTTATTTACTAAGTGCCATTCTCTACTCAACTGTTTGGTTTTTACCCTGAGATACAGTTCATGTAGGAAACTCGAGATAAATGTTTGACTCATTCCCTTTATTTTCCAGTTACAGAATGGATTGGTGCCATAACGACTTTATACCATGACCAATAGTGTCATTATGGACTCAGGGAATTTAATGTATTTGATATATTTGAATACGGTATAGTACTTAGTGTTTGGATGTTCAGAGTCTCTCATCTTTGGCCAATAGGAGCCCCTTCAAGCTGGACCTTGTGTGCTTTTGACATGACTCCAGAACTCTTTGAGAGCTTCATTGATCTCAGGTACAACAGGATGTTCGGAACTCATCTTGTGCATTGTCTTCCCCATGACTAGAATCAGCTGTTTCTCCAAGAAACTCTGGTTTCTTTTAGTGGAAAATGGCATTTAGAGACCACAATCTGGCTACAGGGTAATCATTGAACCAGCTCAGCCATTGCTTCTAGACCTACATCAGCTACTTTCACCACCATCTTTAACCTTGTTGTCTGCTTATCTTTCTGCCGTATCTGACAAGCCAGCATCTAACTCATCCCCTTGGTCTCTGTCACTGGGAAGAGAAAGGGCTTTGGTATATGATAAAATATAGGCGAATATTTTTATAACCTCAGGCTAGGGAATGCCCTAAAACCATAATAGACATAATTGATAAATTTGAATACATAAAAATTATAAACTTCTGTCTACCTAAAGACACCATAAACAAAATTTTGAAACAAGCTATAGATTAGGAGAAAATGTAAAATGTAAATGTAAAAACTCTCTAGACATCGGTAAGAAACAACAACCCAGATAGAAAAACGGATATTAGATATGCATAGGCAATTGGTAGAACAGCAGTGTCGAGCTAAGTAACATTTGAAAAGATGCTCAACCTCACACACACTCAGGTGTGTGCAAGTCAACACAACGTGAGATGCCAGTTTTTCACCCCTCAGATTGGCAGACATTTTGGTAACTGATATCAAGCGTTGGCAAGTGTGTGGGAAAACACAACTTGTCAGATAGGCTAATTTAGTACAACTTTGGTGATACTTTTGAGACTTCATTTTAATTTTGAAAAAAATAAATCCCCGTTTCCCACTGCGCCCCTCTCTCCACATATATAACTTAATAGTATGTAAAGGCCACGTTATTTTCTTTTCACACTTCTGTTAATAAGTAAGAACGTTTCACTATCAGTGTACCAAAGTTCTAAAATAAATCTAGTTTGCTTTGCCTTTATCTGTAAAAAAAGGGAAACTTACAAATTCAGAATCAGAGGTAAAGATTTTTAAAGCATGATTTTTATATTTCTCCATGGGGAAGAAGGCATTTTTGACAATAAAGTAACAATCGTTTAAGATAAATTAATAAGAAAATGTAGGCCTGTGTTGGGTAGAATGGTTGACAGATAAATAGGCATTTTAGAAAGCCAAATGGTCAGTCAAATGGCCATAGGAATGCCTGTAAGTGATAAAATATTAAAATTCCAGACGCTGGTTTAATGCAATTGTATTAGTTTCCTATTGCTACAGTAACAAATTACTGTAAGCTTAGTGGCTAAAACAACTCAAATTATTATCTTAGAGTTCTCCAAATTAGAAGTCTGACACGCGTTTCACTTGACTAAAATCCAGGTGTTAGCAGAACTGCCTTCCGGAGACTCTATGGGAGAATCTATTTCCTTCCCTTTTTCAGCTTCTAGAGACTGCCCACATTCTTTGGCTTGTGGCCCCTTGCTCCATCTTCAAAGCCAGCAAGGATGGATTGAGTTCTCCTCACACAACAGCGCTCTGACCTACTGTTCTGCCACTGAAGATGCCCTGTGACTACCTCGGGCCACCCAGTAATTTAGGTAACCTCCCTGCCTTAAGATCAACTGATTAGCAGCCTCAATTCCATCTGCAGCCTTAATTCCCTTTTACCATGTAACCTAACGTATATTCACAGGTTCCGAGATTAGGAGGTGGACGTCTTTGAGGACCCATTCTGCCTAGTGAATGAGATCTGAATCCAAGCACAGAGGGGCATCCCTTCCTGGGTTAAAGCTAGCGCTTCTGGAGCAATCTCTTTTACTTGCTGTGTTCCATGCAATTTGCTAGAGCCCCTAAAGAAACAAATTGTATTTGCTCCCGAATAAGTTAACCAGCAACTATAATTTAAATTTAGAATAGAATGATTTTTAAAAAATTTTCATCCTATATGTTCATGAGCTTCTTGGATACTTAGTTCTGCATATCCAAGGGGTTACCTGGATTTTATGATAATGTCACTGCTTAATTTAGGATACAGAACATGCAATTTTCTTGTTTATTGGGCTTTGATTTCCCTGTGCTGACACCCAGGGCTTCTCTGTTTTTATTAGACAGAAGCATTCCAATTTTTTAGTGAGCTTAACAAACTTCAGAGGAAACTGGAGGTGCTATTCCAATATGACATGCATTAAAAATTCCTCTCTTTCTCACTTGTATTTATAGTTTGATCGAGGATCAACAGTATACCAATGTAGTCTTGCTGCAGAGTGACATTTTTGAAACCATTAAATTTCAAGATAATGTGCACACACAGAATTCAGCAACATAAGCTGACTGTGAGCAGGGACCTGCTATCACTAATGTCACTTTATTCCCATTTTGCTCTATTGTGGATTGTACCCATTTAATATTTTCTGTGCCATCGCTAGTTCCAGTCCCTCTGGGCTCATATTGCCCTGATGTAAGAAATAAAACTAAACAAAATATTACTAAGGATGACAGATACTGCATCTATTATTTTTACTGCTGACTTTTTTTAGTGTTTAAAAATCTTCGGCTGGTTTGGGAAATTACCTTGGGTGCTCATATGAGCTGTGAGTTACTCCCGAGTGGAGGCTGTCTTTGTCAGGGGGGCTCTATCTGCAGGTGGATCTTGGAGAGCAGAACGTGTGTGCATTTGTGGGTCCTTGCTACAGCATATGTTCAGAGGAGCCCTGCTTAAAGCAGCATCAAAGAGTTACAAAACAGGAGCTCTCACCCTCCAGGCACACGAGCCAAATATAGAATGAGGGGGAAAATGGGGAAATGTGGGGCTTACGAGGACTTTCTCCTTGGTAGGAAAGATAACCTAGGGAAGTGGGGGATGTGCCTGAGCACGTAGGTAAAAATGAGGGAGAGTGATAATTAAGTGCATTTCAGGATTGACCTAGAGGATTTGAATGTTAAATTCAAGTTACAAAACCAAGTTGTGTGTGTGTGTGTGTGTGTGTGTGTGTGTGTGTGTGTGTGTTTTAATTCCTCTTCACCACTTAGAAAAATTCAAAGATAAAGTATCTACGTCCATGACTGGTTATATGTTTTCAATTGCCAGGGTCCTTTTCATTCTTTCCTCAAAGTGAAAAGGTATTCACCATGGGATTAAGCCATGAGAAGTGCACATCATCTTCAGGCTCTGACCAGGAACCTTCCAAGTCATCAGCTGTGTGTCAGTCTCTCTCTCACACTCACACACACACACACACACAATTATGTTCATCATATGTTTTTTATGGTCTGGAAATAAGTTATTGTGCTTAATCAGGTAATTGGAATAACAGGAACAAATGGAAATACTTGTTTAGTGCCTACCACATGCCAGACCCAGTTCTAGGACATGGGATGTACAGCGAACGGAAGAGGCAAAAACCCTGCCCTCATGTAGCCGACACTAACATTTGCCGAGAAGCAGAGTAAAATGTCTATTGGCGGAGAATAAAAACAATGGCTCTCAAATTCAAGAGTGAGGAAAAGTTTCCTTTTCATCAGTCAAGTACCCTACTGTTAGAAAACTTTAGGTACTCAAGATCCCTCCAGAAAACAGCAGGCTCTATTATTAATTTTGTTAATTCCAAAAATAAAAATAGTTTAATATATGAGGATATTGAAATTATTTTTGTTCCCACATGTTGACTTAATTTATGTGTCAATGAATTTTGTTGCAATAAATAACATAAAAATCCCAATCCCCTTATTTATTGTAACTCATGATAATAGTGACTGTCATTGCAGAGTCATGCAAAAGATATGTGTCATGATTTTGACGTGATCCTAGGTTGTAATACATGTAATTTCAACTTGTTTTAAAAGAAAGCCAACCTTTTCCAAATATTTCATTTTCAACTTCTAAGTTTGAGAAAGACTAATTTTTATTAAATTTTTAAAATATGACTGTTATTTGAGCCTCTTCAACATGGAATGCACATGGTTATGTGTTTGTACATGTGTACAGAGATCCTGACAGCTACCTGCCCTGAGGCAGGTCACCATTGTTCTTTGCTTCTCTTGTTCTGGTGTGTGTTCCTTTGCAGACGCCCTGACTTGCCAATGAAGTGTCTAGGGCATCTTTGGCACTAGGTCACCGGAAATAAAGCTGTAGCCTAAAGTGATATGTTAATAAAATCTGTCTGCGCTTCTCGGTTGCGGGGTAGGAAAGCAGATATCTAAGCCCTCCTCCCTGTCTTCCTTTAGCCACATCAGCTTTCATTTTATCTCATCACATGGGCAAGAGGTAAACTGAGAAGCAGAGACCCAGCAAAGATCGACACTGCCTCATCTTAACACGCAACTGTCTTTTTTGTGACAAACGCATGCCATGTTTACTAGTCAGTGAAAACCGGAAAGCAGCTGGGTAGGTAATGAGTGTGCTCCATGGTACTGCGTCTGTGAGAGAGGGATTGAGGGGCTTTCTTAAGTGATGATACAGTTAGCAGTGGTATTAGAAGAACAGTCTTACCTCAGTCGTCAACTATAAAGTCCCAGCTGGCAAAGTACACTAGCCTTTATTTTCAGTGTCCAGATTTAAGCAACTAATAAAGTTTGGTTAGCGATACCAATGACAGTCTCATGGAGATGATTTTATCTCACATAGGAAAACAATGCTAGATGCCTAGAGTTCTGTAGCCATGTGGCCTTGGGCAACTTAACACTACTGTGTCTCAGTTTCCCTCTCTCTAAGATAGGGATAAAAATAGTAATTTCCTCACTGGGCTGTTTTAAGAATTAACAGAGTTAATGAACATAAAATGCCTGGCTTATATGAAGTCCTACATAAGTTTGGTAATTATTATTTTCATTATTTCTCTGTTGGCTGGTTGTAGTGCTAGTTCTTTTGAGTTGAAATAATTAAATGTCAGACCACTGCTTTTTTTTTCCTTAAAATTTTGCCTTTAAAAACAACACTATCTGAGGGCCGGCTCCGTGGCTTAGCGGTTAAGTGTGCGCGCTCTGATGCTGGCGGCCCGGGTTCGGATCCCGGGAGCGCCCCGAGGCACCACTTCTCCGTCCAACGTGAGGCCGAGTCCCACGTACAGCAACTAGAAGGATGTGAACCTATGACATACAATTATCTACTGGGGCTTTGGGGGGAAAAAACTGAATAAATAAAATCTTTAAAAAAAAAAAAAAAGAAAAACAACACTATCTGGTAAGTCTCAGAGATCCATCTTTAAGGTGACAGCCCCTTATTCATTTAGGTTTATTCAGCTGAATCTTGGCAATTTGGTATAATATATGCATTCTTTGACTCAACCAATATCTATTTCATCCCTACTGTGAGAAAAATTAAATACTTCTTCTCAGTTCCAGCATCTGCCCCAGCCCTTAAGTCTAAGCACACACTTAATTGTAGAAGCCAGAACCAGAAAGCCATTTGCCCTTTCATTCTTATGTCTTTATGCAATTTGCAAATCCTCAAGTTTTGCCATCCCTGTAGAATTTTAAATGACAGGTAATTTAAAAATGAAGACACCTTGTCTATAGCCAACAACTGATCTTCAGGTCAGTGATCCTAAGTCACTTCTCAGTCATGATTTTTGTTGGTGTAAGCCTACGTGGCAGGGTCTCCGATAGGGGTAGAAGGGGGGCAGTCATGCTCTTTGGTGAACCATGTCTTATACCCCTGAGTCACAATAAACCAGGAATGTGACTAGAGTCTACACTGAGGTTTACCCTTGGATTCCTTCCCCTTGAATCTGCTTGGTACCCATGGAAAACATGCCCTTCCATGCTGATCCTCTCACAATTGCCACTCAGTTCAGTTTCAGAGAAGAAAATAGGAGTTATTTCTGCTCTCCTTCCAACTGTGCTGCTCTTGAGTCTCCTAATTGGCAGCCATTTGTCCTGCAGCTCTCCCTTCTGAGGACACATTGTTGAAGACTTCATTCTTCACCGTGTTTTCTTTACCGGTTCTGACTCAAACCTACCACATAGATAATAACTTGCCAAGAAGTTTTCTTCCATTTCCCTCACCTTCATCCCTTGTTTTTAATTTTTATAATAGGAAAGAAATACAAGAGAAATATTGGAATATAATGAGCATGAAGGACCATTCTTTTAATTTGAATTCATCTTGCATTTCTCTTTTTTCCCACTTTGATTCTGGTTTGAAAACTTAGTGCTATAACTATTTTGTTCTCCCTCTAATTTTTTTCCAGGCAGTATTGCAGTTTTTAAAATAACTGTATTTTTTAGAACAGTTTTAGATTTACAGCAAAATTGAGCAGAAGGTACAATACAGCAAGAGAGCAGAGAGTTCCTGTATACCCTCTGCATGCCCCCACACACTCACAACTTCCCCCACTATCAACACCCTGCATCAGCGTGGTACATTTGTTACAACTGATGAATCTACATTGACACATCATGACCCAAAGTTCATAGCTTACATTAAGGTTCAATGTTGGTGTTGTACACATTACGGTTTTTAGCAGCTGTATAATGACGTGTATCCACCATTAAAGTATCATACAGAATAGTTTCACTGCCCTAAAAATCCTCTGTGCCCTGGTTAGTCATCCCTCCTTCCCCACCAACCCCGGGCAACCACTGATCTTTTTACTGTCTCCATAGTTTTGCCTTTTCCAAAATGTCGTATAGTTGGTATCATACTGTATGTAGCCTTTTCAGATTGGCTTCTTTCACTTAGTAATATGCATTTAAGGTTCCTCCATGGCTTGATAGCTCATTTCTTTTTAGCACTGAATAATATTCCATTGTTGGGATACACCACAGTTTATTTATCCATTCACCTATTGAAGGACATCTTGGATGCTTTCACGTTTGTGCAATTATAAATAAAGCAAATATAAACATCCATGTGCAGGTTTTTGTCTGGACATAGTTTTCAACTCCTTTGGGTAAATACCAAGGAGCACGATTGCTGGATCACGTGGTAGGAGTATGTTTAGTTTTGTAAGAAACTGCCAAACTGTCCTCCAAAGTGGCTGTATCACTTTACCTTCCCACCAGCAATGTATGAGTGTTCCTGTTGCTGTACATCCTTGCCAGCGTTTAGTGTTGTCAGTGTTCTGGATTTGGGCCATTTGAATAGGTGCGTAATGGTATCTTATTACTTTAATTTGCACTTCCCTCATGACAAGTGATGTGAAGCATCTTTTCATATGCTTATTTACCATCTATATATCTTCTTTGGTGAGGTATTTGTTAAGCGCTCTTCCCCATTTTTTAATCAGGTTGTTTGTTTTTTTATTGTTGAATTTTAAGAGTTCTTTGTATATTTTGGATAACAGTCCTTTATTAGATGTGTCTTTTGCAAATATTTTCACTCAGTCTGTGACTCGTTCTATCATTTCTTGACAGTGTCTTTCACAGAGCAGAAATTTCTGATTTTAATGAAATCTAGCTTACCAATTATTTCATTCAATGAGGACATGCCTTTGGTGTTTTATATGAAAAGTCATTGCCAAACACCAGGTCATCTAGATTTTCTTCTTTGTTATCTTCTAGTTGATGTGTTTTACATTTCACATTTAAGTACATGATCCACTTTGAGTTAATTTTTATGAAAGGTGTAAAGTCTGTGCCAAGATTCATTTTTTGCATGTGGATGTCCAGTCGTTCTAGCACCATTTGTTGAAAAGACTGTCTTTTCTCCATTGTATTGCCTTTTCTTTGTCAGAGATCAGTTGACTGTATTTGTATGTGTCTCTTTCTGGGCTATCTAATCAGTCCCATTGACCTATTTGTCTGTTCTTTCACCAATACTTCACTGTCTTGATTATCTTAGCTTTATAGGAAGTCCTGAAGTTGTGTAGTATCAGTCCTCCAAGC
Organism: Ceratotherium simum simum; assembly: GCF_057802395.1. Classification (NCBI taxonomy): domain Eukaryota; kingdom Metazoa; phylum Chordata; class Mammalia; order Perissodactyla; family Rhinocerotidae; genus Ceratotherium; species Ceratotherium simum. The sequence continues at coordinate 2,650,625 of NC_141913.1, forward strand.
ATGTTTTCCTCCATCAACATTGTGTTGGCTATTCTAGGTCTTTTGCCTCTCCGTATAAGCTTTAGAATCAGTTTGTTGATATCCACAAAATAACCTGCTAAAATTTTAATTGGGATACATTGAATCCATATATCAAGTTGGTAAGAAATGATATCTTGATAATATTGAGTCTTCCTATCCATGAACTTGGATTACCTCTCCATTTATTTTGTTCTTCTTTGATTTCTTTCATCAGAATTTTTTAGTTTTCCTCATGCAGATTTTATACATATTTGTTAAATTTATACCTAAGTAGTTCATTTTGGGGGTGCTAATGTAAATGGTATTGTGTTTTTAATTTAAAATTCCACTCCTATATACCGCAGCTGGTATTTTCTAAATAGACAATCATGTCATCTGCAAACAAAGAGAGTTTTATTTCTTCCTTCCCAAATGGTATACATTTTATTTCCTTTTCTTGTCTTATTGCATTAGCTAGGACTTCCAGTATAATATTGAAAAGGAATAGTGAGAGGGGACATCCTTGCCTTGTCCCTAATCTTAGCAGGAAAGCTTTTAGTTTCCCACCATTAAATATGATATTAGATGTAGGTTTTTTAATTGATATTCTTTATCAAGTTGGGGAAATTCTCCCTCTATTTCTAGTTTGCTGAGAGTTTTTTATCATGAATGGTTGCTGGATTTTGTTTCATGTTTTTTCTGCATCTATTGATATCGTCACGTGATTCTTCTTCTTTAGCCTGTAGGTGTGATGTATTACATTAATTGATGTTTGAATGTTGAACGAGCCTTGCATACCTTGAATAAATCCCACTTGGTCATAATGTATAATTCTTTTTATACATTGTTGGATTCAATTTGCTCATATTTTGTTGAGGATTTTTACCTCTATGTTCATGAATGATATTGGCTATAGTTTCCTGTTCTTGTAATCTCTTTGTCTGAGTTTTGTCTTAGGATAAAGCTGACCTCATAAAATGAGTTAGGAAGTAGCCGTACTGTTTCTCTCTTCTGGAAGAGATTGTAGAGCACTGGTGTAATATCTTCCTGAAATATTTGGTAGAATGTACCAGTGAACCCATCTAGGCCTAGTGCTTTCTGTTTTTGGAAGGTTATTAAGTATTTTTTTAATAAAAATAGACCTGTTCATATTGTCTGTTTTTATTTGTGTGACTTTTGACAGATTATGTCTTTCAAGGAATTAGTCTGTTTCATCTAGGTTATCAAATTGTAGTCATAGAATAGTTTATAGCATTTCTTTATTATCCTTTTTATGCCCATGGGGTCTGTAGTGATGTCCTCTCTTTCATTTTTGATTTTAGTAATGTGTGTCTTCTCTCTTTTTTTCTTCGATAGCCTAGTGAAAGGCTTATCAATTTTATTGAATTTTTCAAAGAACCAGCTTTTGGTTTCATTGATTTTCTCTATTGATTTCCTGTTTTCAATTTTAGTGATTTCTGCTCTAATTTTTATTATTTCTTTTCTTCTGTTTACTTTGGATTTAATTTACTCTTCTTTTTCTTTAGATGGAAGCTTAGATTATTGATTTTAGATCTTTATTCCTTTCTAATTTTTGTATTCAGTGCCATAAATTTCCCTCTAAGCCTTGCTTTTGCTGCATCCCACAAATTCTGATAAGTTGTGTTATTTTCATGTAGTTTAAAATAGTTTTAAAATTTCTCCTGGGATTTCTTCTTTGTCCCATGTGTTAAGAGGTATGCTGTTTCATCTCCATATATTGTGAGATTTTTCCAGCCATCTTTCTCTTAGGATTTTTAGTTTAATTCCATTGTGGTCTGAGAGCATACACTGCATAATTTCTGTTCTTTTGAATTTATTAAGGTGTGTTTTATGGTCGAGAATGTGGTCTATCTTTGTGAATGTTCTCTCTGAACTTGAGAAGAATGTGTGTTCTAGTATTGTCAGATGAAGTATTCTATAGATGTCAGTTATAGCAAGTTGATTGACGATGTTGTTGTGTTCAACTATGTCCTTACTAATTTTCTGCGTTATGGATCTGTCCATTACTGATAGAGGGATGTTGAAGTCTCCAACTATAATAGTAGATTCATCTGTTTCTCCCTGCAGTTCTATCAGTTTTTACCTCACATAGTTTGATGCTCTGTTGTTGGGTATATACACACAAGGATTGTTAAGTCTTCTTGGAGAATTGACCGCTTTATCATTATGTAATGCCTTTCTTTACCTCTGATAACTTCCCTTACTCTGACATCTGCTCTGCCTGTAATTAATATAGCTACTCCCACTTTCTTTTGATTAATATTAGCATGGTATATCTTTCTCCATCCCTTTACTTTTAATCTATATATATCTTTATTTTTAAAGTGGGTTTCTTGTAGATGACATATTAGTTAAGTCTTGTTTTGTGATCCACTCTGACAATCTTTTTTTTTTTTTTGTGAGGAAGATCAGCCCTGAGCTAACATCCGATGCCAATCCTCCTCTTTTTGCTGTGCCCATCTTCCTCTACTTTATATGGGATGCTGCCACGGCATGGCTTGACAAGCAGTGCATCGGTGTGCGCCCAGGATCCAAACCTGCGAACTCCGGGCCGCCAAAGTGGAGAGTGCGCCCTTAACTGCTATGCCACCTGGCCGGCCCCCGACAATCTGTCTTTTAATTGGTGTATTTAGACCATTGACATTTAAAGTGATTATTTATATAGTCGGATTACATTCTACTATATTTTTTACTGTTTTCTATTGTTGCTCATATTTTTTTGTTCCTATTTTTGTCTTCCATTATTTTTCTGCCTTTGTGGTTTTAATCAAGTGTTTTATATTATTCTATTTTCTCCTTTCTTAGTTGCTTTTTTACTGTTTTTGGTGTTGCCCTAGAATTAGCAATATACATTTACAACTAATCCAAATCCACTTTCAAATAACACTGTACTGCATCAAAGATAGTGTAAATACTTTATAACAACAAAATATTCCTAATTCCTCCCTCCTGTCCCTTGTATCATTGCTGTCATTCATTTCACTTATACATAAACTATAATCATTGAATATATTGTTTTGAACAAACTTTTATCTGCTAGATCAACTAAGAATAAGAAAAATGAAAATTAATTTACTTTCATTTATTCCTTCTCTAATGCTTTTCCTTTCTTCATATAGATTTGAGTTTCTGACCTATATTGTTTTGCTTCTTTCTGAAGAACGTCTTTTGACATTTCTTACAAAGCAGGTCTACTGGCAACAAATTTCCTCAATTTTTGCCTGAGAAAGTCTTTATTTTTTCTTTACTTTTGAAGGCTAATTTCACAGAGTACAGAATTCTAGGTTGGTGGAGTTTTTCTTTCAACAGTTAAGAGATTTCACTCCACTCTCTTCTTGCTTGTATGGTTTCTGAGAAGTCAGATTTAATTCTTATCTTTGCTCCTCTATAGGTAGGGTGTTTTTTCCTCTAGCTTCTTTAAAGAATTTTTTTTCTTTTTTTTTTTTTTGCTGAGGAAGATTAGCCCCGAGCTAACATCTGCTGCTAATCCTTCCTCTTTTTTTTTTTTTCCTGAGGAAGATTGGCCCTGGGCTAACGTCCATGCCCATCTTCCTCTACTTTATATGTGGGATGCCGCCTCAGCATGGCTTGGTGAGCAGTGCCTAGGTCTGTGCCCAGGATCCGAACCTGTGAACCCCAGGCCACCGAAGCGGAGCGTGCGAACATAACTACTATGCCACTGGGCCAGCCCCTCATTTTTTTTTTTAATCTTTGACTTTCTGAAACTTGAAACTTGAATATAATATGCCTAGGTGTAGATACTTTGGCATTTATCCCTCTTGGTGTTCTCTGAGCTTCTTGAATCCAAGTTTTGATATCTGACATTCATTTGGGGGAAGTTCTCAGTCACTATTGCTTCAAATATTGCTTCTATTTCTTTCTCTCTTTCTTCTCCTTTTGGTTTCTCACTGCACACATATTACTCCTTTTGGAGTTGTCCCACGGATTTGGGGTATTCCGTTCTTTTGTTTTTCAGTCTTTTTCTTTCTTTGCTTTTCAGTTTTAGAAGTTTCTATGGTCATATCTTCAAGCTTAAAGGTTCTTTCCTCAGCCATATCCACTCTCCTAATAAATGAACCCATCAAAGGCATTCTTCATTTTTGTTAGAGTATTTTTGATCTGTAGCATTTCTTTCTGATTCTTTCTTAATATTTCTCTCTGCTTACATTATCCATCTGTTCTTACATGTTATCTACTTTTTCCATTAGAGCCTTTAGCATATTAATCATAGTTATTTTAAATTCCCAGTCTGATAATTCCAACATCCCTGCCATGTCTGGGTCTCATTCTAATGCTTGCTTTGTCTTTTCAAACTGTGTTTTTTGCCGTTGAGTATGCCTTGTAATTTTTTATTTACATCCAGATTTGATATACTGGGTAAAAGGAACTGCTGTAAATAGATCTTCAGTAATGTGATTGTAAGGTGTTGAGGGAAAGGAAGGCATTCTTTAGCCCTATGATTAGGTCTCATTCTTTTAGTGAACTTGTACCCCTGGGCTGTGACCTTCACAAATGCTTCTCAGTAGCCCCCTTGAATGGGACAGGATGGCTGGAGGGAGCTAGAGTTGGGTATTTCCCTTCTCCCAGATTGGTTAGGCTCTGATAAAACTTCAGCAGGTTAGGCTCTAGTAAAATAGTGTTTTTGAGGACAAGCTCTTTAAGAAGCACAAAATGCTCTTAGTATATTTCAGGTGACTGCTTTCCGCCGCCTCCTGTCAGAAGCCGGAAGAGATTTTTTTCTCTCATCTTTACTGTGAGGACCTGGTAGGGCTCCTAGAGGTAAAACTCACAAAAGTGTGGGAGTCCGCCTAACACTGGACCCCTCTGGACTTTTTAAGTCTCAGACTTGTCCATGCTGAGCCTCCAGTAATTCACCAATTACAGTTTAGGCTTTCCTACCCTGGTGCTGGCTCTACAGAGACTTCTTCTCATGGGTTTCTGCTCTAGTGAGTTGTGATTCTCTGTATCTGCCTGTTTGTGTCTATAATTTGGGGGGCAGCAGTTTTCCTTGTGACCTCAATTATCTGACAAAGCTAAGAAGAGTTGCTGGGTTTTAGTTTTTTCATCTTTTGGCTTATGGTTAGGACAGAGTGATGACTTCCAAGCTCCTTACATGCTGTACATCAACTGGAAGTCTTCTCTCTAATTTTTTATGATCCATTTTTAGATGTCAGTAGGAATTTTTATTATTATTATTACTGAGGGCCTTTGCTATTTATGCAGTCCATGTTTGGATATTAGAGATTAAAATATTTCAGGCAAACCATTTGTTAAAAATGAAAATTGAAAATAAATTTGCTTCTGTCTTTAGATAAGATTACAAAGAAAATTGCTTCTACTTTGGGCGTTTTCCTGCACAAAACATTTTATTTCATTGAGTTCACAAAAGTTTTCTACAGTTTTCAATTTTCATTTGAAAAACAATACACAGGTCTGAAACACAAAGCCCAAAAAAGAAGCAGAGAAAAAGAGAAATAATTTATCCAGAGTCATTCCCAAGCCTCAATTCTAAATCTAACCTTCCTCAACCTTCCATAATTATAGACTATAGCATTTAGCTGTGTATAAGAACAAAGGAAAATCCCAAGCAACAATTCACAACCTCCATGGCCAAGCAAGCTACTTCTGATAAGTAGGTTGGAGAAAAACTCTCCTTGCTAATACTTTGGTATAACAATGATTAATTCAATTGAAAAGCATATTGATTTGTGTAAAGCACTGACTGATGGTCTAGTGGTTAAGATTCGGCACTCTCACCGCCATGGCCCAGGTTTATTCCACACTACCCGTCTGTCTGTTGTCATACTGTGGCCACTGTATTGCTGTGATACTGAAAGCAATGCCACCAGTATTTCAGATACTAGCAGGGTCACCCGTGCTGGACAGATTTCAGTGGAACTTCCAGACTAAGTCGGACTAGGGTGAAGGACCTGGCCACCCACTTCCAAAATAATTGGCCATGAAAACCCTATGAATAGCAGCAGAGCGTTGCCTGATATAGCACTGGAAGGTGAGAGGATGGCACAAAAAAAGACAAGGCAGGGTTCCACTCTGCTGTACACAGGGTCACTAGAAGTTGGAATCGACTCAACAGCACTAACAACAACAAAGCATTGATTAGGTGCAAGTAAATTAATCCTGCTTTTTCAAAGCATAATATTTAGTTTTGAAGTGATAAAGTATTCAATTGAAAGCAATTTTGTGATAATTATTATATAACTTGTAAGGAAATATAAATTAACACATACCTTACAAGAGACAACACATTGTTCTAGAGTGAGTATCTTTGGAATCAGAGAGATCTGGGTGCAATCCCACCTCTATCATTTGGACAAGTTACTTAACTTCTCTGAGACTCAGTTCCCTCATCTGTAAAGTAGGAAGTAAGGATAACTCCTGTAAGGTTAAGGGATTACATGAGGTAACACTTGTAGAGTCCTGTCATACAGTAGTTGTGCCCTATATGTTAGTTTCCACTCCCTTCCATTCCAAGACAGTTATGTCTAAGTGCTATTATTAATGGAGAACAGAAGTGCCCACACACATGGTTTGTTTGCATTTTATTTTTATTTATTTTTTTTATAATTTTATTTATTTATTTATTTTTCCCCCAAAGCCCCAGTAGATAGTTGTATGTCATAGCTGCACATACTTCTAGTTGCTGTATGTGGGACGTGGCCTCAGCATGGCCGGAGAAGCGGTGCGTCGGTGCACGCCCGGGATCCGAACCCGGGCCGCCAGCAGCAGAGCATGCACACTTAACCACTAAGCCACGGGGCCGGCCCCTGCATTTTACTTTTTAATTTGAATTATTTGGCAAGACTTAAAAATTAAGAGTTTACCTAAAATCTGGATCTCTGGTTCTGAAATTTACAGTGTCTGGGAACTCCATGGGCATCAATCTGTTGGAGCCGAGTGGCTGTCTCCCCTTCTATTTCTCCAGTCTCCACCACTCCTTATTCTATTATACCTATTTTAGTCACTTATGTTACCTGCCTGGGCCTGGTGAGACATTTGTGTTTGTGACATCTGATGAGACTAAAAATGTGGTTAAGGGGTAATGGTAACTCAGGAAGGCTTGCTGAGGACGTTGTGAGCTGGGTTTGGAAGAAGGTTCATGGACAAAGAGTATGTGCTTAATGGATGCGAGCTTAAAGCTGTGGGTCTCTGACTGGACCTCTTTGGTTTGAGCAGGCTCTCACAAATCTTTGATGGGCTTCTTTTGTGCTTAAGAAGAGCACTAATGAAGTGTATAACTTGATGTCACTGAAATTAGTTCACGCATCTGGAGGATTAGAAAGGAGAAATGTCTTTTCTAGTACAAGCCTAGCTTTTATTGGTGCACACATACCCCTCGTCCACCACTACCTCCCACCACCAACAATGCCAGGAGCACATTCACTGTCGTTTCCTTATCTGTAAGGATTAGAGGAATACAAGCAAGAAGAGACAAAGGAGAAGTCTGGTGAACTTGAGTATGCCTTTCTTCATAGGCAGAATGAAAGAGAATATTGAGGCAATTGTCTGCATAAATCAGTCCAAAGCATATCAAAGAAATTTTGGCAAAAAGGGGACCTTTTGCCTGAATTATGGAGCTAATTATCTCGGTTCTCCACTTCACTGTTCCTGTGGAGACCTGGCCTGAGAATGCTTTTCCAATGAGCTGGCAGATTCAGAAGTGGAGAGAAGAGGTGTTATTGTAACCGTGGCCGTGGAGCTTAACCCTGATGCTGCCTGGGTCCAGAACACCTGCGGAGAGCATCCAGGCCCAACTTCTGGCTCTCGGACTAGCACGGAAAAGGGGCTCTGAGAGGGCGATCATGGTCTGCATGCTGGTGAGAGAGGAATGCCAGCGCCAGAGGAGCCACGCTGGCTTATTTTTCAAAATCTTTACAACTTTAACACTGTCATAGAAGTTATAGATGATTTTCAGTTTTCTGTTTAAAAATGTATCTTTTTTGCGACAACTTGTAGCAATAAAAAGGGCAACTTATTAATGAAACTGTTCTGCCTTCAAAGTATGAAATTAAAAGATTATTACAACTACAGGCAAGAAAGCATTTGGATTATGTGGCATTTGGGAATGATAATAAAGATTATTCATATGGTCTAATGTTGTCAGTGCCTTCCGTTGCATTAGCAATCACCTAATATGGGGGTGATTTTGATTATGGGGCTCATTTTAAATTCTGCTATGTCCTAGGTCAATCAGAGTCAAGATGATTTACTAGAGATGCCATTTTCTCTCGTAAACGCTGCTAGGTGCTTAAGCAGAATTAGAATATTTTAGGACATAATATTTTTGGTATTATGGCACTATGGTCTTCTTAAACCTTCTCACTTTATACTTTCTTCTTAAGCATCTCTAATTCTGTTCTTGTCTGTCTTGGGTGCATAAAACAACCTCTGGTAGTAAAACCTGTAAAAATTTGTTTCATCTGTTTATTTGTATGTCAATTTCCCTTAGGTTTTTATGACTCTTGTCCGGGTAACTGTAACTTCAAGGTATCTGTAAGCTTAAATTATGAGCTTTTGGTGGTCAATGAGCAGGATCCAGAGGCCAGGATTAAACTGTCTCCAAAAGAATCGGAGATCTCTGCCTTCCTCGGCCTTTTTGCATTCTCTTCCACTGAGGGAGGGAACATGGGGACTTACCCCTTGGCTTAACTTTCCAGGGAAGCCAACAACTTGACATTTTTTTCACCTTCTGCTCTGTTGACCAGCCTAGATGGGGAACTAATTTGGGTTCATTTGGGATTTGGTCCAATGTCATCACCATCTGAGCATTCAGGATTTGCCCTCTGGGGCTCCTGATGCCTGAGCTCCTTGTCCTGTGTAGGCTTTGTGTCACAACCTGCTCCCTGTATGCACGCACTGCAATTAGACTATCTTCACTGCCCGCCTAGTTTTGCTCTTTAGTTCTACAATATACTTCTTAGATTCATCCTTGGATGATTTCAGTTTTGTTTGGCAAATATTTACTAGGGGGATTTACTCTTTGACACTGAATATGGCAATGTAGAAAATAATTTAGTAAAACGTTAGTAATTCTAGAAGCATATCAGTAAATAGATTATGACTGCATTGTAGTAGGGCTGTTGGCTGTTTTAATTTAGCTTTTAGTAGGAGAAAAAGAAAGTGATGTTTTAGGCTAATATCACAGTGGGTTTTTTGAGGATAGGCAGTGGATGTTTTTCATCTCTGTGTCTCTGCAGTTGGGAGAGAACCCAACATCCAGAAGGCACCATAAATCAGTGTTATGGATGAATGTGATTAATTCAATAGAAGTTATTTCTGATCGTTGGTCAGTACACATGCCAGTGCCCCATTTTCCTTTCACATGTGTGTCTATATAATGAACTCTTTGTCCTAAGGAAACTAGCCAAGAAGCGGAAGGAGACGATGAGCAGCACCCGACAGGAGATGACCGTGATGGTGAACTCAATGGACAAGAGCTATGCCGAGCAAGGCACCAACTGCGATGAGGCCTTCTCCTTCATGGACACGCACAATCTGAATGGAAGATGTAAGTGCACCCGTTTCCTGGATTCTGATACATCTCTCTGGTTTTCCAGGATTCCAAATAGTACTGGGGGATTACAAAGCAAAAAAACTCCCTAAGGAATTCTTATGCCCTATTGGTTTCTCCAGTCCCTTTAAACGACCCTGAAAACTTATCTGTGTGCCATGGGTTGCTTAGGAGAGATGATGTTGCAAAGGTGATAGGGCCAGATCTGAGAACATAGAAAGCCACAGTTGTGTCTGTAGAGACTTAGAGAGCAAGGACGTGAAGGCTTCTCTCCTCTTGAAGAGGAAGGCACCTGCTTCTCCGCATCCTTTTTGTTGTTTAGATCCTATCTGTAAGCTAGCCAGGTGGGGAACTCCACAAGGGAAGCCTGTTATAAAACAGTTCACTAAATGGCAGTAACAAGTTAATTGTTTAGTTGTTTGGCTGACAGGTTCTGCCTTTATTATAGGGCTATTAGTGGCAATTAATAAGTTAAACTGTATTCCTGCTTCACAGATCTTATATTTCCCGCCAGGTGGGTAAACTGAGCTGAGCTAATTCCTTCCCATACCACCACCTGTATCCAGGTACAAGGCATTATTTTGGGAAGTTACATTGATTTTATGAAGTATGGAAAGAGTGGTTCTTGTATCCCTGGGGATCTTCTCAGAGACCAGATGTAAATCCCTGATGTGGCCTGACTCTGTGGTTCACGGCCCTGGGTTCAATGTCAGAGGTTTCTTTACCGTGTGAAATCCATGCCCACAAGCTGCTGCTCATCCCGGCTGCATAATCAGGATGTTGGTCAGCATGAGGATGGAATAAAAGTACAGCCATCACCATCACTAATGAAAAAGTGTAAAGGCTTGGGGCCTCTGACTGTGAGAAACACAGAAATCTGTCTCTGGGGGAAGAGGGCTGATACCAGTGCACACAGTGTCTGCTCATGTCCTGACCAGCGATTTGGCCAGTTTTGATTCTGCAGCCTGGCCCCGTCCACTCCTCCTTTCTCCGATCACTACGTGGTCAATGCATGTGCCTTTCTCTTGCACCTTGCCTTTCTCCTACCTTCAGCAAGGTTCGTAGAAAAGCTGCTTCTTTCTGTTTATAGTGGCTACAGTTGTCCACCTGATCCCACTTAGAGCCACTTTATAGTGGTGACAGTTGTCCACCTGATCCCATTTGTTTATTTTACAAGCACACCTGGCCCAGTGGAGTGGGAGTTCACACACAGGGAGACACGGCTTCGACCGTGGGGAGCAGGACAGCACTCCTCTCCCTTGGTCCTTGTTCTTTCTTTTTTCACATCATTTTCAGTGTAGGTGAGAGTCTATGGTGCTTCAGGATACCACAAACAACATCGCATTTTTTCATAGAATTTTCTCTGCTTTTTTGTAGCAAATATTATATTTTTCATTAAAAAGGTATATATATATGCCTTATATATATATTAAATATAATAGTATATTATATATATATAAATAAATATATATAATGCATATATATATATTGCATTTAACTACCAAAATAAAGCAATTATGATCCATTTGTTGTGGGCTGGGGTGATAGGAGTCCTTCCCACCACAGACAAGGTTAGAATTTTGTAGTAGCAGTTATCTCTTGAACGTTAGTCTGAAAGGGACCACTGGATATATGTTCTCACTTTCCAAGATAACCCATTAATGTTCCAAATTTTGTATTTCATGGTAAAATTCCTCACAAATAAATTTACTTGGAATTACCTGCCCCAAAAGCAGAAACTTGCATTAGTAATTTCTAGGCTTTTGAAGTTTGAACAACGGGATATTTGCCTCTGGACGGGAAATGTATTTTGGAGTTACTTTTTAAAAAGTGCATGTATCTCTGGAAATGCACAAGTGCCCATCGCAGAGGACTGCTGTGGAGGCCGGCGCCAGCTTCCATGGCTCATCTGCCGTTGGGCATCATGGTCTGCCTCCCATCAGTCAAGCCTGTAGAAGCAGCAGCAGCGGGCATTCCATTTTCCTCCCACTCTTTGAGCAGTGAGTAGTTCCATCAAATCCTATCCATCAAGAGTGACCCCAATGGTAAACTTTATCGTAATACTCTCTTAATGCCTGGGAAATAAGAGAGCAGTTCACTGGGGGAGGAAACATGCAAGAAAAGTGTTCATTGGACCACTAGGCTTCCAGCCCCAAACCTATGACAGGTCTGGGTATGTTTGAGATCTTTTAGGGTTGGGAGAAATTGCTGGCAGTTGGGAGGTGAGTAGCTTTTATAAAAGCTACTTTTATAGCTACTTTTCTAAATTAGAAATAAGCACGAGCACATTTATGAGAATGGGGAATCACCTGTCCACCAAAGCAAATGGGAATTGTACATAAAAAGGGGAAAATAGATATGTATGGGGGAATGAGTTTAATTTTTATACTAAAAGACAAATGTAAATATCTTTTTTTAAAGGTAAAAATAAATATAGTTATTTTGTATCTGCTTTGCACATTTTACCAACCACATAAAAATATCTGCAGGTAATAGGCATTATTCTCGCTGACCCTAACATGTTTTATAGGTACTCAGGTTTTTTCTTCTTATTTTCATCAATTTCTCTCTTTTTTCCTGGCAGCTTACCATAAACGTGCATTACAAATGTGATACTTCTCTATTTCAGAAAAGTGTCTTATAAATGACAGGCAGCCCGGGTTCTGGTTCTTGTTTTGTTATTTACTAATTCTACACTTTAAAATATAAACACAGATAAAAACACTGTCCTAAAGGAACTGCTCCAAGAGAGCTAAAATATTTTCCCATGTCGTCAGAATAAAGCTAACCTACAATATCCACAGGGATCTTGTGATGGCTCCTGTAACACAATGATGTAATGGAGTATTAGTGGCCTGATCAGGAACCCAGCACCTAGTACATCATATATCTACCTCAGAGGAGTTAAGATTTAGGCTTACATTTAACCAACTTGAGCACTTGAGCACATTCAAATCATTTATCCTTACACTTTAATGAAATTGAAGTGTTTTTAAAGCACTAATCAATTAAGACATTGAAGAGTTTTTTAACAAACTATTTTAAAAATAGGAAATACCCACTTTCAATGGAATCAGATAAATTGGATGGGATTGACTTTCCCGCTTCGTAGCAGGGAGAGAACATGTAATAGTTAAATCTTCAGTATTTCAGAGAAATATTTTAAAGAAAAATGAACATTTTTAAAAGGGTTGAGGGGCCGGCCCCGTGGCTTGGTGGTTAAGTGAGCGCGCTCCGCTGCTGGCGACCCGGGTTCGGATCCCGGGCGCGCACCGACGCACCGCTTCTCCGGCCATGCTGAGGCCGCGTCCCACACACAGCAACTAGAAGGATGTGCACCTATGGGGCTTTGGGGGAAAAAATAAATAAATAAAATCTTTAAAAGGGTTGAAAAGACTAATAGAACAATATGTAGGCATACAACTTTCACCTTAAATATAGCACACGTGAAACAACACATTTATTTTTCGTAAACCAGGTCATAGCATTGTGGAATATCCAAATATGGGGAATCCAAAATATGAGGAAGGAGGGGATTTAGCAAACTACAAAAACATTAACATTCAGAATATTCTCCAAAAGCCATGTGTAGACACATCCTCATACTTTTAGTTATGAAAAATCAGCTTGGCCTGATACTAGACTTCTATGAGCAAAGGCTAGAAGTCACAATAGCAGTCCAGTGAATTTCTCGATTCAAACTGGCAGCTGTGGTTATGGGGTGTTTTCTTCATTTGTGGGGTAAGAAAATCTTTTAAGTGATAAAAGGGTGCTTGACCTCTGAAGTACAAGTAATTCCCTAGGGACAGCGGGGAATGGTGATATTTACGACACACACTTCAGTACATCTCTGAGGTTTCTTCAGTCTACGCCAGCATATGTCCCTGTGAGTTATCGCAGAGCGCCATATCTTCAGGAGTTGCCCCTCTACACCCGCTGACTAACCTTTCTCTTGTTCACAGCTGTGTCTTCACCATCGTCGTTTACAATGAAAACGAATACACTGAGCACATCGGTGCCTAATTCCTATTACCCAGGTAACAGATTTTTCTGTTGTTTCCTCTCTTCATAACCCCTGAGCAATCAGAGTCAATCAGGGCTCATTTTGCTGTCCGTGATGCTTTAGGAGCTTAACATGTTTGACGTGTTGTAACCTGATGCTTTCTGTGGCTTTCTACGGGAAAACTGGGAGGCCTTTCATCAGTCATTTACTGTTCTTTCTCTTTTTACTTTCTCTGCGTTGACCTGCTTGTGATGTATGGCAGACCCATTTGTGCCAACTGCAATCTTAGGTGAGAACATTTCCCGTTATCACAGTTGATTGCAGGAGTAATTTAGAAAGTCAGTGGCTACTCTGTAGGAGACTGGAGTTTTAATTCCCTATGATGCAGTGATTGTAAGCAGGACACGGGGGTGGTGGGTAGCCTGGGTGGGGGAGGTGCATAGATAATAAAAAGACTTTTCTCCAAACAGTCTCCATTGATAAGAAGGGTTTGCTGCATGTATGTTGGGAATGATGCCAAAAGGTTCAAATGAACAATCCCTGCTCCGGTATTCTTCCTTTCTGTGTTCAGAATTAAAAGTCAGTTCTGATCCCAGGGAAAAACACTACATGTCATCATGCAGCTGTGTACTTCCAAGAGCTGAATTCTGTCCAGTATGACAGTCATAAAAGTGAAAATGCTGCTTCTTATTTTCACTTGTTGCTAAGGGCTAAAAACTTCAATTTCAAAAGTAGCATTTTTCTAATTATGCCAAATGTTGTACAGAAAAACAATTACAATAGAGTTTTGGCCCCCTACCTCTCCTGGAGCCACTCAGGGCACCCCCAACATTCCAAAGTGCCTGTCACACAGTGGAATTTCAAAGGAGCTGATGTTCTCAACAGCAAAATGACAAGATGGCCCTTTGTAATCACATGGTTTACTCGGTGTCAGATGTCACTAGAAATGAAATAAAATGTTAGCCCAGTGGGGCAGAATGCATTAAAAGCATGAAATGTCCCAGTGGGGAGTTAAAGAGGAAAATCCCACGTGTGCAGTGCAAGAGGGTGAGGAGAAATGGCAGTACCTGGCTGTGATAACCCAAGAGGCATGAGCTGCCCTTGCATTTGAGGTGCATAAATAATCCGAGTGTGTCCCGGCTGTGTTCTCTTCCTGCTACTAACCTTACCTCAAAGGAGCACAGCAAATGACTTCAAGGTGTGTGACAGTCCATCGTAGCGAGAGTTCCATCCTCAGCAGTGCCACTTCTGCTTCCTAATTCTCTTTACAAGGGTTTATACCTTTGCAACATAATTTTTCCCCCTGTGCTTCTCCTTTCTCTGAGTTGTTATGATTTTTGTATAGAGGGTGATTTTTTTGTCCTTATGGTGTTTGTTGGGCTTAAGCAAATTTGCTGCCTGACGGAAAAATGAACTCAGACAGAAGTTTAAGAATGGACATAAACCAGAATTTTGAATTTGCATCATTTTGAAGGCTAACAAACAAAGCTCACTAAGCCCCCCCTCTTTAATACCAACTATAAGGGAAAGAAGGCAGCATTTTTATTCTTTTCATAAGTGAGGGGCACAGGCTAATCTCAGGCACCCAACAATGCAATCTCCACGCAGATGACATTTGCAGAATCTTTCAATAGATAAAGATTTGCGACTTCTTTGTGTGCTGTGGCATTCATTCCTCGGTTCCTGTAGTAGATGTTCTGACCTTGGGGAGCTGTGAGTGGGGAGGGCTAAGACGTGCATTGTCAGAGGGAAGAAAATGTTCAGATTTCACAGCAGGATTAAGATAAGCTTATTAAACAAATATTTTTTAAAGTCGCTGCTTTGTTATTATGAACACGAATGGCATCTTTTAAAGTTTGTTAGGCTTTACCGAGAGGGAATCAATTGAACAGACAATTCAAGTAGCAAAAATTATGCACATTGTGAAAAATAAGTCAGCTAGATCGACAAATAACTGTTATCATGTCTGGCTTATATATGAACCAACGCAACAAATGACGATGCTTGGGAACTATTCCTTCCACACTGTTTGCTGCAAATGTGAATCTGTGTATCGTATAGTAAGGATGAGTGAGGTTATGGCTTGAAACCATGGAAAGAAGATAAACTGTACCTTGCTCTGGCACTTTTTGGGCGTAGTACTATTATAATTCATATTAAGACAAGAAGAAATGTTCTGTTGTGACTCGGAGCTTGGCACTTAAATCCTCTGGCACCTCTGTCTTTTACTCTCACATGCTAAGGTGCCCAGCCCTCATGGGTGGAGCTGTAGGTTGCCTTTCCGTCATTTTCTTGCAAAAAAAAATGAGATAGATAGATAGAACTTCCCCCACCTCAAAAACATAGCACTTATTTCACTTCTAGATTTTTCAGCTGGTTTGTTGAAAATTCAAGATAGTTTATTAAAGAATATAGGTAGAATTAATTCTCAGTTCTTAGAAAACCATCAGAACTGTTAGTGAGAAGCTTCTGATTTCCTCTTAGGCATAATTTTTAATTAAAAAAATTGTCGGTGGGTACTTTTTAACAAATATAAAAAATTAATGAAAAATGATATATTTTAGCAGTAATAATTTTTTTAAGAAGTCAGAGGAAACTGATTAATTACTAATTTTTGTGGAATCAAGAATTTCTAATAGTGTGGGTGACCCAATTCCATAACACATATCGCACGAGAAGCCTCCTGTTCCCTCTTCAATATCTACGTACCAGATAAGAGCACCCTTTTCTTCCATAGCCTCGATGGTGTTTAAATGCTGTAAGACATGTCCACACTGGTAATGAGGCCGAGATGTCCTAATGCAGCAGGGGTGACACATACAGTGGTGATGGTGGTTGCAGCTCTGTGGGGTTGAAACTTCGGAGAACACCTGGCCCTGGGATCAGAGCGTTGCGAGGTTGCGGGGGATCCACGTGCAAGGCCCCAACGATCCATTTAGGGAAGTGTAGAAGGTCACTCCCCAATGGAGGGCATTTAATTAAGTTTATCCCCAAAGGTACAAAACTGAGAGAAGGAGAGAGGCACGGGGGAACAATTAATGTTCCATTGACTCGCGTAGAGGACACAACTTCCGCTGGAGTAGCTACAGCCCGGTGGATTCAGTACTTCAGCAGGGATCCGTATCCCACTTTATGAGCTTGGCAGGTGCCAGTAGGCAAATCTGATGTGAAAATTTCCTGGCTTATTTGTGACTCTTCTAATAAAATGGGAACATATGAATTGCTAAACTTCAAAGCAAATCCAAATGAAAAAAAAAATCATAAAATCCACTTACCACCCTTTTTTATTTTGTCTTTGTGTCTTTAGCCACCTTGTAGTGATCCAGGTGCCATTTCAGCAACAGCAACATAGCGACACACTGTGTGCCACCTTCATGCCATGCATCCCCAGGTGCTTTGCAATGCAGATGGAAGGGAGGTTTCAAACCAGGCCCAGCCAACCAAACACCTTTGAAGGAAATTAATCCCCTTTCGAGCTGAATTTCTCAGTTGAAAAACAAAACCAAACCCAAAAAATACCCATAGCTGAATTCCCTATTGATAAGCAATCTGGTAATTTTTATAAAAAATTGAACATATCCTTTCTTGTATGTTTTAATTCTTTATACCTGAAATCAGTTTTGACTTCGTAGTCTCATTTTAAGTGACTTCAGCATTGTTTTTTGATGAGACCCAGGCTCAATCATAAAACGGCTAAAGGGATTCAGCATTATAATGAATTAACCTGAGGAACGCGGAACTCTGAATCTAATAGCACTTTCCTGTGTAAGACATTTTTAATAGCTACAATTTCTGCAGTTAGTTAATCTAATTTACTAGTAGTCTTCCATTAAAATATAGCCTCTTTAGGCTTATTTGACCAAAATTTGACATTAATTTTGTAGTATAATTTGGTTGACTTGTTCAAGAAACTTAAATGAGAAAATGTGTTGAATACAAATAAGACTTCTTTAGTCATTACTTGGTTCATGGGGGATGAAAAGGAATTATGATACTATTTTAACCTCCTTTTTGTTATTTAGTGCTTAAATTAAACACCTCTGTCCTGACATGAATGGAGAATTGAGGCTTCACCCTCTGACCACCTATGACTAGAAACTTAACTGTAAAATTAAAGCGCAAAATAGCAACGACCTGGAATTATTCACACGGTACTATCGCTTATGCCCTGTTTCCTTTTTCTCCTCTTTTCTCCTGATATGTATCTTCTTAAAAGTGCCAATAAATGGTAAGTCCCCCATTCGCCCCCTGGAGAAGGTGTGGAGGGAATGGGAGTGTGTGTCTTCTCTGTAGATTCTGACAAAGCCAGCTGGTTCTGCTGTGTGTTGGCTTGCATGTTAGCTCTTGTAGAACATTCCATGCGTGAAGTGTGGGTCCACAGTATGTTGTCAAGCTTTCTGATACTGGAGCATGCACAGTGACTCATCAAAGTTCCTTTTTCTTTTTCCGCTTTTCTTGGATTTCATATATTAAGTCCACGTTTTCATTGCTAGCTTTATAAGCCAAACCATTTTGTGCACTTTTATTTTGCTCACAGAACATTTGTACAGAGTTTATTTACTTCATCATACAAACTAGTTAACTAATCTTTGGAAGAATACAAGGCTGGTTTTGCACCAGACCTTGATGAAGTTTCAGACTGAAACTTCTCTAAACTTTAGCACCCAAAGGCTAGAGGATTCTTATCAAGTAGCTTTGTGAAAACAATATATCGTTTGGACTGCTTTGTAAAAACAGAGATTTCTGCCTCCTTCCTATCAGTATTGCCAATCCCATTTAAATTTGTAAACATTTAACTTTTCTTTTTGCTGAGCCGGTGTAGGGACTATTGCAGCCGTAGGTTGAGGGGATGTCCGCGGCAGCTTCTTAGCATCCTCAGTGACCCCGCTGTATCCTGCTAGTTCTCCCTCACTTCCTCTATGCCTTCTTTTCCTAGACGAAACCCACACGATGGCCAGTGACACCAGCAGCTTGGTGCAGTCCCACACTTACAAGAAGCGTGAGCTGGCCGACGTGCCCTACCAGACCGGGCAGCTGCACCCCGCCATCCGGGTGGCAGACCTGCTTCAACACATCACGCAGATGAAGTGCGCCGAGGGCTACGGCTTCAAGGAGGAGTACGAGGTGAGCATGAGCTCTTCGCCAGGCCTCCTCCTCAGCCTTCCTGGGCCTGGCGCCTGGTACTGTGCTCCCAACTCATCTAGCCAGCCAGTGGGGCCCCATGAGGGCTGCCAGAAAGGGACCAGGTGTTTCATCCAGGATCCATTTCCATCTGGCTGTGAGACGTGTTATTGGGAAGCTAACATATGTTAAATGGAAAAAGGGGGACCGCTTCACCTTTTCCCTTATTCCACGTAAATGTTGCCATGAACACAGAGGCCTACCGGGCTCTCTGCCCCATTCCTGATCACCTTTCTTGGCTTTTCCTATAATTAAATATGATGTTAAATCCTAATAGCAGGATTTGTAGTAGTTACCGCAGGAAGAAACTGTCCACTTAAAACAATTATGGACCGACCATCGATGTCATGTGGTGGAGATTAGACAGCAGTAAAGGGACTGGCTAGTGTCATGGCTGTGACAGCTGTTATTGTCCTGCCAACTCAGAGAGCATGTCACTGTCCTGGGATCTAGTGCAGACAGCTTTCAGGGGCATTTCCAGGAACAGTGATATTCTCTTAGCGTATATAAGATGTAGGGCTCACCTCCGTCACAGCCTGTGTCATTAGCTAATTTTGTTGGAAAGTCATTTAAGAACTGAAGAGAATTAATTGATTTGGAGAAGTTTGATTCAGAGAAGCAAGCCATCACCTAAGTGTGTGTGTGTGAGTGTGAGTGTGTGTGAGTGTGTGTGTGAGTGAAGGGTGGGGGGGGGATTTCTCTTTTTACCTTATTAAAATTAGTTCACAGTCATTGGTGAAGATAAGGTAGCGTGCTTATAGTAAAAATAAAATTATATGGATATGTGGTTTTTAAAATCTTAGAATGTGTTTCCGTCCTGTATCTACCAAACTTGTTCACTGTGGGAAACATCTTGTCTGGAATTAAAGTAGTTTTGAAATCAGTTCCTCCCACCTCCAAATCCTAAGAGTTTCAAACTCTGCTTCTTTCTCCTCTTGGGGGCACACTCATATACTTCATTTATGCCCCAGCTGCTGTGTTGTCTTGGGTTTAGCTCCATTCTGAGCTTCATCACCCAAGATTCGTTACAGCAGTCAGAGCATGCCACTGCTACGCTTCTTTGAAGACTAGGTCTTTGGTGCAGCACAGACCAATAGACACCTTCACTCTGCTGAAATGTGCATCCTCGTATATTGCCAATGACCTTAGTTGAGAAGACTGCAAAGCCAAGGAAACTAACTCAAACCAGGCCCCAAGGGTTTGACTTATATCCAGAAAATATTTTCAGATGAAGTTCTGCATTTTAGGAACCCTCAAATGCTTAGATTTACCTTTAGCGATTTAACTTATAATTCAGTGAAATTGACTGCCTTTGCATATTTCCTCATGCACTTTTAAAGGCTAGCTTAGGAATTAATAGGATTAAGTGTAAGACTTCCAAAAGCATTAATATCTTATGAAAGACAAAATTAGGTTATTGAGAAAATATAAGCCTAATGAATAGAGATGTCTTAGTTCTATCCAATATTCTGAATGCAGATATTGCTCAAATGTTTATTAAAGATGTTAATGTCAAAGAGATTAGCTATAGGCTCAAATAACAATTTATAAAATAACCTGAGTCCAATTTTTCATGGACTATTTTAAAATACCTACCTTGGGATTTTTATAACACATTTGAAAGTATGCAAAAAATTATTTCCCATTCAGATCTCCTGAAGAAATATGATTTATAAGTGCAAACTGAAACAGTTTATACTCATTTCAAGCATATTGTAATGAATGATTCATTAAGAGTTGTCATGCTCTGAAATAAAATGTTGTATTAATTAATTGATTAATTACCTAGTGACCCTGTGTACAGCAGAGTGAAACCCTGCCTGGTCTTTTTGTGCCATCTTCTCACCTTCCGGCACTGTATCAGACAATGCTCTGCTGCTATTCACAGCATTTTCATTTTTTTTTAAAGTAAGTGGCCAGGTCCTTCTTCCTGGTCTGTCTTAGTCTGGAAGCTCCGCTGATGCCTGTCCACCATGGGTGACCTGCTGCTATTTGAAATACTGGTGGCATAGCTTTCAACATCACAGCAACGTGCAGGTGCCACAGTGTGACAACCAACAGACGGATGGTGTGGTTCCCTGACCAGGGAACAAACCCAGGCTACAGCACTGAGAGCACCAAATCTTAACCTCTAGACTACCAGGTCTGATTAATTACATTTCAAGAAACTCTTATTCTCATTTTAGCTAGTCAGTGGGTCAGAGAGGACTGCTTAAAAGTTAATAAGATGTGTATGAAATCATCACATTGTACACCTTAAACTTACATACTGTTATATATCAAGTATATCTCAATAAAGCTGGGAGAAAGAAGTAAATACTTTTACACGCCAAAACCAATATCAATTTGTTTTTCTAAAAAAAAAATAAGGAAGGGAGAAAATGAAAAAGAACATACACTAGAGAGCAAAGCAGGCACAAATAGGAAGGTGCTATTGAGAGAACCATGAAATGGTAAATTCTGTTAGGAATAATCCTGGCACTCAGTAACGTTCAGATTATTAAGTACTCCCTCCCCCTACCCTCTTGGGAGGATGTTGATGTTGGCAGGAGGACCGTTGGGGGAGAGAGTAATGGGACGTGAGGAGGGGTACTGGTTCATGATGAACCTGTGCAGTAGCTGCAGGGACAAGGGGACGCCTGTTAGAAGTGTCTCACCTGAAGCCTGGCATCCAGCCCTTGCCGTCCTTGCCTGCTTGTGTCACTGAATTGTATGCCCACATCTTTTCTAGAGGCACAGCCAAGCTTATGGGAATTAGCAGGGCCGTGAAAATTCCCAGGCTGCAGTTTCTCTAACACCAGGGAATTTTTATTCTAGTGTGAATCTAGAAAATCCTTAAGCAGTTATTTTTTAAAGTTCATTTGGCTTTAGAACTTTAACCAAATGTGCCTCTTTGAATAGCGTGGTGAAATATGCATTCTTACCTTTAACCCACATCGAGAGTCAGGAGCCTTGTGTCTGCCTGGTGTAGTGTGAATCTCACAGATAAAATACTGAGAGGCCGTGATTTGGGACCTAGGCTCTGGTGCCAGACTGCCTATATTCATAGTCTTCTCATTAGCTGTGTGACCTTGGGCATGCTTTAACCTTTCTGGGCCTCAGTTTCCTCATCTGTAAAATGGAATAACTATAGTATCAACCTCATAAGGTTGTTGTGAGGATTAAGTCCTTTAATACATCATAAGTACTAGAATTGTATCTGGCATTCCGTTGAAATGTTAGCTAGTAAAAGAAAAATACTAACTTATAGTAAGATCCAAGAGAGGAAGTTCATACCATTTTATGTTTAAGGAAACTGTGTCATATGGTGGTTTCAGTATGTCTCTGTCATCTCTTGTGTCCAGCACTCTGAGGACAGAGTGAGCCAGTCACTTTATGGAAAGGGCTCAGTACATTTTTGTTTCATCTACAGGACTTGTTAAGCCCCTTACTATGTATCATATATCAGCAAAAGTTCCCATTAAAAAGTAACTTAAATAAGTAGGTAGGTTTTATTCTGTGGATAAAGAGTTTGAGAACTGTGAAAATAAGTATTTTATAATATATACTGTCACCTTTTATTGCTAAAATAGTATTTTCATATCTGAGTTGGGAAAGTTCTAAAGAATGGTGTGACTGTAGACCACAGAATGCTCTTAAAAAAATAGTTCTACTGGTATCTTTGGCTGAGTAGGATTTGGGGGAAAGTTTAACCTAATAAGTTGCGCTCATTAGTTCAGCAGAGAGTACTAAGCACGTGCTGTGAATCTTGACACTGCTGGTGCTGGGGACTCATGGGGGAACTTCACGCCCTGCCCTCAGGAAGCTCACTCTGCCGGAGGAAGCACCAACACAGGGACTGTAGCATGTGCATTCACTTAAACCCACAGGAGAGATATGCAGTGTTGCTTTGAAGGCCACTGGGGGCACCTGAGCCAGCCTGGGGAGCAAGACCGGGCAAGGATGACTTTTCCCTTGAAGGATGAGTGGGAGTTGGACAGGAGAAGGTGAAAGAGGGAAAGAACGGGGTGCACTGGGAAATTGAATCCTAGGAGGGGCTGGTGGACGAGGGTAGTCAGGGCTCTAATCGTGAAAGGCCCCATGTGTCCCATCGAGAAGTTTGGACGTCATTCTGGAAGCCGTGAGACAAGAAGAAAGACTCAAGTAACCAGAGTCTCATTCCCATACTTTGATGGAGATGTATTTAGTATGAACAGCTTAATGTTGTAAACGTTATTTGTACGAGACACACAGGAATCGCTTGAAAGATAATAATCCACACCCAAAAAAGTGAAGGGGAGGGACCGGCCTGGAGACATAGTGGTTAAGTTCACACGCTCTGCTTAGGCGGCCTAAAGTGCCCACGCTCCACTTCAGTGGCCTGAGGTTCACAGGGTTCAGATCCTGGGCACGCTACACGCTGCTCGTCAAGCCATGCTGTGGCGGTGTCCCATATACAAAATAGAGGATGATTGGCACAGATGTTAGCTCAGGGGCAATCTTCCTCACCAAGAAAAAAAAAAGTGAAGGGGAGAGGAAAATGTATTTGCTGAAAAAATGTAATATGAACTACTTTGCTCCATCCCCATTCAAAAAGTGCTGTGGAATGCTTGGCTTCAACACTCGGTAAAGCAATGAATTACTTCAATCCTGAAGCATCTCTGGGGATAAAATGTCAGGCAAGTCTCCAGTAGCTTCTGTGACTTAGCATAGTCATCCAGTCAGTCTTTCTGGTTTTCTTCAATCCATGTATATTGGGAAAAACCAACCATCTAGATTGTAAAATAGTTTTGAAATAGTGTCTTTCTCGCTATTGACAGTGTTTCAACCAATTCGTCTTTCTCTTTTCCAAGGCAGAAATATCTAAAAATTGGCCTACAGGCTGGAAGGATTCATTCCTGCTCAAGCAGCTGACAGAAGTGTGTCCAAACCACAGAGAAAACGTGGTGGGATGAGACAGGCAGCACTCGGTGCAAATTTCATTTGATTTTGGTCTGACAAGGTCGTCATGTGGCACATCTCACCAGGGAAATGCAATAATGTGATTCAAAAGAAACTCAGACCTGAATCACAGTAAAAAAGTAAACATGCTGAATTGAACAGAAAATGGCATGTTGTCAGTGAGAAGTGGATCAGGGGTCTCAGGAGAAAGGGCAAGTTTGTTTATGGGGCTGCGAAAGAGGAGCTGGTCTCTTTCCCAACAAGCAAGCAGGCTGTGCCAACCTTTTGGGGAAAATCCATGGGTTTACCAAGAATGGAGAAAGGAGAGAGCTGCACTCAAGGGGAGCAGCGTAGGGCTGAGCCATCCTGCCCTGCAGACGTCTGAGCCTTTATCACCTGAGTCGAAAAGGGAGATGCACCAGGACTCTACAGCTCTGCCCTGAACCCACAGGCCTTGTCCTGACATGGGGGTCCTGGGCCCGTCACTTCTCATTGCTCCAGCGGCTGTAGAGCTGTAAACTGCTCCATCCTGCCACAGGGAGAAAGATGGGAGGGGGCCGCCTCAGTGGTAACCCTGAGGGCTTGTAGAGTGAATTTCTCCCCCTCTGTAGTCCCCAGAAGGCTTCTTTAGCCCTTGTTTTTCAAACTGATCTTAAGTCTCTTTGGGGATCCAAGCAGAAAGACATTAACCTTGAGTAGGAAAACAGTTGTATAATTCTGAAAGAATACGTTTCTCCATCATTGTAAAATGAAGATCGAGGAAGGACAGCAATTTAAAACTACTCCCAGATAGGGCATCCTGAAAAACAGACGGCGCTGTTTCCTTAGCTAATAATCAATATCGCTCTGGGGCACAAAAATTTATTTTCCAGTTACTAGAACTGAAACTTATAAACCCTAAGTAACTCTTTGCAGCCTACTCTTGAAAACAATATGCATGTGTGTGGGTGTATATCTACATAGACTTAGAAAGGCATCCTCCTTACCCGACCTGCGTTTTCCTGTATAATTCTCCAGGGTGCAAACACTGGGGATTGAGTTTCTAACGGAACATGGAGATTGTTTTTTAGCTCAATTTAAATGGGAATTGAAGACATTATGCCAAAATCTTCAGGCTTAAGTACAACCTGTGCATTTTTCTCAGGAACCTGGATTTTCTTTAAACCTGTCCAGCTCCTTGTAGCTCCTCGTAAGTCTTTTAAATAATGTGTGGATTGTATGTTTTCCCTGCTCATCCTTCTCCCTGTTTTCTAAGTAAAATAACTTATTTTGTTAAATGCAAGCACAAGGTTATATTTGATGCTTTTGTCTCTATTTGACAAAGTTGTGGCAAGTTAAGTAGTAATGATCATTAAAACGTCTCTCTTGCCCTCCAAAATCTGTTTTCTATTTATTTGCCTCCCACCTCAGGGAAGCCTACAGGACCTAAAAGAAAACCACACCCTGAAAACCACCTCCTCCCTGTGGAGGATGCAGTTATAATTCCCTGTCCAGATGCCCTTAGCTGGCCAGACAGGCCCTGACCCTTAGAGGGGCGGGCAGCAGAGCTGAGAGGAGAGCACCTGGTCTCCCGGGGGAGGTTCATCGGCAAAGGGAGGATTGCACGTCCCCCAGAGAAATTCTGACAAGAGTGCGCAGCAGCCCCTTTGTTGACTTGGACAGCAGAGGCAGGACAGGGGGAATAAGAGGTACTTCGTGTTACTAGAGCTGATGGGACCGTTGCCTGACACAGCTGGTTCCATGCTTCTGCGTGCAGTCCAGGGGGCAGGCACCCCTTCCCACTCACCTCCAGCCCACACAATTATCAGATGTGCTGTTCAGTTCCCATTTCATATTCTGAGGCACCAGCTGAGTCAATCAATTGCCACAATCAGTGCAGGTTATTTTCTATCCCACAGGATACAAAACAAGCAACAAAACCTTTGAAAGCTAAGGCTGGGAGTTGGGGGGAGCACTGGCAAGCACTGTACATGTATTAAGAATTACAACAGCTGTGCCTCGAAAGGCCGTAGCAGCCAAATGAGTTTTGATATGTTTTTTCCTTTAATTATTATGGTAATGCTGAGGCAGGTCTGCAAGAATATGACAAAAGCTTCTATCTTAAATTTTGAGATTGCTTCAAGATATTTGGGGCAAGTCAAGTATAGGTGTTTATGGATACTTTCTTAGTAGAAAAAAAGTTTCTGCATATTTTTAAATAATGCAATAGAGAGGGTTTATTTTACCATGAATACTTGGTTTATTTTTTCTAAAGTATGAATATAGAAGTGTCTGTTTTATTTGCTGCATGCTCCATTTGTTGTGCTTCCTTTCAGGACCTTTTATGTGTTAGCTGATTTTTTAATCCGGTTTCCTTTTGCCCATGCCCCTGATAATATTATGCACAAGCTCAAACTTCAGAAAATTTGATTAAAACTTTTTACTTTCTATGACTCTCCATCCTTCTGCTGTTGATAGTTCATGACAGCAGACATTTACCAATTTGTTTGAAGCACCTCTGGCCAACTGTCTGGCTTCCATTTGAAGCTGGTTATTAGAATTTTCTTTTCTATCCTGTAAGAACTTGAGTACTCTTCCCTCTTGTTAACATGCTTTCAGTGTCGGATCCCCTTAGTCACAGGACCCAGCCCAGAGAGACTGAAAGCCCACCTGTGTCCTAGCACTTGCTGGCCTCGGGTGTACCTGGTGTCCCCACCCACTGACCTGGTCTGGCTGGCTTTGGCACAGTTGTCCTTCTCCAGCCCTCTCCCCCTCCTCCACATCAGAGGTCACGAGTCCTAACTACTTCCCCTCCCCACCATTCCCAATTCTGCCCCTCCCTCTCCAGTCCCGCTGCCGGGCCCTCATCTCTTGCCTGAACTGTTGTGAGAGTCTCCTAATTTAACTCTTGGCATTTAGTCTCCCTCCTTCAAGTCTGTCCTCTGCTCTGCAACCACTTTTCTTTGTAAAACATAGATATTATCATGTTTGTTGCTCAAATATCTGCTATGGATTCTTTCCAAAAATAAGAAACTCCTTAGCATGGCATACTCAGGCCTCTATGACATGACCTTGGCCTGTATTTCAGGCTCTAACTTTAAGTGCAGCTACTCTCCACTGTGTGCTCTTCTGAATTACTCACCCTCTATCACACTCGAGGCACCTCCGTGTCTCTGGGCTGTGCTTCATGTTGTGGCCTCTGCCTGGAGGGACTTCCAGCTCCTTCTTTACTTGCCAGATCCCTTCAGATGTTACCTCCTCCTGAAGCTTTCCTATATCTCCAATCAGAAGCAGCCATTCCCTCCACAGTCTCATAGCTCTGGGTTTCAAAACATGGTAGGCAACATGTTAATTGATAATACAGTGGTCAGTATATTAATTGATAATATAGTAGGCAGTATATTAACTGAAGGATAGTAGAGTATATATTAATTGATTTCTTCAATAGGTATTTGACACACACTACTAAATATAAGTTACTTTATAAATCAGTTTATATTGATTTCTGTGTTATGTAAATGCGTACAACTCTAGAAGGGAAAATGAAATTAAAGATGGCTAGAACTATTACAAAATACATGCTCAGAATGGTGCCAATCATCATACAGGATTTTGTGGGTTGGCAGCATCCAACCTGAAAAAGCTGTGCTGACCTACTTGAACCTTACCAATACCAATCGTTTAAAAACAGTAAGAATGGACGTGCTTCTGTCTGATCATTTTACTTGTTGAATGCAACCATATATTTAAAAATTTTAGGATAAATATTTTAATCCATATTTGCTTTAAATTTCTTATTTAACCCCAATAGAAATAATGTGAATTATTTAGATGAGACTTGAGTGCATTTTGTAACATGACTATTCTAAGAGAGAAGCTATATGTCATCATACACAGTTTCAAAGCTCATAGAGGTAATTTGTGCTATTATGGACATATGTCAGTGGGGAGCAAGGTTTTGAGGAGTAGACTTTTCACAAAATCTTGCTTGGCTCTTAGAATTTTGATGATGATGTTGATGGGTGCCTAACTTTGTCTAAGAACTAATGTGTCAGCACTGTACGAAGATACACACCACACACACACACAGATGTTTCTAACCACAGGGCTATTACATTATTATCATATCCATTTTACAAATGAAGAAATGACTCAGAATTTAGGTAACTTGCCCAAAGCCATCCTGCTATGGAGTGATAGGATTTATTCCATAATCTGTTGACTCTAAACTCCATGTTCTTTCCATTACACTACATCACCTCCTCATGCAATACCACGGAGATACAGATCTATGGAAATTAACCTTGTGTTTTATTGATTTGACTTGTGATTTCATGGCAAGAGTGTTATTTTTCCTCTGTGCAGTTTTGTTTGCTTTGAAGTGTTCTGTCCTTTGGCAGAGGACCCGTCCAGCCCTGGGGGCTCCATTGAAGCACCAACTCGTGTGTGTTTCCACATCTCAGCGGCTGCAGATGCTGCCCATTAACCTCGCTCAGTGCCCCAGCTCTGAGAGTGAGGTCATTCCAACATTGCTCCTCTCCTGCTCTTTTTCATTGTTTTTCAATGTTTTTCATTGTTAAGAGACGCAGGAAAAATCATTCTGCAGGTATCAGCCTGCCTGGCTCGTCGGAAACCTACCAGGAGCAGTTATAAGCTAAAATCAAGCTACAGCTCTTGAGAGCATAGATTCTATATGCTGCCTCCCTGGCTTATTACTGCCAACCAACCCAGTAGAGAGAGGACGGAAGGAGAGAGGGAGAAAATGAATGTGTAAACTTGAGTTGTGTGTGAATGCCCAAGTTTTTCTAAAAGATCTTCTCTGGAAGATGTTGAATCTTTTCTCAATGAGGTGATACAGGATGATAGTGACAACCTTGTTAACTGGATCTCTGACCTCCAGGCAGAACCGAGATAACACCTTTAAGCTTTGATTAAATGATACATAAATAACCAGTTGAAAAGTCAATTATTTTTTCCAAACAATAGTGCCATATAGTAGAAAGGACAATAGATTGGCAATCAGAAGACTTGGGTCCCAAGTCTTTGACCTGTCATGTCACTGAAGAGTCTCTGCTGAGACCCTAATGCTGGGCTCTTCACTCCACTTTCCTGAAGCAACACCATCAGTTGTGAAGACCAAGCACTCACTAAACATCTCTGATATTATTAGTAGTGCCTTCACCTCAGTGATGCCAG
This sequence comes from Ceratotherium simum simum, assembly GCF_057802395.1. Lineage (NCBI taxonomy): Eukaryota > Metazoa > Chordata > Mammalia > Perissodactyla > Rhinocerotidae > Ceratotherium > Ceratotherium simum. The sequence goes on from NC_141913.1 coordinate 2,679,454, forward strand.
ACTTCCAGTTTGGTTGGCATATTTCCATGGATGGGAGGTTTTCCAGTGGGCGACACTGACTAGCTGCCTGAGAGCCACAGTCTGGCAGTCACTGCTGTGGAAAGTGCCATCACTTAGGATCCACCGGCAGTTGTCTGGCTCTCTCTCTCTCCAGTTTTGAGTTTATTCAGCATCTCTGAATGAGGGGTTTCTATCCTGATGTTCCCTTCCCATCTTTTCTTCCTCTCACTTCTCCCATTTCAACCCCTTCCACTCTCACCTCTAACCCCCACCCCCACCTATAACCCCCACCCCATCTCCAAAGCACCAGGAACTCTGAGTTGAGAGGATATGCTAATGATATTAGTCCATTTTTGTATCAAGGCCTCATGATGTCTGAAATGTGTTTATGATCGTAGTTGCGTTACATACCTAATGCCCGCTGTCCCAGTTTTTAAGGATCGTGAATAATAAGGAAATATATGGTTTAAATGTTTTAAATTACTTAATTTATTTCACATTTTATATGGTATAAATTCACATCATTGTTACGCGTTATGTATGTAGACCAAAATAATATTGAATCAGAGCCCATAATTTTTTTGACCTGTCATATCACTGAAAAGAATGAGAACATGCTGACTTTTGCAATTTCTTCTATTGCATCTTCTGAAATAAAATAAATTTTATGTCCTTGATGAAATTCATTCATATTATTTAGTATCTTAAAAATGTAAAAAACTTCTTCACTCCCTTTATTCTCTATGGTTGCCCTTTAGGGACACACGGAAAACCTTTTATCTGTTTACTTGAGGGAAATTATACAAGAGATACTGAATAATTATAATGTATTCAGTGTTAATTATAAATATACAGCATATGTTTTTATATGTATTGTATTTATGTGCTTTAGGTAATTATGCATTTGAGTTCCTTGCCAATTTTATGGCCAAAATATTTTACGTGGCTGATTACTAAGTGTATTTAAAGCTTACTTCTTGAAACATGAACAGAATATACTATAAGTCCAATTAACATAATTTATCTGCTTAAGGAGAATGCTTGATTTTATTTTTTCTCTATTTTAATGATGAAAAACAGTTGTAAGGATACAGAGTAACAAAATATGTTTTTAAAGGTTCCCAAGTCCCAATTTTATTATTGTTTTCCTTTAAAAGCAACACATAATTTTTGAAAGGAATTTGGGAATTTTAAGAAAAGTGAGAAGGAAAAGCAAGACAATAACAATCACCCATAAACCCACTATCAATTTTCAGTATTTCCATCCAATATTTTAATGCAGTAGAATCTTTATATAGTTTCATATCTAGTTTTCCTACTTAAAATATATCACAAATATTTCCTATGTCTTTGCTATGAACACTGCTATGAATAATTCTTTGGATATACCTCCATTATTTTCTATAGAAAATAGATGTCAAGAGGTGAAATTACTGGTTCAAAGTGCATAAAACCCTTAACGTTCTTTATGCATATTGACAACTTACTTTCCGGAAAGGTTGTACCAATTCACCGTTGTCATCAGCACTCTCTGCTAGAATGCTTACGTGATACACTTGCACTAAAATGAGCATTAGTTTTTTTTTTTTCATCTTTGCCAATTTGATAGGTGAAAAAAGAATGTCCTTATCGTTCCATTTGAAACTGAACATGTCTTCGCATGTTTACTGGCCTCCTTTTTTACTGGAGTGCTAATGTCTCTTGCTGACTTGCGCGAGCTCTTCTGTGGCCTTCTTGTTCTTTAGAAACATGTTGGCAGTCCTTAGGCTTTGTGCTTCTGTGATTTAGAATCACCTCATCCATGGAAAATATGGACATTTTATCAGTCAGTTTCTTGAAAAACTCTGTGTAATTTTGTTAGGAATTGCATGGGATCTATTTGTAAAGCTTTGGAGAATTGACTTAGCAATATTGGATCATCCTATCTGTTAATATGGTTTATGTCTCCGTTTATTTGGATCTTCTTTTATATTTTTCAATAAAGTTTCAAAATGTTCTCCAGAAAATCTTATACATCTTTTAGTTAGGTATACTTTTTTTGTTATGGCAATAGTATCTTTTAAAGTTATATTTTCTGGGCCGGCCCCGTGGCCTAGCGGTTAAGTGCGCGCGCTCCGCTGCTGGCGGCCCGGGTTCGTATCCCGGGCGCGCACCGACGCACCGCTTCTCCGGCCACGCTGAGGCCGCGTCCCACATACAGCAACTAGAAGGATGTGCAGCTATGACATACAACTATCTACTGGGGCTTTAAGGGGAAAAAAATAAATAAATAAAATCTTTAAAGTTATATTTTCTTTTTATTGCAAGTATATAGAATATATGTATAAATAAATTTATACACGCACACACACACATATGCTATTGCCTTTTGTATATTGCTCCTTTGTCCAGAAACGTTTTTCGGCAGTCTTTATTTCAATGATTTGTGTGTAGATTATTATGGAGTTTTCTGTGGAGAAATCATGTCAACTCTCATTAATGACAGTTTTGATTTTTTGTAATCCTCATTCATTTTACCTATTTTTTTCTTGTTTATAAAGCTGACTAGACGCTCCAATACAGTGCTGAATAAAACTTAGATTGGCAAGCATCAGTGTCTTCTTCCTGATTTTCAGAGAAAGGGCCTTTAATGATTAACAATTAGTTGCAATTATGTTAAGGAAAATTTCCTTCCATTCCTAGTTTATTAATATTATTTACCATGGATAGATATTAAATTTGATCAAATGCTTTTTTAGCATTTATTCTTACACAAAATAATTATTTTATTTCTCTTCTTTAATATGTTAGTGTGGTGAGTTAACTAATATAATTGATATTCTAATATTGAACCAACCCCTTCATTCATGGGATAAACCTAACTCGGTCATGATACATGTTAAATATTGCTGAATAGTGTTCACTAATGATTTTTGCGTCTATGTTCATGAGTGACTAGTCTCTTAATTATCCTTCTCAAATCTCCATTTTCTCATTTTAGAATGAAAGATATATTTGCTTTTTTAAAATGAATGAGATAGCATTTTGTGTTCTTTCTATTCTCTCAAAAGAGTTCCTGTAAGATTCAAATTATCTTTAGAACTCGCCTGTAAAACTGGCTAGATTTGGCATTTTCCTCATGGTAAAATTTTTAATTACCTTTTTTCTTCAATAATTATAGGACTATTCTGGATTTTTAGTTTTTCTTGAGTTAATTTTATAGTTAATATTTTCTTAGGAATTGGTACATTTTGTCGGTTTTTTTTATTTATAGACATTTATTTGTTAATATTTTCTTATTATCTTTTTTATTTGTACTCGTTCTTTTTTCCTTTATTATCATTAATATTGTTTATTTGTGCCTTCTATCTTTCTTTTGTCTTGAATATTCTTGCCAGCAGTCTGTTGGTTTTATTAGTCTTTTCAAAGAAATAACTTTTGGCTTTGTTGATCTTTCATAGAGCATTTTTAAAATTTCCTCTATTCCTGCTCTTTATTTGTTCTCTTCTACGTTTTTGAGTTTATTCTGTTCTTATGCTTAAACAGAGTGCTAAACACATTAATTTTCAATCTTTCTTTTTTCTAATATAAGCATTTATTTAAAACTATTAATTTTTCCTCTCACAGTTAAGTACTGTTATCATTGAATATTAAGTATTTTTAAATTTTCATTACAATTTCTTTTTTGACCCATAAGTTATTTAGAGCATGTGAGTACATATGTGTGTGCATGGGAAATTTTTTTGTTGTCTTTTTATTAATGATTTCTAACTTAATTGCATTATAATCAGAGAAAACTCATTGAAATTTATGGACACTATTTAGAGCCTTAACGTGGTCCATTTTCTTAAATATTTTATGTATTGTTAACAACAATGTTGAGTGCAGTGGTCTGTATATTCTTAAGATCAAGTTTTAAAAATTTTTGTTGTTCAAATTTTCTGTCTACTTACTAGCCTTTTGTCTATTTCATCTACCAGTTATTGAAAGAGATATGGTAAAAGAGGTTTGTTTTTTTTTTTTTTTTTAGTGAGGAAGATTAGCCCTGAGCTAACATCTGTTGCCCATCCTCCTCTTTTTGCTGAGGAAGATTGGCCCTGGGCTAACATCCATGCCCATCTTCCTCTACTTTATATGTGGGATGCTGCCACAGCAGGGCCTGATAAGTGGTGCATAGGTCCACGTCTGGGATCCAAACCTGGGAACCCCGTGCTGCTGAGGCGGAGCGCACAAACTTAACCACTACACCACCAGGCCGACCCTGAGGTCGTATATTTTGAAGCTAAGTTATTAGGTAAATACAAGTTAACAATTGTCATCTCTTCCATGCAAATTGAACATTGCATCATTAGGCAGTGACACCAATGTCTTGAGTAATATTTTTACTTTACAGTTTTTGTCTAATTTCAATATAACTATGCCGGTTTCCTCCTCATTAGGATTTTCCTGGATATATTTTGAAGCTCTCTTATTTTAATTGTGACTCTTGTGAATATGATCTAGCTGGATTTTGTTATTTCAGTCATGTCTTACAGCTTTTATCTTTAAACTCTATCAATTGACCACTTACTGTCTTTTTAATTTGCTGTGATTACTGATGTTTTTGAGTTCATTCTCATCACCTCATTTTGTGAGTTATGTTTGTTCCACTTTTTCTTTTGCTCCTTCCCCCCATCCCACCTTTTCTTTCTATTTTTAGTTAATTGAATTTTTGTTTATCTCATTCCATTTTTCTCTCTACCAATCTGGAAATTATACATTCTCTTTTCTTTTACTAATCACTATAGAAATGTTAGCATGCATATTTTAAAATCTAGAATTAATTTAATTGCTTACGCTTCTTCTCATAGATATCTTTCTTCCTCTCCAAATGTCTCATGATAAGGAGATTCCCTGACAACAAAGACTCCCTGGGATTAGTAGCATCTACAAGGTAGCATTTCTTTAATTTACTCATTCACGCATTCAGCAGATGTTTACTGAGGACCCTCAAAGCTAGGTCTAGGATTAAAAGGATGAATAAATCTTGGTTTCAGTCCTTAAGACCACCCCTTTTTCTTTTTTCCTACCGGAGTAATTAGGAACTCGTTGAAGACTGCATATCTTTCTTACATCCTAAAACCATGTTTTCAGCCAGGTTGTCACATGGTTCCAGTGGTGTCAGGGTTGCAGGCCTATAACAATTCTGGCCATGCTTCCCTTGCAACATGGGCCTTTGCTACCCTTGACTCTTGGTGACTAATGACAGTTGTCACGCTTGGCCGCCATCCTTCCATTATGGGAGATGCTCCTGCAATAGCCACTTGTCACGTTTCTCTCATCTGATCACAGACCCCTTACCTCTGTGTTTGCCCTCCAGTTTTGCTCCTCATCTGTCCACATAGGACACACCTATAAAATGGAGTGAACATCCCTGTCTAATTTCCCTGCGTAGATTCCCTACATGGATCTCTCTAGTCTTCATCATTTATGTGAGCCCCTTGCCAGCTTGACTTTCCTCTATGAATCGCAGTGGTTTTGAAAAATAGGATTATGTGTTCCACTCCTCTGCTCAGTCACCTCTTCTTTCATGCTTCCCTGGGCTCATCATTTATCTTCCTATCTCTCTGGTCACTGCCGCGCAGCCTGGACTTCAGCCAGGCCCACATCTCTCCCATCGCAGCACCTGTTCTTTCTTCTCTTCCTTCCACTGCTGAGCCTTCCGATCTTTGTCCAAAATTAGCTCTAATTTTTAAACAAGATCGTCCCAGTGGAAACATTTTCTCTGTTGTCAGAGGTTGGGAGAAATCAGCAGGTACAATAGTAATAGTTGCTATATATGGGTCTTTTATTAGTTGTATTTGTAATTCAAGGCTGCCTATATTTAAAAACAGTACAACTTGTACTGTAAGTCTGATGAGCAGGAAGGAGGAGAAATTGGAGCTTGAGAAACAATTTAAAACTGATGAACAAGTAATTGCTGAAAAGCCGCATATAGTTTGCCCATTTTCCTCTGCCCTTTGGAAAATCCTCTGACCATTAGTTCTGACTGTCAGCGTGCAGTCCTGTAAAGTTTTCATTTCAGTCCCGCAGCACTTCTCCAGTAGGGTGGCAGCTGACCCACTCCCAGTGAAAGCATTGTGAAACCATTGTGACTGTCTTGGGAGTGTCAGGTCGCACTGGTAGATGCAGATGGCTGGACTGCGTGTTGTCATGATGCTCTATGCATTGTCGGTGGGGAGTAAATCTTTCACGGAGTCCTCAGTGGTTTATGCGTTGTTTAGGACCCTGATGTCCAATGTGCTTGTCCAACTTTTTCTTTATAGCTTGGCACAGATCTCATTAGTATTATTGACCTCTTAACTACTTTAAACAGCTTTGGGTGGATTTCAGAACGTGGAATTTGATCTATTTTGCACTAAATAAAAATTTTAAATTTATGTGTTTAACTTCTAGCCATGATTACTGTATTGGTCAGATACCTTTAATGCTTTTTTTTTAAAAAAAATGCCAATATTTGACATCAATGTTCTCATAAAATAAATTAATGATTCTTCATAATTGCTTTTCCAGTGCTTTTCCCATGTGACTCTTGTCAATAGTTTTCCCTCCAAAATTGTTTGAGTAGTGGCTGTCATGATTCTTGTGAACTGGCAATTATGTCAAAACAATTTAATCAGTGCTTGAGCTGTGCTGGCATTGCTCTTGTAAGACCATTTTTCAGTATGACATCCCTCTAAGCGTTGGTTAAATAATTAGACATACAAACACTTTTTCTACAAGGACCCTCAGGAGCACTCTTAGACATTCAGATCCTTAGGAGCGAAGCCTATGCACCACTGTAAGTGCCAGAACACCCGGTGAAGCAAAGTCAGAAAACTTTTAGCAAGGGTGGATAAGAGTCAGAGCTCTCTGTCCTCAGGAAACATTCCTGCGATGTCATAGTCAGCTTGCATACATAATTAATCAAGGAGGAGCTCATTGGGATTTTGATTGACATCAGGCACCATTCCAGCATTGCATGTTGAAGGGTCACTATTTATTTATGGAACACATGTGATTATCCTTCAGCCCACAGTCATTGTAGAAAACGTGTTTCTACTGCAACCTGCAACTAGTAGGTGCTGTAAGAAAGTGACTGCATAAAAAGTAAGTGCTAGATTTTAAAGTTGTGATTACATGGATAATAAAAATCAAAGCATCCTCTTTCAGATATGTCCATTTGATTTATGAGGAAGCTAATAATGCGAAAGTAAAGACATTAATGGTTCCAAAGACTCTTGTGTTCAGACCTTTGCAGGAAAACAAATATAAGAGTAAGTAAAGGAATTGTTCTGTTGTTTAGGTGAGATATGAATGAGAACAGAAAGTCTTAAAATCTCAAGACATTTCAAAGGAGGCCCCTGTCACTTCTGTTCATGCCCTTTCCGGTTCTCTTGTTCAATCAGCTTTGGTATGATGGTTACTAAATACAAAACATACCCTTTTTTTTTTTTTTTTTTTAAAGGCATTTCCTGGTGTCCTCCTGTGCTCTCTGCTGTGGTTGCCCCTTCCTGTCGCCTCTCAAAACCTCCAAGTCCTCGTTGACAAAGGGGATTCATGTCTCCCTCATAGGACATGGTGGGAATGCTATCCTGTGTATACGTCTATGTGCAGGCATAACTGTATAAGTAGATCTTCCCACTGTGTTACAGAACTTGGCCCCTCCATTTTTGGATAACTGCCAGAGCCATCAAGACACGACCTCTGATCAAATCAGTTATACCACCCACCAGGCTTCACTTTCTTGAGTCACATTGAAATATTACTCACTCCCCTGTGCATAGAAACTCCCAGTGTCTAAAGCACTGGGTGGTTATGACCCCCACCAGTGAACTTTGTCCCACCTCTCCTTGTAGCCCCTTGTTCAGTAATAAAAATCTTTCACTTAGGTCAGTTCATCTCCCTTTCCCTAATTCCCATACCTCTGTCTTTGTTGCAGGCGTCACTTGCCTCTGCTTGGAGCCCATTCCTGTCTCCCTCTACCTTTCCAGGTCCTTCTAGTTGGTTCTAGGAGGACCACCACGAGTTTCATCTCCATGAAGCCTTCTCCCACCCAACCATCACGCCCACACTGATCTGTCCTTTTTCCAAACCTTTACTACATGTGAGAGTCCATGCTGAATAATATAGCCTCTGTTTATTTACTGCTCTGTACCATTTGCTGTCTATTTCACAAGCCTTACGACTGGATTGTGTCTTCGCTAGGACGAGGCCAGCTATTCTTTGGGGTGGTCTCTGCAGTGTCCAGCGCTATGCTTAGCATCTAGTAGGCATGGTGGTTGACTGTTCAGGGCAAGGAAATCTTTACAGGACTATCTTATGATATGTCAACATAGGCCAGTGATGCCGAAGTTTAATAACCAGTCATTATAATTTCATGGTTTTGAAAATCATAAGAACCAGGTGGTGGGCATCTTCATGGTGGTGGTAAGAGTAATCAGCATTTTTATCATAATAGCAACTGACATTGGTTGACCATCAGCCATGGGCCAGGTACTGGGCTAAGCACTGCGGTGCATTGTCTCATTTGAAGCTTGCCACACCCTCCCCACGCATACGCCTTCACTATAGACAAGAGGAAACTGATGCTTAGAGCATTCAAGTTCATGGAAGGTGAACAGGACAGCTGACTCCAAGGCTCATGCTACCTTCTGAGTATAGCAAGGAAGTAGAATCTCTCTCATCATCTCTCCCGTACTTTGGGCCTGTAAAACCTGAAGGAGTGGAGAAGACGAGGCGATTGGAACAGGGATTCTATGTACATCACATGCCCAGAAAGCTTACAACTTTCTCCTAATTGCAAATGGCAGGTCACAATTTCCCAAAATATAAAGAAATGGTGAAATGTTGGAAATTAAGTTTATTGACTGCATGATAATATGGTATTGTTGTAAGAACTTTCATCTTGTAAATAGTCCTTGTTTTATGTGTTTTGTGTGTACAGTTTTCACTTTATTTGGGAGTGTTGAGAGTCAGACTCCAGTGTAGATTTGCTACAGTTAACACTGAAGAGGCATGGTGGAAGAAGGCTAAAGAGAGCAAAGTGGATTTGTCCCTTGACACTGACCACCAGTGGGATGCCGTACTGCACATAAAACATTGTAATACCTTTTTGCAGTAAGTGCAATATGTGTGATCAAGTAAAGGAGCAGTGGAAAAGAGACGTTGAAATTATTTGTCAATGTTTGGTATGTAGAAATAAACATATTTCAAAAAGTCAGTCTCCCAATTATACAAACTTTCAGAATCTAATTAAAATCCTTTAGGGTAAAGACAAAGCTTAAAGTGATCAAGATTTTTAAAGGCTTATTGTTTTTTGTGCATATATGTGTGTTCATTTGTGTTTTTGTGTTGAAAGTTCTCTTGGCATGGGGAACTGGAAAGGATTCTACTGATCATCAAAGGCATGCTATTAGAAGAACTACAGCTTTTAAAATACCTTCTGTTTCTAGCACAATAAGTGCTTGCAAAGTCTTCAGATAACAGTGATTTCAATGGAAAAGCCAATATATTTTGTGTGCCTATAATTTAACATGAGTAGGAGGAAAAGTAGGATAGGAAAAAAAAACGAACTGTGGAAAAACATGAGCATGTCTGCATAGAGGATTTTGGTTTTTCAGTATATAATATTTCATGTTGGTATTCTGAATGGGTGGCATACGCTGTGTCTTTAGCTCCTTTTTCTGGCCAGCCCCCTGTATCTGCTTCCCAGTCCATACCCCAAATATAGTCTAAGAAACTGGCTAATCAACCTCTAATGGATCTAATGTAAAAGAAAGGCCTGGAGTCTTTGTAAAGAAAATATTTATATAGCAGCCAAAGTTTCCTGAAAATTTTTATTTGGGAAGCAACGCAAAAAACAAAGGCATCTCATATCTTCTGGGCTGAACTTCTGTAATATTTTACAGGAACTCATTTAACTTGAGTGCATAGTTCTATTGAAAGAAGGTGTAGGATAAAAAGGTAGAGCTGAAATGTATATCTTTGGTGTCCTTGAAGATCTGATCAACTGCCAAACTTTCCTAAGCTTCTGCAAAACGGAAAGAGGCACAAGCAGAAAGCTAAATTATACATGAAATCACTAAACCTCAGCCTTCTCTCCTGATTGAGGGATTGCTGCAGTCATCAGTGAGAGCAGAGGCAAAATGAAAAAATAAATAAATGAAAAACCTGATCACATTATACATTTTAGTGGAAATGTAATTGCTTATAAGTTCATTTCAAGTTTTTGGGTATGTGCAAATTGCATGTAGCTGCTGAAAATATGAAAGGGGCCATGCCTCCCAGCATCCTGTGAACCCTGACTGTGACCCTCACATGGGAGGGTGCAGGAGGGAAGGAGGAGGCTCACCACTGATGCTGGTGTCTAACCCTGCATGTCCTGATTGGCCCCAAACTCTCCTATCTATTGAAATTTTCGCTCTTTTTCTTGACATGGTTCTCCACCTGGAGTTGCATTTATGTAGCTAACTCACACCATTTACTTTTTTCAAAGTGGTTTTGTAACTGCCTCCTTTGAAAGCAACTGTAAATAGACAAACTCTTTGGGAAGGTTGTGAAATCCCCTTTTTCAAAGGTCAGATATCCTGGAAAATATTCTCGTCTGTCAAGGATGATCTAAATGTGAGCATTTTGAAAAGATGACAATGCAATAATGACCTCTCTTGAGGTCATCTTCTACCGCTAGGAATGTGAAATGGAAAAGGCATGAAATCAGCATACGTGCAAGACTTCATAGCTTTGAGGCTTGACATAGCAGGCAGAGCAAGAAAGCAGGAAGACCCTTTTTTTGACCCTTAATTAATTGCCCGGACTCTGCAGATTGCTGCTGGCTTTACAGATCCCCATATAGTTCCTAATTAATTCTAGCTACCAGAGTTGCCCACACTATATCATTACAAAGGAAGCCCTAGCTGAGGAGTGGGTTCATAGCCATGGTAAGCCCACGGACCACATTTCCTTTCTTTTGATACTGTGTCTTGAAGGCTATGGCTGTGGGTTGTGTCTGCCTCTGCGAGTGGGTCTGTTTTGTCAACACATCACAGGTCTGTAGTATTGAAACAGAATGTCTCCCTGCTGCATGAACTATGGCTTGAGTAAGAATTCAGTGATAGTAACACCTTAAAAAAATTAACAATATGAATGTTCAGTATGGAAAAGGTGTTCAGAGAAGCAGAAATTCTGTGTGTATATCCAGCCAAGCGCTGAATGTTAGGCTGCAGAAGGAGAACTGCATCTGCCAGAGCCAGGTTTTCTCAGTTTCCGGCACTCAGATGGCGCATTCCCACAAGACATCCCATTGGCTTACTTACTCCAGTGCTCTGCTCGCCAACCAGCGTCAGCATCAGCACAACGACTCGGCTTTCCGGGCAGTGCCACTCCATACAGCACCATGGGCATAGCGGACTCTTGGAAATACCACCATTTTAAATCAGTGCGTTAGAATCCTGGGTTACACACTGGAGTCACTTCAGTTTTGTACCTGTGCTTCCATGACTGGGAAGGATTAATCTCTAAGTGCTAAGTGTATTTGTTTGCTAGAGCTGCCACTAGGGGGAGACACTAGGGGGCTCACACAACGGATATCTATTTTCTCACAGTTCTGGAGGCCAGAAGTCCATGATGAAGTCCATGGGCACCTTGATGAGTGAGTTTCCTCTGAGGCCTCTTTCCTTGGCTTGCAGATGGCTGCCCTCTTGGTGCTGCTTCATATGGTCATCCCTCTGTGCAAATCTCCTCTTATAAGGACACTAGTCGTTTTGTATTAGGGCCACCCATGTGACTTCATTTAACTTAGTTACTTCTTGAATGGCCTTATCTCCAAATACAATCACATTCTGAGGCACTAGGGGTTAAGGCTTCAACATATGAATTGGTGGGGGCGGGGTGGAGATCAGCTCTTAACACTAAGATTATTGTATTTCATATTCAGAAAGACTGAGAGATCGTACAATTTGAGACCCAACCAAGGGGCTTTCCCTGAGAGGTTGGGCCAGCCAATCCTCTGGCAGCTCCTTCCATCAGCCTCGTTGGTGTGTTCACTGTACATCATAACCTGAGCTGTCTGATATGGTAGCTACTAGCCACATGTGGCTATTTAAATCTAAATTAATTTAAGTTAAATAAAATTTAAGATTCACTTCCTCAGTCACCCCAGCCTCATTGCAAGTGCTTAATAGCCACACGTGGCCAGTGACCATCATATTGGATAGCACAGATATAGAACATTTCCGTCATTGTAGAACTGCCATTACCTGTCATGTTCAATGGCTGTGGCAGTCATTAAGGTAATCCCTGAAACAAGTGTCTTTCAGCTGTGTGCTTTGGTAGCTCTCTGCTCTGCAAGTTACAAGTGGGGATGTGGGCCCTCTTTTCAGTCAACACATAATCGAATTGTGGTGATAAAAATAACATAAAATATTACATATCAGATCTGTGAAAAAAACCCAAGTGGCACATACTAATAGCTACAATAGAATTTTGGAGGAAAAAAAGATCAATGGAAACTGGAGAAGAAAATGCATGGAAGAGGTGGGGTTGAGTGAGTTATAGTGTTTAGGTCAACTTTTCAAGGCAAGGGAAGGAAGGGCCCCCTGCTAGAGCAGCATCGGGTCCCTCATAAATTGGAACATAGACAGGCATAGAAGACAACTCTCATTATGCCCTTCATCTTGAACCTATCTTAATCTTGATGCTTTCGTTCTCTCCTTTTTACTTCTTAGCTTCTCTTGTTCCTTTCTCAGCCTTTCCTGTTCATTCATTGGTACCACCTTGGGCTCTTGTGCATCCTAGCAGATCCACAAAGATTTCCTTCTTTCTACTGTCTGCCTCTAGAACTATTTTTTTCCTGCTCTCCTCCTCAATCTGCAGTTGGATGCTTGTTGCAGGATTACCTTCATGACTACCAAATCACTTGGGCATGGCTCCTCCTATAAGGACAGAAGTCTGCACTATCCAGTACGATGGCCACTAGCCACTTGTGCTGTTGAGCACTTCCAGTGTACTAGGGTGACTGAGCAGCTGAGCATCAGAGCTGGAATGGGTTGTTTAGGGAGCTTGAATGAGCCATAAACTGAGAATCAGCAACTTCTTTTGCCTCAGCCCTTTTAGCATTCAGTAACACTAGGTAACCTCTCTAATTAATGGGATTAATACCATTGTTTTGTTTTCATTGTATTTACTTTTTCTGTTATCTTTACCTGTGGTGTTTTGGCTTTCCGTTTACCATAATGATAGGAAATTTCATTTACAAATAAGTGTATTTAAATCCTTAAATAAATTAGAGGGAAGTTGTGAGAATAAGGGAAGTGGTGGAGGTGGTTCACAAATGATTACACTTTGGGCGGAACTTGTGGTTGCCGCTGACCCCTCTCCCCACATCACTTGCCTTCGGGAGTTCTTGTTTCATCTTTCCCTTTGCCTACTCGCCACTTCCACTCCCAAAGCATCCTTGTAAGACGATAATGGTTTGTAGGGAGTACATTCAGATGAGGAAGGCTTTCCGCCCAAGGTCTGTGGTAAGATGACTTTTACCAGTAATGTTTGATCTGTGTGAGAGCTGAATTGGTTCTTTCAGGGTTTCCCACAGAGGCTGTGAGTAGCTCTGTCTTTATGGAGGGGTGATTAGCAACACGTAGAAACTTCCACATGCCAGGATGTCTGTTCTGCGCCTGGCGCCGGCTTGTTGTTTTGACTTTGTTTAGAATCTCCTCCTCACACCCAGAGACTAAGGCTGAGAGCCAAGACTTTCCTCACAAGAAGGAGTCGGTCACCTCTAAAGTGACGGTTTCCACAACCTTCAATAAGCAATGATGTTTGGCTACATCAGTCAATAAAGGAGAGCAGCTATGACTCTAATTTAATAATGGGTTATAATTTTCAATAAAAATGTTTGCTTTTAAGAGTAGAAATTGAACTTTTGGACAGAGTAAATTGAGATTCAATGATTCTTCACTAAACTGTTTGAAAAGGTATTTCTAACCTTGATTTCCAAATTTCTAAAATAATTCTCCCTTCTAAATTTTTATCTTTAATCACCCTGACTTAGGTACTGCAAGAAGAGCCTGGGAATTGTGCTGATAGGTTTTATAAATTAATAGATGTCAAAAAGAGAGTCACAAATCTCTCATTAAAATTCCTTTTTCTGCTACACTTATTCATTTCCAAGCCTGTCATGTCTAAAAAAGTATCCTTAGATTTTCAGTTACATTTGGTGAAGCTTATGTGCTGTGATTTCTGAGGTGAAGACATTTTAAAACTCACAGTTCTCCAAGAAATACCATGGAAAGAATGTTTGATCTTTTTGTTAACAAGGGCAAGAACAAAACAACAATCACGCCGCTTCTAAATACTGTATAGAATCAGTGCAGGAAAAATATAGAGCCACTAGAGGAAACAATTGAGAAGGATTATTGTCAGCGAAACAGTAACAAACAATGGCAGCAGGGTCAGTTAGGATTTATTGGCCTCAAAGGCTCAAGCTTTGGTCTTAGAACGAGGACAGTAATTGCTAGCCCTGATGGAGCGCTTGCTGTGCACCAGGTGTGTTGCACGTGCTGAGTCCCGTGGTCCCTGTGACCACCATGCTGTCTGTAGGGAGACCTGCTAGGCTTTCAAACAGCAAAGTGGCAGGTGCCCAGGTGTGTTTTTAAAAGCTCACTCTGGGTGAAGTGCCTGAACTGGAGGGGGGTGAAGCAACCAGAGAGGAGGCTACTGCAATAATGCAGGCAAGAGGTAAGGAGGAGCTCCACTTTTCTGGCTGCTCTCAGAAGGAAAGGAGCAGCTAGATTTCTGTAAAAACATCCATCTGTTCTCGAGATGTTTTAGGGAGGCCTTTTTCCGAAGAAGGACCCTTGCTTGTCTCTGAAGATCTGGGCACCAGCTCACTGACAAGTCACTCTTTCAAGGCAGGTGCAGAGGTGGAGAAAATTACAGTTCTCTGGTGGTATTAACATCTCAAACCCTGGCAAGATCTGCATCTGAAGGGAAATGAAAATTGCTCTGTCTGAAATGTGGGTGGTGATCCTGGAGGTGGGACTCAAACCAGAGTGATTTAGAGAAACTACAAAACAAGTGAATCAGATACTTTCACCTGCCTTTAAAGCAGGGCAGTCCTCTTTCTGGTGCCATCTGTGACAAGCTGCTTATTGACGTCACTGTTTTGACAGCCCATCCAATTGCTGTGGCCTCCGTGGAGTTGCCAGGGCAATACAGTAAGAACAGGGCCGGGTCCAAGTTGCAGAATCTTTGCAAAATTGATCTCATCATGTCCACTGTGATCAAGAGACAGGCAATGCCTAACTCACAAAAGTAAACTTTGACCAAGTTTTGTATAATGAATATAAACACTGCTAATAAGTCCCTTGCAGTGCAGCCCCTCCACTACCCCAGTCCTCATTGCGTAAGAAGCAGCAGACACGCTACGAGGACCATCTAGAAGGATAAGTTTGCAAATGTAGCCTTTGAGTTTCAAACTGAGGAATATTCTTGTGATGGGCCCTTGGAAGCCTCCTTCAACGACAAGTGCCAGGGAGCCAGGGACTCCTTGAGACTCTTAGCTGCCTCTGCAGCATCAGTGGGTGAGAACTTCATCACATGTGTAGGCAGACAGAGGCTTCCAGCCCTGAGAAGGCTTCCTAGATGAGGGGGCGCTGGTAACTGCTGAGAAAAGGGGATCTTCGTCATTAAGCTCTCTTCTAGGGAACAAAGGGAAGACGAATGCAGGCCTAGGAAGTGTGGAATATTCCTGAACAGCTACGCTCTGCCTCTTAGAAGTAATACTCGACCAGAACTCACCCCAGTTATATCAAGATAGCCCCCTTTTTAAAGCCACATCACTGTGCATCAGTCTCCATAATTCCAGGGCATGTTGGCCTTGTCCGTGGAATGTTCAGAAACAGTGTATGCTCTGCAGTTACTGTTTTCACCACTTTTTACTCTGTCATTCAGGTGAAGAGTATTTTTTTCTCTCCAGCCACTTGATCAGTGGTTTTCAAATATTTTCTGCTTCGATACGCTTGAGGAAGAGGTCACATTGTTAGTGGGAGCTTATGACTGCAGTGAGTCTGAAGGTGGGAAGAAAGGGAGCTTTGAAATGGGGCAAATTTAAAGAAAAGCAGGTAGATTGAGGGCTCCTCGAGGGTGCACATGGCTTCATGTCCCCCAGAAAATTACTATGCAGATGGTAACAGGGCTATTTGCAATGGAACAAACTTATTCTATAAAAAGTGGGAACTAGAAATGCCTTGGTGGCTCACGACCCACAGCAAGGGTGACTTGAGACAGCCACGTGCACAGTGCGATGCAGTGGGCACAAAGCTGTGTATTCTCGGCCAACTCAGTGCCAGGAGCACTGAGTTCAGAGCCAGATGGCCTCGGGTCCAGGTCCCTACTTCTGCTTACTGGCTGCATGATCTCAGGCAAAATTCCTTATCTGTGCAGTAGGAATAAAAATACTTACCTGAGAGAGCTTCGAACACCACATAAGCATATATTTTTCAACAGAAAGTATATGACATTGCTGTGAAAAGTCACTCATTTGGGGTAATCTTCAACAGAATAAAAAACATGTCCTAGAGCTCAGCCAAATGTCAGAGGGGAGAGTTTCTGGGCACTAGAATATCATATAAATTTTTTAGGCTGCAAACCTCAATTCTTTTATCAAAAGAGAAAGAGATGTTAGGTAGAGGAAGGCCATATGACAACTATTGCCAAGATCATCACCTGCCTGAATCTTGCAAATAGAAAAATTCTGCAAAACTTGGAATTTATTGAGTTGCAATAAAACATGGCCATTTGAAGTGCTGAGATCAATCAGCAACTTCTTCAAGAGTATCAAGGAGTATTCACATTCAGATTTCAGTTTGTTTAGAATAACACAGTTCCTGTGTCTAGATTCTTGTTTTCATCCAGTCTTGACCTCTTTTGCCCTTAAAGCATCACATGCTCCCTTTGGCCACCCCGATCCAGGGCATTGGATAATGACAGTGACTGGTGACCAGTGCTGCCACTGGGCCTGAGCTTCTGGGGCCATCTTCCCACTGGCACTCCACTCCATGGCCTGTCATGCAATGTTAGGTGTCTTCAGTTGGTTCACTGTGATAGCAATTAGTAGTTTATATGGACCTGGTAAAATGTGGCACTTGGAAGAACCAGAAAAGTATGGGCCGAAAACAAAGAAGGTTCAGAGATATTGCATGCCCCAGTGAGTTCATCTTCCCTCTTTCAGGGTGATGATTTTAGTCATTTTATGTGCACGGTTTTATTCATATGAGAAAGGGAGGAAAAATTCGATTTCAGAAGCTTCTAAAACCACTTGACCCTGCACTGCCTGAAAACACACTGTGCGTTATGTACAGCCTTGACCTGCATCCCTTTCTTCTTGGCAGCTTTTCTGTTGAATAGCATTTTTTTTTCCTCCTTTTTTAATATCTGGGAGCTGTGGCATTTTTAACAGACTGCATCATTTTGAAGTAATGTTCTCTTGAGGCAGGCAACTGAGATGTATAATTATATCCTGTGGAAAATGATGGTGGTATGAAGGGTGGGGAGGAGGTTATTGAATCACAAAAACATGTTTCCTATTTAGAAAAAAATGGCTGCGTGCAGGATGTTCAATTTCCTCCTGCTCTGTGCCCATGGAGAGTGCAGCATCTTGGAGTGGGGAGGTCATTGGTATTCACTGGAGCGTGCCTGGTTTCATTTTACTGTTGCAGAGACTTGTTACTCTTTCCGAGTGGTTCCCAGGTTTGCTGCCTTTTCTCAGTATAGGTGATCTGAGGTAGTCAGAGGAACCACTTTACTTACATTGTAAGTAGAGTCAAAGCGTAAGTATATTTATGAAAACTCTGACAGAAGGTGCAGTGAGACCATTAACTTAAATCCCCAAAATACATAAAGTGTTTTTTTCATAATAAAAAGTCCACAGTTGGTGTGTTAACTTGTATCGGCATATTAAAAATCTGCTGTAGGCACTAAAATATTGCCTAAACGTGCATGTTGTATTTAAAATTCCTCCTATAAATAGTGTACTGGGAGCGTGGGCCATCGTCTGTCCCCCAAGCCTGCTCCGAGGGTGGGATGCCATCCATCCGTTGCTACAGGCTGATTGTGGCCGCTCTTCCCTTCGCCATGGCGTCGGCGGCTCTCTCTCGTTGGGCCAGTGTTTCAAAGGAGTGCCTGTGCTTTGGCTGAATTTGATTTAGTGAACCTGCTGGTAACTTTTGTTAAGCAAAAACTATGAGGTGAGAACTTGAGGAGGAGTTGGAGGTTGTACTTAAACTTGAACGTCAGGGTTTGCCTAGGGTATAGGGAAATGTAGGGGCAGGTGAGCAGAGAAGCCAGTCATGGGCATGTGCTCAGGAATCCTGAGTCCTTCGAGGAACAGAGTCCCTCTTTCTCAGCACTGGGAAGATTCAAAACCTAGTTGGCTTTACTTCCAACAAATGTGATAGGAACAGCGCTTCGCTAGATACCACGCAAATTATGTGATTACGTACTTCCCAAGAATATTGCTTCAGAGTAGAATTCTTCTCAAAGCATTCAGTAACTCCATTTGTGTAATTTCAAAGGAACACATATAATTTCTGACCTTCTTGAAGATAAAAAAGATAGCTAAAGAACTTTTTGTTCTTGCCCAAAGAAAAATGCACAGGAGAAAAATCATATAGAATGTGCATTGATTTGCTTAATTTATTAAAAGATATTTAAAAGCCAAAAAGTATGTGAAATAGGACATAGTGGAATGATTACATAGCAAAATTACTTAATTTTCCTTAGGCATATTTTGCTGGTGAGTTTTTTAGTGACTATCTGTCCATCTCATGGTGTGCAAAAAACGGAAACGAGTAGTCAGAGAAGGCTCAGTTTCTCCAGAAACAAGGGATGGAGGAAGCATGTCTCTTGCCTTGGAAGTCACATGTGTATGCCAGTCCTCACTGTGGACCAGACAGGAGACAGTATTCTACAGCACTGATGACCTGTGTTCCTGCCCTGGTTATAGTTCTTGCTTAGAATTCCCAAGCCAGGAAAGTAACCAATATATGTGAAAGACCTATATATCATGTCACAGTTTCTCTGACTGCTCAGTGGCTCTAGAGCTCTAGATAAAGTTTTATTTTCTAACTAGAAATTTAAACAATTGACTTTTGTCCTACTTCAGGCATAAGAGGGAGTCAAGTCTAAGGTAAATATTTTCTCGGGTATTTTGAAATTGTATGCTGACAAAAAGACATAACATTTAAAACTGGATCCCTCTTAGAAGGTAAAAAATATAATAATCACCATAAGAAAAAAGAAACAAAAGCCAGGTTAGCCAATCCAGAAAGCCCTTCCTTCCTCTCTCTGGGCTCCACATAGGTATATTACTTATTTTCCAAGCCAAGGATAAGGACACATGGTCTTAACAATGCAAATGTGTTCATGGGGAGATTGGCAAATAATTGGAGGCAGGGCTATTCCAGAAAATACAAGACCCGGTCGACATATCCGTAGGGAGTCAGAACAGTATGGATGGCACTAGTCATCTGATCTTTTTCTTGGAACGGCTCTTTTTTGTTTTCTTTTGCTTTTGTTTAAGAAAAAATGCATTTAACCACTTAAAGTGATTCACGTCATTCCTGGATAGAGAGTTGGGGAGGCATGGCGAGAACTCCCCTCCTGCTATTGCCTTGCTGCAGTTGCTTCCCTGCAATGATCACATTGTCCTATGAGATAAGAAGATGTCCTATTTTGTAAAAGTGATCCCCAGTGAAACAAAGTTTGCTTGACATCTTTTATATTCCTTGTGGTAAACATCATTTAGAGACAAGGAGGTGCACTCGAGACATGGAAAGCAGTTACTGGCCATGTGTTTTTAAGTAGATTTAACACAGTTTCCCCTTCAAAGTCCTTCTCAGGGTGGAGGTGGTACGGAAAGACCAGTGGACTGAGTCTGAAATGTGAAGGTCTGACCCAGGGTGGTGTCTTATGAGCTGGCTGTAGTCTTTTCTCATGTCCCTTGGCTGTAAAGCAGGGAGGCCGTCCGCTCTCCTGAGGACTCGTTCATTCTGCAAGCACGTGCTGACGCCCACCATGATCAGTGCCCTTATGAAAACATGCTGGGAACTTCTCATAGTGCTCAAATGTAAGGAGGGCGGCTATTGTTGCGTTGCTGATGCGTGTCTGTTTCCTGGTCACCAGTTAAATGAAAACAATCAAATTAAAATAGCTGTTTTTAAAAGCAAGGGCTATTGGAAGTCCTATGATTACCACAAATGCTAAAGAAACACAGCTGTGATGTGAGTGCCATCCGGCACAGGAGAGCATATGTTTGTCAAGAGTGGAAGGGACTTGTGTGGCTCAGTGCGGATTTGTCTGAGGTGACCTAGGAGCATTTTCTTTTACTAGTTGAACAAATGCCTCTTCCCCTAATCCACTGTTGACCCCTCTCTCCTCTCTGTTTCTTTTGCTCTCTCACCCTGTGGCAATGTTAACTAGTAACCATGGATCTACTGGAAGACATCAAGGTCTCCCTCAAAGACAGTTTCCTTCTTCATCTTCCTACAAAAAAACAAAATCTGAAAACTTTTAGATAGGTGGAAAAGGCAGAGGGAAATGAAATTGGTAATTACATCACGACAAACTCAAAGTAAAATTAAATTGTTATAAGGGAAGTCAAATAATAGTTATTACTCAACCATAAAATAATTGTCATTCATAGAGTAACAAAAACACTCTTCAGAAAAGGAGTGTGACTTTAAAATCCCTGAAGCTATTTTTAAATGCCTTTTTTATAGCAGAATAGAAGTTATATGTTTGAATAAATCCCCTGATCATATAAAGGTGTTGTTCTACGTGGAATTAACTGGTGATTTCTACTGCTAGTATTTCTAGTGACTTCATTTATTAATAATCTGAAAGTGTTTTTACCTGCGTTTGTCCTACATCATACAGTATTTTACCCTTTGGTTAGCAATGTATATTGTGAATCTGTTAATACAGATATAGGTATATAATACACCTGATCCTGGTCTGCCCCCATGTTTTCTTCAAGATCATAATATAATGTAAAAAGTATTATGATGATAAGGTGTCAAAGATGATCATGACTAAGGTACCAGAAATTAAGACGGGCAATTTAAAACTCTAGCTCTTATGTTTGCAGTGTTATCCTTTCACTCCTGCATGTGATAAAATGGTGTGTTCTCCTGCTATTTTGGTGCATGGAAGTACTGGTGCCAGTGGGACAGAGCTGGGACAGAGTGTTTTCTAGCCAGGCTCTGATGAGGGCTGAGCTGTGCGGTAACAGCAGTATCAACACATGGCAGGTCACAAACAGGGTGTGTACTTCACAAACTGGCAGAATGAAATCTGCAAATTGTACACATGCAGGCTCTCCAAGTATCTGAACCCCTCACACACTTAAGCTGCAGAAGTAAAGCTTTATTTTTGAGATCAAAGCCAAACAGACTGTCACCAAACACCACAATGGCTCATTTATTCAATAACTAATTATCAGATTCCTACCATGAGGCATAGCCTCTGCACAAACAAAACTGATGACACGCAGTCCCAGCCCTCAGAGGGTCCACAGTCTGGTGGCAGAAACGGTAGAAGGTGGCGAGCATCGTCCTCTGTGTGGTCAGGTCTATGTGACATGCGGGTGGCTGGGGCTCGCTGTGGGGTCTGTGAGCAGGTGTCCTACATCCTGCAGCAGGGCCAAGCAGCAGTTTAACTAACAAGGCAGGACTGGACGCATAAAGAGGAATGATAAGTATGTCCTGTTGAACCACAGACTAATCACTGGATATTGGTAATTGGTGGAAATGGCCAAGATGACCAAACACCATAGGTGGGATGGAGATTAGGGCCCTTATGCCTTATTCCTTCTCTTTCCTCTTCTTTCCCAATTGGTGCCAAGAAGTATGAGTAGCTGCGGCAAAGACAGGAAATCAGTCTTCCTGAGTGCTTCTTGCTCCGGGCCGTGTTCCCATTTCTTCCGTGTAGAGTTGACTGCGTGAAGATAAAATGGAACACAGACTGAAGTGGAACTGAAAGTCAGTCCCAGATTTTTTTTTCACTTGTCAGCTGATAGCAGAGTAAATTTTCATTATAACCTGAACAGAAAAAATATATATCTGACTAATCACATGAGGATTAAAGACCCTGGGCAGAATAATGCCAAATCCTTAAATAAATGGACATCTAAGATACATTAAAAATGAAGAGAAAACTCTGGCAGAATTTATTACAGGATTTTAGCCTTGAAGTCATGAAGTCTTAGCTTACCTACTTTCACAGTTTTAACCAAAAATAATCTTCTTTCAGTTAGCAATTGGGAAGAAAAATATCTTTATACCTCTTAGGAGAATATTGAAAAATGGTAATATAATTAAAAAATTGAGAGAAATGTCATCTTTTTCTGCATTAAATATTCAAGTAGGATAGGGATGAACACTCAACCATTTTTAATGGATTGTACAGATAAATTGTGGGTCACTCTTCAGCCCTCATCCATAGTTGTAACATATTACCTAAAGGAAAACAAAAAGATAAATGAAATATTTAAGATGTAAACTAGTTTAATAATCCTTTATCCCATTCCTGTGAACATTCTTTTCCTTTCTGCTCTTTGTACATTTTTTAAGAACATCCTCCATCGTTAAGATCTCTGTGTTTACTGCACCAAATTGTCATTCTTAGTGTCAGTTTCCTCTTTCTTCCAGAGCTTCTTTGAAGGGCAGTCTGCACCGTGGGACTCTGCTAAGAAGGATGAGAACAGAATGAAGAACAGATACGGGAATATCATTGCATGTAAGTGTTGACAGTAATTGCACTGTGGTATAACTTTGTTTTTGCATTTACTAAGATTGACCACCAGCCTCATGCAGTGAGAATTTACAGTGCAATTACTTCCTTCATCCTGCTGGAAAAGCTGGTGTTATGCTCCTATTAAGGAAAGCAAAAACTACCTAAATACCCCCTCTATGTCAATGTGTCTTGCTGTGGGGCTAGTTTTACTTTTAGATTTAAGGTTTGGGTAACATAGGTAATGTTAAAATGCTGAAAAAGAAAATGCATTTTAGAAGGAGTAAACATAACAGTCCTAATGTTTCCCAGCTGCCACATGAGAATAAATAGAAATAACGATGCACAGCATGCCTTAATGCGAGGAGCACAGGGTTCTCAGTAAACACGAACTCATTCATCCTCCAGACACTTGGGTTAGGTGGGTCAGTAATAGCCCCGTTTTAAGGACAGAAAACTGAAACTCAGAAGTTAATTGATAGTCCCCATATCACAACACTCATTAGCAAAAGAGCTAGCATTGTATCTCAGAAATTCCCCATTCCTGTGAGACTGAATGTTACCAATCCATAATGCCTTGGAAGGTTTTTAAATCTAGCCCAACCTCATTAATGTCCCATAATGATGCTGAGGCGTGTGGTCAATTGATGAGCCTCCTTTTCCAAGGGCTGAAGCTATCCATCCTCTGTAGTCAACTGCTCTAAGTCACACATGACTGCACCAACATACTGAGAAGGGACGCACAGAATTAATACTATTTCTGAAGATATGTACATTAAAAAAAAAGCAACATGAGAATAGACCTAGAGAGCATCTAGCTCATCATGTCTTATTACTTATAAGAGAACAAATGTGAAAGGTTTGGATAGTCCAGGGGAGCAATATATTAGCTTTATTGATTGTGAAAGTGCAGTTAAATTATATTTGCCTGAGTTAACATTTCTTAGTGGGACAGTAGAGATTCTGTAGCAGCACTGCCCAGTAGAATTTTCTGTGACTGTAACATTGTCCTGTGTCTGAGCTATCCAATACAATTGCCACTCACCACACAAGCACTTGAAATGTGGCTGGTGTGACTAAGGAACTGTTTTAAATTGTATTTAATTTTAATTATTTTGAATTTAAATAGTACATGAGACTAGTGGCTCTCGTATTGGACAGTGCAGATCTACAGTGTGTTTTACAAAGAAAAAAAAGAAGGTTGGCAGGGTTTACGTTTAATATGAATGGTCCCTACTGAACATGAGCATGCCCTGTTATCGCTTTGGCCACTTAGAAAACCAAACCACTGGTTTTGCAGGTGACGAGCGCTAGCTCCGAGTGTCTTGTTTGTTCCTTAGTTAGTGCTTCATTTGGTCATGTCAGAGTCCTTTTTGGGTAGAAGATGCTTCCCTGACATCTCAGGCTTAATTGCCCCTCAGTGAGTTCGGTCAACACTTACGGAGCACCAGACACTGGGCCCACACTGAGGACTCCAAGGTGATGGAGACGATGTCCCTGCCCCCAGGACAGAGCAGACCAGGCAGATAACAGCACTGTGACTCTAGTCCAGCGCAATGACACAGCGCTATGTTGGAGCTGTGTGTACGGTGCTGTCGAGGCTCAGAGAAGGAAAACGTCATTTCTTGCCAGACGTCATGGGAAGCATTAATTGACCAATATAGATCCTTCCAAGTTCCTTCATATTCTCTAGGAGCCCACTGAGGCTTTGCACTATTAGAAGAATTCAGTTTCTAGTAATGGCTTACAGGATCCTTTCCAGGAGATCCTTCAGCCCTGAAACTCCAAGGGGATTCACGGAGGTAAAATGGGGAATCCACAGCTGGGCCCTGGGCCTCTCTCCAAACCTCGTGGAAGGGGAGGCTGAGGACCCTCTGTCCTGCTGTGGCTGTAATATCCCAAATGTGGGCCATGTGCAGAGATGCAGAAGGCAGTGTCAGTGAGGTGATTTTGAGGTACGCTCAGAAATCCAGCTGCCCTCTGTTCCATGTAACTTTCAGTCCGTTCCTTCCTGATGCATAGTTTAATACCTGCACTTGGTAGACACTTGAGAAATATTTTTGAATGATTAATGAAAAAAAATAATAAAAGCTAGCATTTGCTGAGTACTTACTGTATGCTAGACACTACTCTAAGCACTTCACACGTGTTAACTCACTTCCCATAACACCACCATGAAATAGGGAATATGATTGTGTCTATTTTACAGGTGAGGAAATTGAGACACAAAGAGAGTAAAAGGGTTACACACTTAATGAGATGTGGAGGCAGGATTTCAACCCAGGAGCAGCTTTTATAACCACTCCCCAGTGGAGAGTTGAATGGTTGGTCCCCACAGGCTTGCTACCGTGCCTGAAGTTTTCACCATTGCCTCACAGTCTGCACAGGCCAGTGTCAGTGACAAGAGGCAGCTTAAGGAGATTTTAACCACCTGCCTCCCCATCCTTTATCTCCCCAGGCCACCTGATAAATATGCAAACTAAGTAAAAACTGTACACTTGCTGTTCAAAGGTAGCTTCAAGCTAAGTCCTCTAGCCCCCAGGCTGACCCTCGAGGCGCCCTGTAGAGAAATTCTGAAGCCGTCACTGTTAAGGGCCTTCTGCAGAAGGTCTTTTTGACAGTTTCATGTCTGTTGTCTAAGAAGGATAGTGGGGACAGGGTATAATTTCTGGATTAATTGTTAACCTATTATCATTAATTGTCACCTAGCTCAGAATGGGTGCCGAGGGAACAGGATGTCAGAGGGCGTTTAATAATGGGTGTGATGAGGGCAGTAGTGACAGAGCTGCCTGCATCCCCTGGTCTGTAGTATGGGTCAGCTGGCTAGAGGGCACTGGCCAGCGCGTTTCAACATGCAGTGAGAAGGAAAGCAGAATAAAAGATAAGTGTCGCCTAACCTACCTCCTAACTTTATTGTAACTAAAATTTACGCTCTCTTTTTCATGAAGACATTTAAAAACCATAAATTCTATACAAATATGAAATATTTTAATTCTACTAAGGGCTGTCCTCATCTTCAGGTTGAGGCAGGGAGACAAGTGACTTGCCTGTGATCACATGAGTAGGTAGTTGTACTTTTGTGATGTAAAAAGTGATTTTCTAGTTTAATTACTTAGAAAATTTTGTTTTTATAGACTCAGGGAAAGGCATAGCCCCTCCAGGCCAACACAGGGATGGCCTGTATTGATTGCTTCTTGTCTGGGATGAGTATGCAGGCTCTCCGGGGCATTCTAAGAGCATTCCCTCCTGTAAAGCTCTGTTCAGCCTCCAGAGGTGCTGCTGGCCTTGTCCCTGCCTTGACCCTTCTGGGGATTGGTGTGCAGCTGTTTTCCACAAAAACATTGAATCCCATTCCTCTACCTGATTTATCCTCACAGCTGGACCAAGAGTATGTGGTTAAATAGAAACAATAATTTATCCCTTCAGTCAACAAATATTTATTTATCACCTACTATTTGCCAGACCCCATGCTAAGCACTGGTATGGAAAGATGGCTGAACATAATTGGGTACTACCCTCCCATCAATCACAATCTATTGCAGGGTTGGGCAAATTCTTTCTGTAAGGGGCCAAATAATAACTATTTTAGGCTTCGCAGACCTGCCAGTCTCATTTCATCTCCTCAGCTCTGCTGCTGAGTGCAAAGCAGCCATAGACATACATGAACGAGTGGGCCTGTCTATGTTCCAAAGAAACTTTATTTTCAAAATCAGGCAATGGGCTGGATTTGGCCCACAGGCTGTAGTTTGCTGACTCCCAGTTTAGTGGACAAGAGATCCCACCGGAAGAACCTGTCATTTCTACCACCCACGGCACTTTTCTACCACCACCGAGATCATCTTCAACCTCCAGACCCTGCACTTAGGACCGACTATTTCATCGCCTTGTATGTAGGCACTGCGTGTGCTCTGTGTGTCTAGCACAATGTCGTCAGAGGCGGAAAAGGTTTAAGTCCACCTCCCACCCCATGACTTTACAGTGTGTGGGCGAGAGCAGACCACAACACGCATGAGCTAGTAGGAGAGAGGTAACTGAGTGAGGGCAGACTAAGGAGGAAAGACCTTTTGCGCAAAAGAGAAGAACATAGAATTTGGAGTTAGAAGATACAGTTGGAGTCTGCCCTACCATGTACTAGCCAAGTGACCTTGGGTAAGTCATGAAACTTCTCAATGTCACAGTTTCCTGAGAACACTACCTGTTGTGGAAATGAACTGTATACCACTTAAAAACAACATTGATTGTTGTTACCTGAAAAAAACTCACATCTTTTCTTCTTCGTTACTCCTGAAATACTCTTTACCCTTTTTCAGCTTAGCTAACTCAGAAGATTATTTAAAATGAAGAAAAGGGCTGGCCCCGTGGCTTAGCGGTTAAGTGCACGCACTCCGCTACTGGCGGCCCGGGTTTGGATCCCGGGCGTGCACTGATGCACCACTTCTCTGGCCATGCTGAGGCCGCGTCCCACATACAGCAACTAGAAGGATGTGCAACTATGACATACAACTATCTACTGTGGCTTTGGGGAAAAAAAAAAGGAGGAGGATTGGCAATAGATGTTAGCTCAGAGCTGGCGTTCCTCAGCAAAAAGAGGAGGATTAGCATGGATGTTAGCTCAGGGCTGATCTTCCTCACAAAAAAAAAAAAAATATCAGCATTTGGAAGCCTCAGGTTTGAAAGGATAATAGGTAGATAATTGCTCCCTAACTGTTAACACAACTCTACACGGCAACCCGGCTCGTGACAGGCCGTGACTCTGGGCTCCGTTTCTGGGTAGTCTGCCTGGCTGTGTTCCTGACCTCAGGGGCTGATTTTCTAGCTCTCACCTGCCCTCTGTCCTGTCCACCCCCTGGGCTCTTTCAGTATTTCTTCATCAGGTTGCATTGTTTTTGTGCCTTTCTAGAGACAGTGTGAGAAAGGGACTTCTCTGCCCTGGCTGCTGTGTCCAGTCTCCTGATTTTACTTCTCAGCTTCTGTGGTGCCCTGAAGCCTTTCCCTGCACACACGTTATCTTTTCCATGTATTTTTAAAGATTTTATTTATTCAGTTTTTTCCCCCCAAAGCCCCAGTAGATAGTTGTATGTCATAGGTTCACATCCTTCTAGTTGCTGTACGTGGGACTCGGCCTCACGTTGGACGGAGAAGTGGTGCCTCGGGGCGCTCCCAGGATCCGAACCCGGGCCGCCAGCATCAGAGCGCGCGCACTTAACCGCTAAGCCACGGAGCCGGCCCTCCATGTATTTTTAAAATTAAAATTATATATATTTAAAGTGTGCTCCTAAAGCCATCTATAGATTCAATGCAATCCCTATCAAAGTTCCAACAACATTTTTCACAGAAATAGAACAAAGAATCCTAAAATTTATATGGAACAACAAAAGACCCCGAATAGCTAAAGGAATCCTGAGAAAAAAGAACAAAGCTGGAGGTATCACACTCCCTGATTTCAAAATATACTACAAAGCTATAGTAACCAAAACAGCATGGTACTGGCACAAAAACAGACACACAGATCAATGGAATAGAATCGAAAGCCCAGAAATAAACCCACACATCTATGGACAGCTAATCTTTGACAAAGGAGCCAAGAACATACAATGGGGAAAAGAAAGTCTCTTCAACAAATGGTGTTGGGAAAACTGGATAGCCATATGCAAAAAAAATGAAAGTAGACTCTTACCTTACACCATACACAAAAATTAACTCCAAATGGATTAAAGACTTGAATGTAAGACCTGAAACTGTGAAAGTTCTAGAAGAAAACATAGGCAGTACGCTCTTCGACATCAGTCTTAGCAACATCTTTTCAAACACCACATCTGACCGGGCAAGAGAAACAATAGAAAAAATAAACAAATGGGACTACATCAAACTAAAAAGCTTCTGCACAGCAAAGGAAACCATCAACAAAACGAAAAGACAACCTAACAATTGGGAGAAGATATTTGCAAACCATACATCTGATAAGGGCTTAATCTCCAAAATATATAAAGAACTCATGCATCTCAACAACAAAAAAACTACCAACCCAATTAAAAAATGGGCAAAAGACCTGAACAGACATTTCTCCAAAGAAGATATACAGATGGCCAACAGACACATGAAAAGATGTTCAAAATCACTAACTATCAGGGAAATGCAAATCAAAACTACAATGAGATATCACCTCACGCCCGTCAGAATGGCTATAATTAACAAGACAGGAAACAACATGTGTTGGAGAGGTTGTGGAGAGAAGGGAACTCTCATACACTGCTGGTGGGAGTGCAAACTGGTGCAGCCACTATGGAAAACAGTATGGAGATTCCTCAAAAAATCAAGGATAGAACTACCATACGATCCAGCTATTCCACTGTTGGGTATTTATCCAAAGAACTTGAAAACACCAATTTGCAAAGGTACATGCACCCCTGTGTTCATTGCAGCCTTATTCACGATAGCCAAGACTTGGAAGCAACCTAAGTGCCCATCAAGGGACGAATGGATAAAAAAGCTGTGGTATATATACACAATGGAATACTACTCAGCCATAAGAAACGATGAAATCCAGCCATTTGTGATAACATGGATGGACATTGAGGGCATGATGCAAAGTGAAATAAGTCAGAGGGAGAAGGTCAAATACCGTATGATTTCCTTCATTAAGTAGTAGATAATAACAACAATAAACAAACACATAGGGACAGAGATTGGATTGGTGGTTACCAGAGGGGAAGGGGGGAGGAAGGAGGGTGAAAGGGATAATTGGGTACATGTGTGTGGTGGTGGGTTGTAATTAGTATTTTGGTGGTGAACATGATGTAATCTATGCAGAAATAGAAGTACAATGATGTACACCTGAAATTTTTACAATGTTATAAACCAATGTTACTGCAATAAACAAAAAATTAAAAAAAATAAAAAATAAAAAATAAAAAAATAAAATAAAATAAAATAAAGGAGTGAAGCAAAAAAAAAAAAAAATAAATAAAGTGTGCACATGATGATGTGATATATGTATACATAGTGAAATGGTTACCACATCAAGCTAATTGACATATCTTCTCTTCACATAGTTGCCATTTTTGTGTGTGTGTGATAAAAACACCTGAAATCTACCTTCTTGGCAGATTTCCAGATTCAATACAGTGTTATTAACCATGGTCATCATGCTGTACATTAGACGTCTAGAACTTATTCATCCCGCATAACTGCAGCTTTGTCCCCTTTGACCAACATCTCCCCGCTTCCCCCACCTCCCCGCTCCTGGTAACCCCTGTGCTTCTCTCTGCTTCTGTGTATTCCACATTTTTAGATTCCACGTATCAGTGAGATCATGCAGTTTTTTCTTTCTGTGTCTGGCTTATTTCACTTAGTATAATGTCCTTCAGGTTCATCTGTGATGTTGCGATGGTTATCTTTTCCTCTTGTTTTCTAAAATCCCTCTAGAACTGTCTGGGTATTTATAGTAACTACTATTATGGTAGTTATCTATAAGGCTGTATGCTGGCATATCCTGAGACAGCAACCACTTACACTACCTGCCAAACAATTATTAATGCTTTTAAAATAGGGTATCCAAATCCTTAGACACTACTGTTAATCCACCTCTGATAAATAGGATTAGTTTGATGCCACTTTTGGGTTGTGGAAGTCCCGATAACTGTTGGCTTCAACACCAGAATCACCTGGTTCCGCCCTTGCATGGTCTTTCTTAGGCCTCGCAGTCTGAGTGCCCTTTCCCTAGGGAGTGGCTCCAGGTCAGTGTGGGCTCCCCAGTCAAGTCTGATGAGGCCACTGCAGGGCTTAGTACCTCTCTGAGAGTCTTCATTTGGGAACTGCTTCATCTGAGGCTGTCTGTGGTGTCTTTAGTTAACAGCAGTGAAAAATAAATCTCTAATATTGTTAGAGTTGCAGAAGGATTTGAGGAATAAAAAGAATAAAAATACTTATCTAAGTCATGCTTATGTATACACCTATATCAGTTGTTTCTTTATAGGCACAGAGAAAAGTGTTACCATTTCCCCTCCCCCTAAAAAGTTAGGTAATTGTAGAAAGATCAGTTTCACGGACTGGGAAGCCTCCCTCAGAGGGCCTAAGCCTTGGGAAGAACACCACTAACTCGGATGAGGAATTGGGGTATTTGGTCAACATATCTTAGAGATTCTTGTTAGTGCTTTTCAGAGAACATAAGAAGTGCTTGTAATGATCACATTCATTGTTTTATAGCAATGTTTGCATATAAAATGGTTTTAATGGTGCTTAAAAACTGTTTATTGGCTTTTGCTCTTACGTAAGTTAAACTTTTCCCTTATTCACACTATAAAAGTGCTGAGCTAGCCCTATCCAAATATAAATGAATACCCTGGCCACCACTGCCACCACAAAATATAGCCCTCCTGATACCCAATACTCGCAGCAGTTTCTAATTGTCATTAACTCTGAGCTTAAGACACACACCAAGTCTCCCGGCTAACCTCAGCCCCCTGGGAGCTGGGGTCCTCTTTTCTGGGGGCTGCAATTGGAGATAAGGAGCCGGAATCTGCAGGCCCTTCCCAGGCTCTCTCCTCCTTTCTGTGGTCCATTCAGACCAAAGACATATTGGTCGGCCGTGTGCCAGGCTCTGTGTCAAGCTGAAGTTATTCTTTCAACGGATGTTTATTGAGAGCCTCCACGCCAGGCACTATTCTAGGTGTCAGAGAGAGACCAGGGAATACAACAGACAGGATTCTTTGTCGGTATAGCGCTTAACACTCTTGTGGGGCGATAGAGAAACAATCATTAAGTAAACTGTAGAATGGGTATATTAGAGAGTGAGGCGTGTAACAGAGAAAAGAAGGCAGGGAAGGGAGATGGGTGGGCGGAGGTTGCAGTTTTTAAATCCTGGTCAAGAAAGCCTCCCTGAGGGGGTAAGATGCAAGCCAGCACCTGACGCAGGTGAGGAAGGGAGCCAGGTCCAGGCAGAGGCCCTGAGGGAGGGACACACCTGCCTCAGCGTGGTGCCTGTTGGAGCAAGGAGCCTGTGTTACTGGAGCAGAGTGAGCGAGGGGAGAGGTGGCAATGTGAAGACACTGGGGTGACCGCAGTGAGCCAAAATAGACACAGCTCCTGAGACTTAAAAGATTATACAGGTGAATTATATGATTATAAAAATAAAAGATGGGCCGGCCCGGTGGCGCAGGTGGTTGGGTGCGCGCGCTCTGCTGCGGCAGCCCGGGGTTCGCCGGTTCGGATCTCGGGCGTGTGCTGACGCACTGCTTGGCAAGCCATGCTGTGGCAGCGTCCCATGTCGGGTGGAGGAAGATGGGCATGGATGTTGGCCCAGGGCCGGTCTTGCTCGGCAGACAGAGGAGGACTGGCACATGTTAGCTCAGGGCCGATCTTCCTCACAAAAAAATAAATAAATAAATGAAATGAAATAAAAGTTAAGAGCCACAAAAAAGAGGTCCATGGTCCTGTGAGAACCCCTAATGTGGGGGTTGACTTATTCGGAAGGTGTAGGAGGGCTTCCCCGGGGATGTGAAATGGAAGACCACTTGATAAAGGACTAGAGCAGGGGGTGTTGCAGACGGAGGGTGCATCATGAGCACAGACCCTTCACGTGAGGGAACCCCTGAGTCTGAGGACCTGAAGTAAGGCCAAGTGGCCGGAGCTGGAAGGGCTGGGAGAGGGAGGTAGGCCAGAGAGAGGGAGGTGGAAGCCAGACCTGCAGGGCCTTCCAGGGCAGATTAAGGATTTTAGTCTTTATTATAAGAACAAGGGAAACCTCATTCAAGG
Organism: Ceratotherium simum simum; assembly: GCF_057802395.1. Taxonomy (NCBI): domain Eukaryota; kingdom Metazoa; phylum Chordata; class Mammalia; order Perissodactyla; family Rhinocerotidae; genus Ceratotherium; species Ceratotherium simum. The sequence continues at coordinate 2,711,992 of NC_141913.1, forward strand.
GCTTTGCGGGGGAAGGGCAGGGGTTGTTAATCAAATTTGCCTTTGGAAAGTTTAATCTGACTACAAAGTGAGAAATGAATTGGGAGGGGACACTAGTTAAGAGAGTCTCTCAGTAGCCCCAGCGAGAGGCGATGACAATGTGGACTAGAAAGAAGAGAAGCAGATGGATTCAAGGGAAGTGCTTGATCAAACTGGAGGGGCAGGATGTGGGGCAAGGAGACACGGGATCAGAGATGACTCCTGAGCTTCTGACGTGCAGGAGGATGGATGGATGGGTGGATGGGTGGATGGATGGACAGACAGACAGATGGAAGGACAAGCCATTTACTAAGATGGGAAACACTGGAAGGGAAACAGATTTAGAGGGGAGCTCGGGTAGGCATGAGGTTGACAAAGGCAGAGAGAGCTTATGAGTTTACTTTGGGGACATATTGAGATGCCTTTGAAATTTTCAATTGAGATGTCAAGCAGGCAGTTATACAGACTGCTCTGGAACCCAGAGAGAGAGGTGTGGGCCTGAATATGAATTAGTGAATCATGGGCAGATAAGTGGTGGTTGAGGCCATTGGTGTGGTAAGATTACCTGTGGAGGGAGCATAGAGGGCGTAAAGAGCCTAGGACCCAGCCTGAAGGGGCTTTAATAATGAGAAATCCTAAGACAAAACTGCTTAACACACACAAAGGAGCATTCTGTCATCAAGAAAAGGGGGCGTCAATAGTGTCCTGCTGGAAGATCTAGTACAATGAAGACCCTGATGTAGCAATGGGAGGGTTATCGATGAAATTATCAAGCGCTGCTTTGAATGGAGTGGGAGAGGGGTGAGGAGGCAAGTGAGCGAGGACATGACAGCAAGGATAGGCAGCTTATGAAGGGGAAGAGAGGAGGGGGCCTTTCTGAGCTTTGGTTTCCATCTTGATTGCTTTTACTCATGATCTCCTACTCCTTTTTCCTGGGTAATAGTGAGGTACAAAGAGGAGAGTGAGACCTTTGACCCCCATCTATCCCACCCAATTCTTTTAAGCAGTAACCCAATCTTGATGGCCCATGCTGCAGACTTCGCTTTTCCAGGCTTTTCTTTTATAGCAATGTGCTTCTCTCCACTAACTGAGCGACTCCAACAGTGTCGCTTTTTAGGAATCTACTACTGTCCTGATCCAGTTTATGTATAGAGGCAGGTAAAGAGGGGAGGAGGAAACAAGAGTTTCGTCAGATAAGGGTGGACTGGCTGGGAAAGCTTTCGGCATTAAAACTGAAGTGAAGAAGAGTAAGTGAGAAACAGATTGATACAACATGCTTAGGAAGACAAAGAGTAAACTCTAGAAAAATCAGGCAACATAAGAGTCAGAGGTCCTACCAGGAATCTGAAGAATAAGGAGTAAGTCTCTGACAGAGGGTCTAAATGAAACAGAGTCAGAAGCAAGGCAAGACTAAGTTAGCATCATGTGAAACCAGCAGCAAGAGCAAAGCTTCACAGGGAGCCACCCCCACTGAACTCAAAGGCTCCTTATTTGCCCCGTGCTCAGAGCCTTCACAGCTAGCCCCCAGGTGGGCACGAGCAGGGACATCAGCCAGGAGAAGGAGTCAGCAAGGGGCAGGACACCGAGCACTGCAGTAGCGGTCTGCGGCAAGACTGCAACCACAGGAGAAGCAAAGCCATTATGTGCAGGAGTCAATTGTAGTTCAAATTAATTTCAAGTCTCCTCTCAGAGGGCAAATGTTACTTAGATCATTGTGATTCCAGTTTACCTTCAATATGTCATCAATATTTAGCAGAAAGAGAATTGATCAGAGGTGAAAGATTATCAGTGACATACTCCATTTCTGCCGCTATGGTAATAGCTAATCACATACAGTTACAATGCAAGGCTGTTGCCCATACCCATGTGTTTAATATGAAAATGTTAAAACATTTGAAGCTACTTAGAGGTATTTTAAACATGTTACTTGATGAAAAGGGCAGAAGTGACATGTTTTAGGGACTGAAAGTAGAGCATAGAGACCTGCTTTATACCTCTAATTACCCCACCTCTAATGTACGAATGCAGGCAGGCATGCATGTGTACACACATACTTAAATACATGCATACCTACATATATGCGTGTGGACACTCATACATAAATGCATGTGTGCATACATGCATGCATAGATACTTATATGCATGCGTGTACCTACATACCTGTATACAATCACACATGAATATATATGTGCATATATGAGTGCATAAATACATATATGCTCGCATACAGATTTATAAATACATGCATGCATGCATACATGGGGAAAAGCGCCAACAGATTATAATTTTTCGTCAGTAAACAATGGTTTGTTATGCTTTATACCAGGTCTTTGTGTGCCTGTTTCTTACCCAAAAATATTATTTTTGCCCCATTTTATGTAGTAATGGCTTTTTTGAAAGAAATGAGAGGAATAGCAACAAGTTCTTGATGCAGATTGAGTTTCTCAAATTGGCAGAGTTTGTAACCTTTCTTGATGGGGTAACATTGAGTTGTGATTATAATATAAATATTAGTTGGATTTTGATCATATTTCAGTCTATGGCCAAATAGGTTTCTTTTTTTTCCCCCAATTATAAAAGCGATTCATATACATTAAACAAAATTTGTTCAGTAAAGAATAGTTGGGAAAAATTGCCCAGAACCTCAGCAACCAAATGCAAACATTTTTTTTTTGTTTCCTTCAAATCTCTGTTTTTCTATGCCTTGAAGTTGTTGGCTTTATTTTTTTTTAATAAAAATAGATTTATTGTTTTCTTTCTGATTACTAAGACAGTATAAACTATATAGACAATTGAAATAGTACATAAAATCACAAATAGCAAAATAAACATTGCTCCAAATTTTACCACCCAGCAGAAAGCCCATCCTTTCAGTTACCCCACTATGCATTCCTACATACATATACAAACGCATTATTTATTATTATTTCATATAAACAGACTCTTATGAGACATGCAGCTTTGTAACCTGCTCTATTTTACTCTACAATATGTCACAGAGATCTTTCTCGGTAAAGAAGTTAAAGGTATAGTAATACTTCTTGATGATTACATCAGATTGCATTGTTTTATAAGACTGCTATTGATCAGTACCCTGTTGATATCATTGAATCGTTTAAACTAGGTGGGGATAGAACAAATTGTGTTTTGGAAAAGCAGCTTTCAGCATGGATTCATTGGAGAGGGAAGAGTCTGGAGGCAAAAATGAAATAGTCTGGGTGAAAAATTTTCAGGTCTTGAATTGTCGTTATTGATACAAATGACAGCTCCCTTTTACTTGGTTCTTACTATGTACCAGACACTTACTAATGCATTACTTATATTAACTCACTTAATCCTCGTAAAAACTCTGTAAGGTAGGCGCTATTATTATTCTCATTTTACAGCTGAAGAAACTGAGGCACAGAGAGGTTAAATAACTTGCCCCAGGTCCTACACCTAGAAAGAGCCAGGACTGGGCTTAAAACCCAGGGATTCTGGCTCCAGAGTCTCCTGATCTTATCCTGTGTGCTATGTTGTACAGAAATAAGGATGGAAAAGAAAAGTTGTTGGATAGATGCCAGGGGATTAAGAGGTAGGACTTGTTAAGTATTCAGCCTGTTTCCAAACCTTTTTCCTGTTTCATCTTTAAAACTAGTTCCAACTCGCCTTCCCCAAAGAGTGGCTGCTTAGAGTTGTCAGTTCTACCCTGCTCTGCTGTTCCCCAAATGAGCATGTGGGCTCCTTGTGGTTTGAATTGCTTAACTTCAGCAAGGGCGTCTTTTATTCATGTAACAGGGTAATTTCTTTTGAATGGGAACTGACTGTCCTATGTTCCAGGAACTTGAAATGTCTTATCTCACTTAGTCTTCCCAACACTACCTACAAAGCTGCCCATTGCCACCCACTTTTACAGATGAAACTCAGCGAGGTTCAGAGTTTAAGTTCCCAATTCGTGGGAGTAGTAGAGCTAGCATTCAAATCATGGTCTCCAGAACACCAAAGCCCTGTTATTTTCGTTTACTGCACAGTATCAACATGAAATGGCTTTACAATAATGAAGAAAAAACACCCCACACTGAGGGAGAAAGAGGATGGTAATTTATAACTATAGAGCTCAGGTCTTTTCAGCCTTGCCAGGCTGTGTCTCCCAGAAGTACCAAGTCCTTATAGTCTTGACCCCTTGGCTTTCGTGGTCAATAACTGACCTATGGTTAACCACGAATCTATTGGATTTTCCAAATTTTTATGCTTGAGCAGTTGAGTTCTCCAAACTTCCTCCTCCTTTCATCCCAAATGGTAGATCCTGGCACTTAGAAAGGCCTTGTCCCAGCTGGTTGGCCTCCAAAGCAAACTGGGAGGACAGGGCTCAGCCAGTGGGCTGGTGGCATTTCTGTGGATCTTTCGCCTGAGTATCTACCATATATACCACATGCAAGAAATATCCTCTAGGCATGAAATTGAGTTTTCCTAAAAAGAGTGGTGGATATATGTTAGTCTTCTTAATTGGCATCTGATTCAAGTTGAATGAGATATTAAAACAACCTGGTGAAGAGCCTTTATGTACTGATTTATTTGCCCCCCACAGTCTATATTTATTGTTCTTACAGCCAAGTGAGAGCTTGATTTAAAAGAGGGCGCCTGAGAATCCCGGTTTCTGTCACTGAGGCGTTCTCAGACATCCAAGCAGCAGGTAGAGAAGACGCTTCCCGCTGCAGGGACATGTCATCTTATTGCTTTTGCTTTTCTTTCCCTGATTCCATGTGGGTAATGGTGATACTTTCCTATTTATTTTACTGCTGATTGGGAAGGATGGTTTTCACATTGACCTGCCAGAAGGCAGAGGATTAACTTGATAAGTGCTGACCCATTACAGCCAAGAAGTGCAGTCACGTGATGACCAGCCTCCTCTCCATGGGCAAAACTCGTGTTCCTGTGTTCTCCTCCGCCGCTGGACTCCTTCCTCCTAGAGATTTAGCCCTCTCTGACTGTTAAAATATCTATCTCCTTGCTTTAAGATACATTCACTTGTCAGTACTCTCACTTACTTTATCACTGAAAGAAAGAACACCTCGTAAAACTCACTTCAATAATTCTTAAACATTTCCACTGAATACATGTTAATAATGTATGACAGTTGTCCTCTAGTAACAAGCTATAGAGTCACTGCCACCACTGCCTTTATTTCGTCAGGGGAAGGGAAGCAGCCCTTCTCAGGAGAATCTGCCCAGCAGAGGAATCCCAAGGGCTGTAAGACTGCAAGTCCGGGAGATGTCCTCCCTTCCCTGCAAGCGCTATTTCCTACGATGTTCAGGGTTAAAGTGGAATGTGAGGAGGGGTTCTACAATGGAGGAATGGAGAAACTGGATTCTTACTGTGTTGTTTTGTTTTTTTGTGTGTGAGGAAGATCGGCCCTGAGCTAACATCTGCCAATCGTCCTCTTTTTGCTGAGGAAGACAGGCCCTGGGCTAACATCCATGCCCATCTTCCTCCACTTTATATGGGACGCCGCCACAGCATGGCCTGACAAGCGGTCTGTGGCTGCGTGCTGGCATCCGAACCGGTGAACCCAGGCTGCCGCAGCAGAGCGCGTGCACTTAACCGCTTGCGCCACCGGGACGGCCCCTCTTATTGTTTTTAATCATGGTAAAATACACATAACATAAAACTTACCATCTTAACCATTTTTTTAATTGATGTCTTAATAGTTTATAACATTGTGAAATTTTGGTTGTACGTTATTGTTTGTCAATCACCATATACATGTCTCCCTTCACCCCTTGTGCCCACCCCTACCCCCCTTGCCCCTGGCAACCACAATACAGTTTTCTCTGTCGATGTGTTGGTTTATAGTCCACATATGAGTGAGATCATACGGTGTTTGTCTTGCTCTTTCTGGCTTATTTCACTTAACATAATACCCTCCAGGTCCATCCATGTTGTTGCAAATGGGACGATTTTGTCTTTTTTTATGGCTGAGTAGTATTCCATTGTATATATATACAACATCATCTTGATCCAATCATCAGACAAGGGACACTTGAGTTGCTTCCACTTCTTGGCTATGGTGAATAATGCTGCAATGAACATAGGGGTGCATAAGCCTCTTTGGATTGTTGATTTCAGGTGCATTGGATAGATTCCCAGTAGTGGGATAGCTGGCTCATAGAATATTTCTATTTTTAATTCTTTGAGGAATCTCCATACCATTTTCCATAGAGGCTGCACCAGTTTGCATTCCCACCAGCTGTGTATGAGGGTTCCTGTTTCTCCACATCCTCTCCAACATTTGTTGTTTTTTGTCTTGGTGATTATAGCCATTCTAACAGGCGTGAGGTGATATCTTAGTGTTGTTTTGATTTGCATTTCCCTGATGATTACTGATGTTGAACATATTTTCATCTGCCTATTGGCCATCTGTATATCTTCTTTGGAGACGTGTCTGTTCATTTTCTCTGCCCATTTTTTGATCGGGTTGTTTGTTTTTTTGTTATTCAGTTGTGTGAGTTCTTTATATATTATGGAGATTAACCCCTTGTCAGATATATGTTTTGCAAATATTTTCTTCAAGCTGGTGGGTTGTCTATTCATTTTGATCCTGGTTTCATTTGTCTTGTAGAAGCTCTTTAATCTGATGAAGTCCCACTTGCTTATTTTTTCTTTTGTTTCCCTTGTCTGAGTAGACATGGAATTCAAAAAGATCCCTTTATGGCTGATGGCGAGTAGTGTACCACCTATATTTTCCTCCAGGAGTTTTATAGTTTCAGGTCTCACCTTCAGGTCTTTGATCCATTTTGAGTTAATTTTTGTGTATGGTGAAAGAAGGTGGTTTACTTTCATTCTTTTGCAAGTGGCTGTCCAGTTTTCCCAGCACCGTTTATTGAAGAGACTTTCTTTTCTCCACTGTATGTCCTCAGCTCCTTTGTCAAAGATTAGCTGCCCATAGATATGAGGTTTTATTTCTGGACTTACAGTTCTGTTCCATTGATCTGTATGTCTGTTTTTGTACCAGTACCATGCTGTTTTAATTACTATCACTTTGTAGTATGTTTTGAAGTCAGGGATTGTGATTCCTCCAGCGTTGTTCTTCTTTTTCAGGATTGCTTTAGCTATACGGGGTCTTTTGTTGCCCCATATGAATGTTAGTATTCTTTGTTCTGTTTCTGTGAAGAGTGTCCTTGGGATTCTGATTGGGATTGCACTGAATCTGTAAATTGCTTTAGGTAATATAGACATTTTAACTATGTTAATTCTTCTAATTCATGTGCATGAGATATCTTTCCATTTCTTTATGTCATCATCAATTCTTTCAATAATGTCTTGTAGTTTTCATTGTATAGGTCTTTCACCTCCTTGGTAAGATTTATTCCTAGATATTTTATTCTTTTTGATGCAATTGTAAATGGTATTATCTTTTTGAGCTCTCTTTCTGTTAGTTCGTTATTAGCATACAGAAATGCAACTGATTTTTGTAGGCTGATTTTGTACCCTGCGACTTTGCTGTAGTTGTTGATTATTTCTAATAGTTTTCCAATGGATTCTTTAGGGGTTTCTATATATAAAATCATGTCATCTGCAAATACTGAGAGTTTCACTTCTTTGTTGCCTATTTGGATTCCTTTTTCTTACCTAATTGCTCTGGCCAAAACCTCCAGTACTATGTTGAATAAGAGTGGTAAGAGTGGGCAGCCTTGTCTCATTCCTGTTCTCAGAGGAATGGCTTTCAGACTTTCCCCTTTGAGTATGATGTTGGCTGTGGGTTTGTCTTAAATAGCCTTTATAAAGTTAAGGTACTTACCTTCAACAACAACCCATTTTGTTGAGAGTTTTTTATCATAAATGGATGTTGGATCTTGTCAAATGCCTTCTCTGCAACTATTGAGATGACCATGTGGTTTTTATTCCTCGTTTTGTTGATGTGGTGTATCACATTGATTAATTTGCGAATGTTGAACCATCCCTGCGTCCGTGGTGTAAATCCCACTTGATCATGTGTATGATCTTTTTAATGTATTGCTGTATTTGGTTTGCCAATATTTTGTTGAAGATTTTTGCATCTATGTTCATCAGTGATATTGGCCTGCAATTTTCTTTCTTTGTATTGTCTTTGTCTAGCTTTGGTATCAGGGTGATGTTGGCCTCATAGAATGAGTTAGGAAGTGTTCCATCTTCCTCTATTTTTTGGAATAGTTTGAGAAGGATGGGTGTTAAATCTTCTTTGAATATTTGGTAAAATTCACTGGAGAAGCCATCTGGTCCTGGACTTTTATTTTTTGGGAGGTTTTTGATTATTATTTCAATCTTTTTACTTGTGATTAGTCTATTCAGATTCTCTATTTCTTCTTGGTTCAGTTTTGGGAGGTTGTATGAGTCTAAGAATTTATCCATTTCTTCTAGATTGTCCAGTTTGTTGGCATATAGTTTCTCACAGTATTCTCTTATAATCCTTTGTGTTTCTGGGTATCCATTGTAATTTCTCCTCTTTCATTTCTAATTTTATTTATTTGAACCTTTTCTCTTTTTTTTTATTAGTAAGTCTGGCTAAGAGTTTGTCAGTTTTGTTTATCTTCTCAAAGAACCAACTCTTTGTTTCACTAATCCTTTCTATTGTTTTTTTGGTCTCAATTTCATTTATTTCTGCTCTAATTTTTATTATTTCTCTTCTGCTGACTTTGGGCTTTGTTTGATCTTCTTTTTTTAGTTCTATTAGGTGTAATTTAAGGTTGCTTATTTGGGCTTTTTCTTGTTTGTTAAGGTGGGCCTGTATTGCTATGAATTTCCCTCTCAGGACCACTTTTGCTGCATCCCATATGCGTTGGTCTGGTGTATTTTCATTTTCGTTTGTTTCCAGATATTTTTTGATTTATCCTTTAATTTCATCAGTGATCCATGGGTTGTTCAGTAGCATGTTGTTTAATCTCCACATCTTTGTCACTTTCCCAGTTTTTTTCTTGTAGTTGATTTCCGGTTTCATAGTGTTATGGTCTGAAAAGATGCTTGTTATGATTTCAATCTTCTTAAATTTATTGAGGCTTGCCTTGTTTCCCAACATATGGTCTATCCTTGAGAATGTTCCACGTGCACTTGAGAAGAATGTGTAGTCAGCTGTTTTGGGATGGAGTGCTCTGTATATGTCTACTAGGTCCGTCTCGTCCAGTTTTTCATTTAAGTTCATGTTTATTGACTTTTTGTCTGGATGATCTATCCATTGATGTAAGTGGGGTATTAAGATCCCCTACTATTATTGTGTTGTTGTTAATACCTCCTTTTAGGTTGGTTAGTCGTTGCTTTATGTACTTTGGTGCTCCTATGTTGGATGCACATATATTTATAATTGATATGTCTTCTTGGTGGAGTGTCCCTTTTATCATTATCTATTTCCTTTCTTTGTCTCTCTTAACCTGTTTTATCTTGAAGTCTACTTTGTCTGATATAAGTATGGCAACACCTGCTTTCTTTTGTTTGCCGTTAGCTTGGAGTATTGTCTTCCATCCTTTCACTCTGAGCCTGTGCTTGTCTTTAGAGCTGAGATGTGTTTCCTGGAGGTAACATATTGTCGGGTCTTGCTTTTTAATCCATCCTGCCACTCTGTGTCTTTTGATTGGAGAGTTCAATCCATTTACATTTAGAGTAATTATTGATATATGAGGGCTTAATGTTGCTGTTTTATTGCTTATTTTCCAGTTCTTTTGCATTTCCTTTGTTTCTTGTCCCATGTGTTTCGGACTGCCAATTCAGTTTGGTTGTTCTGTCTTATGACACTTTTAGTTTTCTCTTTATTTATCATATGTGATTTTGTTCTGATTATTTGTTTAGCAGTTACCTTGAGGTTTGTATAAAAAATCTTGTATATGAGATAGTCCATTGTCTGATGGCCTCTTATTTCCTTATCCTAAGTCAATTTGATCTCTTTCCTCTTCCCCTTCTAAGTTATTCTTGTCACAACTTATTCTATCTTGTGTTGTGGGTGTGTGTTTAAAGTGATGAGGTTATATTTATTTTTGGTGAATTCCTTCCTTTGATCTTTGATTTTGGTATTTAAGTGGTTGCTAACCTATTCCGGTAAAGATCTACTATTTTTCTGAGTTTATCTACCTATTTTTCTCCTTGCTCCAAGCTTTGTATTCCCTTTCTCTTCTTTTTTTCAGGCCTGAGGGCCTTCTTGAGTATTTCTTGTAGTGGGGGTCTCGTGGCCATGAACTCCCTTAGCTTTTGTTTATCTGGGAAAGTTATTATTTCTCCTTCATATTTGAAGGATATTTTCACTGGATAGAGTATTCTTGGCTGAAAGTTTTTGTCTTTCAGTATTTTGAATATATCATTCCAGTCTATCCTAGCCTGTAAAGTTTCTGTTGAGAAATCCGCTGAGAGCCTAATGGGAGTCCCTTTGTACATTATTTTTTGTTTTTGTCTAGCTGCCCTTAATATTGTTTCTTTGTCATTGACTGTAGCCAGCCTTACCACTATATGTCGTGGAGTGTGCCTTTGCCTGTTCACATATTTAGGCGACCTATTAGCTTCACTTACTGGTATTTCCTACTCCTTCTCCAGATTTGGAAAGTTCTCAGCTACTATTTCCTTGAATAGGCTCTCTGTTCCTCTTTCCCTCTCTTCTCCCTCAGGAATACCTATAATTCTTATGTTACATTCCCTAATTGAGTTGGATATTTCTTGGAGACTTTCTTCATTTCTTTTTAGTCTTAGTTCTCTCTCCTCCTCTGTCTGGAGCATATCTGTATTCCTATCCTCTATAATGCTAATTCTTCCCTCCATATTGTCAGCTCTGTTCTTTCAAGATTCCGGATTCTCCTCCATTGTGTTCTTCATCTCCATCAATACTGATTGGTTTTTCTTTATGAGTTGAATCTCTTTTGGGAAGAAACTCCTTATCTTGTTGAATTGTTTCTCTGTGTTTTCTTGTATTTTGTTGAGCTTTTTAATGATAGCTGTTTTGAATTCTCTGTCGTTTAGGTTATGGATTTCTGTGCCCTCAGGGTTGATTTCTGGGTGCTTGTCATTTTCCTTCTGGTCTGGCAATTTAATGTACTTTTGCATTGTGCTTGCTGTATTCACTTTGTTTTTCCTCATCCTGGAAATATCTGGTTGCAGTTTCCACCTGCTGCCACCATGTGGGGGTCAAAGGCTGTGTAATCTGAGCCCCCTGTGCTCTGCCATGGCTATCTGCACTCCACCACGGCTACCTGTGCTCCGCTGCGCCTGCTCTGACTGGTTGGCTGAGCTGCAGTGTTGGGCATGCAGGGGGGAGGGGCTCTCTCTTTTGCCTGCCAGGACCGTGGGGAGGGGGCTTCTTGCTCACCCCTTGTTATCTGCTCTCCTGGGGTGCTCAAATGTTCATGGCACCCCTGCAGCAGATATGAGTCCTCTGTGTGGGAGTTTCCCACTGGCTGAGAGAGCCTGAAGAGCTATGGTTTCCCTGCAGAGGGCCGCCCCCCCTTCTCTCTGGGAGCTGCGAGACCCCAATCGCCGATCTGATGGGGAGGGAGAAGATTTCTCCTTACCTCTCCCCACTTCCTCTGGGGGCTCCAGCATGTTCACTCTCAGATGTGCAGCAGTGTGGGTCTTTCCGATGTCCCTTTGTGCTGTGTAAGTGTCTCTTGTTGGTCTATGAATGTCCCTTTTGTTGTATCTCATCGGGGGAAAAGTTTACGGGAAAGCTCACTCTGCCATGTTGCTGACGTCACTCCATCTTAACCATTTTTAAGTGTACAGTTCAGTGGGATGAAGCTCATTCACATTGTTGGGCAACTGTCACCACCATCCCTCTCCAGAATTTCCATCTTCCCAAACTGAAACTCTGCACCTGTTAAACACTAACTCCCTCCTCCAGCCCCTGACAACCCCATTCCACTTTCTGTTTCTCTGACTTTGACCACTCTAGGTACTTCATATAAGTGGGAATCATACAGTATTTGCCCTTTTATGTCTGGCTTATTTCACTTAGCATAATGTCCTCAAGGTAGCCTCATTTTTAAATAGTGAAATATAGGTACAGAAAAGGGTATCAAACATTCACATACAATTTAATAGATTGTTGTAAAGCAAACACTCATAAAATCACTAACTGTGCCAGCTCTGATGGCTTGACAGTTAAAGTTCAGTGCTCACTGCTTCAGCAGCCCAGATTCCCTTCCGGGTCGTGGAACCACACCACCCATCTGTCAGTTGCCATGCTGTGGTGGCGGCTCACATAGAAGAACTAGAATGACTTATAACTAGGATATACAACTGGGGCTTTGGGGAGGGAAAAAGGAAAAAAAAGAGGAAGACTGGCAACAAATGTTAGCTCAGGGCAAATCTTTCCCTGCAAAAAACAAACAAACAACTAACCAGCTCCACAGCAGGACCATTACCAGTGCTCTGGAAAGCCCCAGTGAACCTGATCATAACTTGCCCCTTCTTCCATTGAGATAGTGTCTATTCAGGCACTGTGTTCATTACTGTGGTGAAGAGTTAAATACTTCATGCTCATTTGGTGTGTGTTAGGCAGGACTGCTGCATATGGCAGTGCAGGCTGTGCTGGGAGTGGAGCCCCTTGGGTGGGCCCTGTGGCCTTGGTGAAAGATGCTCTTAGTGATATTCAGAATGGACACCATGTGCTCTCTGACCACAAGAGGTTATAATCTAGTAGAATCAACTTTAAAATAAAGAGAAGATATTACCATGCATATAAAGAGAAATAAAAACAATCTCAGTCTGCTTAGGAAATATGCTGTACGTTTGTGTTGATTTCTCCATCATGAAGGGACCAAAGCAATTAAATTTGGAGAAGTAGCAGGCCAAGTTAAAAAAAAATTGCGGGGCGGGTAACCGACTGAACAGTAGGAGATGATTGGGAAACACTTTATTTCAAAGCTCTGTTTATGTGAGATGAGAGTGCAGTTTTGTTGGAGATTGAAGTCCCTACGAGAACATTCCAGAACAATTTGAGAAGCCCAAGGGTGGCAAATCACAGGGAATGGGCAGCATTTATCCTAAGGTTCTGAGAGAAATAAAGTATGAAAGAGGGAGGATTCTGACAAGGAGGAACAGTAGATCCTAAGACAGCCCTGCTTCTAAAGATTGGGAAGCTCTACTGTGGTGCCTGCCTTTTACAAAACTGCCCTGGAAAGTCCCACAGTACAGGAAGGTAAACGTAATCTCTCTTCAGAGGAGCTGACGAAAAGCCTGGTGCATGTAGAGTAGCCATGATTCAGTTCTGTTGTAGCATCTCTCATTCGGAAGCTCAAATGGTGTTACCAGCGGAATTTCCTCTAGTCCACTCTGAAATAACAGTGTCTGTGCACTGGCTCTCCTAACAAATACAGAAGCCATCACAATCCACAGGTGCCCTGTGCCCCAACCACTCACCTTCCCCACGGCCTGGGTGAAATATGGATAGGGAGCCTCAGGTTTTAAGCAAAATATATTCTAGGAAACTAGTTCTTAAAGCAGGTCACCAGGAGGAAAAATTCTGACTGCATATGGGTCCATTTCTGAGTTGCTGTTGTCTGTTTGGGCATCACCTGTAAAGATAGTGAGAAGAAAAGTGTGGGTGTCTGTTACACGCACACAATAATAACAACTGATATTATCCTCCACTTACTCTAGCCTAGGCTTTTTTCTAATCTCTTTTTGTGTTTTATTTTAATGCTCACAATAATCCCATGAGGTGGGCACTGTTAATCCCCAGTGTACAGATGAGCAAGCTAAAGCAAGATGAAATAACTTGCCAAAAATCGTAAGTGGGGGCTCTAACCCACACACCTGACCTGGGAGCATGCCACTACCCATATTCTTTTTTGAGCAGACTAGGAAGACACAGCTTCCCTAGGTTTTTCTCCTTGTCTGGCCCAATTTGTCACCACATTCCAGATAAATTTATTGAGCCCCGACTACTTGTAAGGCACGGACATGAAATAATATGACTGTCTGTCATGAATGGAAGTGTCAAGTCCCTCCAGTGGAGTAACACAGATTTCCTCCCACCTGCACTGCTGAAAGCAACAGCTTTCCTCCCACAGGAGGCTGAACTTGAGGGACCAAGAGAAATGTTGACTTTCCCCCATTAGCATGTCAAACCAAGGAACAGGTCCACATCAACACTTCGTCCAGTGACCGCAGATAAAATGGTCTGTCATCTGCAGGCCTCCTGTCTCTTGCCTCAAACTGGGGACATGATTTCTCCCCCACTGACCCAAACGAAGTGTGGAGCGGTCAGCAGGTTTCAGGCAGGACCTCCCGCGGCTCTGGCCTCGCTGGAATTGCTGCAAGCGTGCTTCTCAGGCGCCTCGCAGAAACCTCAAGTGCTCCCCTTTCAGAGCAGCTGGCTCGTCTCTGTTCCTAATATTGGGTTTGGGTGTAAGCTTTAATTGAAAGGAAGGGTTCCTCTGCTAGAAAGAACATTCATTTAGGAAAATTATTTTTTAAAGGACATATTTTTTAAAAAAAAACAGAAGGTTCACTTTTTATTCATTTCAAAATTATTTTGGAGAAAATCTGCTTTGTCCCAGACACTAGTCTAGGGGTCAGGGGTAGAGTAGTGAGCAAAATAGGAAAACCCCTGCCTTTATAGGGCTCTTAGCACTTTCCTTTTTAAAATATAGATTTCCAAGGAAATAAATGAGAAGTCTCAATAGTATTTGTGGAGAAAATTTTTCATTCAGAAAAAATTTTAAATAGAACTAATTCATGCCACAATCATGACCCCTATACAGTACTTGCTGTGTGTCAGACTTCATGCTTGGCAATTTGTGTTTTCACTTAATTCTTAAAACAGCCCAGGTTGAGGCTGGTGCTGTCATCCCCTTCTCCAGATGAGTGGCTGAGGCTTGGTGGCATAATTGAGTGGTCTGTAGCCACGTGGCTGATGGGGGACAGCCTTGCTCTACCTGCCAGTGCCCTTGGGTGCAGAGGGAGCGCTTAGAGAACTCAGGGACCATGACTGAGCTTAGAACCATGTCTGCAGAAGGCTGGGCCGTGGTTTATTACCATCATTTGTCAGGTGGATGTCATACGCAACCTTCAAAATCTCAGGGCTTGTGTGTGATTTAGTGAATAGTTGCTAAACTTCCAATCCAAGAAATAATTCTGTTGTGATTCACAGGACTCTATGTAGAAGTTTCAGACCTCTGCCAACACTTCACGTCTGTAAATGATCAAAGAATAAGTTAATGAGATTTACTGTAAAATGCAAAGAATCATAAGTTCTTCCCAGTCTTAATAGAAAAATAGGAAGTGTAGAAGGTGTGTAGTATTTAATTCTTTGTTTATCTTTAAAGCAGCATGGATGTGGATGATCTCTATGTAATGTGCTTCCATTCTGGGTCTCTGAGCAGCCCAACAGATTGCTTTTGCTAATTGTTGTTTTCCTTTTCCTTTGCAGATGATCATTCCCGGGTGAGGTTGCAGACAATAGAAGGAGACACCAACTCGGACTATATCAATGGAAATTATATTGATGTATGTATTTTGAAACTGTCAGTAAACCCAACCATTCTGAAACATACCACATGGTGTGTCTGCTATAAGATTGGTGGACACACGTTGGTCCAGCTCCAGAAGCAAACAAAGTAACGTTGCCCCATACACCACAGAACTTTACAGTGAAGATGTGTCAGCCTATTGGCTGGTGAACTCCTCTGTAACATTCTGCGTCGTCTTTGCTGTCCCGTTCTTATGTGGACTAAGAAAATGTTATTTCTATTTTTTGTCAATAACTTGGATTATTTGGCACTTAAAAAAAATGTTTGCGTATTAATGGGACAAAACACTCTAATTCCTAATTCGATGATTTGCAGTCTCCTGTCATCACTGCACTTTTAAGTTGCCTTCAAAGTAGTCTGCAGCTGTTAACCAGGACTTCTAATGCACGCAAGACATGTCATTAAATATGTAGACTGTTTAATTATTAAAGTCTGCTTCTTTGTTCATTCTGCATCATGTTAACTTAATGTCTCACATAGGAATAAATTCTTTAGGAGACAGCATGTTTTCAGTTGAAAGAATGAATGAAATCAAAAGCAGACTGAAAATCAAGGGAAAGTTGCTGTTACCCCCAAGGCCCAAGTTTACATTAAACAGGTTTCAGCTCCCTTGTAATTCCCAAGGCATACTCTGTGCTTGGACGTCACACTATTTCTTAGTCCATCAGTACTTCCATGCATGGGTTTTATCCATGTATATTGATTCTTTTATTGTCTTGGTTGAGTATTACTCAGATGCTACTAAAAGTACTAGCATCACAATCTCTAAAAGTTATCTAAAAATAACTATAAGAATGTTATTTTTAGTGCTAATTGAAAAGATTTGGCATTTTTGGTTATAGATTTGAGGGCGGGGCCTGGAGGAATAGTTCATATCTCATTCTTCACACAAAGACCCCTATACCCCTACCTTTGAAAATGACCAAGAACAACCCAACCCAAATTAGATTTTTTTTTTTATTAAAGCAGAGTTTCTTCGTAAGGTACGTTGCATTTATTCCGTTAATCAGCAAGTGTTTAATGAGTACCTTATGGGAGTACTCAGAGGGGTCCAAGACCTGGTCATCTTCTCCCCAAGGCCTCACAATTTAGAAGCTGAAGTAAGAAACATTTTCTCTATAACACACCTTCCCTTGGGAGATATTCATGCCCCAGTCCCAGCTCCTACAACCCCTACTTGGTCCTTGAGCACAGGGACAGTGCCCTACTCATCCTTGTATCGCCTGCACCTACACATGTCTGAAATATTGTAAGCACTTAATAACTGTTTGATGAATCACTGACTGAAGGAGAAAATGTGATCAGAGTAGGCATTGTAGAGGAGGTGATTTGAACTAAGCTTTAAAGAATGAGTGGGTAGAGATACAGACAAAGGAAACATGAAAGTAATGAGAATATAAGATTAATTAGTTTTAATTTTAACAGAGAAAAGAGTCAATATTCAGGGCCCCTTTATTCACTTAGTCAATAAGATCTCACTGAGTACCTATCATATGTCAGTTACTGTTCCAGGTACTGGTGTTGTAACTGTGAACAATTCAGACTAAAATCAGAAAACAAATCTCTGACCTAATGGAGCTGAGGCTCTAATGATGAGAAATAGATGGTAAATGAAATAAGCCAGTTAAATATTAGATGGTAGTATGTACAATGGAGAAAACAAAAGCTATAAAGGGGGAATAGGAGCACCAGGCTTGAAGGTGGATTGCAGTTTTGAATAGAGTGGCTGGAGTCAACTCAGCTGAGAAGTTGACATTTGAGCAAAGAAGATAAGTGATTGAACCATGTAGATATCTGGGGAATGAGCATTCCAGGCTGAGAAACAGCTATGAAAAGGCCTGGCTGTAGAGAGTCCCTGGCGAATTTGAAGAAAAACAAGCAGGCAAGTGTTGGTGGAGTGGTGTGAAGGGGGTAGAGTCATAGGCGACGAGGTGGGAGAGGTTGTGGGGCCAGGTGATGTAAACAATCTTAAGGACTCTGGCTTTTACTGTGAGATGGGTGGTAGTTAGAGGGCTTTGAGCAGAAGAGTGACATGATCTGGAAGCTGAGAGGAGAATAATTGTAGGTAGGTGCGAGTAGAAGCAAGGAGACCTGCTAGACGGCTCTGGTAGCAATCGGAGAGAGATGATGGTGGCCTGGCCCAGGCGGTGCACTGGAGGGAGAGAAATAGTGGGATCCTGGAACTTTGCTGAAGGTAGAGCGGATGAATTTTCTGACAGATTGGCTATGAGGTGTAGGAGGAAGAGAGGGATAAAGGATGCTTTCAAAGATGGAGTTGCCATTATCCGAGAAGGATTGAGGGTGGAGCAGATTCAGGTGGCAAGTAGGGAGGAAATGAGGAATTCAGTTTTAGATGTGTTAAGCTATGAAGATATGTTAGACATTTAAGTGGAAGTGTTAAGTAGGAATTGATAACACATCAGGATTTCAGGAGAAATGTCCAGGCTGGAAGTAAGAATGTAGGACTCATCGTTACACGGATGGTATTGAAGGCCAGGAGACTGGATGAGATCACCAAAGGAGTGAATGTGGACAGAGGAAAGAGTCCAAGAACTGGGCATTCCAACATCACCATCAAGGTGAAAGGGAGGAATGAACAAATAAATGAGGAGGAGGAGCCAGGGAGGTAGGTAAGAAGAAAACCAGAAGAGTGTCGTATCCTGGAAGCCAATGGAGAAAGTATCTCAAGAGGATTAATTGTGTTCACACTGCTGATAGGTCAAGTAGATGAGGACTGAGAAATGACCATTGTGTTTAGCAACTAGGTCATTCATGGACTTGTGTGGATTATTTCAGTTTAACAAATGAGTTCCTTCTATCTCCTAGCACTTTGCTAGGACTGACATATAGAACAACTAAGTTGGACCAGGGTCTTGCCTTATGGAGCATATCAGCTCCACAGTGAGAAATGAGGGATCATCTAAATAATCCTACTTAATATCTGTCATGATTCTGTGTTTGAGACTTACAGCAGGTCAGTTATATAAAAGAATGTGTTTGCTTTTGCTGTTCATTATTGTCGACTTGTTTTAAGGGCAAAATCTAACAGGTATGCATGTAAGTTGTCTGAGAAATCTGTATTTCCTCTTCAAGATTCTTTATTCTGTTTTCCAGCTGGCTTTGGGCACAGTATTTTGGGTAATCTCAGGGGAGAGAAATGGAAGGTATTAAGGTCCGTGGTGATATTATATGTTACCTGTGCATAATTTTCCCTAAATTGGCTTTTTCTTTCCCAGATATTGATCCTACGATGTTCTTTTCTCCCTTCGTTCTTTGGTCTCAATTTTCATCTTTCTCTCTTCTTGTAGGGTCATGATAAAAGGAAGGGGTCTTGCAGAATTTCTGCCTCTTTAAATTCCTGGCCCTGGCTACAGCATCATGTTATGGTATTAGCAGTTTAGGAATGATGTTTAGTATGACTATTGACATAACTGCCTATACTGATATAACAGAATATGTGTTAAAGTTTTGGCACATTGCCAACAACATCTCAAGCACAAATGAAATTCTCTTGTACATTCCCAGTCTGTTTGCACTCTAATCAGCGTTGTGGTCATGTTATTTCAGAGAATCCATAAGTTGTTAGTGTTTATTGCTCATCCATCATCTCATAGCCAGTGTATGGTTACATTACTCACACCCCCTGTGCAAGCATTACAACTATATTGATTCTCCTTTGCTTATCAAGGGGAACTCAGTGGTACTGGGTCTGGTAATTTAACTTGCAAGTGATAGAACTGTTGGTATTTGTATGTGCATTTGTTTTGGCAAACTTAGCATGTGACTTTTGTGCTGCTTATTGATTTTAAGTTTGTCAAATATTCTTTTTCATTTATTTTTAGGGTTATCATCGACCAAATCATTACATTGCTACCCAAGGTAAGTTTGTTTCAGCTTTGATGTCTTTCTTTGGTTGTTTGCCCATTCTCTATCATTTTGTACCTACTTCACCCTCCCTCAGAATGATATCACACACTGCTATAGCACCATTTATTGCAGTTCTAGTCATCAACACATACACCCTTGTTTTCCCATCAGAGGTTCTGGTAATTTAATTGTTTAGTTAACTCTTCATGTTGAGATCGTTAGAAGAAATGTGTTCGTTAGTCAATTATTGAGTTAAATCTACCTTAGGAATTAATCTGACATTTGCAAAAATAGTTATATAGATATTCATTCAATAAATAGGTACTGAATACTCTCTACATAAAGACCTGTGCTAGTTGCTGCTGGGGATGCACAACCACACTGGTTGTGGTTTAGTGAGGAGGATGTGAGGTGACCTGTACATTAGTACAAACTTATGTGAGAGGTGCAGAGAAATGTGGGGAAAACTTGACCAAAAGAGAGGTTGCTTTCAGATGAGATGATCCAAAAACAGCTTTGCGGCAGAGGTGATTTGGAGGAGAACTTCTAAATGACAGAGACATCATGAGAAAAGATCTGAAAGCAGGAAATTAGTACTCCCCGATAGAAAGCAGTTGGTGGATAACTTTGGTTAAAGAAAACTCAAGGAAGGTGTTGGGGAAGCTCATGGCATGGTTTTTGTATTGTCTTCCCCACCAACTACGAGGCAGGTCATCTGTGGAGAATGAGGATCATGAGAGATCTCAGGTTTTCAGGAACAAGGTATCATAGGGACGAGTTACTGAATCAATATAAGGTGAACTGAAGAAGTGCTGAGAAGCACAGAGGACCCAGTTAGGGCTGAAGAGTGTACATTCTCTCCGTTTTATTACTTTATCATTGTTACCAGTAATGCATTATATTCAAGAAACAGGAGCCTAGAAATCAAAAGGGTGTGACCTGGGGGGTGTCCAACAGAAAGTCGAGGAGCAAGGGGCTCAAGGATGCTAAGAAAGCCATGGTTGGAAAATCTAGGCTTGGAGGCAGGGAGGCCAGAGGTGTCCGAAGGGCCATGAGGAGAGAGAAGGAGCTAAAGGATAGAGGCCAGATTCAGTTAATGGGTCACAGGATGGGAGAAGAGGCAGTTGTAGCCAGAGACCAGAATTCCAACACTTACAGCAGCACTATGCAGTAGACCTTTCTGCAGTGGTGGAAATTTTCTCTATCTACACTGTCCAATATGGTAGCCGCTAGTCACATGTGGCTACTGATACTCAAAATGTATCTACTGCAAATGAGGAACTGAATTGTAAGTTTTAATATCGATTTGGATAGCTTCGTTTGGCTATTCCCTACTGGTAGTGTTGGACACTGGCTGAAATGGAGCCTTATCCCCCTCATCCCCCCAGCCTCAGTGAGAACCTGGGTGGCACCATGCATAGAGTCCCCAGTCTAATGTCACCACTTATGGACTCTACACTAGATCTAGGACACTTGCTTGACCTCCAAGTGTGTTTCCTTCTCTGAAATGAAATCAGTAATGTCTCCTTCCAAGGTCATTTGCTAGTCATAAGAAATGTGGCATAGAGAGTGCCCGGCATGAACCTGGCACAAAGCAGGCTCTTACATAGGAGTTGCTCAGGTCTTCAGAAAGCAAGTGCCTGGCTCAAGCTCTCACATCTGGGACAGAACAAGGACCTGTGTCTAGGACCTCTGAGTCCAATCCTGGCTGCCTTTAGAGGAACCTATCATTAGTTCTTTACATCCATACTAATGGCTTTCAGAACGTTCTCAAGTTAGGGTCATAATAGATCTGAAATAATAAATTTGACAGTAATTCGAATTAGCAGCTTTTATAAATATATGTGAAAATTTGATCATAAAATATATAAACTACTACTGAGTCCTTGAATGGCAACCCGTGTTTTTGTAGATAGCATGAACATAAAGTTAAATTTTATTTGAATTTTTAAAATTGAGGACCTCTAGATTAATGTGACTAATCAGCCAGCTGAAGTTAAGATTGAAACACCCAAGTCCTATGTGTGGCCCCTCAGCCAGCTTCCCTTGTTCATTCTCTCGGCCCCTGTCTCCCTGAGGGAGATTATTCTTTGAAGAAAAATGCCGTTAGAGCTGTCACTTTCTGGCTCCTTCAGAATTAGTTTGAATGATACTTAATTGCTCAGCAGTCCTCTTTAGCAGCATTTGATCTATCAAGTGTTAAGAAGCAAATATATCTGTTGGTAGCTAAGAAATGGCAAACGTAATCAGTTTGTAGTAGACGACCAATGGGCCCCAAAAGGAGAGGGCGCAACGGAACGCCCTGTTCACCAGAGCATGGTGCCTTCCCCAGTGCAGAGTGGGTTACAGATTGGACTTCAAAAACTGCATCACTGTTGTTGGTGCAGGGGGAGAGGGAAGAAATGAGCAGATTTTTAATCTAACATTCAGGCAAGACAGTACACATCATGTTAAGAGTAATACATTCAGACCATGATATTCATATTAAAAAATTAGAATCTCTTTTCTAGTGTATGCCACAAGCATAAGGTAACTGATGGCCTCAGATTGCCGGTAATAAAGATTTCTGATCACCTGTAGTAATTGGCCTGGACAGGTGTAACATGCTCATGGATTGTCTTCGTTAAAAACAAGAACATAAACACCCGATTCTAAGAGTCCAACAAAATGGAGGGTAAAGACTAACAGGCAGATGCAATTTTAGTCTCTCTTTGCTCTTTTTTTCCTCTTTATTTTGCAGTGATATAATTCTTTAAAACCTCTTCATAGCAGGAACACGTGAAACTACACAAATGGTCCGATTTACTGACAACCAGTTTTATTCCCAAGAGTTTGAAATACACAGATTTTCACCAAGTTCCTTCAGTACAGAGGACATGTCGTGAATTATCTAATTGGTCTCTCGCCCTCCCTCAACTCTATTGATTTTTCTACCAGTGGCTGACTTTGACCTTTGATGATAATGGTAATGTTTCTGCAAATTGAAGGGACCACATTCAAGGCAGATCTGTGGCTTTTTTAGTGTGTTCTTCCTGTCTCCCCTTCGTTTAATGGTTTTCTGTCTGGCAGCTAGTATATTGATGACCCTGTGTTCATTTCATCACCTCTGCCTGAGCAGCCATTAACACAATTGTAGCATTCAGGATTTACGATCTGGCACACCAGGCTTCAAAGGAGAGGAAGTCACATCTTCCACTGCATGTCTGTAACTCAGAGCCAGGGCAGAGCTGGGATTTCAAAAGCAGGGTTTGCGGTGGGGGGCAGATGAGTACACAGGTGGGTAGGATTGCCCAGAACTGATCATATTTCACAACCAAAAGATACCCCACCGAGCCGATGTGGGCCATGAGCTGGAGGCACACATTTAGAACCGCTCCTCAGAAGTGATTTGGGAGAACACTTGCCAGCCACGTGGTGCATGAACAGGGGGCCCTGGAGGAGTGTTCGTCTGATTTTTGTTTAGTCTTATTGTTAATGCTGACTTCAAGAGTCCTGCTTTAGAGAAATCAGGAAAGACAGTGCGGAGTAATTGTGGAAGGAAATGCTGTAAGTCTATGATGCATGTGGCCCGCCCAGCAGAGTTCCTCTTCCTCACTTCTAAGCTCATCTGTGGGCTGGAGACGCACAGAAATATTGGAGGATCCTGCCACAGGAACTTGCCTGTAATTTCTTCAGGGGGAGCAGCCGTGCATCATGAAATCTGGAGGGCACATCATGGTCATGTGGTGGCGCACCAGCAATTGCCTGGGATTTCAGAGGAGCTGGAGAAGGGGTAGAGGGTGTCGGTGGGGTTTGTGGGGGAGGCAGGTCTTCAGCCAGCCTTGAAGGAAGGGTTCCCTTGTCAGAGGACACGACGAATGGGAGGGCTGCCTGCGGCAGTCCAGAGGGAGCACGCCCCTTCAACCCCTAGCAGAGCGCACGAGGGAGACCCAACTGAGGTTGGAAGGGTCTTCACCTCTGTGCATCTTGCGTCTTCTTGGTCACTTGTTGAAATGGATCGTCTCTCAGGACAAATGCACACGTACACAATTTTATGTAAACATTTATGCATTCAGACTCGTTAAAATCCACCCTGAAACATCTGTAAACCCCAGATAAAAACCCCTGAGTTAGAAGGGCTAAGAAGAGAGAAGTGACAGGTAAGGTGAGGACATTTGTTGGAAGGCTTTGAATAGGGATGTTATTTAATGAAAGGCAGAAAGGCAGGGAGGGAGAAAGGAAGGATGTCCCTAAGCCACGTGGTGGTGAAAACAGTGCTTTAAGGAGATTAATTAGTGTGGAATGATACTGGAGAGAAAACTGGAAACAAAGAAAATGGGGAGTAACCACAAAAAAATCTGGGATAGAAATGAATAATTCAGACTACTATAATGGCAGTGGGGCCATTTTGTAATTTTATTCAATGATCTGGGTTACATATGACTAAAATATTTTTTCTAATATAAAGTATACTGTCGGGTCAAAAACTGCTAATTTTTAAGTGTGTTTCCTTCTCATTTAATAAAAACTAATAAATACATTTTCTTTCTACATTAGTGGTTTGGGTTGATATAATACTGTTCTTTCTGAAACTCAGCATTTTTATTTGTCCATTCATTCAATTCATATTAAGTGTCTATAATGCACCAGGCCTTGTGCTGTAACTAATTTAGTGTACTTTGTATGCTCTGACCATTTTTGATGTTACTCGTCTCATTTCATAAATAGAATTGAGACCCCAGAGGAGAAGCAGAGCTGCAGCTGAGTGCCTGCCGGGTTCGGGCGGCTCGGGTGCCTCTCCTCCCCAGGGCGTCTCCTACTGCGTCTACCGTGGGATTCCTGCCCTGAGAAGGGGCTTGGGCTCGTGCTCACCGCCTGCAGCCTCTTACACGGGCTTTACGAAGCTCGTCCCTCAAAATCACATGGTTATTCTTTGATAAAATGAACCTAGGCTCCAACCCCTTTCTTCTAAGTAATGATGCTTCTCAAAAAAGCAAATTTTCTACAGTACAGTCATATCTGAAAATACCTCTTAGTTAAAACTGCCTTCGATGTTGTAACTTGAACTTTAGAGTGTTAAAATCCACACAGCTCCTCTTGAGTATAGTTGCCTTGACACCCACTTCACTTCGTTATTTCTTTTTTCTGCCTTGTGCTAACCCGACAGGGTTGGCTCCTGATGGGCTACAGCCTCTTTCCGTCACCATCAGTGTTAGCTCTGTGCAGCACCCTTGGCAAGTCCTGGACTAGCAGGTCTCCAGACAGGTGCCCAGATGCCCATGTGGGAACAGGGAGCCCCCCGCACCCCCACCGTGCTCTCCGCCAGGACCGCCCAGCCTGTGTGCTCTGGCCCGGGGTTCCTCACCTTTAGGAGGCACAGAACTCCTCTCAGTAGCTGGCAAAATCTAGAGAGCCTCTCCCCAGAATCAAAATATTAAATGTGCACACGTACACAACACTTTATACAATCTGAGATGGTTCATGGAGACACACCCGCCACTGAATCCCATTTACGAATTATCTCAGGTTCTGTGGACCTCAGTTAAGAGCTTCACTTTGGTCAGAAACTTAAAGCTATTTTGGACTAAGACCAAAAGCACAGACTTAATTTTAAAAAAAAGCATACTCCTTAGGGGTAAAAAAATGTCATAAATTGTTTATAACTGGGTGAAATACACCTCAGAGAGCATCAAAATTGTTTGCTGCCTAACCTCTTACTTAAAGATCGAGTTATTATTATAATCTGTAGTATTTCGAACCATGGTCAGTCAAGACTGGGTTTTCCTATTTGTCTCAGGCTGGGTTTGCTGGCTATCTGTTATCATTTTGCATGTGTTGCTGAAAAGTTTATGCCTTCGCTCACTTTTCAACAATTTTAGCATTTATATTAGAAAACACTCTCTCTTAGTGACAAGACACTAGAGCAGCAGGTCCCATAGCTCACATTTATTTCTTAAAAGAGGGATATATTGGAAATAACACATGTACCTCAGTCAGAAGGCCTGCATCCAAAGTCTTGTGCTGCCACAGAAAAGTTATCTGAACCTGCTGAACTCTAGGTTTGGTAAACAGTGATTACAATCAGTGTAAGAGCAAATACTTCCCTAGTGTTTACTAGGTGCCGGAGAGTGTTGTAAGCATTTACATTTATTAACTCATTTAATCTTTACCATAAACATGGAGGGTGAGTCCTGTTATTGTACTGAACGTGTACGTGGGGAGACTGAGGCCCGAGACTTGAAGTGACTTGCTCAGGGTCACAGACCTGGGAAGTGAAGAGCTGGATTCAGCCCCAGGCCATTGGCCTCCAGCAGCAGAGCTCATCACCACCTCATAAACTCAAATACCCTCGGATACTGCCTCTCATAGGCGACTGTGGGGATTGAGTTACTAATAGATACAAATGCATAGAGCCGTGCCTGGCATGGAGTAAATGCTATGTTCGTATGAGCTGTTAGTACTTTCGAGAGGCAGCATAGCTTAATGATCAGGAACATGGACCCTGGAGCCGTAGTATCTGGGCTCAAATCTTGTCTCCTCCATTTATAACTGTGTGACCTCAGACAAGTTACTTAACATCTCTGCGCTCATCATAAATGAAGATAATAATAGCTTACCCTGTAGGGTTGTCATGCAGGTTAAATGAGTTAATATTTCTAAAGCACTTAGGAAATGTCTAGTACCTGGGAGGTGCCATATGGATGTTTATAAAATAAATAATGTCCTCCTTCACTGACCTTGAAAATGTATATAAACAACACAGAATAGGTCTTACTAATTACATATGTCTGCATTTCAAAATGGAAGTCGTCTTGTATAAACTCCCAAGTAGCTAGTGACATGAACGTTCACTTCTCACATGTGAGTAAACCTGTTACATATTTTTAAGAAGGCTTGGAACAATTCATGGAGATCGTGGCCTGTGGAGGGTTGGCCCTCCAGACAGGCCCTCCATGACATGCCATTAACCTTATCACCATCAGCCTTTTATGCTGAGAAACTCCGGATGCTCAGTGTCTATATCAGGATGTCAAGTCACATTGGCATATATCACAGGAACTGATACAGAAAACCAGATACCAGACAGTTGCTTACAATGAGAAATGTCACTGTCCATCCAACAGGACTGCCGTCAGCCTGGCAAGGGCATTCTGTGTCACAGGCCAGCTAAAGAGGAAGATGCCTCGGCAGAACATTGCTTCATGACCTGGCACAGAAGGGCCACAAAGTTCATTCATTCCACAATTACCTACCAACTACCCAGTGGAGAGCTGGCACGAAGCAGATGCTCAATGAAAATACAAGAATATTGAGAGTGAATGAATGAATAAATGACAATTGGGAGTTACTGTGCACTAGATACCAGTCAGACAGTAGACTATGCCAACCAGGCAGGAAGGGTATCTCATGGCCTGACAGAGCATCTGCTTACCTGGGTGGATTTGGGATCGTTATCTCCGGTGCCTGTGACCATGTTCTTTCTACGTTAAGAGCTGGCCGGCTCCTGTTCATACAGACACTTATTCTTTAGGCGTGTCAGTCAATCAGCCCCTGTTTTGGGAGATAGTCGATCTTGGTAAACTAACTTTGCTTCTCTGCCCTGACCCTGTGTGTGCATATCCCCCTTCCATGTACACCTTATATAATCAGTCTTATTTATCCAAAATTATAATTTGTTGATAACTTGAAAAAGAAACACCTAAAAGAATTTCCTCCAGAGACTTTGAGCTAGGAGCACACTTTTAGTGAAAATAGTAACAATGTGGGGAGAGAAGGTTGACAGTGGAACTAGCTCCAGATATGCAACTCCTGCACAGCAGTTGAAGCTTGGCTATCGTGACTTCCTCTGTTTGCTGTTAGTCTGTTTTTCTTCTACATTTCTTCCACGTACTCTGTGCAGTTTGGACATTCTTAACAAGAATTTTGAGAAAGATAAATGTGGTTTATATTTTCCCAGCTCAAAATTCCCCTTCAGGCCCCTGAAGCAGTAAATAATGGTGCTCAGAATAGGAAAGAACTTTCCTCAGTGAGTCATTCTTGTCGCAGAGACTTGTCAGAACGTCGGTGCCAGTGCTGCACACTCTAGGAAGAAGCCTTTGTCTTCCTGCCTTCTGGCCTCCAGATGGAGGTGAACAGTTGAAATTATTTCTCAGTAGAATTGAAAGGAAAAAATGTTAAATCAGAAGCTAAGTCTTCAGTAAACAACTTTTGTTTTCTTCCTCCAAGCACCAGTGAGGCTTGAGCTTCCAGTACAAAGTCTGCGTAGCTGATGGGGCTCTGCCCGGCTCGTCCCCACAGTGACAGTGGGTGTGGGGTATGTTTGGATTCATTTATCATATCCTATTTGGGATTGATTTAAAAGTATTGCCTGGTAAAGTGGAGCATTCTCGAGTTTTCAAATTTAAAGAGGGAGGCTTTGAGGAAGTGTGATTGATACACAGGCAAGCAATGACCCCTCACGAGCTCTAAGTGTTCCCAACACCCTGTGCCATGCCCTGCAGGCGCGGCCCACCTGCAGCTTACTCTCCTCTGTAGTTTTCCAAGGGAAATGAACAATTGCAAATAACAGTTTATCCACACACTTCCTCGGAAACAATAGTTTCTCTTCATCAGATTAATTTCAATAGATACTGGCCAATTAGCCAAAAGGTCAGATCATAGACATCTCTCATCCATATGCTCTTAATAACTTGCTCATTAGTAGTGAGAACATTTAAAAACAGGTTGCAAATTAAAAGGTGAAACCAAAATAGATCATGTTGGGTAACATCCACCCCTGTTGTTACAGATGCCACAGTGGAAACATCTGCCTCGGTAGAACCTAAGTTAATAGAGAATAATTTGAAGACAAATGATGTCCTGCTGTTAAGCAGGCACCCAGTTTTAAACTGTCTTAAAACAAATGCTTTTTAAATCTTTAAGAGTAGTTTAGAGGTGTTACTCATTTGAAGTAGAAAATTGTAGAATCCTTTAGAGCTGGTAGAAACTTTAAAACTCTTTAACTTCCACTCCGTGTTTTGTAGTTGAAACAGTTGAAACTTAAAGAACAAATTAGTTCAAATGAGTCATGTATGCAAAAAGTATTTGCTAACTATATGGACTAACATTCCTATTTTAATAGTGTGTATGCAGTGTTCAATTTAGGAGAAACCTAACGTGTTTCTGGTCTCCTAAGTGGCCTTTTCTCCAACGAAGAGGAAAAAATATGAGGTCACATCTTTCTTCCAGGTTCAGTCCTTTGAAAGGACAGAGTTGAGGCTAAATGCCCACGTACTTTCCCTGGTGGTGGCTTCCTGGGGCCTCCAGCACCAGGGACCCTTGCAAAACAAAGCCATTCCTTTCAAGTGTAGTTCATCCAAAATTTAACAAATTTTCTGTGCACCTACCAAGTCACCTGGCTCAGTACAGGGTCGGGAATAGAGCAATGACCTCAGGAATTACACAGTGTGGCTGTATCTATAAACAACCAACTGTTAATAATTATAATTTTGCTGCAACACCAGATTTGGGGACTACTTTCGTGTATTTCTCTCCCCCATCCCTACCCCATTTAGCAGGTGAAAAAGTGAGACCCAATGCAGACCTGGAACCACTTTTCCTGACTCTTGGGACCAGGTTCCTTTATCATCCATGGACACAGTTTTGGACACGTTTGTCAAGGCAGCAAACAATTTAGGAAGTTTCTGGCCATTGCAAGTTATTTTTTTTTCTTGCCTTCTCACTCAAAAGGATGCTTCTGAAAATTTCCTGATGCCATCCGCCACACTGCCATTGAAAATTTGAGATTGCCGGCACTAAGCTATATCTAGGGAGTCAACTTATCTCTATTTTATTCATTTATTTGATTTATACTCTTCTTTCGTAAATAACGGTAGATCCCACTTGTGTACTGAAAAAAGCTTAATTAAAGAAGATAGAGACTAATGAAAGCTTTTATTTCTCTGGCAGCAGCCCCTGAAGCATGTGAATATAGGTTTTTCCTTTCGCTTTATTTCTCCTTGACAGAAGGCAGCTGGATCCTTTGGGTCACCAAATCCCTCCATTCTGAAGGCTGTCATTCTTTTTTTTTCTCCTTGATTGCCTTCTCTCTTTAGAGCATGAACAAGTACTCATGATGAGTTTATGAGGATTCTCTTTGGAGACAAGCCTGATGAATGCTCTGTGACTCAGCCAGCAGGAGGCCCTTGCGGTGGAACCTCTGTCATGTTCCTCCCTTCCTAGGCTGCAAACATTTTCTCTTGCACCTCTTCCCAGCTCTTCATGCAATATTGCCCCATAACCTGTCCCAGGGATCAGGGACCAAAGGTCCCTCCGGTAGCAGTGCCTCGATCTCTGCATCACAGGGCAGATTGTTGCCACACACTGCCTGCCAACCTTTTCATTCTTTTCTGTATGAGAGTTTCTCTTTGGAGGCTTAATCTTTACCCCGCTACTCAACTCTGATTTGTCTGCCTTTATCGTTCCACTTTCCATGTTGAGAATAATAGCAGCCTCTGCATTCCCATTGACAGCAGTACCCTGCAAGCTGAAATGATTATGTAACTGCTAGGGAGGCATGATTCTAGAGGAGGGCTGAATAGAGTCCAAAAAGAATAAAATCCAAGTAATGGCCTGTTAGGTAAAGAGTGTTTCCAGAAATGCCTTGGGATATTTCACTTCCAAGTGCAAGTCATGCTAGGAGTCACCCCATTAGTGGTTTTATTCACAAATATTCCTTTGCTTGTGCAACCTGTTCACAATCAAATTTTTGAAACTTGGCCCTAAAATTCCTTCCATATGGAAACATGTTTTATGTCAGTAGCTGGGACAAGACTTTTTCTCCTCCAACAGGCAATAGAGCCGAGTGGTTAATTAGAGTATAGACCCTCGAGTTAGACAGCCTAGGCTCGGATACCAGCTCTGCAAGCAACCTCTCAATAAATGTTAGCCACAATTCTTATAATTATCATTATGATCCTATGGATTCCAAAAGACACATCTCTCAATAGCACATAGGCAGTTCAGGCTTTACCCCAAGTATAGTGTATACTCATATAGTTTTTGTAAAAGCTAATATGTTCTACGCCTGTTAATGTTCCCTTACAGAAGGTTGTATCAAAGGGAGCCACTTTTGTTTTCACAGACAGCCTGCA
Organism: Ceratotherium simum simum; assembly: GCF_057802395.1. Classification (NCBI taxonomy): domain Eukaryota; kingdom Metazoa; phylum Chordata; class Mammalia; order Perissodactyla; family Rhinocerotidae; genus Ceratotherium; species Ceratotherium simum. Next base: position 2,742,449 of record NC_141913.1, read on the forward strand.
CTCCCCTCCAAAGTACAAAGATTATCATCACTGTTGTTAACTTTTAAACAAAAGATAAATATGGGTTGGAAAGACAATAAGCTATATCACAAGCTGGGGAAAGCATATTTTCCCTCAGTTTTTGAAGTCTTGCAGAAATTGAGCCACTCTGATAGCAGCAAAGGACCAGCCTTGGTGTTCTGAAGGCTTCCCTGATGCACACTCAAAGTTGGACTACAGTTAAGGGAAAACAGCTTAATTCCGAAGACCAGACAAGTTCCTTCCCAACAGGCTTTGTCCAATCCAATTTCTGAGATAAGAATTACACAAGGATGTTTTAGAGAGTAACTTTGGTGGAAGGCTAAGAAATCACTGGAGAACAAAAGGCTAAGAAACCACTGAGAAGTGATCTTCTGGGAGAGAGACTGATAATAACAGGAGCAGAGGAGGAAATAAGAGGGAGACAGAGGGAAAAATGTGAGCTCTTGGCCTGCAACTTGTCTGTGTCGGTGGGCTGACTGGGCGGGCACTATCTTCTGCTCTGGTAGAGGTTGACCAGATGCCTAAAAGTGGCCAGTCATAACCACTCAGGAGGTTGTAGGCAGAGTGGGACTGAACTGAAAGGAACTCCTCTGACCCCTTCTGAGATCAACTTCCCAGGGTGCAGTCCCAGGAAATGCAGGTGTCCCCCATGCACTGCATGTCAGCTTGGGGAAAGGACCTCAGAGTCAATAGTTGATGGCTGTTTGATGAGTTTAAGTAATTATTGTTCTTTTTCAGGTGATGTAACAGTATCGTGATTATGTTCTTTAAAAAAATACAGATACCAAGTGAAATATTTACATGCAGGCAGTAAAACGTAGGCACTACACTAGTAAGTAATTGTGCCCATGGCTTCGAACACTCACAGCTGACTCCCACCCTGACCCACATCAAGCTTCACCACGCACACGAGGAAAGCAAAAAGGATGATTTATTAACAACTTTCTGAAACAAATTTCCTAGCAGCACAATCAGATCAGTCTTATTCTGATTCTATTTTATGAATAGAAAGATTTTTTTTAATTTTCTTAACATTTTAGAACATTTGTATCACTTTGAAGAAACTTTGGTTTTGAGTTCGTGTGCCAGTGGTTTTATAGAGAAAAATATGTTGGTTTTTTTAAAAAATAAACCCCAGAATGTGATTTAAATCATCATATGGCATGTGATATGAGAGCAACTGGAGTTATTTTTTTAAATTTAAATTAAATTTTTTTACATCTTTATTTGGAATTTATTTTATAAATGTATCTAAATAGTTAGAAGTGTGTATGTGTTTGTGTATCAGACATAATTTATTTGAAGGCTTCCAAGGGTGATCTTGTAGATTTTTATTTTGAAATGCTTCATTCAGATTAATTTTAACACATGTAGCTTTTAAGAAAAAAGAAAATTTCTAAAAATATCATGACGAACTTAGGTTCAAAGCCACTATTTTCATTTATTTTGTTGTTTAAAGGCCTTAAAATAACGAGCAAGAGAAAGGAAGAAAATACGCAGAATACTTGAGTCATTTTGTTCTCAGTTTACTTTTTCACAAAATGTGCTTCCTTCTCAGTTTTTGCCATGACTTGAGACGTTGTTAGGAGTGGTGTGGAAATGCACGAACTTTATCCTAGTAAAGATAAATTAAGGAAAACCACAATAAAAACTATGAAGGCATATAAAAATTTACAAGAGAAAAGAATTATAATATTGACTAATCAAGGTAGGGTGAACTCATATTGGAATTAAGATACTAGACAATGCAAATATGAAAAATGGGAAGGTGACAGTTGGAATTAAAAAATACACTTTCTTTTTTTTTTTTTTAAAGATTTTATTTACTTATTTTTCCCCTCAAAGCCACTGTAGATAGTTGTATGTCATAGCTGCACATCCTTCTAGTTGCTGTATGTGGGACACGGCCTCAGCATGGCTGGAGAAGTGGTGTGTCGGTGCACGCCCGGGATCTGAACCCGGGCCGCCCGGAGCGGAGCGCGCGCACCTAACTGCCAAGCCACGGGGCCGGCCCAAAAAATACACTTTCTTAGGAAGCAAGTGGCTATAGATTAAAGTTATCTTTATTAAGACATATTAAATAATACCTACTATATTATTCTTTATCCCTTTTGTTTTTTGATCTTTCATAATTACTTTTTTTGTGTGTGTGTGTGAGGAGGACCAGCCCTGAGCTAACATCCAATGCCAATCCTCCTCTTTTTTGCTGAGGAAGACTGGCCCTGGGCTAACATCCATGCCCATCTTCCTCTATTTTATATGGGACGCCGCCACAGCATGGCTTAACAAGCGGTGCGTCGGTGCGCACCCGGGATCCGAACCAGCGAACCCCGGGCCGCTGCAGCAGAACGTGCGCACTTAACCGCTTGCGCCACCGGGCCGGCCCCTTTCATAATTACTTTTAATTGAATAAGTGAATAAGATGAAAGTCAGATTATTAACCAAAAAAGAGCTAAGGGTTGAAGGTTATGAGAGATACTGCAGACAGAGGTTTCCCAGGCTGTTTTAGAATTTGCATGTAGCCTGTCCATTAGTGTTTGGTTTATACCAATTTCCTCTTAATTAAATTTGACATGACCTTTTGGTATCCAACAAGAATTTCATATGTTCTAGTAACGCCCCTGGAAGCCAACATCCCATGAAACTAATTATCTAGAGAAAGCTACAAATATTCGCACAATGTTGGCACGCTTTCTTATTTCAGTCTGAAAGGAGAATTTTTGGGAATAGTATGAGTGAAATTTCCATAAACATCAGCATATGGATTATGTGTTCAAGAGGGAATGTTAGTCATAGACACAGCAGAAAGTGTATGCCTAGTATTTCTTAGGTATAAGAGCACATACCTTGTGAGCCAATTTAGAAGAAATAGGGTAATCAGCAAGCACGTGCTAGCAGAGCGAGCCAGGTGACAGGAAAGACTCAGGCAGTGGGAAATCCTCCAGTGTAAGAAGCGATTTGTCGTTGTGTGGGACCACTGGAAGTGACTCACCCAGAAAACCAGTACTTAATGCCATTATGTAAGTCATCATTTTTGACACTACTTCTAAAAAAGGTATATTTTATTATAGCGCCAATGACTATTTTCTCCTCTTTTACTGTCACTAAATTAAAATTCCACTGGACTGGTGAACATTTCTAACTCTAATTCTGGACATAAAGGGTGTTTCACATAAGAGCTATCCTTAGAAAATGCTATTTTAACAGGCTGCCAGTTATATTTTTGAATTCAGGTTAAAGTTTTCACAAGTTTTCCCCATCATAGAACAATTATCAGTGTTTGCTTCTAATTCATTAGTTGATTTTTATTGCTTCTTTTAAACGGTAAATGGGAGGCCATTCTTGGCAAGTCAGGAAAATGAGCAAATGCCATCCCATGCACCCAGCCATCTCTACTTTGGTTTCCTTTTTCTGCAGCCGAAACCGAAGAGTATTCATAAAAACTCCATGATTCTAACATAAGTAGCCTCAGGGGAGAGCAAAATGCACCTATCCAATAAGTGTTACTAAGGATTATTAATGCAAGAGCCAACTGTTTTTTGTGTCCCTGTTATCGCTTTTGTGACACAGGAGGCAGATTCAGTCCGTAAAGCATGGTGGCACATTTTACCTTTTACATTTCACTACTGCATAAACGAAAAGCTACTGAATGTAAATTTATAGATGTAAGTGTTAGGGAAGTATTACGTTGAAAAGTCACATAAAATTTTATAATAAAAACTCAGAAACCACTGAAGGGACATCTAATGCTCTGAATGTTGAATAACTGACTTCATAATACTTACTCTAGGTTATCGCCAGCAACAATAATAGCAATAATGGATCCAAAATTTAGGGCCACTTTTATTTATGAGAAAGAGCTTTACGATAAATGCATAAATCCCAGGTTTATCTTTTTCACATTCATATTCCACCTTCACTTCTGATGGAATGCACTGAATCCCAAAGAACTTGCCCAAGCTCAGGCCAGGCCAGTGCCCAAAGTAAGGACTCCCGGGTTTTCTGCAGCTACGTTGCCCTCAGGGTCAGTGCCCCTTCCCTCTGTACTTCTGCCGTCCAGTGTATGCCACACCACACACACACACTCCTCCCGCTCCCAGGACCAGTCACACCGGGGAGTTAGAGGGCCGACAAGCACACACAAGGCCCCCAGGCTCTTCAGGTCTTTCTGAGATTTGAAAAGTGTAGCCAGATTGACCTGGGTGGGAATCCCAGCTTCCAAGTCTCTTTGTCTCCTAAGCCCAGTTCTCATCTTAGGATGGAAACTTACACAGTTGGCAGTGTTGAATAAATGAGCATAGCTTATGACACCTGGCCCGTGGGGGTTATCGCCGTTGTCCATCATTTAATTAATTGTCCACCAACCTTGTCAGCCCCCTTCAGGGTCCCCCGTACTTTCCAGCCCAAGGCCCTCGACTCCTTTGGTGACAAAGCAAAAGTCTCGTGCTAGGGACAGCAAGAGTCCTGCTCAGTTTCATTCAAAACTGCCCTCCAAAGGCAGCCCCATTCTTTCTTCTCAGGAAGCCCACCTGAGCCTCGTCTCTGCACTGGGGAGCCTCGGGTCCTGCCTGGGCCGTGCCAGCAGTGCCAGGCCAGCTGGGGGCCTGTCACCCTGCCCAGCACTGCTCTGACCTTCCTGCCCCCAGGCTCCTGTGCTGCTCAAAGGGAATCACCCCCTGGAGCCACACGCTGCTGTCCTCGGGATTCCAGACCACGCAGCCTGGATGTTTCCGCCGGCGGTCCCCACCGGCTGTTTGGGTGCCCAGGAAGCCATCCTCAGAATGTTATTTTAACATTTTTTAATATATCTGGAGGAAAATATTTAAAATGTTTCCCTCTCATTAATCAAGATGGAGCATGATCTCTTTCTTTACTGTTCTTTACTGTTCGTGTTCAACATCTTTCCTGGGAGTTTTTGTTTAATAAATAGTAGATCCTCCACTCTGGACACTGACATCTGTCTGCATCCTACAAGAGACTCAGCCCGCTGGCCCACTGCGCCCGCCTCCTCCAGCTCCTTCTTCCTTCCTTCCGTCCTCACGGCTTCCACCTTGTCACACGTGGGGCTGAGCCCACACCTGGTAAAACTTCCTCTACAGTTCACATGCCTCCCCCAGGGTCTGCTCAGACCACCAAACGCTGCTTCCTCTGCCTGCTGCCTCTGACTTGCCCAAGTTTTCAGTCTAAAAGATTTCTTCCTGGTTGTGTTTTTTAATATGTGTCTTATTTTTCTACTCATAAACACTCAACCCACAATTTTTATAAAAACTTCATGTTTTCTCACAAGATGGCTCCATGCGTGTCCCCTGCCCCCTCAAGTGGCAATGAGTCACTTCTGCTGGACCTTCACCCAGAGGACCTGCCACCCCCGCCCTCCACCCTGATTCCTGAACGTCAAGGTGGTATCTGACCTTTGAGGTCCATTGCAGGTGCCCTGGCTTCAGTAATGTTTTCCTGCTGCCTCTGCGCCAGTGAGATGTAATCTCTTCCTGACTCTAACTACTGGAGACATACTCGTACATCACTTACTCACAGTGGTCTGCAAACATTTTTCTTTGTGTATCCTCAAAAGAAGTCTGAAAAAATTATGTACCAACTTTAGACATTTTAAGTTGATACCTAAAATTTTCATCATATGTTTATGTAAGTTTATTTGTTAATAGGAGAACAACAATATTAAATATTTTCTAAGACAAAGTGAGGATTGATGTAATTAGAATAAAATATTTATGACATGTGATAAATATTTTTTTACTACCTTACAGATTAAAGCATACCTAACCTGTAAAAAAACACATGAAACTTTCATCCATGGGTTTCATCCAAGAAAATCTGGCAGCCCTGCAAAACATTCCAGTTCCATTTAAAAGAATAAGAATGACCAGCCTCTACTGCTTCAGGTGTTGTGAATTCAAAGCATCCCAACATGAACCAAAATACCCGGTTTTTAACACCAAGTTTTACCCTTAACAAAAATATGTTTCAGACTGGGAAGACAGAAAGCCCTCTGAGTTTTCAGAGTCAATATTTCAATCCATCCCTTTGTTTCAGATCTGTAGGTTTTTATACCTGGGCAACACCCCATAGTAATGTTTGAGATGGGGGAGGGTTTTGTCAAGTATGAGAAAAACCATTGTGCATGGGAGCTTTTTCTCAGGGAGATCGGTTTTGGCAGAGTCCGTATAGAAGTGTCTTGAAATTAATACTCTAAAACTACTCATGTACCCCTTGGAAAACCTCCATGTGTCTCCAGGGGAGTGCATGTCTTAGTTTGAAGTTCGAGTGTCTTAGGATACTTCCTTACTGCACTTTATATGAGAATGTGGTATGTTCTTGCCTTATCTCTACCTTATACAACTACCAGCTTCCTGAAAGTAGGGGCTGTATTTCTGTTACTCACCTTTGCATCCCTTACTGTACGTCACAGAATGCCTGGCATGGAGCAGGCTCGGCGCTCACCTGTATTTAGGCTGCACACTCAAATGCCCACTGGGGCCACCAGAAAGGGGATCTGAAGGAGCGAAGCAAGCTAGGTGTAAGACCACAGGGCACAGGGAGACTGTGTGACCTGGATGGGCAGATCCACGTTCACGGATCACTGAGGAAGACAGGCATTAGAAACACACCGGCACCACACCTGATAGTAAACATTGTGAAGAAATGGAAGCCACGACTTGGGTCTTGGAAAACTTGCCTGAGGGAGAGACTTTCAGTCTGTTAAGCTGAGACCAGCAGGCCGTGTGGGCTTGAATTGAAGCACAGGTGGGAGGAGGACGACAGCATTTGGAGGAGGGCTGCTGGCAGGGGATCCATGAGGAGGTGGAGCGGCCAGGGAGCGGGGCACCTGCAACGGGGAAAGCAGAGACTCAAGACCCAGGCCAGGCACGGGCTGTGCGGGGCCTTGTGTGCCTTATTACAGGATTTGGGTTCTACAGAGAGCAGACACCAGAGGGGAGGGGAGGTGGGGGGAGGGCAAAAGGAGTAACGGGGGTCAGTTTTATGATGACGGAAGGAAACTAGATTGTGGTGGTGAGCACACTGTAGTGTATACATAGGTTGAATTATAATGTTGTACACCTGAAACTTCTCAATAAAAAAACAGAATGTGGGTTTTGCTCTAAGAGCAGTGGAAACGCCTTTGAAGATTTTAAGCAGGGAAAATGACGTTTTTCAGAGATGGGATGTGGCTGAGGTGCAGAGAACAGTGGGAGGGAGACGAGTGTGAGGCCTCTGGTAATGCAGGGAGAGGTCACGTGGCTTGGGCTAGGATGGTGGGAATGAAACAGGACGTGCTGTGTCCTGGAAATGCTCCCGAGAGGCTGCAGCTCAGGATGTAGGAGAGATTGGCGGGTGGAGAAGGGGTCTTAGGAGCTGGCTGTGCTCATGAAGTTGGATTTTATTCTGTAGCAGTGGACCATGGGAGGTTTTAAGGAGGGAACTGACCTCATATAAAAACACATTTAAAGAGGTTGTTTTCAGGTGGTTGACATGGGTTTTCTTCTGCTCTTTTACTCCTGCTGGGGTTGTCATGACTGTGTGTACACACCTGTCAGATAGAACCCTCTGGAGTGTCTGACATTCAGGTGGGAGTAGTGTGATACAGTGGGGTCAGACCTTAAAACTCAGCTCCACGACTCACGAGCCGTGAGACAGTGGGCAACTCACCTGACTTCCCTAGGCCTCAGCCTCCTTTCAGTAAAATGTTGGGAGGACAATAGCCCATATAGCATAGGATTGTGATGTTTAAATTTAATGAGATAATACATCAAAATACTTCAAATGGAGCCTGGGAAGTCTTAAGTGCTCAGAAGAAGTTAAGTATCATTCTGTTTATGATGGAATACCAATCCGTGTTTGTACTATCTTTCTTCCCTTCAAAAAACTCTAATATGCCATTGTGAGCTTAAAGGACCTTGACTTCTCAGTGGCTCCAGTTAACACAGACAACATACTGTATGGAAATTAGAATGTGAAAAGAAGGGGTATAAGTTGTCTTTCAAGGTTTGAAATTGTAATTTTTAATCTCTCTCACTTCCCATGAACTAGAAAACTCGTCTTACACAATAGAGCCCCTTCTTGAATGTCTTTCACTAATGCTTTTCATTGCTTTTAATTTTTTTTATTGTGCTCTAGTTCTTTCTGCCCTTTTCTGTTGTTCCTGGGGGGCTTGGTGGTGGTGGTAAGAACGACCACTTTGCACATTTCCTTCTCTGCAGAGGTCTGTGTGTGCCACCTCTTGTGAGGGAAATGGAATGTATTACCAGCCTGATATTATTGAAATTTCGAGACCTTACCTTTCAGACGCCTTATTCCCATGGGGGGAGAACTGCTAAGAGTAACCTTCTTGCCTATTGTGCGACATCTGTAAATGCACAGCCACAGCCCTGGTAGCGGCACCCACCCTGCAGCCAGAACCTGCAGAAATCAAACACTGGGGCTGTGAATCGCAGCCGTTCACACCTGGAGGCAGGGAGGTATCTTGGAGTGCTTTGCCTGCTGCTTTGGATTCCTTGTCTTGCAGTTGAGTTGTCTGTCCACCCTGTGAGCGATCCCCAGGGACCTCTCTATCGATTATTCTCCTCGTGGTGAGGGTGTTTGCCACACCGGCTTTTGGGAGACAGATGTAGAAGGCAGAGGAATACTGACACTCTCGTGGTGTTCCTCCCCAGATTTCAGCCCTGCGAGGGCATGGGTGCTGAGAGTAACCGCCTTGTGTACCAGGGACACATCTGTAGACTCATAATGTTGGCTCACGATGGCCACAGTCACTCAAACCCCAAGAGCTGCTAAAATCAAATGGAGTAGTTCTCAGGGTCAGTAAACCTACCTCTGCCCTGGCTTCCAGGATGTTCTTTGATGTTGTCAGAGACATGTATCCCTGAGTCATAATTTATGCAGATCTCAGGAAATAATTTGAAATATGTCAAAGAGAAAAGAAAAGCAGGATTGACAAATTTTGCATTAAAAATCTTAAGTCCAGGTGCCTCCCTGCTTCCACTTTTTCCTCTCCAAAAAAACCAGAGAACAAGATTTGAATGAACATTCATGAACATGTCTTGAATCATCAGCCAAGAACCTCCAGTGCCCAGCCCTGAGCAGTTTTACTGTTGACCTGCCAGAGTGAGCAGGTGGGGAGGGAGCCATGTGGTGGCGGGAGACCGCCCCCACTGTTGGCCGCTCAGGGCCCCACCAGCGAAGGGCAGAAGAGACAGGAAGGACGAGGCAGAGCTGCCCCAGCAGGAGGTGGAGGCTCTTTCCTGGCACTTCTTTCTCTTTCTGGGATCAATCTACAATACGCTCGTTCACTTTCATTTTCAGATCGTAACACCAAACTCTTTTAGTTCTTCTGGATACTTGTACCTAATTTTCACACTGAAAAGAACCGCACTTAATTCATTTTGCTATCCTAATCCTTTTTTCCGGTCTAGGTCACTGGGTAAGAAAAGCTTCAAGACTAAAGTGTATCTCATCACCCAAGTGAGCCACTAATGCTTATCAATGTCCTTTGTTTTAAAGATAATCCAAGTTTAGTTATGTAAACATTAAAAAACCCATGTCATCTTACCTGCTGCTCAGCCCCTTGGTGAGCTTGGTACACCGTGCTCCTAGATGACATTTTATGAGTGAAGTTCCTTCTAAATCAGAGAAATGGGATTTCTTGATTCCAAGAGTTTGTATACAGGGTTAGACTAATCAGTAGATTCAAAACAAATCTTTGGTGTTCCACAATTACACCTCCATTCGAGCCAGCTGACCGTTAGGTCGGAAGATGGAGCCAGATGCTGCTGATGCTGTGGATCAATGGTTCTCCACCAGGAGAGATTTGAAAACACACCCAGACCCAACCCCCACCCACACCAAGTAAATCAGAGTCTCTTGGATTAGGACATCAGAATTTTTTAAAAGCTCCATGGTAACTGTAATACGCAGCCAAAGTTGAGAACCAGTGCCTTCAATAGAGAACAGTTAGTAGGGACCCAGGATCACAGCCTGGTTACCCAGGGTAATGGACTGAGCGAAGTTTGGAGGCAAAGCCTTGGGGCAGGGAGACTTAGAGGAGTGACCTGCTCAGTGGTTGGGAGCAGTGACTAACTGCAGTGCTCTGAGGCTGCGCTCCCAGGCTGGGGCCATCACAGCACTCAGTCTGAAGAAACCTTGTGAAAGATGCTTCCTTTTGATGAACTGGAAAGGAGTAAGGCAATGTGCTTTCAAGCTTCTGCCAATAATCTCTGAAATATATGTTGAGAAAGGGAATCATACAAATATTATATATTAATATTATTTAATATTTATATATGACATTTTAATAATAAATAATACAGTTGATCCATACACATACAGACTCATTCATTTATTCATTGAGCTCCTGCTCTGTGCCAGGGATTCCACAATGCACTGAGGAAATAGCAGTCAACCACGACACCAGGTTCCCCTCCAGGGGCAACTTGAAATAAGTAATCAAGGGGGTCTGATGCTAAGAAAGGGTAAGCAAGTGGCACTTGGAACTTGGCCCTAGCCTGGAATGTCTCTGGGGCACTCCTGTTGGGCATTGAGAAGGGAGGTAGCTTTTCTTCCTGCAGGTACACACCATCCAAGATGCTGGAACATCTGACCCATCCACTATAGCCATTGTCATCAGCACTGTTTCTGTAAGTTTCAGAATAGGTGGCACAGGCTTGTGTATCTAGTGAAGGAAGCAGAAAGTGTATAGGCCACCCCTTTGTTTCAGAAGTCACATTGGGAAGACTCGGTTTGCCCAAAGATGGACTCAGTGTATTTTTTTCCTTGTAACTAAGTAACAAGATGTTAAGTACACAATGAATGCACCTCTCTGCAAGCCAGAAATGTAGTGATTGATGGGATTCCATGTTTATTTGTCCCCTCTGTAACCTCAGATTGAAGTCACTGAAATCTGCAGCCTACACATCAGGACAATGGCACGCACGTGCCAAGGGACAGGGACCGAGATGGCAGGAGCAGCTTCATGGGAAGTAGCATGCGTGGTCCCATAAAGGGACTAGACACAGAGACATCAGGAAGTGGAGTTGGTTTTCAAGGGGAGGGTAAAAGTATAGCCAGAGCAGCAAGGAGGAATGATAGAAGTTTGTGTTATGGAGAGAAAGAAAGGAGGACGGCGAGGAAGAAGAAAAATTACACAAGAACCAATTGGTAATTGGTCAAGAGGAATGGGAGGTAACTGAAGGGGCCCCTTGGGTGTGCCACCATTGCTCAGTGTCCGGGCCTTAGCCAAGGAATGACCATTAATAAATATCTTTAAATGCACCTTGTTTTTGCTCTAATGCTTTACTATTTATAAAATGCCTGTGTTCATTAACTCCATGAATCCTCAAAATGACCCTGAGAAGTGTTACTGAAATCAGTATATAGATCAAGATGAAGACACTGAAGCTCACAGTGGCTAAGTAATTTGCCCCAAATCATACTCGGTTAAAAGGCAGAAGCAGGGCCGGCTCCGTGGCTTAGCGGTTAAGTGTGCGCGCTCTGATGCTGGCGGCCCGGGTTCGGATCCCGGGAGCGCCCCGAGGCACCGCTTCTCCGTCCAACGTGAGGCCGAGTCCCACGTACAGCAACTGGAAGGATGTGAACCTATGACATACGGCTATCTACTGGGGCTTTGGGGGGAAAAAACTGAATAAATAAAATCTTAAAAAAAAAAAAAAAAAAAAAAAAAAAAAAAAGGCAGAAGCACATCTCAAATTCAAATATTTGAGCTCCAAATCCAGGATTCTGAATGTCAAGATGCTACAGTGTAAACTGGGTCCTGGTCCCAGCTTGTACTTGAACAGCTGTGTGATTCCACATACAGCAGGTGACTCTTCATGCTTTGATGTTGTGTTCCTCTCACTTCCTTGCATTTCTGCTTGTCTTATAAAGATTTATACTGTTACATTTGTGCCCTCAAATATGCATGGGCATAAAGTAGAGTTTGGGTTTTTTTAAAAATCTGGATTAGAAGAAATTTTAAATTCCAATTTTCTGTACCTGTTAATATCTATAGCACCGGCATTTTGTAATATATATTTCCCCTCTTTTTTTCCAGTCCTTAAGAAAGAATGTTTTAATACTCAGATCCCAAAAGCTATGAAGGGAGATGCTGATCATGTTTAGTGACAGGAAGTACAACTGCTTAAAACTCTAACTTTTCTCTCACTTTAGGAAGTCAGGCAAAAAAAACTATGGATTAATTTGACAGATAGCACGGAATAAGAAAAATATCAGAAACAAGAAAAGGCCATTTTTCCTATAGAGGCTCATTTCATTCTGTATACCATTTCCCTGGGATATCTGCCAGTTGTTAGCAGGAAGAGTAATGTTATCCATTTTTTAAAATTTCACTCTTGAGTATTATGGAGATAAATAGCTAAATGATGGAGAAATAACTTTCACGGTAGCAGTTTAAGAGGAGTAAAAAGAGCTCAAATGCAGATACATTTGATGACACAAGAAAATTCAACCGTGAATGAAAAATTCAGTATTTCTATAGGTGCTGTTTTAGAAAGAACACCGTTCTGCATTGACACTAGAAAGGAGAGCTATGGCCATGTAAAAAGTGAGGGAACCACATGTGGGTATTAATACATTTATTTGCAAGCCCCAGCAATTTTCCTGTTGCAGACTTACAAAGAAAAAACAAGTCTCTGTTATGTCTTCCTGCAGGACCAATGCAAGAGACCATCTATGACTTCTGGAGGATGGTGTGGCACGAAAACACCGCAAGCATAATAATGGTGACCAACCTCGTGGAGGTGGGGCGGGTAAGTCGGCCATTCACCCACCCGGCATTGATTCCTTGTTTAGTTGGTAGTACAAAGTAAGGCCGGAGTGAGCTTTTGAAGTATTACGTGTACTCCAGAAAACATTAAATACTGCAGTTCCTCTTATCACTTGCTGCACTTGCTTATAAATTATCAGTAAACGTAGCCTGAATTGCTTTCATTTGTTGCGATAGCAACACACAGGAAAGGCACTCAAGATTTAAAAGCAGTTGTTATCTGGCTATATTGAGCACACAAAAACACCTCTAAGCATGAATGATGATTGTTGGGTGTCCAGACTCAATGCGTGCCGCATTAGACATGACTACATTCCCTAACTCGACAAAATTGACTCTCAAAACAGTGTGCAGCCCTGGCTTCCACCCTCAGGTTAGAATTCCAGCATCTCCTCTTGCTGAGATTTTCCTTTCCTGTGCCTCCGTCTCCTCATCTGTGAAAGGGAGATCATAATCTGCCCCAGGTCTGGGATTACTTTATCTGTAGTAACTGTTGAGGGGTGCTATTTTTATTTAACTAGGAAACACCTAAATAGTTCTAATCTCAGTAGTGGTATGCTCTAGCATTATTTCCAAAGTGAAATTTAAAAATGAGAAAATACACAGCGTGCAATTGCTTTGTTTTATAGTAGGCTTCATTCCATGGTTCTCTCAACTCAAGAGAAGAACCCAGTACTTCCAAGAGAAGTTGACATCGTGAGACTTACCCTCAGCAAAGACGTTAGCCTAGAATTGAAATATTGGGGCAGAAACCATAAAGCAGTTGTCTCTTAAGATTCTCAGTCAGCCTTAAAAAAGAAGGAAATCCTGCCATTTATGACCACATGGATGAACCTGGAGGACATTATGGTAAGTGAAATAAGCCAGTCGCAGAAAGACAATACTGCATGATTCCACTTATATGAGGAATCTAAAAGAGTCAGATTCCTGGCAGCAGAGTGTACAGTAATGGCTGCCAGGGGCTGGGTGGAGGGGAGTGGGGAGCTGATGTGCAAGGTATAAAGTTTCAGTTATGCTAGATGAATAAGTTCTAGAGATCGGCTGTACAAAATAGTGCTTATCATTAACAATACGGTATTGTGCACTTAATTTGTTAAGAGGGTAGATCTCCTGTTAAGTGTTCTTACCACAAAAGAAAAGGGACACAGGAGACTTTGGGAGGCTGGGAGGCGCTGGATATGTCTATTACCTTGATTCTGATGATGATATCAAGGATGTTTGCATATGTGGAAACTCATCAAATTGTATACATTAAGCATGTGCAATTATTTGTACATCAATTATACTTCCATAAAGCTATCTAAAAAAAGCGTTCTCAGAAGGTATCAGAAGGCACAAATCAGGAAGAAGAGAGATATTAAGAAGTGTGAGATACTTGTAATTCTAGCAAAAATGGCAACTTAACCTGAAAATCCTCCTCCTACAAAAATCTAGAAATTCTAGGTAAAATATAAATATGTATTTTAATAGGTTTGTATATATCATATATATATGTAAATATGTATGTTAAAAATATTTAGCTTAGCTCTCAAGAAAGTAAACTACTGGAGACCAGAAATAAAGTGAGGAGTAGAGACCAGAGAGAGAGTGGACACTGCAGCTGCCCTTCAGAGGCTGGGCAGGGTGGTGGGTGTCGGTCTTGGTGAGAGGGCGGGGGGGCTTCAATCTTCGACATCTTGGGTCTTGGGTTTTAAAGCCCACCAAGAACGGGAGATGATGTCTTGGACCTGTGCAGGAATTTGAACTGAGACTGCCACATAAAACCAAAACCCTGAGGGGAGTAGGAGCTGGAGGAAGGGGGTCAAACGGAACGAACTTCCAGTTATAAGATAAGTCCTGGGGGTATAAGGTACAGCAGGGTGACTATGGTTAACACGGCTGTGTGGTATATAGGAAAGTTGTTAAGAGAGTAGATCCTAAGAGTTCTCATCACAAGGATGAAACCATTTTTTCTTTTTTCTGTACCTATATGAGATGATGGATTTTAACTAAACTTATTATGGTAATTGTTTCACAATATATGTAAGTCAAGTCATCATGCTGTATATCTTCAATTTACACAGTGCTATATGTCAATTATATCTCAATAAAACTGGGGAAAAGTTAAAAAATAAAAATAATTTTGAATCTCTAGGGAAAAAAAAAAACCCGCAAAAGGTAGACACTCAGAGAAGGGGCAATCTGGGGTAGGGGCAATGCAGCAGAAGCCAGCCTGGCACCAGCACAGGGAAATGACAAGGAAGTGCCTCAGTCTCCCCTTAGAGTCTGGGTGAGGAAGCGCCTGCACTAACTCCTGGTCAGAGTGAAACACCTCATCTCCATCAGGACATATTTAGAACTGGAACACAAGGCATCGTATACCAAACCTGCAGGATGCAAACAGAATGGTCCCTGAAGGATATATACGTTCTGAAATGTTGTTATTAGAAAAGAAAAAGACTAACTGACTAACAGAGTCCAACTAAAGAAAGAAAAAGGAAATAATAAATAGAAGTGCAGAAAATTATTAAGGAAAAGCAAAGAAACAATAATAAAAATCAACATAAAGCGGTTTTGTGAAAAGACTCATGAAATAGACAAACATCTGGCAATCAGAAGTAAAAGAAAGAAAACCAAAAATAACCAATATTATGAACAGAATATTTTTTATCATAATAGATACTATGAATAACTAACAATGAATTTGAAAATTTAGATAAATTAGCTAACTTTCTTGACAAATATGATTTTCCAAAACTGACTCAAAAAGAAACAGAAATTCTGAATAGACAATAATTATTTAAAAAGTGAATTATGGTTAAAAATTTAACCACAGAAAAGTACCAGTCCCAAATGTATTTACAGGTATGTTCTACTAAATATTCAAGGAATGGATTATTCAAATCTTATAAAAATTGTTCTAAGAGAAGATAAAAGAAAGACCATTCTTCCATTTTATTTTAAGAGGCTAATATGACCTTGACATAAAAACCAGGCAAGGACATAGGAAAAGGGAATATTATAGGTATCATAAATTGGGAAGAGATAAATAGACCAACAGATCAAAATAGCTAAGATGTTGACTGTAGGCATACGTGGGAAAATATGTAATTAGTGGGGAAAGCATGAGCTTTTCAATCAGTTGATCTGGGACATTGGGTTACCCATGTGGACCAAAAAAAAAGCCTACTTCATAAAACACACAAAAGTGCATACCAGATAAAGACCAAAATATAACAAATAAAGCTTTAAACTTTTAGAAGAAAATATGGGGGAAAATATGACCTTTGTTTTTTTAAGAATGTTCCAAAGATACTAAAAATTCAACACGTTAAGAAAAGGATGGGGAAATTTGACTGTATTAAAATGTAAAATTTTCTGTACAACAAAGGATATAAATGATGAGACAGGAAAATTTTCTGTACAACAAAGGATATAAATGATGAGACAGGAGGGCAGATACTACGGGACCATTATGTAAAGTATAAAAACTTACAAAGCAGTATTTTAGGTACTAAAAGTATAAAAACTATTTATATCTTTCAATTCGCTCTCTGCTGGGAGACAGTGAGAGCAGGGGAGCTGGCCTGGAGCCTGGAGTGGAGCTGCTCCCCCTGTGACAGGCCTGGAAGAGGTCACTGAGCCTCCCACCGCCGACCTTTCACCTGGGCAGTGGGGATGTAATAGCACCTGCTTCGTAGGGTTCTTGTAAAGATTAAGTGAGTTTCTACATGTGAAGTGGTTATAGAAGTTCCCGCCCCATCCTGAGGACTTCCTGAATATAGGAATTAATGTAACCTTTACCTTTCCACCAACAAACCTAAGATCTACAGTGGTGTCTATAATTCCTTTTTCTTCCCCACCCCAAATCTACCTTCTTTTGCTATGAAAACAGTAATGACAACTCCAAAAAAAAATGTTTTAGCTCCCCCAGAAGGCAAGCTCCTTTAGGGGAAGAGACAGCCTCACCAAGTGTTGGTCTCTCCCTCCTGGCCCTCAGTAAATGCCCAATGAGATGAATGAATGAGAATCCTTCCAAATTAGTGTCAGAGAGCCATTAGCATATGCTAGGTTAACTGTGAAACAGCTAAGCTAAATATTTTGTTTGTATTTATGTGCTTGAGTTTCTTCCCCTGAAATGTACAATTAATTCTGAATCCTTCATTCATTTCACAAGTACATGTTGACTGCTTACATGTGATAAGGAGAAAGAGATATCTGGAGACTGCTCTCACGGGGCTTTACTTTCACAATGACCGAGCTCGTGGAAGGTTACTCACCACCTCAAATTTTATGTATTTGCATCAGAGCTCACTTAAAGTAATCCCAAGGTAAATTATTTCGAAAAGTAGATAATTATTAAAAATAACAACTAGTACTGAATTTGTTTTTAAATAAAGGCACTCGTGTATTTTTTGCTTAATTAAAATTCCAAAGTCCGCTGTCTCCAGACTCAGTGACTCAGGAGGTAGGCTCTTTTCATATGATAAACCTTTCACTTTCAGGAAGGGTGAGGACAGCTTGGTCTTTGGCTAAAAGGTGAAAAGAAGATTGTGCTGTACAATTTCTACAGTAAAGCTGCACACACTGAAGCCCACTGTCTCTTGGACATGGCACATTTTGCAAGGAGATGGGTTTCATCTTGAGTTACCTGCTTTGGAAAAACAGAAAATAAAAAGGCCATGCAGGGGTGGTCTCTGTCCCTTCCATCAGGCACTGGACCCGTCCCATACAGGGTGGTCACTGCTGATTTTTTTGATGGAAAGTAGTCCTTCTGACAAATAACCGTGGAAATTCCAACTAACAGTATGCAGCTGATGGGGAGAGGGTGACTAGGTTTCAGGTTTACCCATAAATGGAAGCCTATAGGGTTAAAGTGACACAATAATTTTAGGTCTGGTAACTTATTAAAAAACAATCCTTCCAAATCCTTACCAGGTTTGTGGGGGTGTGGTAAGCTCTGAAGAGTCCTCACCTCGTCACCCCCAGCCCCTGGGATGGGCCTGTCTTCAATTAGTAATGAATGTAATGGCATCTGTCCTTGAAACGACTGGCGTGATTTGGGGGTTTTGACAAGAGGTCACATTCCCTCTGGGAAAAGGTGCTAACCTTATTCCAGGCCGTTTCCCATCGTTAATCCTGCGCATTTGTTTAGAGACGACTTCCCCATTTTCCATGCTTAAAAACAGCAATAACAAACCACGGAAGGAATCAAAATGACATGGTTTTTAAGGGCAGGAACTACCACTGAACATGTTTACTGCACATGGTGTGTCCGTCATGAATTAGGCATGAGCTGGGCGGAGGCCTGTTTGTTTACACAGACTGCTGCCGATTCATTAAGTCAGAGCTGGGAACCCGCTCTCCCTGATGTTTGCCCGAAGCACTCTACATTAGGCGGCTGTAATTGCTGGTGTTGGAGCCACTGGGAGGCCTTCCGTGCCGCAGCACCTGGTGCAGAAGACACGGACACTGCACTCCTTCCAGCAGGGTCCCCGCTACATCTGCCAGGAGCTGTCATTATCTAAGACTTCCTTGTCACCAGCGAGCATCCCCTTTCAGCCTGTGTGTTCTGGGAAGGGACCCTTGTCAGTTTTCCTGGCACCTGCCCGTGGCTGCACACCTGGCATTTAAATTGCACTGGAATGTGTTGTGATTGTTTTTCTCTTTAATGAACCTGCCTGAGGGACATTTAGCTTTTTATCCAGTCGCCTGTTTCCCAGGCATTCCCATTTACACTGTTTGTATGGAGATCAGAAACTTGTGTTGTTGTACTGCTCCATCTGCCAAAAGTCTCATAACCAAGTCTGCGGGACTCCCAAAGGAGACTTTTGCAGTGGTAATTTAAGCTAATGATTTCTAAACATATTTAGTCAGTTTTCTGAAGACCTCATTAGAATGTGATTGTTTATTAAAAGTCCTAATGAGGTCTCATAGTCCTGTAGGAAAATTATTGTTGTTACCCGGAATAGTTCTGATAACAGATGATGAAGTGTTTTGGAGGTAAGAGAAGTAGAGACCAGAGATGTTAACCTCTATCAATACAGAGGATGGGAGGGAACCCCTAAATGGATGCTTTAAAGATTATTATCTACCCAAGGATGTTGACCTGTAATTCCTTTCACAACATTTATCACTAAAAAAGTAATGAAAGAGAAAAAGTTTAAGATGAATGCTAGACGTCAGAATTAACCTAATTCACATGCAAGGAAGGTATATTAAGATTCCAATTGCTCTTGTCACATACAAGAAAAAATCTGTTTTTCTACAAAAGCCACCAGATCCAGGAAGAATAGAAGAAGCAAGAGAGAGGCAAGGTCGGCCTTGGATAAAATGTGGAAGTATTGCTTAATAGTAAGAAGAATGTGGATAATGCCTAACAGTACAAAATAATAGTACTATTTTTTTTACAAGATCTCTTGAGTTGTTCCAAAACATCCAACTCTTACATGAAAGGGAAGAGATAAATTCTTTTTATAGACATTGCTGAAATTTTTCTGTCTTGAACTCTCGCTATTGCCCTTCATAGATCTTTTTTAGTGAACTGGATATTTAAGATTGATATTTTGTGACCTAAGTAATTATAGTCTTAAACTTTGATTAGCTTATACTCATTCAACAAACACTCCTCTCCATTTCACTCTACTGTCGACCACTTCAACGATCATGTTAATGTAACTGATTCAAGCCTTACCACTCTCCATAACTTTAACCCAAAACTTGGAAAAAAGATGAAGTCAACACTGTAGCCTGTGACGATTCCCACCCAGGCACTGCCACACGTCACATCACCTCCCCCAGCATAACACCCAAGAAACCAGGTACTAACTGGGATTGAGCCATCAGCAGCAGGAGAGGGACCCTCTACAGACCCCTCCATGCCAGCCAGGTCTTCCAGGAAAGATGATGTCCTAGCTGCCCCTCCAAACCTTTGAGGTTTTCTCTGCTCAAAGATCTCAGTGCCCCTCTGTAAAAAGTTGGAAAATCAACCAAAGAGGCCGATTTGTCTTGTTCACAAATTAACGTGAAAGTAGGCTTTCTAATTGCTTTTCAGCACAATGTATCCAACATTTAATGATACACTTACTGTATCCATGGCACTAAGAAATACAAAGATATTTATAATTCACCTGTCCTCAAAGAACATAAAATATGTAACAGAGAACCATTTAAACAATTAACTATAACACATGTAAGTTAGAATGATCAGAGCACTCGCAGAGGGACTAATTCTGCATAAGAAGATCTAGGAGGACTTCATGGAGAAGGTGGTGAGGAGCTGGGAGAAAGGATTTTAAATGGCCAGAATGAGACAATAACCACTTTAGGAAGAACACAGAGAAAGGAGAGTGAATGGCAAGGTCGGGAAAGAGTGAGTGGTCTGGTGCGGCTGTGTCAGAGAGTTGATGGGGAAGCATAGTGACCTCTGAAGCTGGAAGCTAGCTGAGGCCATGTCAGTGGGGGTCTGAAATGCTTTTCCAGAAGGAGGCAGAGGTAGAAGCAGAAGTGGAGGTGTGTTTGTCTGTTGTAATGGAAGGCACTGAGCTGGTGACTCATATGTTCTGATTAGCGTTGTTGAAAGACAATTCCAGTAGCCACTAAAGAAAGGTTTAGAAAGGTTACAGAAGGGCATGGAGACAAGTGAGCTTAGAGCAAGGCTCTAGCTGAGAGAGGATGTGGCTTCAGTTGTGGCAATGGCACTGCGAATTTATGGAAGATACATAATATGGGTGTTGTTTGGGGATGCTGATAAGGGAAAAGAAGTTGACTATGACCCAAAGTTTCTACCACTGTGACTTGGATTGATATAAAGTTTATTAACCAAGAATGAGTATCCTTTCCCCCTCCCCCAAAAAAGAGCAGGTTTAGGAAAAAGACAACATGATTCATTTTGGACGTGCTGAGTGTGAGATGCTTAATGGGCAATAATGTGGGCTTTCTCGAAAGTTTAGGAGGGACATGTGAGATGAAGACGTAGAGACAAGCTATGAAATGAGAGATTCTCCCTTCGTTTACCGAGCAGCTACTGTGTGCTAGGCTTTGGGCTAGAGTCAGGATAGCAAGATGAAAAGACATGGCACAGTCTAAGGGATAGAAAGACAGGCAAACAAAAAAGTACAATGTGAAATGATAACCACTGTGTCAGAAACATGGCATTCTTGGGAAAAATAGAGAGAAGAGGAGCACTGAAGACAGAGCACTGGAGAATATCCTACCCAGGGGCAGATAGGGGAAGAAGAGCTAGGCATGGAGTCTGAGAAAGGATAGCGAGAGAAATAGGGTAAGAACTAAGAGACCCCAGAAGCATGTGAAGTAGGAGAGGATAGGGTTTCAGCAAGAAGGAGAAGGCGAGCAGTGTGACAAAGCACAGAGAGGCCGGGTACATGGGACTCAGGAGAGGAAGATAGGTAACAAAACGTGTCGAGCACCTACTCTGTGCCAGGCATTCTGCTAAATGGTTTCACAAGCTTGTTTCTCTTGATTATCACAGCTACCCCATGAGATACCCATGAAGATTCCTGTTTTCAAAATTAAGAAACTAAGGCTCAGTGAGGTTAAATAATTTGGCTAAGGGCACAGAACTAGAATTTAAATCTTGGTCTCTCTAGCCCCAAAGCCCATGCTCTTCACAACTCTGCAGTGATTCCGTCTTGACAACCAAGAAGCCTCTGGTACATACCCGGCTTCAGTGGTGTCATAGGACTGTGAACCCAATGGCACTGGAGTTGTGGCTACGCGTGTGGTAAAGACAACAGCATAGCTTGTTCTTGGAGAACTGAATCAAAGGAAGGAGATGGAGCAGCACGTACAAGGGAAGCAGGGTTGAGGTGTGATTATGGCAGTTGGGGTGTGTGTGTGTGTGTGTGTGTGTGTGTGTGTGTGTTCGCAGTGTTTGGGTAGACATGAGCATAACTGGGAGTCTGAAAAGAAGGTGTAACTGGAAGCAGAGGTTGAAAGTACAAGAAAAGAAAGGGAAAAGGTGACAGAGGAAAGTCACAGATGAGGTGGGAGGGGATTCCTTCAGTTTACAAGCACATGCTACACACCGGTCAATGTGTGTAGACACAAGAGGCTGGGGCTACAAAGAAATTAAGTGTGGCCCTGGCCACAGGAATGGGGAATCAAACAAGGTGTTCAAGTTCTGTGATAAAGGTCTCACAGAGTGCTATGGCAGTTCATAAAACAGGTACCACATCAGACTGGGAGTGGAGGTTGGAGGGGTTTGTCAATAAATGCTTCCCAGAGAAAGCAGTGTGT
Source organism: Ceratotherium simum simum (assembly GCF_057802395.1). NCBI lineage: Eukaryota > Metazoa > Chordata > Mammalia > Perissodactyla > Rhinocerotidae > Ceratotherium > Ceratotherium simum. The sequence goes on from NC_141913.1 coordinate 2,764,500, forward strand.
GGGCCTGAGTGTGGAGGAACAAATAGGATTTAATCAGCAAACAAGGGAGGGAAGGGTGTTCCAGGCAAACACAGGACTCCTAAGGGAAACTGCAAATGTGTTCAAAAGGAACATGGAGAGAGGTGGAAAACTAGGGAGAGAACTGAGGCTTTGTCATAGAGAGCTAGATAGGCACCTGAGGAATTGGGTTCACCTTGTGGCCAACAGAGAGCCCCTGAAGGATTGAGTGAGGGAGTGACATGGAGAAAGGGACATAATGGAGATGCTGCAGAGAGAGAGTAAGTAATCTAAAGGCAGAAAAATAGCCCTTGGATTTAACAAGGAAAAGGTCATTGGTAACCTTCTGCCTGAGTAGTTTCAGAGGGATGTCCTATCAGAGTTCTTTGATTGTATGCAACAGAAATCAACTCAGGCTAATTTAAGCCAAAGGGAGATTTATTGGAAGAACATAAGGAGCTCAAAATGTTGATGTGAAGAATAAGGCTTGCAAACAAACAGGAAAGAAGGCACCAACTCCAGGGCTGGAGGGGCCTCACAGCGACACTCTGATCAAGGTGCTGGCGCTAAGAGGGTGAGTGCCAACAAATTCCAGGCTGTTTTCACTATGCTCAGGATTCAAATAACAAGAACAGAGCATCTGACTTCCCCAGGTTGGTTCATGTGCGCGTCCCTTGCTGTCTGAGGCCCCTAATTGACAAGCCACCAAATGGGGAAGAAGTAATTTCCTAAAAGGAAGTCAAAGACGTATTAGGAAGGAGGAATGGATGAAATGGATGTTGAGTGACCAAAAAACAACATGCATTCACTATAAATGGTGTGGACTGAAGGCAGTCTGCAGAGGCAAGAGTAGAAATGAGCACGTATAGACTGAGTTTAAACTTGTCAGAGCTTAGCTGAGAAGGGAAGAGAGAGAAATAGGGCTGTGGACAGGGGCGCATTTACAATCAAAGGATATTTTAAAGGTGGAAGATCTTTGAAAATGTTATGTGTTAAAGAAAGAATCAGGAGAGAGGGAGAGGTTGGAACATTAGAAAGTGGACAGCTGAGAGGGCATGTTTCCCAAGGAGGCAGGAGGGAAGGGCCCCAGAGTGCAGGTCTTCAATTCAGCCATATAAAGAATGACATCTCTTCCTCTGGGCCTGGAGAACAGAGGAAGATGAGGATGCAGTTAAATAAATGCCACCAAAACGTAAACACCAAACTTGGAATGGCACCCTCTCCTGATAACGTGAGTTTTCCGGGTGAAGACAGGAGCAAGGCTGTGGGCTGAGACCTGAGGAAATGGGAGAAACGGCGATTTTAGGGAGGCATGGAGAACCCAGGTGAAGGGGTTGGCCTGGAGTAGGAGCTGGCGGGCTCCTCAACTGGGGAGAAGACAAGAACAGGGGAGGATACAAACAAGACTCAGTTGTGGCAGCAGGACCTGCGTGCGTGGGAATCCTGGGACAGCCAGCGGCGGAGCCCTCACAGAACTAACTCTGAGGGGGACAGTAACCACACTAGGGCGTCGTGGCCCTCTCTCAGTGAACTTAAACCAGTTCCCGCCTCCAAGTCTTAGCTTACAGCTCCCCGAAATGAAGGGAAGTTGACCAAATGAACTTGAACATTCCATGTTTATATGAAGAATATTTTTCTGCGTTGCTTACTTTTGGCTCAGAGATCCATTTGAATAACAGATGCGTCTGCAGCCCCGCTCTGGTTAATCTGCGTGGCCTCTGGACCCTCCTGGCGCCCTCTGTGTCTGCTCTGAATACCAGCAGTGGGAGAAAAGTGTGGAGGCTGGATTTTCAAATGGAATGATTCACTTCCTTAGGAGAGAGCCGTGGCCCCGGTTTCTTCTGCACTGTTGCACACGAGGGTGCAGAAGATCTGGAGCAGAGTATCGCAGTGTGCGATTAGGTACTGACGAGACGAAGTCTGTCTGTGTTCCAACTATATTTAATTTACGCAGGCCATAAAAGATGCTCAGTCTATCATTTATGGAACTTCTTTTGAAAATTATCTAATCTGACGACAGTAAACTACGATTTTGAGAGAATATATTCTTTTCAAAAGTTCTTAAAATTGCCTGTAACAATCCACTGGTTTATCAACTGGCATAATCAGGCAACTTCACCTTCCAAGCACATTGCTCTTTCTTTAAGCGGTGATCAGCTACCACGCCTCTTCTGGCATGCAGTAGGAAAGGGGTCGTGGGGAGAACACAGCTCCTTTGGAGAACTCTTACGAACATTAATAAAGATGTCTGTGCACACCCCATTTTGTTCTGTGTAACTGCAAGTATGACTTTTGCATCTGGAAGAAGATCTCCTTGTGCACAGAAATAGTTATTTTACCCCCTCCAAAATCAACAGTCATCGTCATTTAATGTCCATCAGTCCAATTTGAATAGCAAATCTATTTAATTGCAAGATAAACTGTGATATAAAGGATATGCAAAAACAGATACATTTGTAAAACAAATCCATTTAACTAGAAAACACTTCATTGACTACTAAATTGGATGGTGATTTTGAAAAATGTGAGACCAAAGGAAAATAAAGAGGCTCAGAATGAAGCAAGGAGAAAACCACATAATGTTTACTTCACTCTTACTGAAGGCTTATTAAGTATTTTAATTAAATACTAAGTACTGACTTTTAAAGCTTAAAGTAATGAGGTTTCTGATATAAAAGTTCATATCTGTAATGCTAACTCCAACTTCTGTAAACTTTACTCTGATCGTGTTCCTGAAATAAATGTGTGTGTGTGTGTGTGTGTGTGTGTGCATGCACGTGTACATGCATGCATTTTTTTAAGGCTAGCTATTCCCCTCCCTCACATTTGCTTACCTGGGTACCAGACTAGGTCTCTTTCACAACTTCCACATTCCCTGTACCTGATAAAAGGTTCTTCCCAAATGTATGCATGACACACACACACTCATACTCCCTTGCTTACACATCTTTACTTTAGTTTCAGAAATGTTCTTTGCCTTGTTGGGAATAGCAAGCTACCATTTGCTCTAAGTGCAGACCATTGTCTCTTTTTTTCTGAGTTCTGTATGAGCTGTCACAGTGAATTAATGAATTTCCCATGGGGAAGACAATCTCAGTCTCAGATCTTTTGCTCACACCCGCTGCCTCTCTGCTGTTGTCAGCATTAGAAACCTTAATCCCTTGGAGTCTTTCTTCATCTCTCTTGTGGCTCTCCTGGTACACACGCAACTAGTTAACATGGGGTATCAGGTGAGGGCTCAACCTACTGTAGGTGAAGGCCAGAAAAACAGAAGAGAGGATCCCTACCTTCAAGACATTTACATCCAATTATAGAGGTACGACATACAATTGTATACAAGAAAGAACAAGAAAGAACAAAACCTCCTTAGTTACCATTTTGCCCTCCCTGACCAGACCACAGGGCTCTGTGAGCAAAGGCCAGGTTACTTCGTCTGTGAGTCCCAAAAGGCTGGACACATAGAAAGGACTGGAAAGTATTCAGTGAATGTTTTTGAAGAGATGGAAGAATAATTACAAAGGAACCTACAAGCTAGTGCAAGATAACTTATTTCATAAAAGGGGAATTTCTGTTTACTGCTCTCCTTCCCTTGATTTCTTCTATGTTGGGAGAACAGACTGAAATCTAAAGTCACACCTGTATATATAAGACGATCACTGAGGATGTGAGTGAAGTTCACTACAGATCTGTTTGATATGACAGAAATATACCTACATTTAGCCTACCTAATTAACCTTTATTATTTTTCTTTGTTGAGGAAGATCAGCCCTGAGCTAACCTCCGTTGCCAAACCTCCTCTTTTTTGCTGAGGAAGATTGGCCCTGGACTAACATTCGTGCCCGTCTTCCTCTACTTTATATGTGGGACGCCTGCATGGCTTGAAAGCAGTGTGTGGGTCCACGCCTGGAATCCGAACCTGTGAACCCCAGGCCGCCGAAGCAAAATGTGTGAACCTAACTGCTACACCACTGGGGCCGCCCCCTAAGAAACCCTTTTGTATTAAGTTCTTGGCAATTCAGCCTAATCTATTGTGTCCCTTTAAAAAAAAAAGCAACATCACTTTTACTCAAATATTGATGAATTATAAATCAAGCTTTGGAGACAATTCTTTAGTGCTGTAAGTCATCTGATGCTTTCGTATCAGCCATCGCTAATATTGCCACAGTGGCAGGACATTGCAGGATCAAAGCAAATTTGCAGGTCTAGATGACGAGGGTTTCTCAGAGCCCGCTCTCCTGGCTCCCCAGGTAACTGTGAGCTGTGTGCACATCAGCTCTTATATTTCTATAGCTGAACCCTTGGAGATGACTGTGTTGGGTGCCTGCTTCCATGGTCACCAGTGTCAAGCCTTCAGCAGACACTCTTGCGGCTTTGCCACAATGGCCTGGCCCTGGGAAATCCTCACGTTCCCCTGTGTCTGGGCTTCCTGTAGAGTCACCGTTTTACTGGCCTGGGCTGGGATCCTCTGTTGTTTCACTCTGTCACCTTGAACTTTTCTGCCATTGTCTTTGGGGTGCATGTAGGTGGTCACCTGCCTTAGTGTCTATAAAGTGCTTAAGAGGGTGGGGCCTGAATGTGTGGCAGATGGACAAGTGTACCAAGGACAAATGCCTCATAGCCTGCGAGTTTTTATAGCAAGGCCCCAGTCCCATCTGTAGCTGCTTGGGCTGCATACATCTGTGGTTGCTTGGCAGGGTAATTGGATGCAATATGGGATGGTCTCGAAGCTGCGCTAGCCCTCCTCCTTTGTTCTGCTCACATGAGCACTTGAAAATTGGTGTTTTTTCCCCCACTTTGCACTGCAGGTATATCCTATTCTTGAATAATTTGTTGAAAAACAGTAAATGATATCCTATCTTGAATGCAGAATTATTGTTTTCCTTCTTTACTTTCCAAATCTGCTAACTTCATCTTAGGCCTCTGTGCTCTGCCTTTCCCTGAAGGCTTTTGATTGTCTGGCTAAGTAAATATGTGAGTAAATACCGGGGGCCTCCCAGGAGAAGGGGGCCAAAGAGGCAAAATAACCCAGTGAGCAGTTTTATAGTCTGTCTACAGCTTCTTTCAGATTAATCAAGTGGTAAGACATCAGTATCTCTACTTTAGTTTAACTAATTAAGGAATTTCAGTACAGAAGAATGTAATTCAGTAAGCTAAGAGACAACAAGAATTCACTGCCTCAGAAAGTTTTCTCCGAAAGTATCTGCCATATGTTTAAGACCAGAGTGGGACAACAGCTCAGGGCGTAAGCCACCGCCTCATTCCTCTGGGCCCGGATTTCTAGCCACGAGAATGTGCGACAGCTCTGGACACTTATCTGATATAAAATCCCATCAAAGAACCCCCTTCACACCTGACAAGAAGCTGTCTTGTAAATTACTTCCTTCCCTGTAAACCTCAGGATTAGGAATATGTATTGGGTAACGTTATGTGAAAACTGTGAGAGAGCTGCCAGATTACAGAAGTGGACAGGTTGCATAGGCTAGTGGTGAGTATAAGAAGTGGAGATGTGTTAACCACCAGGATTTCACTGGATCACTTGCTAGGAGTTACTAAGAAGAACAGGGCCTTTCAGGGAACAACTGAAGGAGACCAGTGACATAGTGGAGGAATCCTGCCTGAAGAAGGGAAATGAACAGTAAGGGGAAATAGACATTTCAAAACCCAACATTGGGTTAACATCTTTCAGCTCAGAGTGTCTACTTTGAAATAGAAACAGAACCCCTATCACTTAAACTTCTAGATGGACAAAGAATTCTGTATTCTAGAAAAAGATGTTATATTCATCTCACCAAAGATAGATTCTTTTCTGATATGTGGGGTAGAGAATCCAAAATCAAGAGTGAATTTGTAGGACTTGTAATCCATTCAACTGGTTGAATCACATACTCCACATACTTAGGACAGCTTGTCCGATGCTCAGTCAAGAATGAGGCAGGTCAGCCCTCATGCCACTCTCTTCTCCAGAGTCTTCTGCTCTGTATAGTAGTTCCCGTGATAACCTAAGGAAGAGGGCAGTAGCAGCGGTGAAGATACTGAGACTGGGGGCCAGTGCCTCTGGATGTTCCTCTTCTGTGCTTACCTTAACCCCAGAGCCGTTAACCTCCCAAACAAGATTAACTGGGACAAGTGTGCACCTCAGACTATCTCAGAGGAATTTAGCCCAAATTAGTGTTTCTGAAATTAGAGTTCATTATCTTCCTCATCATTGTGTAGACCATATAAGGTGTGAGCTGCTACAAGAAACAGAACAGCTGGAGCTCTGTACTGTGAACTCTTCCCGTCTTAATAAGAGAGGTGCTGACACAATGGCAAGATGGCAGCAATGGCAACCACCACTGACAGTGAAGGGCCATTTCTCACTAAAGACCCTAGAAATGGATCTTTAGACCCTCACGGTGACGCTGTGATGTAGGCATTATTGTTATCCCAGTTTCCCAGATGATAAACCGAAGCTCTCAGAGGTTAAGAAACTGGTCCAAGGTCATGAAGCTAAACGTCAGGCCTGGGATTGGGGCTCCAGAACCACACTCCTGACCACTATGCTAAACGGCTTCCAAAGAACCTCATTCTAGAGTCATGTAATTGGATAATTCCCAGACTCAGAATAATCTTAACAGCCATATGGTCTCCCATCCTCTTTTGCAAAAAAGGAAACTGAGGACCAGGATGGTTCTGCGACTTGCAGAAGGTCACGTGGCTAGATTGTAACACAGCTAGAATTAGCCACACGCCCTCCTGCACGCCAGCCAATCCTCTTTCCATTACACCACGCTGTTATCAAATATAAGTTTTTAAGAAAGGTTGGAAAAACCTTCTTTATCAGTGGTCCTTAAAAAAAAAAATGTTATCGGGGCCGGCCCGGTGGCGTAAGCAATTAAGTGCATGCGCTCCGCTGCTGCGGCCTGGGGTTCGCTGGTTCAGATCCTGGGCGCACACCGACGCACCGCTTGTCAAGCCATGCTGCGGCAGTGTCCCATATAAAGTGGAGGAAGATGGGCACAGATGTTAGCCCAGGGCCAGTCTTCCTTAGCAAAAAAAAAAAAAAGAGAGAGAGAGAGAGAGAAGGATTGGCAGATGTTAGCTCAGGGCTGATCTTCCTCACACACACAAAAAAATGTTATCCCTCTACCTAGCAGAAAGTGTGTGTGTGTATTAGGGGTGGTGTGCTTCGAGAACGTTTCCAGGTCTGTAACTAAGCCAGAGAGGTCACATCCTGGCAACCTGGGAGACACAAAAGGCCCAGTCCCTGAGCTCACCTGTTCTAGGTGCCCTGAGGTATACCTGTTATGGTGATCACCCCATCTTGCATCTGAGGCAACAGGCCACAGCTGTCTACTCAGCAGCTGGTGATGGAGGTGCCTGACACGTGTACCTGGGCGATCAACTGCTCCTAGCTCCCCCATGTGCAGCCCACTCACACGTACATTCCAGCATCCAGTTTACACTCTGCACTTAGAGCCCATCCCAGCAGGACAGCTGGCTCGGCTGCACGGAACCCCGAGGTGGTTCCAGTGAATACGTGCACTCACTCAAAGGGACTAGCACCCTTCAGAAATGCCAGTCCTGCAGCAGGACAGCTGGCTCGGCTGCACGGAACCCCGAGGTGGTTCCAGTGAATACGTGCACTCACTCAAAGGGACTAGCACCCTTCAGAAATGCCAGTCCTGCAGAAATCCATTTCATGCCTTCTCCCCTGTCTCCACACACACACATTCTACCACAACACCGTTCCTCTTATTTCAAAATAGCGCTAGTGAAGTTCAGCCAGGAAAGTGCCAGAAGGGGCTGAAGATCATGAAACAGGGACAGCTTCCTGCTGCTGTGGGGGGAGCCCATCCTTCCAGGCCCACACCGACAGGGACCAGGACCACTTAGGCTTCCCTGAGATGCCCTCTGCCAACTTCCTCAACAAGAATGCCCTCCCCCTTCTCTCCATCTACGGAAACTGCACTTCATTTTTCTGGTCTCATCTGTATCACAGTCTCCCTTATGAAGCTTGGAATCTCTTCCCTTAGAATTAATGTTCTTTCTTCTGAATTCCAGTAGCAGTTTTCATTTTTTTAATTTTAGCAAACATGTACTTGTGCCAAGCATGTTCTAAGAGCTTTACAAAAAATAATTCAGTTAATCTTCAAAACAAGTCTATTGTGATCTCCATTGTACAAATGGGAAAATGGAGCCACAGAGAGATTAAGTAACTTGCCCAAGGTCACATAGCAATAAATGGGGCCAAGATTTGAACCCAGACAGTGTGGCTCCAGGGAGTGTACTCTTGACCTCTGAGCCTGCCTCTCATTCTGCCCTGCGTTAGGTTTGCTGTTGACATGTCTGTGTCTTCACCAGCGTTAGACCATAGCTCATGCCTCTCTGTGTCCCAGCTGTGCCTGGGCTGGGCTCTGCTCGTCTTGGGCTTTCATGGCTGTCTGAATGCCTGCCCGGGCCGCCTGCCCGTCACCGCCCTGAGCTCCGACACAGGCTTTGCCACGATGCAGCCACGATCTCTTAAATCTTCCAATTCTGTCTCTTAACCTCTCCCAGATTCAGATTATGTGGGATAATACAGAAAATAGGGATAATACTACGTCCTCCACAAAATCAGTGTGAGGTGGCATGTAATCAGTAAGTTTACGCCTTGGAATGATCGTAGCCTCCTGTGGCCTGGCCCGAATGGCTCTGTGACTTGCACCAAGTCAAGAGACATGAAACTTTACAAGCTGTAAAGTCCTACATAGATCTAAATTGTTACCCTGATACACGTGAAGACTGCCAGTGTGAGAAAACATGGATTCTTTTCTCAAAGATACACTAGAAATCGCTCTAGGAAACGTCTTCTCTGATTGTACCTCAGGTGATTGATATACATATATATTCCAGTAATGCTGTCATTGCTCAAAAGACTTCTGAAACTCTTCATTCAGAATAATGTTTAGAGTATGTGGCACACAATTTTTATTGTCCTCAGTGATAGCAAAGCTCCCTCCTTTGGCAAGAGGACTTAAATTTTGGGATTGGCTAAAAGTCAGAGCCAAACCTATTGAATAAGATTGGGAAGAAGCAGTCAGGATAAGTGTGTTTCTTCAAAGCGCAGATGCTCTCTGATCTCGTTGGGTATGACCCTTTCCATCCACATGAGGTGAAGAGAGAAAAGTAACAAGATAGATTTCTTGTGTGGACTATAAGGTGATGCTTAAAATTCCACAGGAGGCATCAGGCCACATGTTTCTGCACAGCTGGGGAAACAAATGTTATGGATGTGAATGTGGCCGTATTATAAGTATTGTATGTCCATCAGTTAATAATGTTAATTAATAGCTGTAATTGGAAGACCAGATAGAAAACCGGAAGCCCTGCGAGGGAGAATTTTAGACAGGAGCCTGAAGGTGTGAAAGAGGGATTTGCTCAGGCTATGAAGTGGTTTTCCAAAATTCAAACCATCCAGACCTCCAGAAGTTCTTCATTTAGTGCCAGTTTTGAAATAGGCACCCAGGCTGTTGCCTAAGGGAGGCCCCAGGCCCGAATGAAGCAGGTGTGGAGGGAGGAACGAGGAAATTGATTAGAAGCCAGGTACTGTGCTTATGTAGAGCCTGTACGTATATTGTCTCATTTAATCCTCACCCCCTCCCTAGGAAGTCAATGCTGTTATCCCATATTACGCAGGAGAAAACCGAGGCTCCAGGTGTCCGTCGCTGGCTACAGCATCACAAGTTAGCAAGAACAAAAAGCAAATGCTCTTCCGTCTTACGCCATCACACTGAGACCAAAGCAATCTGTATTTTCAGGATATTTAAATGAGTGAATGTTTTCACTGCTGTGAGAGCTCTGTAAAAAAATCTGGATGCAGGGGCTGGCCCGGTGGCTCAGGCAGTTAGGTGCGCGCGCTCCGCTGCGGCGGCCCGGGGTTCGCCAGTTCGGAACCCAGGCGTGCACCAATGCACTGCTTGTCGAGCCCTGCTGTGGCGGCGTCCCATATAAAGTGGAGGAGGATGGGCACGGATGCTAGCTCAAGGCCAAGCTTCCTCAGCAAAAAGAGGAGGATTGGCATCAGATGTTAGCTCAGGGCTGATCTTCCTCAAAAAAAAAAAAAAAATCTGGATGCAGTATATCTGTTCTCTTGGAACCCTTGCTGGCAGCTGCTCTTGGCCAGGGTTCTTGTCGGTAACTGTGCTTCGTAGCAAGCAGGCTTTTTGCTCTTGCTATCCAATGTCTCCATCAAAGCTGCCCTCAGCTGGCCCAAACACAACTCAATAGAACTGTGGTCACTCTCTCTTTGGATGTCTCAAAAAAAAAAAAAAGTCTGTGGAAAACCCCTGGCGGAATCAAAACATAATAGTGCCTTGTTCTTTTTCCTTCCTTCTACCCCTTTAAAGCTATGTTTATTAGATCACACTATGGTGCTCCCAGTTGACAAGCTAACATTCAATTCCTTAATCCTTCTAATCATGGTTTCTGAGCACAGTGAGTCCTTGGACCCATGCCCAGTGCACATAAACAGACTGCACGTTCTCCCCAGCCTCCTTCCTGCCAACCGGTGGAGCCGGTGATGTGGCAGGCACCAGGGGAGACACAGCAATGCGTGGTCAGGAACAGAAATGAACGATGGTTTGAGAGTGTGCTTCTGTTCTTCCTGCCCCTCCACCCCTCATACCCTCACTCATCCCCCAAAAGGCAAGTAGCTGAAGCCATTTCAAGGCTTCCTACTTGCTATCTGCTCCTGAAGGCAGACCTGGCAAGACTGAAGAAAGCCTGATGCGCCTTGAGTTCTACCCTCCCAAAAAGCCCTGTGGTGGGGCCGGAGCGTGGGTCTGCGGCCTCTCCCTCACCACCATCCAGCTTATTCCTTGGAGAAGTCACTCGCCCTCCCTGGGCCTGCTTTTCACTTCTTCATTTTAGGACACGAGGAAATGGAAGGAATGAGGAGGATGGAGGGCAGCCCTGGCCCGTGCTGGCTCCCTTCCCTCAGGCCAATCACTTGCTCTCCCTGAGTTACTAAGTGAAGCCACAGTTTGTGAGGATGCAGTGATTCCAGGCAGCGAAATCCAATCACAGAAGGCTTGCGTATGGCAGTTGTAATGATCTTGAAAGTGAATGTTTGGCAACTGACTGTCGCTGTGATTCCTCACAGCTCTATTTGATACGAATCTCCTCCCCGCAAATCACAGATGCCATTTCCGAATTTCTGTTGGGAGTTAAACCAGCCTCGTGAGAGAACAGACCTGCCAACTGCTCTCTCTCGTCTTCTCAGTCCCTGGAGTGAGGTTTGCAGGAAAGTTTTCCAGGAAGCGCTCCAGTCTCCCTTTGCTTTGTTTTTGCCCAGGTTTTTCCCCACCACAAACCATGCACAGTCACGCTCACTGTTTCCCTCTTCCTTCTCCAGAAAACCCTGTGCACCTCTCCAGGCCCTCTCAACTCCTGTGGTCACCTACAGTCCAGATCACAAAGTTATCACTTAATAAAAATAAGAATTTCCATTTTTGAGTAGTTAAATGAACCAGCATTGAGGCACATGTTTTAATTGCATCATATCACTTAATTCAGGGGTTCCCAAACCCATCTGTACTTTGGAGTCACGTAGGGAGCTACAAGAAACTCTGGATGCCTCAGTCTCACCCCAGCAATGATGATTTAGTTGGCTTAGAGTGTGGCCTCGGCTTTGGAATTTAATACCCCCCAAGTGATTCTAATATGCAGACCAATTTGGCAACCCCTGATTTAATCTTAGAACACCCTGAGATAGAAACTAAATTCATCCCCTCTTTATAGGTGAGGAACCTTGAGCAAACTCAGTGATGTACCCAAGCTCATTGCAACTTTAAGGAGAGAGGCAGACTCTGCCATCAAATCTTTGCTACTCAAAGTGTGGTCTGCAGACAAAGCAGCATCACCTGGGAGCTTGGTTGAAATGCGAATTTTAAAGCCAACAACGATTCCCCGTTTGAGGCAGGGACCACATCACGCACCCCTGCAGCCCTGCCGTGATGGCAGGCAGCAGGGCTCAGCAGCCCGCGCCTGATTGATGGCCCAGTGGAACCAGCGCTGGGGCAGGTAATTAGCGGAGCCTGATTGGGACCTGGCTTTCTGGACTGAAGGCTGTTGCCTTAGGTGATTAAGATGCATGGGAGGCACAGCCTTTCCTAGAAGCTGTGCAGGTAGCGCCGGGCCACAGGAGGCAGCCGAGCCTGACCCACGATCAGGGGAGTGTGGTTCAGCGTCTGGTTCTGCAGTTTGTGGGTTCCAACAGGCACCCCCAAACCACTGGTCTTAACATCTCTGGATGCAGAGCTTAGAGGCCAGGAGGCTACTCAAGTGCTAGACTCCCCAGGCATGGAAAGTCTGCACCAGAAAGAAACATACATTCCTCTCTTTTTTTTAAGCAAAATAATAATTTGACACAAGTCCAAGCAGTTAAAAAGACACTAAAAGGAACCCAATTTAGAAACGTTTTTAGTAGGCTAAAAACAGATGTGGCAAACCATTTCAGGATGTTCTGGGAGATGAGATGGGGAGGGCGGGATTCGAAATGGCTAGTCCGCCTCTTCTGGGCCCGCCCAGCCAGGTGCCTCTGCGCAGGAGAAGGCTCTGCCCATAAACACGTTCTGGAAGGAAGCAACCCCCAGGCTTCCTTTCTCTAATTACCGCCCATCTGAGGCATCCGGACGGCGCGGAGTTAGCACGCAGCGGTTGGGCGCAGACCGCTTTTCATCATTCACTCGCCTCACTGGGAGGGCGGCGGCACCTGTCCCGCGAGGACGCGGCTCAAGTGACAGGCGCTTGGCGACCTCCCGACCCTCGCGGCTGTTTCCTGCCGCCCACGCGCGGGGGGCGGCGGGCGGGCCAGATTTCTCGTGGAACCCGAGCTCGCCCTAGGGAAATGGAAAGAGAGTCCCAAAGAGAAACTCAGCCTTCAGTACATTGCAGAGGCTTTTGGTTTCTCTGACTGCAGGGCGTTGAAGCCTCCACGCCGATATTTGTTGAAAAGTTGGGGCTGGAAGGGTAAGGAGTCTAAAATGGAAGAACAGGTGACCATACAATATGTCCTACATCAATTGCATTCTAATAAGGTACTTTTATTAGATAAGATACAGCTAGTTAACATAGGTTGCAGGCATGTGTTTGTTCTCTTGTAATTTTCAGAGATACATGGGTTTTTGAATTATGTATTCACTCCATCCAGAATTGTTTCATTTTAAAAGTGCGCTTGTATACTCTATTTGTATCCACTACCCTCTGCTTGCATAACTGAAGTCACAGAAAGGTAAGGCAAGTCCCCCAATGTAGAGACTCCAGTATGTACCATAGAAGCATCTGTTAATTAGCACTGTGAAAGTAATTAGACATTCTGTAAGTGAAATTAGGGTTGCTATCAAATTAGACCTCTCCACAAATATGCGTGAACTGCTCAGATTCACTTTACATCTAGGAAAGGAACGGGAGAAATTATAGATCTCCCTTATTCTGGAATAATTTAGATCTAGCACAGGTATTCATGATGTAAATCTTTGGAATAATACGAATAAGCCATAATATTTATAAATATTTATACTCTATCAAGTCACAGATAATCTTCCCATGAGAAAAAGAAAACGATTCCCAGAGGAAACTAAAAATTTAATTGGGCAGGGCCATCTTTGTCTTATGCTGCACTGTGTCTCCAACTCCAGATGTGTCTGGCTTACATCTTGCGAGTAAAGGTAACAAAGCTCCCCTGGCACCACGCTGAATCAGCTGCCACAAAGTTTCCCAGAGAGGCAGCTCAGATAATGCCCAGCCACACACCACTGGAAACACTGGTGTACTAAGGTGTTTGGCATTTTGGAAAAAGTCACCTTGGTCCATATTTCTTTTTGTAAACTTTCCCAATCTAGAATTTTCCTTCCTACACTAATCCTATGATTTTCTTCATGAAATTCAGTTCAACATATATCTATTACGTATTCAGTGTGTATGGGACACAAGCCGGATGTCGCAGGGTTTGCAGAAATAAGAATATAACGCCCTTTCCATGCGGACGGGTAATAAGCAGGTATCAGGCAGTATAAGAACTGTGTTGTACTAGCAGAACATGCACATTTTATCAGAGGATCAAAAAGAGAGCTCACATCTATGGAGGAAGACTTTGAAGGGGTGTGGCATTTGAGATGCACTCCGAAGAATGGATAAAATTTTCTGCTGGGAAAGTATGGGTGGGAGGAGAACATTGTAAACAGAAGGAATGGCATGAGTAGGAGTCTGGATCATGAGGTCTGTTTGGGGATTGGGGCAAACCATTTGTCTTTGAACATAAAGTATATGTGAATAGACAGGAGAGTAGTAAAAGATAAGGATGAAAATGCTAGTTGTGGCCAAATAAAAGATCCTTACATGGCAAGCCAAATTTACTGTCTATTTAATTTCACAGGCAGTAGTTCAAAATAGAAACTTATTGAGCAGAGCAAGTAAATGCCATTGAGATTACACTTTGGAAGGGTTTTTATGGTACTAGTCTGTATAAAATGCCCATGCAGGAAGTTACCAGAGCCTGAACTAAGATTGTAGCAGAGGGAATAAAAAGATGGAAAACATATTTGAGAGATATTTCAAAAACTTCTTAGACTTGGCAGTTGGGTTTTGGAGAAGGAATCACCAGGTTTTGTGCCTGGGTGATAGGAAATCAAAGTGTTATTAACATAGGGAGTCAGGAGGAGAGCAGTTGGTATGGGACAAAGAATTCTCTTTCAAACATATTGCCTATGAGGTGCTGGCAGGACCCCCAAGGGAAATGCCCACAAACGGAGTTAGACATCAGAATCAGCACTTGGAGAGACAGGGCCAGAGGTACAGAAGTTCATCCGTGGAGGAGTGGGGACAGGAGTGGATGAGGCTCAGGAATTCAGGACAGAGCCGTGGGGACAGCTTCCTCTGCCCTTCCCTCATCCCCGGCTTTGGCCGATGTCGAGAAGAGCTACAGGACAAAAAACCCATGCTAGGAGGGGCCGAGTCTAGCAAATGTCTTCCACCTGAAAAATCCTTAGATTAGAGACTTCCAGCAATATGGAAAGACTGTGTTCATATTTTACCAAGTTTTGTACATTGAATTTACTTAAATTAAAACGAATCTGTAGTTCTAACTTGGGAAAAATACCTAGCTACTTCCTTCTTCAGAAAAAAATTTCTAATCTTTACTGTTGGCTCTGCTTTTCCTTCTCACTCTTCCTCAAAAATGTTCAATCGATTTCTGAAACTAGGAGGAATTTAAAATTCAGAGGAGCTAAAATATTGCAAACTACCTTTTATAGTTTATTTTTCCGAGCCATTCCCTGAGTAGAGATAAACAGGAAATTAATGGTTACTGTAACTGGGATTTTTGCAGTATAAATATAATTTGTTAACTTTAGACCATTTTCCTAGGCTACACTCCTCCCGTAATTCAAATTTTGCTTTCTTCAGGGGAGAGAAAGAAAGCATAGGTGATCTAAATAAATAAACCTTACTCTTGACTGTGCAGCTTAACTTCTGTTTTTGTGTGCAAATTTTATCCTATAAATCATACTGTGATGCATCATTTGGGGAACTCCAAAAAAACATGCTAAACTCTTTATTTCCTTTGTGTTTTCTAAAGGTCAAATGCTGCAAATACTGGCCAGATGACACAGAGATATATAAAGATATTAAAGTTACCCTAATAGAAACAGAACTACTGGCAGAATATGTGATAAGAACATTTGCTGTTGAAAAGGTAAGTTTTCACACTACTTTGAAAAGCTGTGTTCAGACATCAGTGGTACTGGCCTCATTAACTTGTCTAGGATCATTTATATGTGATCACACCTGAATGCAGGTAGGCTCTCTAATGATTTCTCAATATTGCATCTTGCCCTCTGATTCTATAATAGCTCAGTTCCATCTTTGAAGCAAATCATTCCCATTTCATAAGAATCTATATTTTGCAATTAAACCAAAAGCTAATGCCTGTCTATTTCCTTTTTCTTATTTTAACCTGGTTGATATTGTTCGGCCCATCTCTCTTTCTTTGTTCGCAGTTTGATAAATGTCCTTCATGTTGTGTGTCCATATGGGTTTCCCAGGAGTGAGTTAGTGTCAGTGTTGCGACACAGATCCTAACTCCTCCTGGAATCCCTCTACTTCCTTGAGGCTTTTCAGGCCCATGGTTTAATATGGACTGGTGGACTTTCCAGGTAGAAATGCCCTATCTGGAAATACAAGTAGACAGGGGATACTCTTGCATGAACCGGCGCCTTCATTCATACTCACTCCCATACTGGTTTTAGCCTTTCGTACTTGCTGGCGATGGCTCGTGAATGCCATGCTTTGGCTCTCCTCTGCCTCATCCCATGTGCATGGATGGGGCTTCTCTGGGAAGCACTGTAGGGCATAACAGGGCATTTCCTTATTCCCCCTCTTTCTGCTGACATAGGGAGGGGCCAGAAGTGAAGCAAACTGCAGCCCATCCAGAGAAGTGTCACAGGTAGGCTGTGGGGAAGTGGAGGTGATGTGGCTGAGAAACGCTCTACCTTCCGGTCCTCATCTTGCCTTTGATGAAGGGTACACGAGATTTTTTTCTCTGAGGTCCACAGACTTTTCTATCAGGAGCTGATTCTCCAGAACTGAGCCCTGCACTGGATATAGCAAATCTGTGGTGACTTTGTTCAATGAAACCCTGCACTCGTTTGACAGTAGCAAGTCCTGGGAGGGCCTGGGGGTGAGAGGACTGCTGGGCTGTGCTTGGCCTTCCTCTCTCTATTATCATTGCGTCTAAAAGCACTTCCTGGACTAACAAGACCAGCTTTAGGAAATGAAGGAAGTTGCAGTGTTTGCTTGTTGGCTGATTTACCCTGATGTTTTGAACTGCCTGTCCTGGTTTTCAAATCTGTATTTGTCATAGAATCACAAGGCTGAAAAGACTTTAGTTTATTTTAATCTGTTTCTCATACTATTTAGCATTTTTTCCCTTAGCCTGTCTTTTTTAATAAGCAGGCAGAAGGCTTGGAGACTTCAAAGAATGTGGAGTTCTGGTTGACTCAGTTCTTCAAGTTCTGAACCTCACACTTGGATGTCAGTTTTTTTCCTTCTTAGGTAGGATTGGGGGAAAAAAAACACATGGAGGATTTTAGTATCGCTTTTGGCAAGAGCGCTCATGAATAACTGCATTAAAACAGCGATAAAAGACCCTGGATATCTTCTTTAAAAAAAAACATCATCCAAAAGCCATCACGCAAACATGGAGTTCTTTGAACAATAGTCAGCTGTCTAATAAGCTGAAAATGCATCTCTGTTGCTAAAGGAGGTTTTGTTTGTTTCTGTGCTCTTTTTTTAACCTCTTATTCTCTCCTACATCCCCAGCTGCACAGAAGTGTTTCTGGAATACCCAGTTATTTTAGTCATCAGACAACCAGCGAAGAGGCGGTGGAAGGAAGGGAAGGATGAGGAGCTTATTAACGCATCTGGGGAAATCAGAATGACACATTAGTGCTTTTCTAACTGGGCAGTTGGAACCTTTCAGGAAACAAATCGTTAGTACTTCTGTGGAGCACTTCTTGTAGGTTTTCAACATTCTCATTAGAAGGGAAAGGAAAAAACAGTCAAGCATGTACTTTGAGAGTTCTGAAATTCTGATTCTATTTTGAGAGTATGTTTCATCGAGGGACCTAAAGGTGAAAAATGGATTTGGGCTCCACTCTGCAAAACAAGTAGACATGTTGCTGTTTGAAACTGATGAATTCCTGTTTTGCATGGTATTGTCATCTTTCCTTTCCCATGTAGCTGACAACTCAAAGCTAAATAGATTTTAAGTAACATATAGTGCCCATTGTGTCAGGAGGAAGACAACTCAAATGTCTCTATGGATCTAGACCGTCTAGTGAATCTATCCCTGGGGATAGATTTTGAAAGTTGACAATGGCCACCAAATTTTCTTTACCCGGGAGGTGGCTGGGACTCAGAGAAGGCAGTGGAATGTGGTCCTGCTATCTCAAAGACAGAACATGTACTTAGTGATTCATTCATTCTACAAATATTTATTAAGTACCCACTTTGGACTAGGCTCTATTGTATGTCTTGGGTTCTTCCTTCCCATTATATTACATGGGAAAATGAAGTGAATATCACTTTTTCATATAGCATTAGTACTTGTTATAGTGAAAAATAAAAAAGATAATGGATATCAAATTGAGAAGTATTTGGGCTGTGATCCCTGATCACGTCTATGTTTTGTTTCCCCCGAAATGTCCTGGAAAACAGCAGCAGGAGGAACTGCCACATCAGTGTGCAGGATTGAGAGCTGGCTCAGAAGCAGTGTCCTTTGCTAATCTTGTCAGTAGTGAACGTATTCGAAGGGGGAGGTTTATTTTGGGGAAAGGTATTTTGCATCCCAGAAACTGATATTGACCTTGCTCAGAAAGTGAGCCTGAGAGAGATCAGTTGGGGGGCCCATCTTGTGATGGATGGAGTTCAGGCCTTGGGGGTGCTGGAGCTGAAATCTAGCAAAGCCAGAAGAGGAAGTTCTCAAAAAGTAAAAATAAAAAAACAGTATATGGGAGAAATAGATGCCATTTGGTCCTCTTTGGAATAAATAAATATTGTTATAGGCTTTCCCATTTCATGGGACCACCCCTGCCCGCGTCGTTCGTAAAGCCAGGGGAGCTCTCTAGGGGATTGGAGGGGTGACAGGTTCAACCAGTGTCTTCTGATGGAAACTTTGGGATGGCCAAATGTTGCCATTGTTTCATCTTTCATGATGAGAAATATGGGCTCCTAACTACCTGGTAATATTTCTCTGGGGTCCTGGAGCATATTTAGCAGATGCCAGTGGTGATTTTCATTTGTGAATCCCTAAGGGCTTAATTCCTTAATGCTTAAACTCCATTAAAGAATGGCATGATTTTCAAAGAGAAATAAAGCTTCAGCATTTGTGGGTTATTAAACTAAGACATATTAACACACTGATAGCAAACAAGTCTTATCCTAAAATCTGTCATTGTCTCTCTTAGTCTTTCAAAGCACATAAAAATTCTGAATTTCTGTTTTGCTCATTAAGTATGTGTGAACAATGACTGATGGTGAATGTGATGAGGTTAGTGGTATTTAATGTTAGGATATAATAAAACCAAACCCAGGGGGCAGGCCCCGTGGCTGAGCGGTTAAGTCTGCACGCTCCGCTACTGGCAGCCCAGGTTCGGGTCCCGGGCGCGCACCGATGCACCACTTCTCCGGCCATGCTGAGGCCGCGTCCCACATACAGCAACTAGAAGGATGTGCAACTATGACATACAACTATCTACTGGGGCTTTGGGGGGAAAAAAAAAAGGAAGAGGATTGGCAATAGATGTTAGCTCAGAGCTGGTCTTCCTCAGCAAAAAGAGGAGGGTTAGCACGGATGTTAGCTCAGGGCTGATCTTCCTCACAAAAAACAAAACAAAACAAAAAAAACCCAGAGCCTAACGAGGAGATGGTATTTAATAAGTGGTCATAGAATGAGAGAAGGGAGAAAGTCAAATTTGATCCCAAATTTACATCCAGCCTTGATTCTGGAAGTAATTTTTGTTTTCAAAATAGACTTTTGCTTTAAGACACTGGCTTAATACATAGGCTCATAGTTAGAAAAAAAATTGATGGGTATAAATCAACTTAATGATTCTGAAAACGAGTAAATTAAAAAAAAAAAACAAAACACTTTAAGGTCTCTTTTCTTCTGCCTTCCCTTTAGTTCAATAGCAGGCAACTCTCCCATTGTGACTTACTGATCTAACATAGAATTCCAGCAGCATTTTATTTCCATGCTCTATCTTTGCTTGCATACCTGTTTCCCACAAGCCGACTGTGACAGCTGCTTGTAGACGGGAGACACTGTCTTCATACCTCTGTGTCCCCAACACCTGGCATTGTGCCTGAAGCATTGCATTCGCTCAGATTGTTGGTGAATGGATGAATGGATTAAATGTTTACCCGAATTAAAAAGAGAAATCTAACAAACTGAGCTGCAAATGAAAATGAGTTCTCTGGCCTATCTAGTTGGAAAGTCCTCATTCATTCTTCCAGCGACATTCTCGCCCATCCACAGCCCGTACCTGGTACAAAGGTACCCAAAGACAGAGGAGAGAGAACAAGGGTCATGCATTTTGGGAGCGGGTCTTGAGCCCACAGATCCCCTTTAATTCCTTCTGGTCTCTGTTCTGTGCCTCTTTCTCGGTGGACCCACACCTCGCACCGTAGGATCTAAGTGACACACAAACTGTTAGAAAGGAATTTCAAGGAATCAAAGAGATGAATCCATTTGCTGGAATTGCACCTGTTAATTAGCATTTTCCCAGCATCACCTCCCCTTTCACACCACAAACACCATCCTGCCTGTGATCAGGCTTCCTGGTGCTCACTAAATCTAAGACAGCCCTCCTGCCCAGCGGTAACCAGCCTCTCCCCAGGCTTACTGACTGCTCAGGGTACTGCACTCTCTGGTTGCTCATCATCTGGTTTCCTTTGCTCTCTTCCTGTGTTCTGCTGACCGACTGATGGCAGAGAGGCATTCATGAAATCCGAGAGATCAGACAGTTTCACTTCACTGGCTGGCCGGATCATGGGGTCCCTTACCATGCCACAGGGCTGCTGGGATTCGTCCGGCAGGTCAAATCCAAGAGCCCGCCCAACGCTGGCCCATTGGTGGTGCACTGCAGGTAAGCAGACTGCCCAGAGCCTCTGAGGGAAGCACAGGGGGCAATGGTACAGGCCTCCTTTGGGGTGATGAACATGTTTTAGAACTCAATAGAGGTGATGTGTACAACATTGTGAAGGTGTGAAATGCCACCGAATCGTATGCTTTAAAACAGTTTATTTTATGTTATGTGAATTTCAGCATAATAACAATTTTGTGAAAACAGCAGCAGCAGCAGAAGCACAGGGGCCCTTTTCCTCCACTGACAGACCCTCTTTCCGTTCAGTGCTGGTGCGGGGAGGACCGGCTGTTTCATCGTCATCGACATCATGCTGGACATGGCGGACAGGGAAGGGGTGGTCGACATCTACAACTGCGTCAGGGAGCTGCGGTCGCGGAGAGTGAACATGGTGCAGACGGAGGTGGGTGCTCCTTGGCAGTCCTCGCTCGGTGCGCAGTGCCTCCCCTGCGGCCCCCCTCCCAGAGCTGAGGGGGAAAGAACTGCAGGCCGTCCTCCCCTCAAGACTCCCCGGGAGAAAACGAAATCCCTGGCAGTCCTGCTTTCCTTCCCTCCATCCTCCCTCCCCGCTCCTTCCCTTCCTCTCCTCTTGCTCTTGTTTTTCCTTTCATTACAAACAGAAAAGGCCAGGAGTCCCCAGGTGATGGGGTCTGTAGCCCTGAGCCTGAATTTGCTTATGTTTCTCTGTCAAGGGCCCGGTCAAGTATCTACATCAAACATTCAGGGTTTCAGTACCGTTTCTTTTTAAACTACCTGGTAACCAGAGCAAGACCACTCCCGAGAAGAGCCAGGCATTTGCCAAGTGGCCCCAGTGTAACCTCTGTACCTTTTGTTCTCCTGCTGTCTCCAGAACTTCTGCCCAGTGGCCTGGCATCGTGGGTATTTGCCCATTTTGTAGCAGCACTCTGTACCAACTAGTGCTTCCATCAGTTAGAATTCGAGGTGTATCAGGAATTTAAGGTTTTAGGAACAAGTATTATATCCTGCTCCTAGGAAGTTTGTATTTTTATTAATATTTGATCGTTTTAAGCAGGCATTACACCCACCACCTGCAAAATGATTCCTGAAGTAGAATGAAGAATAAATAAGAATCCCTTACATTTTGGTTGTGCATTAAAGTTTACACAAGCCACTGGGAAACCTAATTCCATTTTTTTAGCTAACATAAAGAAAAATAGCAGAAACTCTAAATGCTGCTTTCATGGTCTCTTTTTCTTTAAAATAGGGATTCTTTGTTTTAAAGATAATAATGTATCTTTTATGTATTTTACAGTTGGTCAAATGTTGCCCCATCCAATTTCTCACTTGATCCTCCTTTTTGGGTGTTGTTTTATAGAGTGGTCTGTTTTTGCGGTTTAAGAGTCCTAGTTATTTATAGAAATTAAGGTAAAAAATAATGAGATTTTTTGCATCTAGTAATCAAAGATCAATAATAAATGGGGTAAAACTTTGGTAATTAATTGTAGGACAAGTCAGTGCCAATTCTGAATTAGAGTACCCATTTTTAAAGTGTGGATTTGTATATACAAACAAGAGCTCTTCTCTGGACGCATAAGGACTTTTGTTATCATCACATTAATTAGTGTTTCAAAATCAGTAGTTTTAAGTCCTTGGAACTATTTATTTTCACAGTGATGTCAAGTTTCCCTGGAACTTCTTTACACTATTAGTTTGGTTAGCAAATTCTCTTTTCATTGTGGATAGATAAGATTCTGCTCATTTCCTCGTCTGAGATAGTGAGTTCCAAACTTGAGGGATCAGAATTACAGTGTTTGCTCTGGTATTTATCAGTGTCTGATGGTTCTAATCAGTCCATATATTGCTTCTGCATTGAGCCCCTGTGTCTCTTCCTCCCTTCCTTCCTTGTACTGCCGCACATGGCCATTCAGGAACGTCGCAGCCGTCCCGTGTGGGAACAGCATTTCTGGTGCTGGAAGACCCGCTCCTAGCAGTCGGGTGCCCACACCTGCTCTCTGTCAGGGGCGCATGTCCATGATAGACCGCTGTTCCATTATCCTGACCGTGTGGAGCCGCTTTTCTCCTTCTCCATTTCTCTTGGGTCACGGGTCTCTCTAGTACTAATTAGTCCCATCTGCTTCACCAGGAGCAATATGTGTTTATCCACGATGCCATCCTGGAAGCCTGTCTTTGTGGAGACACCTCTGTCCCTGCTTCCCAAGTTAGGTCTCTGTATTATGACATGAACAAACTGGATCCACAGACAAATTCAAGCCAGATTAAAGAGGAATTCCGGGTAAGTCACGCTCAAGGGAGAGGCAACTGGCTGTGACTTTGCTCCTTGAGTATCTCAAAGTCAGCTCTTGAACTCTTGAACCAACACGAGGTTTCTCAACCTAGGCACTACGGACAGTTCTTTGCTGTGGGGGCTGTCATGTAAGATGTTTAGCAGCATCTCTGGCCTCTACCTTGATGCCAGAAGACCTCCACCATATCTGTTGTGACAACCAAAAATGTATGCAGACATTGCAAGTGTCCCCTGGGGGCAAAGGTTACCTAGTCGAGAACCACTGGTCTAGCAGAGCCACTTCCCCCTTTGAAAGCAGACCCTAGGCAGTCCTACAGTGTCACATGGGTGCAGCCACACTAAACATGGTGCATTCAGTGTACTCGCCAGCCAAGAGTTCGTCACTGCATTCCTCATATTCACGATCAGTCTAAGTGTACCTGGCTCTAGGCCAAATTCTACTCAACCCTTTACTCCTCAACCCTTTACTCCCAAGGTCCAGAGGTCCAGCCCTAGTTGGACTTGATGGCACTTACTCCTACAGATCCACAATGGCCCTTATGCCTGATGTGCACTGTCTGTAGACAAAATCCAAGGAGAGAAAAGAGAAATAAAAATGTACCTGTGTAAGTGGGGGGATGGGGAAGGTGGGAGAGGGGACCACCTTGTAGTCAGCTGCAGGAAATTGGGATCTTCTGAAGTCTGAACGTGAAACAATGTGCTGTCCAGCGTTCTCTTCCCCATGTGTCTGTGTTTCATCACCCTAGACCCTGAACATGGTAACACCGACCCTGCGTGTGGAGGACTGCAGCATTGCGCTTCTGCCTCGGAACCATGAGAAAAACCGCTGCATGGACATCCTGCCCCCGGACCGCTGCCTCCCCTTCCTCATCACCATTGACGGGGAGAGCAGCAACTACATCAATGCCGCCCTCATGGACGTAAGCCTTCTCGCCTTCGCTCGGAAGGAGACGGGGAGGTTGTTCTCAAGGGGGACCGCTGGGAAGATGGCCACGCAGGGCCTGGCTCTCCTCCTTCCACTCACCTGCCCTTGCTTTTTTTAAGACATAAACTATCTTTTCAGTGAAGTGCGTTTCAGATTCCACATATGTTTTCATGTAGGGGCTGACGTTCTTGGTCTCTCGGGGACCACCAGTCCTGAAGTATTGATAAATGAAGCATGTCCCAGTTACTCTCTGATCTCTTACATTTCCAACCTGCTGGCTGGAGAGCAAGAGACAGCTATTAAGTCACTAAGGAAGTAAAGTAGGATAATACGATTTGCAACATTATTTTAGTTCCCGTTCTTCCTAATTTAGGCAGTAATTAACATGGAGAAAAATTTGCCTGTCAGTACAGATAGTACACAACTCACTACTTCCTGTCAGTCTGTTGACTTCTAACTGAATGAGCATTTGCTATTCAGTTGATGGAAAAAGTGAATGGATATTTTCAGTGCTAATATGGAAATTTTAATTCTGTCGGTGTGATATCAGTAAAAAGGTACTTACACTTCTTTGAAGCTCTCTAGAGCTGTAAAAAGCCTGTATATCCTTTCAAGGCAGGAATAAGTAACACCATCACACATGTAAATGATAAGTGAAGATTTTAGGAAAAGCAAGACTATTTTAATTGTGCATAATTTTTGAAGTTAAATTTTTCCTATTAAAATAATTATGTATAGGGTCGATATTGCTTTTCTACCAGAAATGTCAAAAAATTTGTGATATACTTATTAAGTTTTCTTAGTATCAAAGTGAGAATACTTTATCATTGTTATTCTACAGAGAAGTTTATATTTAGTCTATTTTGGTATTAACATGGTAGTAGAAATCAACAATATTAAGTATGCTCAGTGTTTTCTACCACAAGCTGCCGTGTGTGCATGATAACTTAGCTCCCTCCCTCCACATTTTCCTGGGCATATTTGGATCTTTCTTGTTTGTGTTTGCAGAGCTATAAACAGCCCTCGGCTTTCATAGTCACCCAGCATCCTTTGCCAAACACAGTGAAAGACTTCTGGAGACTGGTCCTGGATTATCACTGCACGTCTGTTGTTATGCTAAATGACGTGGATCCTGCCCAGGTGAGACTCATGAATTACTGCAGTCAGAGCTGTGTCCAGGGTCAAATCTGTGTTTGCTTTGTTTGCACTTTGAGAAGTGCAGGCTCCCGTGCCAGGTCACAAAAGCCAGGCCAGGGTGGAGAACTGGAGATGCTGAAACTTGGATGTTAAAAATCAGATGGAATTAGGTGCCGGCTGGGTGGTGCAGGCGGTTAAGTGTGTGCGCTCCACTGCGGCGGCCTGGGGTTTGCAGGTTCCGGGTCCTGGGCGCGCACCAACGCACCGCTTGTCGAGCCATGCTGTGGCAGGCGTTCCATATAAAGTAGAGGGAGATGGGCACGGATGTTAGCCCAGGGCCAATCTTCCTCAGCAAAAAGAGGAGGATTGGCAAGGGACGTTAGCTCAGAGCTGATCTTCCTCACACACACACACACACACACACACACACAATCAGATGGAATTAGGGATTGGGGAAGAAAGTAGACTGAAACCAAAAAGACAGGCTGAAATCATAGATGGTGGAAGCGGTAGGGCAAGACAAGGTCAGAAATCAGGCTGTTCGCAGAGGACGGAAATACTGACTGGAGGAGGTGCGAGGCCGAGGGCAGAGTGGGAGCTGACTGGAATGTGACCGTCGCAGAGCCGACCGCAGAGCAGGCAAACCAGAGTTGTGAAGGGAGGACGTTGGCCTCTGACACAGCCCTTGGCCCCGGCCTAGAGCGTCTATGTGCTTCCTGGCATGGCTCACCTGGAGTTGTGGTGGGGTGAGACGGAGACCAGCAAGCAATTTTAAGGGACAGCAATTAGTTTTGTCAACTATTTGATAAAGCTATTTAAAAGAAATAAAACCGGGACTTAAGAGAAGATCAGAATGATAAATGTGGCTTTTGCACAGCTCCCTTTCTTAAACATGAAAAGAGGAAGAAGGGACAGTGATGACTCAATATTAGTGATGGGGTTAGAAACATTTTCTTACAGGGACTTGTCAGGCGAGCGTTAGCACAGTGGCCCTTTCAGAGCTGAACGGATTGCTTTAGGGTACAGCTGTGCCAGTTGCAGGCTTAAATCCCGTGACAGAGGGATTGAACTTAGTGTGTTTTAAGAATAAACTTGTTCTGGAATGTAATTAATTTCCTATGTAGTAGAGACAAATTCTTTAAAAAAAAAAGAGGTCTAAAGTATTTCAGCATCCAAACTGGACAAAATTTTTCTTTCCTAAAATCTGTTTTATTACCATCAATCTGCCATAAATGGCATGGACATTCACTTCAATTCTCTAATGTTTTTAATTATGTTTGAGGTGCTACGTTATATTGTTAAGGCTCTGGCCTGAAAGCTAGTTAATGAAATAATAATGATAATCTTTGATAATCCTTGTCCTCATCTAGTCCTTTTTGCTTAAAAAGCTTAAATATTTTAGAAGTCTTCCCCATATGCCCATTCCCCAATATGCCCTTCCTCTCCGAGGGGCATATTGCAGCCATTTATAAAGACAAGCAGACACCACAGCTCGGGGAACCTCAAAGACACAACTCGAGATAGGACCAAGGATTGACAATGCCATAGGCTACATTTCACTAATTCAAGATTCCTTCGTCGTAGACAGTCACAGGACAAGGGACTTGTTCCCTCTTCAGAATCCTTCTTCCTCCCCTCATGTGAATTTTGAAATGTAGTGATACACTGGTTTTGCTCATTTTCATGAGCCAGACGTTAGTGATTTTTGTGTATTCTTTTGAACAACAGTGTTTGAATTCTAAAGCTGCCTTCCAAACCCGAACTGCTGGACCCAGACCAAGCCTTGGCCCACCGGTGGTAGGAGACACAAAGAGACTCCAATTCTGTTCAGCAGACAGAGCTGATTTTCAGAGTGAAAGAAAGGAGGCTCCTGGGATTCAGTCTTTCAGAGAACACTAAACTGAGCATTTGAACTTAAAGGCTTTGCAAATGCACAAGAATAGCACTCAACTATTTTAAGTATTTATAGGTCCAGTTCATGGACGTGTGATGCACCATTTAAGCCATTTTCTCCCCAGTTTACTTGGGCAGAGTGCAGAATGCAGTGTGCCAGGAGCCAAGTGCAGGCCTGGGCCATTTGTATTTCTCTGGTGTAAGTGACAAGATTTTGATCAGGGCTTGAACTGAGAGAACAAGCAGAAAGCAAAGCTTGCCCAGTCAGGAGAAAAATGGGCAGAACAATTCAGATGTGCATGTTAGGGTTTTGATTACCATCTCAGCTTCCCATCATAATGCCTATGAATTTTAACAGTGGGTGCACATGGGTATCAAAAAGAAAATAAACATCAGCACGCTATGGTTTGACAAGGCAGGTTTATAGCTTGTCACCAGGAAGTGCTGGTGAAGAAGAAAAAATTTCGTGGGGAGCATTATTTAAAAATAAGGGACTGTTGGGGCTGGCCTGGTCGCGTAGTGGTTAAGTTCGTGTGCTCTGCTTCGGTGGCCCAGAGTTCACAGGTTTGGATCCTGGGCGTGAACCTGCGCTCTGCTTATCAAGCCATGCTGTGGCAGTGTCCCATATACAAAATGGAGGAAGATGGGCACGGATGTTAGCTCAGGGCCAATCTTTCTCAGAGAAAATAAATAAATAAATAAATAAATAAATAAATAAAAAAAATAAGGGAATGTAATTTCTAAAATACTATACACTTAGCTGATGTAAAAATACTCTCAGTTATCCTGTGTTCATTCTTGATCATAAAGTCCAAACCTTTAACTTCTTTATGATAGAGAGAGGGAGCTTGCTGTTCCCGTTGACCCACTGTTAACTGAAAACTGTCTTGCAGTCTTGGCTATGAATCAACCTTTGCACCCTTGACAATGCAATTTTAGATCTGTGGAAAATAAAAGTCATCAAAAAAAAAAAAAGAGAAAGAAATGCAACCCTTGGATACTCATTCTGCTTAAAATGAGGTGACATGTTTTTCTTCTGCTCTTGGCCCAATAGAAGCGGGTTATAAAATAATGAAGTCATCCCCTCTTGTCTCACCACAGGCCATTTGTCCCTCAGGTAAATCAGAAAGGTACAAGTTCAACACTACTCCCGGAAACGTCACTGGATGCCAAGTCCCAAGTTGACTTTCAGACATTAAATGCCTACAAGGGTCTCGGGGCTTTAGGAAGGATTGGTGAGAAGAAAAGATCTTGGGGTTCTCTCACCTGTCTCCAAGCTTAGTATTTCTGTGGGGCAGTGGCAAACGAAAGTGCCTCTTTCATAAGCCACCCTCCTGGCAGCCCTCCTACCTGACTGAGCTGTGTGTCGTACTCGTGCAAAAATTCTAGTTACCCAGCATCACTAGTACCTGGAGTTTGAGAGTCTAGGAAATTGTGTTTTTAATTAAAGTCACCTCCAAGTAAAACAGCAAAGCATTTACTCTCATTACATCAGGCTTCCTAGATCTGAGCTGGGAGGGTTTGGACCAGAGCGTGAAAATGCAACCCAACACTGTTATCAGTATCTTGTCGCAAAATAGCCCTATTCCCAGAAGTGATTACAAGTGACAATGCAAGCCCAGGCAGGAGAGAATGGAGATTTGGGCATTAACAGGTATGTGTACCATTGTCAGTATCTCAGCTCTTGTAATGGCAGCTAGTGGTGTCTCCCCAGGGCCTGATAAGAGTCCTTTTAACATGCAAAAGGAATGTTACAATGGATGTGTTGAACAGCGTCCACATCACCTCCTTGGAAAGCAGAACTGCTCATGGTTTAAAGATGCTTTCTGAGAAAATAGTACTAGAACAAGGAAAGAGGAGTTGAGGAATCAGCCAACAAGAGAGTCCTAAGTCTACTTGCTAGAAAGAAAAGAGAGAAAGGAAAGAAAACGAAGTGAGTCAATGAAGTATTAAAAATTACTGAATGTTGATGTTAGGAGTAAATTTGTTTATTTATTTATTTATTTATTTATTTATTTATTTATTTGGTGAGAAAGATTGTCCCTGAGCTAACATCTGTGCCCATCTTCCTCTATTTTGTACGTGGGATGCTGCTACAGCATGGCTTGATGAGTGGTGCATAGGTCCGCACCTGGAATTCGAACCTTCAAACCCTGGGCGGCCAAAGCGGAGTGTGAGAACTTAACCACTACACCACCGGGCCGGCCCCAGAAGTAAATTTATTTTTATAATTAATCTCATGTTTCTGTGTTTTGAATGCAGTTGTGTCCACAGTACTGGCCAGAGAATGGAGTACACAGACATGGCCCCATCCAAGTGGAATTTGTTTCTGCCGATTTAGAAGAAGACATTATCAGCAGGATATTCCGCATTTATAATGCAGCCAGGGTAAGAATCGCGGCCAACACGGCTTATGTTGTGGTTTCATTATTTTCTCATTCATCGAATATTTAGAGCCCTCACTCTGTCAGTCACTGTTCTAGGAGTTTGAGATATATCAGTGAAGAGAGCAACGCTCCCTGCCTTATGGAGCTTCCATTTCTAATGGGAGAAGACAGACAATGAGTAATAGATGTAACAGATTACTCTAACAGATATAATAATAGATATAGTATGCTAGAAAGTGATAAATGCTATAGGAAAAACGTGGGGAGGTAGAAAGTGCTAGGGTCATGAACAGGAGGAAGAGCAAGGCTGTGTGAGTGAAGACCTGACAGAAGTGAGGGAGCAGACGTGTGGCTCTCTGTGGAGACCCCTTTCCAGGCAGAAGTAATAGTCAGTGCAAAGGCCCTGAGGTGAGGCCTTGCCTGGTGAGTTGCATAAACAATAAGGAGGCTGATGTGGCTGGAGCACAGTAAGCCAAGGTCACCTAGAGGGAAATTTGCGGGCGGTGGTGGCCAGAGATCATGTAGGGCCTTCGAGGCCACTGCTAGGATTTGGGCTTTTGCCTTGAAGGAAATAAGGAGCCATTAGATGGTTGTGAGTAGAGGAATCACATGATATAATTTACCTTCTAAAAGGAGCACTCTGGCTTCTGTGATGAGAATAGACTGTGAGAGAGACCCGTCAGGAGGCTGTTACAATAATCCAGGTGAGAAATGACACTGCAAGACACTGCAAGTAGCAGGCGGAAGGACTAAGAGGTGGAGAGATTCTGGTATATTCTGACAGCAGAGCCAGGAGGATTTGCTGATAGGTTGGATCCCAGGGGGTCAAGGGTGACTCTCAGGAGTTTGGTCCTGAGAACCAGAATGATGGCATTGATATTAAAGGAGCTAGGAAAGGCTGTGAGTGTAACAGGACTGTCTGGTGTGGGGCACACGTGGAGTTCACTCTGAAACACACGAGGTGTGAGGTGACTATTAAACGCCTCAGTGGAAATACTGAGTAGGCCTTTGAGTCTGTGAGGGGAAGTTCAGGAGAGAGGTCTGAACTGGAAATATAAACCGATGACTTACTGGAATATTTAAAGCCGTGAGACTGAATGAAATCCTCAAGTGAGAGACAGAAAGGAGAAGGGACCCAGAGCCTGAGCCTGGGTCTTTCCTAGCAGGAGGCCTGGGTGGCTGGGCAGGCAAGGAGAATGGCTGAGGGGGAGGGACCACTGAGTGCACAAAGTGTGTTACCTGTGTCACACGCTGCTGAAGGCCAGGGAGATTTAGTCCAAGTGATTTAGCCATGGCTGGAGGAAACTGTGTGGCCACTTTCCAACACTTCCTTGAATCCTACAGTTCCATTTAATTATGACCAAAGATTAGTTAACTATTGATATCTTAGCAAGAATCACACTAATAAGCAACACTGTACTATACTCACAGGAAACAGTATAATCTATATCATCCTGACCTCACAAACATCTCCAGATTATAATTTATCTTTTCCTTTTAATTTACCTGTAATTAAAGTGAAGCCATTTTACCACTGACTGCACAATGTGGTCAATGCTCTTGTTGGGTATGGTTTTTCACTTGGCTTCCTCAAAATTGTAAGCATTCTGCTTCACTTTTATTTGTCTGGCCTGTCATTTAAAACACCTATTTTTTTAATAACAGCTCGAGATTAAAACTCATAATTCTCCAGGCCGGTAGAAGCTCCTTCATTCTTTATAGGCAGGCCCCTCCTTCCGTAATGTCCTGCTTTGATGAGAAGACTGAGCAGGTGGAATCAGCACACTGGAATTCAATAAAATAAATAATAACTGTTTCCTTTCCTCTCCTTGACTGTTGCCTGATTCTCTGTAGCCCCAAGATGGGTACCGGATGGTGCAGCAGTTCCAGTTCCTGGGCTGGCCGATGTACAGGGACACGCCAGTGTCCAAGCGTTCCTTCTTGAAGCTCATTCGCCAAGTGGACAAGTGGCAGGAGGAATACAACGGCGGTGAAGGCCGCACGGTTGTGCATTGCTTGTAAGTGGTGAGATGGAGCTTATGTCTCAGAATGACCAGGCTGACACTGGGTGTTACGTCCTGGTTCACTATCTCTTGTTTCACTGTAAATGGAGAAGAAATAAGTAGGTCTGGGTGAAAGGAGGAGATAGTCTACTCATTAAGGCTTAGGTTTGCTTTGCATAAAACAAGATATGCACATTTTGCATTTGGATGAGGTGTCGCTGCTATAAAAATAAGCCTTGACACTGTGATTGGGACCTCCCCGCAAAAAAAAAAAAAAAACACCTGCGTAGGCTCCTACTGGCTCTTGAGAGCCAATTGTTAAGTTTTCAGGAATTTTCTGAGCTGGTTAAATTTTCTCAACTATTGGTAACTTAAAATTATTTATGGTAGAAGTATTTACATCACAGAAATCAGCAAATGCTACAAATCAGGGCTCCCTCCCACCCAGCACAGCTGGTTTACCATCACACTTGTTGGTAATTCTACTGGAAATCACGTCAGAGGCTTCAAAGGAGCTGTCTCTTTTTCCTTTGTAGCTTTTAAGAGAGATTTTTGTTTCTGTTTTTCAGTGGGTTTTTTTTGGCCTGGGAATGTATGTATTGGAAAGATTTGGTTAGAGTCAGTGTCTCGAGAGTGTGGCCTCCAGGCTAGAAGTTTTAGCAGGTGCCAAAATGGGAGAACTTCTGCTACAGAGCAATGGTTCCCAACCTTGGCTGCATGTTGAGAGTCATTTGGGGAGCTTTGGGGAAAAAAAACCCTGGGCCACACCCAAACTAATTAAATTGAAATCTCTGGGGGTGGGACCTAGACATCAGGGTTTTTTTTTTCTTTTTTTAACTCCTAGATTATTTCAGTGTGCAGCCAAGATTGAGAGCCACATAATAGAGACTTCCATGCTTTTCAAAGCACTTTCACCTGCATTTTCTCCTGGCAATGATAGGTAACTAATCAGCCAGCTGGAATCAGCTTAATGGAACAGACAATTAGGAACTAATGGCAGTTAGGGAAGATGTTTAGATAATTTGTGGAAACTTAAAGTATAAGCTTATGTCTCTTTTCAGTGGAGTGTCATTAACAGCCCGCAATGAGATCTCTCCCAAATTGAAGGAAAATAAAGTTTGACTCTGGGCAGATCAAGCCTGGTTAAAATGGCGAGCTTGGCTAAGGGCCTGGGTTACTCTCCACTTGGTGTCCGCATCTCACGCGATGCCACCCTCCACCCAGGAACCTAGGAGGCCTCCCTGGCAGCCCAGAAATCTGCTCTGTGTCTCAACAAATCAAAATGTGGCAGCGTCTCATCCTGCAGGAACCTGATATTCCCTTGGAGAGAGTCTTATGAACCTACTCACGCTTCTCCTCAACCAGAGGTCCCAATCCTTTATCCTCTGAAAACTGGTTGTTAGCCCCTCCCCCGTTACTGCTGTCCCCTTCCTTCTCCCGGACCCAGTTCATTAAAAATATCTCCACCAAGAAAATGCCAAAAAGGACTGATTAACATTCACATCCCCATTTTTATTTCTCTAAGTCCAGACGTAACCTCTGATCAGAATAAGATCAGAGGGTCACCAATGTGAGTTGATATAATCCCGGCAAGAAAAATTGACATTTTAGTTAGAGTTTGTATTATATCTGTTAGGTTTTTTTGAAACACTAAAAATAGTTTGCAGATACCCATTTCTGTGTCTAGAGACCACCGGCCGCTGGAGCTAGGAGCGTAATGCACACGGGGGTTTAGTAGTTTCCTAACAAGGGCCAGTAGTGTAACCAAAGGACTAAGTTACAGTGGGGGAGGTTGAGGCACCAGGACAGGCCTAAGGGGAAGATATAAAGACCCCTTAAATTACCGCACCTCGTAGACAACCACCGCCTCCACTTTTCCAAGGCACTGCTGTGAACTGAGAACTAAACACTTCCATGTGGTATCTAAAACAGTGGGCTGTTCTTTAACTGTAGTGGATGGTGGTGGGCAACTGCTGTTTCAGCCCTCCTGCCGGCCCAGCACCCATTCCCCTTCTGCTGGTGAGAGAACCTTGATTTTCCTTTGAGAATCTCTCTCCCTCACTCAAGTCCCTGTGGTTCTTGTGGGGCTGCCTCTTGCTCTCTTGGCATCAGGTCAGGCATAAGACCCATAAGACCCAGGCCTGGTGAGAGTGCTTATTGTTGTTTAGATTAGATCTAAATCTAAGGTTTTTTTAGTCGTGAGAAACAAAGTCAGTTTAAATTGGTATCCTCCAGTATAGGCCAGAAAGAATGCTTTGAACCACGGCAGCTCCCTGCTGTTCCTCTGAGGTAAGAACATCCATTGCATTCAGTATGGTGTAGCACCACCTAATGGCTGTGGGCAGAGCGTCCCTACCCAAGTCAGACTGCCGAGTACTGTGGTTGAAGGTTCCTTGAGCTGCGTATACTCAAGGTAAGCAATGGGGAATTTTTTTTTCTTTGTACATGTCTTCCAGCTAATAAAACCAGAAGAAACGGATAGAATTAAGATATTGCTATTTTTCATGCCTTAATGAAAATAATGGGTGTAGACAATGGTTGTCGACAGATACTGAAAGCATTAGGTGAAAAGCTGATGGGGGGAAGGCAGTGTGGTCTCAGTGCAAGGATAGAGAATAGACTAATGATGCAGAAGAGAAGATCCAGGAGTGGAGCCACACCTCAGGGTCACCTGATCCAGAACAAAGACTCACAGCCACACACCAGTGCAGGGCAACGGGAGCAGAGTGCCCGCATACATGGTCTCCCTCCTCACACTACGTCCAGAAGTTATTTCCAGATGGACTGTAGACCAAAATGTGAAAAGGAAAACAATGAAGCTTCTAGGAGAACATCTTCATGACCATAAGGTAACCAAAGATGTGTTACATGAGACACAGAGCACTAGCCGTAAAGGAAAACATGGAGAAATTGGATTTCATTAAAGTTAAGCACTTCTGCTCATCAGAAGACACCAATAAGAGAGTGAAAAAGCAAGACACAGAGCGGGCAAAGAGTTTGCAATGCATACCCTGACAGAGGACTCTCAGCCAGAGGGGCTCAGGAAGTACTGCAGGTCAGTAGGAAACAGAGACAAGCCAACTGTTTAAATGGGCAAAATTCCTGACAGGAACTTCATTTAAAAAAAAAAAATAGCCAGTAAGCACAGAAAAGTTACTCAGCATCATTAGTTTTCAAGAGAATATAATTAAAACCAGGTTCGGATGCCACTGCATAATCACCAGAACGGCTGAAATTTCAAAGACAAGCAAATGACTGTACCGAGTGTTAGTGAAAATGTGGAGTAACTGGAACTCCCATACACTGCTGGGAGGAAGTGAATATGGGACAACCATTTGGAACTGTTTGACAGCATCTCCTAAGGTGAAATGTAAGCATTTTCTCTGACTGAGCTCTCCTGCTCCTAGATATATGGCTACAGAAACCAGTCGTATATGCATCATGAGACAGGTTTATAGCAGGTTTACTCATAACATCAAAAACTGGAAATAGCCCAAATTTTCTGAGATCAGCTGTTAGATAAATTATACAGTAGTATGTCCATTCAATGGAATTCTTCTCAGAATTAGAAAAGTATAAAGGACTGAAAGAACATGGATGATTCTCACATAGATAACATTAAGTGAAATGAGCCAGACTCAAAAGAGTATATACTGTATGATTCCAATTACACAAAATTCAAAGACAGATAAAAGAAATTATGATGCTAGAAGTGAGAACAGAGTTTATGTTTGGAGTATTGATGATATTGACGAGGAAGGCATATGAGGGAGGTCTGTGGGGCTGATCATGGTCTGTATCTTGATCTGCATGGTGGGTACATGGTGTATGTGTTTGTAAACATTAACTGAGATAGGTGCTTACCATTTGTGGGCTTGTTTTTTTTTTTTTTTTTTTTTTTTTAAAGATTTTATTTATTCATTTTTTTCCCCCCAAAGCCCCAGTAGATAGTTGCATGTCATAGGTTCACATCCTTCTAGTTGCTGTACGTGGGACTCGGCCTCACGTTGGACGGAGAAGTGGTGCCTCGGGGCGCGCCCGGGATCCGAACCCGGGCCGCCAGCATCAGAGCGCGCGCACTTAACCGCTAAGCCACGGAGCCGGCCCCCATTTGTGGGCTTAATTGCAGGTGTGTTATACTTTAATTAAAAGGCTGATTTGGCACTTTGTAATGGACTGATCAAACTAACATCTGAACACAGTGATCAATCTTAAAATCACAAAACAAGGAACAACCTGATATCTCATGCCTGCTTCCTAATGAAAGTACACTTATAAGGTATCCTTGTCCAAAAAAAAAAAATTCTGAATTCTTACGAATCCCTGGAGCTAACAACCAATGTACAGGAAGTATAGGGCTAGAGATAAACATGTGAAATGATACCACAGAGATGCAATGAATGAGAACAACCCAGAATATGGGACTCTCTACAGGACAAATGACCCCATTTCCCCACAAATAAATAGCCAAGAAAAAAAGAGAGACAGTGAAGAGGAACCTCTAGATTAAAATAAACTTGCAGGACATATTAACCAAATGCAATGTGTGGACTTTGCTTGGATGTGGATTTGAAAAAGACAACTGTAATAAAATGTCTGAAACAATCTGAGAAATTTGAACTGTGACTACAAATTTGATTACATTAAATGAGTAATGTTTGTTTATTTCAGGTGTGATAATGATATTGTGTTTATTTATGAAGAGGTCCCTTAGCTCCTTGGAGAAGTGGTTGCTTCTGGAGCTGGTGCAGGGAAGATAGTGCAGGGGTGAGTCTGGAACTTCTTGTGGTTCCAGAAAATAAGGAAGTGCTCACAAAAGGATGGAGGCTTGTCAAGAGAACACAGGAGCCACCCTGATGGAGCACCTAATGGCCAAAGCCAGAACAGTGTCAGCAACAAAATAAATATTGATACTATTGGATTTTAGCTCATAGAATAAAATTAATATGTATTTTATATATTAAATATAAACTGACATAAATAATAAATAAGCAAATAAATTTTTTGATGATGGAGAAGAGACAGCTCTCTCTTACAGTAGACTGTTGAAGGAGAGAGGCAAGTAGAAACTCAATTAGGCAAACACCACAGAGAAGATTGTTACAGACAGGATCCACCGATGGATGCTAAAATAAGTGAGTGAAACTTGAAGATATTTGCATAATCCCAAAGTATCTTTCCCAAGATATTTATTGACTATAAAGAGAAAGATAATAACTACACAGTGAAAAAAATCTGCAAGAACCCACCATCTTAATAAGTGATCAAGGTTAATAAAATTACCAGCACTATGGGGCCTGCCCCATGGCCTAGTGGTTAAGTTCGGCATGCTCCGCTTTGGCAGCCCAGGTTCGGTTCCCAGGTGCAGCCCTATACCACTCTGTGCTGGCGACCCCCATACAAAATAGAAGAAGAT
Organism: Ceratotherium simum simum; assembly: GCF_057802395.1. Classification (NCBI taxonomy): domain Eukaryota; kingdom Metazoa; phylum Chordata; class Mammalia; order Perissodactyla; family Rhinocerotidae; genus Ceratotherium; species Ceratotherium simum. The sequence continues at coordinate 2,801,184 of NC_141913.1, forward strand.
TGGCAACAGATGTTAGCTCAGGGCGAATCTTCCTCAACAACAACAACAACAAATCACCAGCAACAAGACAGATCAACACCATGAACCCCTCAAAGGATGCGACAGCCCTTCTGTGGTTTTCTTGCCAAAATGCAGAACCTCATTTCCAATCATGAGAAAGCATCAGACAGACCCAAATAAAGGGACATTCTGCAATTTGTATTTTGTAATGACTTCTCAAATTGTGGATGGGGACCACGCCTACTTTCTACATCTACATTCTTTATTTTGTATTCTACAAAATAACTGACCAGTACTCTTCAAAAATGTCAAAGTCAAGAAAGACGAGGAAAGACTGAGGATCTGCCACAGATGAGAGAAGACTAAAGAATATGACAATTAAATGCAAGGTGGGATCCTGGACCCGAAAAAGGACATTTGTGGAAAAACTGGTGACATTTGACTAAGGTCTGTAGTTTAGTTAATAGTATTGTGCCAGTGTTAATTTGCTGGGTTTGATCATGTACTATGGTTATGTAAGACGTTCACTTCAGGGGAAAGTGGATATGCAAGGGAACTCTCTATGCTAGTTTTGCAATGATTCTGTACATCTAAACTTAATTCAAAATAAAATTTTTATTTAAAAAGAGGCCTTATGTTTTAGAGCTAAATAATGAAATACTAATGGGTTTTTTTAAAGGCCAAGTCCATCTTTGAATATAACCCACACTCATCACCAATTTTCCTGACAGATACTAGATGTCTGTTCATTGAAAGTTTTCCATGGTGGGCCCTTTCAATAACAATTGGTAAAGTGCTGTATCAGGTTACATATTGTAGGGCTGAGCCGAAGCTGGGAGAACAGGGTGTGCCAGTTTCTCGTCACCTCCAGGCGAGTGAACTGTGGGTCCCACACTGAGGCTCATTGTCCGCATTTGTCTTAATGAGAAGAACTGGCCCGGGGGGGGGAGAGTTCCTGGCCTCAGAGAGAACTTCCCATTATCAGCCCTCCAGGGTTTAGGCCATATCTCCACAGACTGTGTGAGCCATGCAGCGTGAGGGCAAACGTAATCTAACCATCTGATTTCTCTTCCGACAGGAACGGGGGAGGCCGCAGCGGGACGTTCTGCGCCATCAGCATTGTCTGCGAGATGCTCCGGCACCAGAGGACGGTCGACGTCTTCCACGCCGTGAAGACACTGAGGAACAACAAGCCCAACATGGTGGACCTCCTGGTAGGACCCTCCCTCTGTCCTGCTAAGTGGGGCGCTTTCCCGGTTAGTGTGAGACACCTCCCCATCTCACAGGTTTGCGGTGAAACCAACTCACAGAGGAAACTCATTTTCAAAAGCATAACATCGTCGCTTTGCTTGTAGGGGCTTTTCTCCGTCTTCCTCTCATACGTTGCTTTTCAAAAGGAGACTTCATCTCAGCACATTTGAAATGTGGAAATAGTTGAAACTCACAAGTGAACGTCGTTATTAATTTCTGTTCCTGGCAGAGCCTTCCACATGGCTAAGTGCTTAGTCTTCATGGAGAAGAAATAATCATAGCACTTGAAATGCCAGATTTCCAAATTATATATTTTATAAATAGCTTAATCACCTAATATTTATCAAAGCTGTGAATTTTAGTTTGACATCCAGAGTGTTGCATTTAATTATGGTGCCATATCTGAGAAAAGGGTTAAAGGAGTTCAGAAATAAAGGACTATGTGCAATGATTTTCTTAGAGTATGTCATGAAATCTCTTTTTGTGTGGAGCTGTTGAAATGCCAGCCACCGTGACTGAAGAACAGTAAAATCGCTTAAAGGAGGAAACTTGTAGATTAGGTTTTTTTACTTCTCTGTGAGTGGAGGAAGGATCTGAAGGAAACAGTAGGACTAATCCCAAGGTCATGAGAATGGCCTGGGGCAGGAGAGAGGGAGGAAGAGATGGCCTATGCGACAAGTTTGGAAAGCCTACATTCCGGGTCCCCAGCGCTGCGGCAGTGGGATTAAAATTTAAAATATGATAAAGGGACTAATGAGCGAGTGGAGATTCAAGCTGAAGCCCAGGAAGTAGCCATGGTCCCCAGCCATGACAGTGCCCCGGGCTGGGTCATAATAGTGACTGATGACGGCTGGCCCCAGGGACACATCCAAGTCACTCTCCAGGGGCATCTCTTTCCCCAGATACATGTCTCATGCTTGATGATCTGTTCTCTTTCCAAGAAGCATGGTGCTGGCCCAGGATTTGGTAGAGGGACGCCTGTTTGGCCAAATGCAGACTCTCAAGCCCTGAGCAGTTATCACACTGGCTTCTGTGGGCAAAGGACCGTGCCCCCCAGACTGCTGCCCTCTCTTCCCTGCCCGAGGGGAAGCCCGGGACAACCCACCTTCTAGTCTCGGCTCTCCTACTTATTCAAGTTAGGTGACCTCTGACGCATTCACTTGGCAATTTAAGTGTCCATGGGCAAGTCACTTGCCTTTCTTGAGCCTGAGTCATGATGACAAGGGATAATTTGGCTTGTTGAGGTGATCCCATATGCTGATGTGTGAGGAGGGGGTTTGGAACCTGTGGAAGTGAGAGAGGTGGTTCTGATGGTGTGGGCGTCTCCAGGCGTCATGTAGCCTTCCGCCGTCCTAGGGAGGGACACCCCCGCCCTGGCTGATGAGGGGCAGCTGGCCAGCAGCCAACATTCACGTGTGCTTAATATGGGCCAGCCCCCGCTCGGAGTGCCTTTCAGTCACAGATTTCATGTGGATGGGCTGAAAGGCCGACCGTGTGTTCCACGCGGGCTTCACTAGAGCCAGCCCCGCCCAGAGCAGAGACTCTTGCTCCCTGGGTCCCTGGGACCCATCGTGAACTGTAAACTGTTCTACCACCAGGGAATTCTCAGTTGTCTGGGTCAGGCGGTTGAGGAAAGGGTAGTCGGGCAGTTAGAAGTGGCCTGAGTTTGGGACAGATGACAAGGCTGGCAGAGGACAGAAACACATGCATAAATTAAAATATTCTGACCGTAACTTCCTTTGGCATTTAACATCCCTGACCCAGAGACAGGTGTGGCTTCCAGACTTTGGTTGGTACCTGGGCAAAAATGACCTTGATAAAAAAATGTCGTTTCCTGCTCACTGCAGCCTGAAGTAGGCAGATCATTAGCCATAGACCCTTCCAGGCCTTTTCTCTAATGCCTCTGGCTGCCCCTCTCATCACTTACGAATTTTTATGGGCAGAAACAGTGTGGCTTTTTCCAAATCAGCAGTGCAAACTACGGGACAGGGGTGATTTTTCATGAAATGGGGGGAGACCTCGGTGGTTGGAGCAGAAGGAGCCTTCTGATCCCAGCCCACGACGTAGACGTTTCTGTAGTTACATGTAATTCTAGTAGAGAATAGAGGATCCTCAGCTGCCCACACCTCTGAGGGTCAGAACCAGTTTTAAGATGAGGGCAGTAGCTGACGAATGTAGGAAAGTTTTGCAATTTTCCTGAGAAAAATGTCTGAGAAGTTTGTCACAGTGACTGTTGGCAGGATAATAGGTAATATCTGGTGACCGGAGAAAAAATGTCACCGTGCTCCTCTCAGTGAATTTGAAGCTTCCTGAATTAAATAAGGGCTCTTGGCGCTTATTTGTTTGTTACTGCCTGTAAGTTCAGTTTCTGTTTACTTTTTTTTTTTTTTTTTGTGAGGAGATCAGCCCTGTGCTAACATCTGCCAGTCCTCCTCTTTTTTAGCTGAGGAAGACTGGCCCTGGGCTAACATCCGTGCCCATCTTCCTCCACTTTATATGGGATGGCGCCACAGCATGGCTTGCCAAGCAGTGCGTTGGTATGTGCCCAGGATCCGACCCGGCGAACCCCAGGCTGCCACAGCGGAGCACGCGCGCTTAACCGCTTGCGCCACTGGGCCGGCCCCCTCAGTTTCTGTTTAGATTGGTATTCATACATGTGTATGTTGGCCGAGGGAATTAATTAATTCAGGTCAGAGTGATAAAATCTGGTATAATTTTATTGGCATAAAAGGCCTGCTGAGACCTGAGTTTCTCCTAAGCACAAAATGTTGTACCAGCAGCTGAAAAGTGCCGAGAACTGGATCTTCTTAGCTGCGTCTTCACAGGATGAAGTGTGTGCAGAAAGCCTTGGAGGGCACCTCTGTGCTGGCCGGCAGGGAGGCAGGGTGGGGTGGGGTGGGGTGGGGAGAGCCCTGGCCTGGGCCCTGCTGGGTCTGCTTGTGTATCACATGGAGAGGCGGTAGCACGCGGTGGCTCCTTGCATGCAGAACACGGAAAGTCCTACTGCTGCTCCCTCCCCACCTGGTGGGATGAATGTGCAGAGGGTCAGTATGTCCGTCCCCATCTCCTTTTGTGGCTCTGATTTTTCTAAATTGCTTCTGAGTTTGAAAATTCATCCATCCGTTTTGAAGCATGGTGGGAGATCCAGAAGGCCCTAAAGATTTATTTCTTCAGATTTTTAGGTTTGGGGGCTCTAGAGAAAAGCTAGTTGATTGCCAGGAAGTGAAATAATTTATAACACAAGACTAGATTTTTTTATCCAACGAGGACAGCTGGATTTTTTTCCTGACCCCCTTTTCAGCCAAGCTTCTAAGTTATCCATCTCTTCAACCAGCCTCAAGTCCCCATCAAAGGACTGGGTCCCAGGGCGCAGGCCAGGCCGGTGCAGTCAGATTTGCCGCTCCTTGCCTTGTGCGATTCAGACGGAGGCTCAGCGCCTGAGCCCCCTGAAGCTATTACAGTTGCCGGAAGACAGACTCTTTCCACCAACAGCTCCCCGCTCACTTCTGTCCTCCTCGCTTGGCTTTTGAAGTTTCCAGGGCTGTGTTTTAACAGAGAAACAGCCTTTAAGGGACAGGTCTTGCCTAGAGAAACCTATTTCCCCTGGGAGGTGGTGGGAACTTTGGCCAACATGACTGGCTGCACATATACACTGTAGAATGGTTCCCAAGATTGAGATGATGAATACATCCATCAGCTCACACACTTAACCTAGTTAACTCTGTCGTGTGTGGTGAGACCACTGAAGATCTACTTGCAGAGACTTTCAAGTATACTATGTACTATTAACATGCTGTACATTAGATCCTCAGAACTTCTTCTTATAACTGAAACTCTGTACCCTTCGACCAACATCACCCCATTTCCCCCTCCCTCCAGTCCCTGGCAAACACCATTCTATTCTGTTTCTATAAAATTGACTTTTTTTTTTAAATGGGAGTTTTAAAAAATTCCGATTCCTGGGCCCACTCAGAGACTCTGATCCAATTGATCTGGGGCCTCGCTTTGGCCCCAGAATGTTTAAAGACCCCCAGCTGATTCTGATGTGCAGCCAAAGTTAAGAAACTTACTCCCTAGTCTAAAATGGCTCTCAGCCCGGGCTGCACATCAGAATCAGCTGGGCTCTCACAAATGCTGGTGCCCAGGCCACACCCCAGACGGATGGAGGTGAGGCCCTGGAATGGTGCCTGCGCAGGTGAGCTCCCTGTGCTGCAGGGCGGGAAACAGGTCCAGCAGGACAAACAGGCCTCCCTCTCCTGTCATGCTGGCTGACAGGCGTGTGCAAGCCCACCTCCCCACCTCCCTCCCTCCTCTCAGGCTCAGACCCCTGCCAGTGTCTCCCCTCCTATAATTTAGAGCTGGCTGCCCAGACCTGGCCCCACTTTCCTCTTCAATATACTAAAGATAACGTGCTATGCAAGGTACTCCCTACACAATGGCACGTGGTGTGGGGCCTGCGCTTCTCCCCATTGTGCTGACAGCACAACAGATCTACTCATTTGTGTGTATAAACGGCCCCTCTATGGCTCTGCCTGTGAACATGCATGACATTTACAGGCTATTTGAAAGGTGAGGCCTGTGTGTGTGTGCGTGTGTGTGTGTAGGTATAGGTGTATTGTGGGTGGGTGTGTATGTTGCTGTAGGTGTAGGTGTATGTGTGTGTGTGAGTGTGTGTGTATAGGTATGAGTGTTTTGTGGGTGGGTGTGTAGTTGTGGGTGTGTCTGTTGGTGGGGGGGGTGTGTGTAGGTATAGGTGTATTGTGGGTGGGTGTGTAGTTGTGGGTGGGTATGTTGGTGTAGGTGTGGGTGTATGTGGATGTGTGGGGGGGGTGTGCATGTTGGGGTGGAGGCTGTAGGACTCAGGTCAGGAATCAGAGAGGCTCGCTCAGATCCCTGAGCTGTGCCCCCCACCAGCTGTGTGGCCTGTCTCTGGGGATGCTCGGTGGCATTCTAGTTCCCTTGGTCCTGGCCCTGCCCCACGGCCCCTGGAGGAGTGGCCCCTCGCCCCTCCCTCCTGAGTCCTCCTGGGGTCAGTCTTCCTGCACTCTGGGAAGCATTTGGAGTAATCTCTATGAGTGCCTTGGCCCTTCCCCTGCCCCCAGACTCTGATCTCCTTGCGCAGAACCAGCCACGCCCTCAGCACCCACAGAGCACCCGGCTCCAAGGAGGGACCCAGTGAGTATTTGCTGAGTGACTGGACATTGCTTCTCTGCAGCCAGACCCACGTCCATCCTGAGCTGCCCTTGGCTGCTCTCTGGGACCTGGGGAGGACTGTGGCTACATGCCGACGGATCTGAATACAGAACCAGGCACAGCCTGTGCATGGGCTTTGAGGAAAGGAGGTTCTCCATATGTTTTTAAAGGTGTAGATGAAAGTAACGACCCCTTCTGTTCATTGTCAGAGACACAGGTGTCTCACTGAAGGGTCTCCTTGGCACAGTGGCTGGTCACCCAGTGTCACCTGGCTGGGAATTGAACCAAACGGCCCCACTCACAATTATTGGCACATGGGGACTACTTCACCGTCCTGGCAGGGGCATCAGTCAGAGGGTTTTTTCCAGGCTGAGAGATCTGTCAGCACAGAACCCAGCTCAAACTGGGCAGCTTGTGTTAGTTCAGTAGCAGGTGCAGAGGGAGGGAAGCTTTGCCCCAGTGAGCCATGCAGACTGTTCTCTTTGAACCTTCTTAGGTGGGCGACGTGGGGTGTTGGAAGTGCCAGACTGACTACGGGGCCCCCAGTTTCTCAGATGCAGGCAGCATGTGCTGACAGAGGCACAGCTTGAACCCTGTGAGGAGCCTCCCATAGCCACCTGCTGGCCTTCTGGCTCGTGACGCACAGAGAGGGGACTTCTAAAGTGTATTCTAAAAGCACATTTAGGTGCCCTTTCATGTGTCACTTTCTCCCTCTTTGTGGGAACCAGAGGTGTGGTCTGGAGTGCAGATGGGGTTGGGGGTCTCGGAGAGGAATAGCAGTCACCCTGGTGGCAGTCTTGCACAAGGATGAGCCCCTGTTCATGTCACTTCTTCACACCCGAAGCCAGCTAATGTCGCCCAAATCAGAAGAGCTTGGGACCAAGACAAAACGTTCTTTTTTCCCTGAAGCACAAGGAAAGCTCGTGTGGCTTAATTATACTGTTCAAAAGCAAGTGAGGAGAGAAGAAAGCACAGAAGAAAGGCCTGTACCTGGCGATCAAGTGTAATCAGTTTCCAGCATCTTCCCGAGGTGCTCAGGGGAGGGCACATGACAATTTATGGTTTTCCTTCTCATTCTCCTTATTTTTCTGAATCAGAAACCAGTCATCACAGAATCTGTGGGGATTGGCAGCTTGCTTAGGAGGGATAAGATGAGAGAGAGAGTTCATTTTGAAAATTATAGTCATGCCTGTGACAGGCCAACTTCAGTGACTTCCAACTCAGCTGCCCTTTGGATGTGAAGCCCAAAATCTCTTGGGTACCTGTTTCCTCGCCTGCGTTGTGGCCTGAGGCCAGCAGCCACATTGCCTTGTAAGTGCATTGTAATATGTTAGAGGGTGGTTCATAGTAGGCAGTGGAGTTAATTGCACAGTTAGGTTTGTACAAAATCATGTTTATGCAATAACAGATTGGATCTCTTAGATTTCCATGAAAATAATTGTTCTGTGACTCATAAAAACAGAGAAATGATGGGAGCACTTTGTAACCAATATGTCAGCCCAGTGATCAGACAACATGGCCTTTTAGAATTCTGAAATTCAAATAATTTCTTTTAAATATTCTTAAAATAAAAGCATCAAATCCTGAAATAATAAATACTGGAGTGTGTATCAGGGAGTTTTCGTGTAGACATATGTTCAGTTCTCCGGGGTGTACACTGGGAGAGGGATTGCTGTGTCATAGGGTAACCGTGTTTAACGTTGTGAGGACTTGCCATTGTTTTCCATGGTGGCTGCACCAGTTTACATTCCCACCAGCCGTGTATGAGGGTCCAGTTCTCCACATCCTCACCAACACTTGTTATTGTGTCTTTTTTTTTTTTATTTTTTTTGTGAGGAGATCAGCCCTGTGCTAACATCCGCCAATCCTCCTCTTTTTTTGCCGAGGAGGACGGCCCTGGGCTAACATCCGTGCCCATCCTCCTCCACTTTATATGGGACGCCGCCACAGCATGGCTTGCCAAAGCAGTGCGTCGGTGCGCGCCCGGGATCCGAACCAGCGAACCCCGGGCCGCCGCAGCGGAGCGCGCGCACCCAACCGCTTGCGCCACCGGGCCGGCCCCTATTGTGTCTTTTTTTTTCTTAGCCATCCTGGAGGGTGTTACTACTATTGGCTTTTAATCTTGTGGCACCTTCAGTATGTTGAAATGACCTGTTTGCTTTCTATCTTCACCTCTAGATTGTAAGCTCTTGGAGGACTGAGGCTGTATCTTGAATCGCCAGTCTGTAGCCTTAAATGTTTATTGTGTTGAATCAAATTCTTCTAAACCCATGTTTTCTCATCATTTACATATACAACTAACATTTGTCTCCCTCAACTGTGTGTCAGGTTCTGTCCTAAGAACTGGTGTGTTATACACAGAAGAACAAACTGTGGCCCTTGTCTTCAAATAAATAGGTTGGACTAGTGGGCATTTAGAGAACAAAATGAAAATGAAGAAAAGAAAATTACAATGACTAATTAGGAGGAAGATATAAAAAAAGGAAATTTATTTTTAATTAATTTGGCAAACCTGAAAATAAGAGATCCATTTCCTTGGTTGTGGCCATTGTGTTGGGTAATGAGACAGTGGTGCTGACTCTCACAACCCGAGAAAGCTTGTCTCTCACTGAGGTGCGAGGAGAGCCTTACAGTTGCTGATCTCCTCTGTCCCAGACCCTGGGCTGCTGCCAGGTGGCAGATGGAGGCATCCCCAACCCCTGTGTCCCTCTGCTCGGTTCAGATGCCACACCCAGGTGAGCATTCATCTGCACACTGCATAAATGCAGGTGCAGTATGCCCGCCCTACCACCCAAGACCCCACCTGGGCCAGGACCTCACACAGGGCCTGCTCAGGCCAAGCCGTGATCTGAGAAAGCTGTGCTCAAGGAAAATGAATTCACTGCCTGGTTAAGAACTTGTATGTGGCTCCCAGAGGGGATCAAACACTTCCCCTCTATGCCCTTCCTTATCCTGATGCCTCTACCTGCAATGCCTGTTTAATCCCAGTTAGGAGGATCATATACTTTATCATTAAACTGGGATGCTTTTGAGAGTAAAAGAGGATGCTACTAACAATTACACCAGGACGACAGACATAAATCAGGATTGTCCTGGGCACCCCAAGGCACATACCCACCTGCCCCAACTGCATGCATTCACTCTCTCTTCTCTTACCTGCTGCGTCTTTGCAGATCTTCCCTGAGAAGTTCTGCTCTCTCCTCCACTGACCCATGTTAGGGGACCATCCGTGAGCCCCACTCGTCTCTGCCTCATGTGTTGTCATTGCGTTACCATCTCATCCTCCTCATTGGACCATGGACTTCTCGAAGTCAGGGACTAGGGCAAGGTGCTTGGTACTTAAGAGGTGCTGGATAAATTCTCATAAAATGGAGGAAATCCTGCTGACTGAAAATCTGGGCCAGGAGTGCAGCCACGTTTATTCACTGAGGGCCTTATGTGAGCAAGTCACAAAGGCGTTTCCTCCAGCCTCCTTCTCTCTCTTTCTGCCTCTTGAGTTCCCTATACTTTGTGCTCAGGATGTCGATATATGTGTGGACAAACATATGTATGTGTTTCAGTTGTCTAGAACATTCCAGGAATTCTAATGAGCATAGATATCAAAATGCCTTTCATCAGGCCTAGTGGGGAACATCTACAAACAGCCAGTGTGTTTGCGGTTCAGAACTGTGACTTTCCGATTCATTTCTGATTCAAATCCTTATCAGTTTGATTTCTTCCAATTAAAACCTTATGTGGCATACTTGCTTTAATAGAAACAGCATTTAGAAATCACAGAGCTGACGTTTCATCCCTTCTGTTCTCCAGGATCAGTACAAGTTCTGCTACGAGGTGGCCCTGGAGTACTTGAATTCCGGCTGATGGCATAAACAGCTCTGCGAGCACATCCTTTCATCCCACAAAGCCAACATGTTCTGCGGTGTTTGTGTGGATGAGATGAAGGCTTCTCAGTATGTTTTTTGCTTTGCATAATTGGCACTTTTTAAGAGCCCAAGAAAGTGTTCATAAAACTGCTTGCACTGCCCAGTTCCCAGTAATGCTGCTGCCTGTCAGAAACACACGCACAGCATACAGTCATCCAACACTGTGCTGCTAGTCTTCGGCGTGTTAGAGCAGCGTAGACACCTGGTAAACTGCAGAGCACAATCATAGTCTTATGAAGGAATGTGTACCTTTGGGATATTATTTTGTGGCCCGTGAACCTTTGTTATTGCTACAGCTGAGTGTACATTTTTGTTCTGTGGAGAATGCTCCCTGGCATTACGATAATATATTATTTTAGTTAATATTTGTATTTTAACATGTTGCATAATATAAGCTTATGTAGCTTTCCAAGACTAACAGATAAGCGTATAATGAACAAACATATGTTGTATGAGTTGCTGTTTCTATCAGATTTATATTGTTTCTAAGGGAAAAGCTTGGGAGGAATTCAGTTCAGAAATGCAAAGCTCAATGATCAGATTCACAGACCCAAAGCTTTTCCATTTGTTTATATTGTAAATATTTTTGATTTCATCAAATTATTTATTCATTAAAAGAAATTTTTGTGAAGCACCATGAGTGACAATCATTTTTATTGAGCTCTGGAAATGGTTTGCTGTGTGATGTTCCCTTGTGTGAATTCTTGACTCAATAAATAAAGACCCGTGAGCAGTCGTGGTGTATTCCTGGTGCCCCTGTGCCCAAGCGGTGGGGGCAGCTCCACTCACCCCAGGCCATTGGCAGAGACTTTCACCAGGGGACTGGGATGAAAGTCCCAAGGACTGTTTGCCTGGAGCAGGTCAAGTTAGGATTTGAGAGGGATCTTTTGTCAGTGAGAAATCTAGGTCCCTCCTGGGAGCCTTTCCTGGTGCTGAGGAAACGCAAGCCCCGGGTCCGGCCAGGGATGAATTCTCACCTGGCGGGGAGGCTGCTGCAGGGCGCGCGGGGCCAGGTGCCGGGGCGGGAGCAACCCTTCCCTCCTCTGTTTCACCTCAGTCAACCGGGGGGAATCTGTGTCCTCTCCAGGCCTGGTTCAAGCCTGCAACTTGCTGAGAGAACACTTCTGAAAGGGCTGTGGGACCCGAGTGCGTGGAAGCAGGACACAAAGCTGCGCGAGACAGTTCCTGCTGGAGAGCAGTCTTGCGGGGCGCTGCCCCACGCCCTCGGGGCTCTGCCTGACCCCCCAAGGAGGAAGCTAGGCCGTGGACTTACAACAGAGGTTGAAAACTGAGTTCCAGGCTATGTTAAATGATGCCCAATAGGTGATGTTTGCCAAACACCGATTCTCTGCCAGAAACCGTGCAAGGTGCTTCCCAAGTGGCAGCAGCTCCTCCCCATGACAGTATGATCTGGGTACAGTTATGGAGCCATCTTACAACGGGAGACATGAGGTTAGAAGAGATTAAATAATTTGTCCAAAGTCCCCCCAGATGGTCAGCGCCAAGTGCCTCGAGCGCCCGGGGAGGCGGAGGGACAGTGGCAGCAGCACTGGCATCCTTGTTACAACACATGGTGTGGGAAATCCCACTCCTGCTGAGACAAGGAGACAGGACTCGTTGCCTACTCTGGAAAGTGGGGAGGCCTGAGGGTGGTTGTTCCCGCCTGCTCTGGGGACCTTGGTGACGAAGGAGGGCAAGAGCAGAGGTTGTCCACCCAGGGGACTGACGTAGACATCTGGGTCTTAGGCCCCCACTGCTTTGTGTGCTCTGAGCGTACAATCCAGACTCCCCTGACTAATGTAAGTTTCCCAGCCCCCTGCAGGGGGTGGAACTACACACATGCTCAGGGGCAGCTGGCCGGAGCCGAGCTGAGTCTGGGCTGAACGCCTCACTGCTCAGGATCCTCCAGGACAATGGCCTCTCACCATCCCACCTATTTCTCGTCCATAGGATCCTAAAAGATTAAAAACTGCTCTTGTGTACCTCTTCAAAACGGTGTCTCCAGGATCCAGGAAGAGGGAAGAATACTCATGGAAAGCTGCACCCACTGTGAGCCGGCTGGGCGGGGACACAAGCAAAGTGTGGCGCCCTTGGTTCTCTTCTCCCCGGGCAGGGCTCTGGTCTGCAGTCCCTTAGCCTGGTGTGGAAGTGATCTTGATACAACCCATTTCCTAGCCAATCCCTTCGTTCTCAAACCCCATCTCATATTGAAGCCAATGGTTTCCTCTAGACTTTTGAATCGCTTGGATTTTTATCTTTCTTTCACTTGGTTTCACCTCTTGGCAGAAATAGCGATGGAAGAGAAGGGACATTTTGTGGCTTTTTCTGATTTCCCATGAGCCCTTGCAGCATGGTTGAGAGTCCCATTGCTTTCAGTACACAGAGTAAGTGCCCCTCGCAAACAAAAGCAGCTGACCTCTCGGCTGAATGTCCCTTCTCTGTCTTCTCTCGATATCCTGGGTTCCCCTCCACTGTGGCATCCTCAACCTCCCAGACACCTCAATGCCTGTGACTGCTGTGCACACAAATAATCCTGCCCCCTGACTTCCTGGCACGGTCCTGCTCAAGGACAACTTCTTAACAGCACTCCATTTGGGCGCGGTGCTGGCTGTGCAATGTATCAACTTGGTTTCTCTGGACTGCCTTTCCCAGAATGCCATTCTTTATATATTTCCAGTTAGGTGAGCCCCAGAGGTCGTTTTGTGCAAGGCGTTGAGGGCAGAAGTGAAGCAGCAGCTATATTGTTTCCACACTCAGATGGTGGAGCAGCTGCAGGCCCAGCTGCTGCCCTGCGCCCACGAGGTGAACCAGCATGTAAGTGGCAGCGTGCATGAGCTGCCCACCAGCACCGTCCTCAGAGGCCTTCCAGCTTCCGCTCACTGGCTGGATCCAAACCCATGCCTGCATTTGTAGGTTTTATTAAGATATCCCATTGCTGGTTACCAGAGGGGAAGGGGGAAGGGAGGAGGGCGAAAGGGGTAATTAGGCACATGTGTGTGGTGATGGACTGTAATTAGTATTTGGGTGGTGAACATGATGTAATCTATGCAGAAATAGAAGTATAATGATGTATACCTGATATTTATGCAATGCTATAAACCAGTGTTACCACAATAAAAAATAAATAAAGGTTCCATACATTAAAAAACAAATGAGTATGGTGTTAAATCCAGAAATAAAAAGATTATCAAGAAAAAATAAAAATAGTCTAAAGGAAACTTGTAATATGTCAAAAACACATCATAGACTGTCCTTTTATCTTAGATGGCATCATCTGAGGCCACGATGCTCCGTGACTGAGGCTGCGTGAAAACACCTCCTCCCAAGAAAATGCACATGCAAGATTGAAAAGTCGATTGATGACTTTACAAATAATTGCAATTAAAACAATTGCTAAGTAAATAAAGGATAGGTTTTGTAAGCATGTACCAGCCAATTACCACTATTGCATAATGTTATGAATATTGGCATTTTGCTGGCATTTGGCACTTTGCAGATTTAGGCACAGTGTTGTACTAAACATGTACTAATTATCTTTGGTGTTAAAAACTTTGCATCCTTGAATAAAAAAATCATTGCTACCTTAAAAAAAAAAAAGACATCCCAGTTCTGGGTACCAAAATCAGCATTAGTTATCTACTGCTGAATAACGAATTGCCACAAAATTTAAATGCTAAAAACACCAATAAATATTTATTATCTCATGCAGTTTCTGTGGGTCAGAAATTCAGGAGTAGTTCAGCTGGATGATTCCGGCTTTAAGGTCACTCATAAAGTGACTGTCAAAATGTTGGGTCAGGGCTACAGTCATCTGAGAGTTTGACTGGGGAAGGGGATACACTTCCAAGGCAGCTCACTCACACAGCTGGCAAGTTGGTGCTGGTTGTTGGCAGGAGGCCTCAGTTTGTCTCCATTTGGGCCTCTTCACAAGCTGCTTAAGTGTCCTTGCAGTGCTAGCCGGCTTCTCCCAGTGATCCAAGAAGGAGCAAAGCAGAAGCCAACAGTTCTTTTATGACCTAGCCTTGGAAGTCAGACTCTGTCATTTCAATCATATCCTATTCAGTGTGGGAGGAGATAGACAAGAGCACAAATCCCAGGATGTGAGAATCATTGGAGGCCATCCAGGAGGTTGGCTACCACCTGCACCGTGTGCAGGCTTGTGAGCTGGAACATAGTAAGTCTTATCCCCGGCATGCTTAACCTGTCAATAACGCTCCCTCCTCTCATATTCTGTCCTCTCCATATTGCTATACATTTTTGTCCTACCAGCTGCTTCTGCTGACATAATCTCCAGTCATTTTTACTATGCCTTAAGGAACCTTTATTCAGTTGTAAATAAACTTCCCCCACAGCCTTAATTAACATGAGGTTATCTTTCCCCTACTCCCAAGGAAATGGCCCCCTCTGAAACTCTCTCAAGCAGGGGTAACTCATTCTTCCGCATTCCAAATACTTCCTCAGTTTCAGCAACTTCCCTTCATACTCCACTTGAGCTAACTGAGGGCCACACCCTGCAGCTTATCACCTTGAACTGCCTCACCTCTGAAATCTTAAATAAACATGCCAAATTCTTACTGAAACCTCTTCAATTGCTGGCTTTCTCTTTGCCTTATTCTTGCCATCCTTGTTCTTTGAATTTATGAAGCCCTTCTATCCACTCTCTGAATATGGCTCCCCTTCTTACTTTCTTTCCTAGCATGACTTGAGCCCCATGATGGAACACTTCATCCAGTTTCACCAACACCCTCAATGCTCTTGACTATAATAGTTCCATCATAACTATCCTACAAATTGTCAGTTTTAGAGAAACCCATCTAGGACTTCTGATCCCAGACAAGCTAGAGTGACAAAGACCAGATTTATCTTCCTAACTGAAACAACTGAAAAACTGAGGAAAAAATATTAGAAAAAAAATGGTTTTCAAGACACTGGACATCAAGAAATGAAGGAAACAGGAGACAAATTAGATGAATCCTAGGATTTCCCCAGCTTACAGCCCGGACAGAATTTCCGGGCAATAGGTGCAGGGAGGGGGAACCCAGGTGTAGCCCAATGGTCTTCCATATTTGAAATGAGAGCTCTCTTATCTGAGCTGAGAGTCTGAAAAAGCTAAAGAGACTAGAGTTTGGGGGCAGAGTAGCAGAGATAAGAGCATTGCAAGAGAAGGAGTTCTGAAGATCTGCAGAGTGAAATTACCTGAGGTCAGAGAAAGAACTACCCCAAAAAATTAGAGGGAACAATACTCAAAGTTCACCAGGGCCAGAATAGCTCCTGTTCCCATTGGATAGAAAACCCAGAAAGGTTTTGCCTCAGTAAATGGGGCAAAATTATCTCTAGACTAAACACAGCTGTAGTCCTGCCTAACAAAGCAATAACTGAAAGGATCAAACTGTTTTCAAGTAATAATTTAACCGCTTCACAGAACAAAGCTCAAAAATATTTATAGGATGCAAAAATATCCAGCACCCAAGAAAGTAAAATTAACAGTGTCTGGAATCCAATCCAAAATTGCCAGGCACATGAAGAAGCAGGAAAATATGATGATGTACAATGAGGAGAAAAAGAAATCAATCAAAACTGACCCAGAAACAACACAGGTGATGGAATTAGTAGATACGAACATTAAAGGAGTTATTTAATAGCTATATTCCAGATGATCACGAAGCTAGAGAAAAGATTTAGCATATTTAAGCAATGATATGGAAGATATAAAAAAGAGCCAAATAGAGTTTCAAGAGATGAAAACTACAAAGCCTGAAATAAAAAATATACTAGCTGGGGTTAACATCAGATAGACTGCAGAAGAAAAAAATAGTGAACTTGAAGACATCCTTAGAAACTATTTACAATAAAACACAAAGAGAAAAGATTGAACAAAAATGAACAGAGCATCAGTGAACTGTTTTAAGTCTCCCTGAAGTGGAGGAGAGAGGGGATGGAAAAAAATATTTGAAGAAATGATGGCCAATATTTTCTAAACCCACAGATCCTAGAAGTCAAATAAACCTCAAGCACAAGAAACATGAAGAAGACCACACTAAAGTACATCATAATCAATTTGTTTAAAACCAATGACAAAGACAAAATCTTAAAAGGAGCCAGAGAAAAAGACGCATTATGTGCAGAGAAAGGTAAGAATTACAGCAGACTTCTTTTCGGACACAATGCAAGCCAGAAGATAGTAGAGCAACAATTTAAAGTACTGACTAAAATAAAAACTGTCAACCTAAAATTCCATACCCAGCAAGAATATTTACAAAAACAAAGGTAAAATAAAGGCACTTTTTGACATACAAAAGTTGAAAGAATTCATCACCAGAAGACCTATGATACAAGAAATGAAGGAAATGTCTCAGATGGAAATATACATCTACACAAAGGAATGGAGAACACCAGAAAGAGTAACTACATGGATAAATATAAAAGGCTTTTTTTTCTTATTATTTAAATATTGTCAAGAGATAACTGACCATTTAAGTCAAAAATAATAATGCAGTGTGGGGTTTATCACACAGGTAGAAGGAAAAGTATGACAACAATGGCATAAAGGCAGAGGGGGAGAAATGGAAGTGCACCTCTATAAGATCCTTCTCATATACAGGAAGCAGTGCGCTATCACTTGAAGGTAAATGGTGATAGGTTAAAGATGGACACTAAAAACCCTATAGCAAACACTAAAATAACACAATGAAGAATTATGGCTACTAAGCCAACAAAGAAGATAAAAATGGAATCACAAGAAAGACTCAATCCAAAAGAAGGCAGAAAAAGAAAAAAAATGGAACAAAGAACAGATGGGACAAATAGAAAATGAAGAACCAGATGGTAGATTTAAACTAGACTATACCAATAATCACATTAAAATGTAAGTGGACTAAATTCCCCAGTTAAAAATCAGAGATTCTCAGATTGGATTAAAAAAAAGGAAGACCCAACTATATGTTGCCTACAAGAAACCCATTTTAAACAGAAACAAAGAACCCTATCCATCTGCTGCTTTCTTTGACACACTCAAGCTGCTGAGAACTGCTAGAAAGATGAATTACACAAATGGGCATATTACTGCTGCTGTAAGTTCACAGTATCCATCTTTCCTTTCCCACTCCCCGAATAATCCAAGCCTTCTCTACACTCAAGCTGCCTGCACTGCAACAGTAGCTTTATTTCCTGCTTCACAGGAAAATGAATGGTCCACCCTCATACCCATAAACATATCTATATCTCCACACCCATCTCACTTCCTTTTCACCAAATTCAGGGAATGATCCTTTGAGAGATAGGTCCTGAGGGCAGGAACCATCTCTGAAGTCCAGGGCTTAGGGCTGTATCAGAGATGGGCAGGTAGTTTTGCTTTCTCTCTCTCCCTGGGAAATCCTTCTCACTGCCTCAGTATTTGATAGCCCATTTCCCTGGTAGCTGCATCAGGAAACCTGAGCATTTTCAGACTATCTCCTAAATATCTCTCAGATCTATTCTCTCCTCTCTACCCCCACCAAAACAACACTCTTCCAGGCATTTCTCTGGTCTCTACAATGGCCTGCAACCTCCTCTCTAGTGTTTGATCACTCCCCTCCCAATCCATTCCCCAGGCTGCATCCAGAGTGACCTTGTAGAAAGCCAAATGTGCTCCTGTCACCCTCCCACCCCCACTTAACCCTTCCTGCCTCCCCGTTGCATTGCATTCAAGGCAAAGCCCTGGCTCTTCAGTTGGCCTCATGTGACCCAGTCACATTATCCTCCTCCAGCCTCTCTGGTCCTCTGGGCCACAGTCATCTTTCATGTCTCCCACATCTCATGTCAAAATACTCACACATGCTCTTCTTCAGCCTTGAAAGTAATTTTACCCTGTGACTCCTCTCCTTGGTCCACCCTTCAGCTCTCAGCTTTTGTTTTAAACATCTCTACCTCCATGTAGCAGGATGACTCAGACTAAAGACTCAGGGGATGCAAGAAGCTTCATCCTATTTTCTTCAAATCAACTTATATAAGATGCCCGGCTGGAGGGAAATAAGATCTCAGTCTTTCTTGAGGCTTTTACCCTACTGTGGGGGAACAGAATTTGCCACCCCAAAATGTGTCTCTTTGGTTTATTTTTAAGAACAAAACATCTGAAAGAAACTCTGACCTTCCCCCTAACTGCCTAAAAGAATTTAAGATAGAAGGCCTGTTCCAGGAAGGAGCTAATACCATAAGATAACTATAGTGTCCTATAAACTAGGTGTGATAGACAGGGAGGAACCCAGCAAGGGCCATTTAATCCAAGTCCTCTCCATCTCTCATTGTCTTTGCAAGGCCTGGTCAAGGTTTGTTTACCAAACATTTGCTTTTCCATCTCCGTGTAAATTGCCTTTCTCCCTGCTGAAGTCCCAAACTACTACCCTCAATATCTTCCTTTGTCTTTAGCTGAAGATGGTATTTAAGGTAGTGGTTTCTGCCATTTTGGTGAGTTACTCAGTTTTCCCGGGTTTCTTCCATGTATACATGTTATTAAACTTTGTTTAATTTTCCCCTATTATTCTGTTTCATGTCAATTTAATTCTTAGACCAGCCAGAAGGACCTAGTGGGTAGAAGAATAGTTGTTCCTCCCCTACACTACCCACGCCCAAAATTGTACAGAATCCTGGCTGTTCTGTAGTTAGGAGCCCCCATTATCTGCCCCTGTGATAGTCAGGAAACCCTTGTCCAGCCCAGGTGGTAGTCAGACCACATCAACCTGCCTGAACCACAGGACACAGGAAGGCTGGACAGCCAGTCATCAAAGGTCCTGTGCTTTGGGGGCACCGTACAGCCAGCCCCTCTGGGATCTTGCCGCCTCCTTGGGTTGCAACCACTGATTGGTACATAGCTCCCCACTCTCTCTCTCAGAATCTACAGCTCTCTTTTCCCCCACCCAGCCCTGAGACCTTGTTTCTTTCTTGTGCTGCTTCTCCCAGTGACTCTGCACCCCCCACCCTGCCCTTCAGACTCCTGTAACAATGCCTTCAATGGATGAGGTTCACAGGCAACTTCTACCCTCCTCCCACTTACAAAGATTCCCTGAGGCCAGGATGTGGAGTGCCTCAGTTCCTGCTTCCATGGGGAAAGGGAAGTGGTAACCCACCGGAAGGAAACCCCAACTCAAAAAGGGTATCCCTCCCCCTTTCAGAGAGCCTTCTCTGGCCTGGAGATCAGGTTGCTCTGTCTCTTAGGACCCTACTGTCTCCCTTGTAACCCTCAGTGCACCTGTCTCTACACGTCCCATGTCTGTGTCACCCAGCAGACTGGAGCTCTGTGGGGGAGGAGCCTGCCTCAGTGCCTGCACAGCACGTTTATTGAGACTGGGAGAAGCACCCAATAAACTATGCCCTTTAGTACGCACAGGCAAGTCATCTATACTTGGAGAATCCGTTCTGGGTCTTGACAAATGCTGAAACACTCAGAGAAAAAAAAAATTTGCTCTTGCTTGGGAAACTACTAGAAGCCCAGCTCATCTGGGCTAGAAGGAAGGAATCTGGTATAGGTCCTGGTCCTGACAGAAGGGAAAAATAAAAGAACGCAAAAGGAAGTGCACATGTTCTAAAGGAGTAGAAGCTAAAACGCAGGCAGTTAGCAGATAATGTGTCATTTTCACTGTTTTTATTCCAGCTAATGGTGTTTAAATGACTACGGTGATTCAGGGTCTCAGCCTGGCATGACATACGCTCTAAAAGGAAACCTGAAGTGTGGGAGCGACATGTGCACAGGCTGCTGGTTCCACATAGAGAAGAACAACCCTGGCTTCATCCCAGCACTTGTGCTTAGAGGGAGCTGTAGTGGTTTTAAAAATAGGTCCATAAATTCTCTGATATGCCTCCCCTCAAGAGGTGGAGCCTAATTCTCCTCTTCTTGAGTGAGGCTGGGTTTGGTGACTTGTTTCTAACAAATAGGATGCAGTGGAAGTGAAAGTGTGGGACTTCTGAGATGAGGTCATGAAAAGGCACTGCAGGGTCCTGCTTGCCCTCCCTCTCTCATGGACCACTCATTTGGGGGGAAGCCAGATGCCATGATGAACACCCCTTTGGAGAGACCCAACTGGTGAGGAACTAAGTCCTCAGCCAACAGTCACTAAACAGCTGGGAAGAGGATTTTCTGGCCCTAGGTAAGCCTTAAAATGACTGTCACACCTCAGCCTACACACTGGCTGCGACCTCCTGAGAGACATTGAGCCAGAACCACCCACCTAAGCTGCTCCCGGATTCTTGACCCTCGGAAACTGTGTGAGATAATAAATATTTGTTATTTTAAACTGCTAGGTTTTAAGGATAATTCTGTATCTCTGACTGAGATTACAATTCTGGTTCCTAATAGAAACTTCCAGAAAGAGGTACTTCTAGCCTGGAAATTTAAAGGTGTACATCACTGTTCTTTATTATTTTCTAGGTTCTGGAACCTTCTGCTCAAATAAGGTTCTGGAACCTTACTTCAAAGTGTGGCACACAGACCACAGATGGTTCATGAGATGATTGTAGCTGGTGCAAAGATGAGCATTTATTTTTAGAGCATTTCTGAATTTATTTCACTAGGTATTAGAAAAGTGCTGGTTTTTCATTTTCAGGGCTGATGGATGTCTTAGTGTCTGAGGGGCATTTGTGCACAGAGAGGAATACTCACTACTAATTGTAATTTAGGCAATATCCCAATTATTAATCTTAGGAAGTTATTAGTTACTTAGCATTCTTTTAGATATTAAACAATCAATGTTGCTCTAAATATTTACAATTATTTACAACTAATAAGTAAAAAATTATGGATTTAGCTAAATAAATGTTCCCAATCAATAAGAAACCTAGATTACAAACTTAACTCAGCACTTTTAGGCATTTAATTAAAACCTCAAATCTAACATATGAATTCCTTTCAATGTTCTAAGACTCTTTAAATGCAAAACGGTCACACAAAAAACACAAACTACAAAATCGATAGATGCCCTTTCACCAAAAGAAGTTAGAGTGACATTGATACCACAACTTCAATTTGTGTCCTTTTTTGATCCTTATTCTTATTTTTACACATACACAATGTCACATGCTTTACATTGTCCTCAGATTTCAATAACTCTATGAGTTCAATAACTGATATGATATGCCTTTCTAAAATTTTAGAAATTTACCAGACCCCAAAGTAAGAGAATATTGCCTTGATCCCACTAGGAGATGGGCGGCCTTGGGCTGGCGGCCTATTGAGTCTCGGTCAGGACATAGTTGTACAGACCAAGTCGATTCAAACCTGAGCCACTGGTCATCGAGGTGAATTTCTTTGTATTACAAGGAAGCTGTACTTGTAATATCATGGGACTTTTTGGTTTCTATCTTTCTTAACGATGTTGACTCTGAGACTTGGTGCCTTTTCCAGGAAGGAAGTAGTCTCTAAGTTTTGTATATGTCCTCTGCTTTTTGTCCAGTAATTATGGTTTGTTAACCTGGTCTATTAGCATAATTGGAAGCTCATGGACATATGTCTTTTTAGTATCTTGTTATAATTAGTGGAGCTGTCCAGAGGTTCCATTCCTTGAGAAAAGAGGGAGTATGTCTGGGATTTGCTCTTTCTTCATTTAAGGACGTTTGGCTAATTTGTTAATAGCCAAGAAAAAACAAGTGTTGGTGACGATGTGGGAAAAATGGAAAATGCCCCCACTGTTGGTGGGAATGTAAATTGGTGCAGCCACTATGGAAAACAGTATGGACGTCAAAAATTAAAAATAAAACTACCATATGATCCAGGAATTCCCCTTCTTGGAATTTATCTGAAGGAGATGAAAATACTAACTCAAAAGGATATCTACACCCCTATGTTCATTGCAGTATTGTTCACAGTACCCAAGACATGGAAACAACCAAAATGTCCATCGATGGACTAAGAAAACATGATATGGTGATGGATGGTAATTAGTCTTTGGGTGGTGAACGTGATGTAATCTACACAGAAATAAAAATATAATGATGTACACCTGAAATTTATATAATGTTATAAGCCAATGTTACCTCAATAAAAAAAATAAAAAGAGACTGAAGACAAATATGAAAAAAAAAGAAAATGGGATACATATGGAATATTATTCAGGCACAAAAAAGAATGAAATCCTGCCATTTGCAACAATACGGATAGACCTTCAGGGCTTTATGCTAAGTGAAATAAGTGAAATATAGAGAAAGGCAACTACTGTATGATCTCACTTATATGTGGAATCTAAAAAAAAAAAAAAAAGGCTTGAACTCATAGATACAGGGAACAGATTAGTGGTTGCCAGAGGTGGGGGGTAGAGGGGATGAAATGGATGAAGGTGGTTAAAAGGTACAAACTTCCAGTTACAAAATAAATAAGTCCTGGAAATGTAATGTACAGCATAGTGACTGTAGCTAACAATATTGTATTGTATTTGGAAGTTAAGAGAGTAGACCTTAAAAATTCTTAAGACAAGGAAAAAAATTTGTAACACTATGTGTGGTGATGGATGTTAATTAGACTTATTGTGGCAATCGTTTCACAATATATGCAAATATTGAATCATTATGTTGTACACCTGAAACCAATACAATGTTATATGTCAATTATACCTCAATTTAAAAAAACATCAAGTTCCTTCATGTCTGAGCAGACTATGATCCTTCAGAGTTTGAAGTGTGTTCCATAATTCTGGAAATGTTCACTTTCTCTGTTTCCCTACCCTGCTACCACCTTCCTTTTGCTAATTTTTAGAAAACTCCCCCATCCCGACCCAATCTCAGAAAGGGGATTTAAAATAACAAATTAAATAATGGCTTCCTGAGCAGTTACTGGGAACCTGCCTCCACTCAGGTCACTTGGCCTGTGGCTACAGCCATTCTCAGGGACTTTTCATCCAAGCTGAGACCTGGGGTGAGAAGGACTTTCCCCACAAGGCTTCAGTTTAAGTAACTGGTCTAACACCGACTAGTGTACTGCAATTCAGTTCTGGCACTAACCACCCAGAGTTAGCACAGACCCCACAAGTTAAGGGCTCAGTTCCACAAGACAGCCCTGATTTCAGATGCTGGCTGCAAATTCAGGGGTCCCCAGGCCACCCGCACTTCTGACCAACTGGCTAACATTCAAGGGCTCCCATGACCCCATCAGGTTTGATAGTATCCTGGAATGACTCACAAAACTCAGGACAGCATGACACTTATGATTACAGTTTATTATAAAGGACACAAATCAGGGACAGTCAAATGAAGAGACCCACAGGGAGAGGTCTGGGAGGGTCCTGAACGCAGAGCTTCCACGCCCTCTCCCGATGGAGTGAGGGCACGTCACCCCCCCCCCCACATCAACATGTTCACCAACCAGGAAGCCCCACTAAGCTTCAGTGTTCAGAGTTTTCAATGGGGTTTCATTACTGAGGCATGATTGAGTTTCAATCTCCAGTTCCCCATCCCTCCATGGAGATCAGGCTGGCTCAAAGTCCCAATCCTCTAATCACGTGGCTGTCCTTCTGGTGACCGGCCTCCATCTTGCAGCTATCTAGGGCTCACCGTGAGTCCCCGCATTAGCATAAACTCAGGTGTGATCCAGGTGGCTTATGAATAACAAAGACACTATCACTCAGGAAATTCTAAGGATTTGGAAGTTCTATGCCAGGAACCTGGGACAAAGACCAGACAAATTCTTATACGACCTGTCCGATCACTCACCCTTCCTGTCCTTCTCCTAGAGAGCATGCCAAGCTTATCCGTCACCACCTCATAGCTTCCTCTTCACTCCTTAACCCTGCCACAGACCACTCACAGGATACCCCCTCCCCAATTTATTATAGCCCAGGAAACAGTCTTCAGTGGAGGTGGGCAGGTCTTGAGTAGCTTGATGATGTCCTATGCTGGCTCAAAAGCCATACTGGAATCTATTTGTCACTAAATGGTCACCATGTACCTACCAGGTGCTCAGCAGTGTGTGTAGATTTCCACTGACCTATGCTAGAGCCTGTGAAGTTAAGAGTATAGACTCGGGAGTCAGGCCCCAGTTCATATCTCAGCATCCCTATCAACTAGCTGTGTCACCTTGAGCTCAACCCCACTGACTTCATCTGTCAAAAGGATTGTTGTGGGGGCTGGCCTGGTGGCACAGTGGTTGGGTTTGCATGCTCCGCTTCGGTGGCCTGGGATTCGCAGGTTCAGATCCCAGGCATGGACCTATGCACCACTCATCAAGCCATGCTGTGGCGGGGTCCCACATACAAAATAGAGGAAAATGGGCGTGGATGTTAGCCTAGGGCTAATCTTCCTCACCAAAAAAAAAGTATTGTTGTGAAACTTAAATGCAATAATGTTTAGAACACAATAAGCACTAAGATCTCAGTGACTGGCTACTGTCGTTGTTATTGCTATTATTATCATTATTCTCATACAAGCACTAGAAATGGCTTTTTAGATGACTGCCAAATCCCCAACACTGGCAATCACTCCTCCCTACTTAAGTTCCTCCCTCCAGTTCCTGTTTCAACTCCAGGCTTCCCTCTTTACCCCATCTAACATTCCTCTTTTGGGGGAGGAGAACGAGGAGGCCCACACATGAAATATTTAGGAACCCGATTAGGCCATGGGGCACTTGATGGAGATTTCAGAGGGAGGAACAAAGCGGCCTGAGAAGCTGTTCTTTCACCATTGCTGCATATTTTGACCTTTTAAAAACTTGCCTCTTCCAACCACGATGAGATACCATTTCACATCCATTTGGATGCCTATTATCAGAAAAACAACACACTTGGTTTTTTTGCAGTTGGCAAGGATGGAGAAATTGGAACCCTTGTGTGCTCCTGGTAGAAACGTACAATGATGCAATGGCTGTGGAAGACAGTATGGCAGCTACTCAAAAAACTAAAGACGGAATTACCAAATAATCCAACAGTTTCACTTCTGGTCATATACCTAAAAGAACTGAAAGCAAGGACTAGAACTGATATTTGGACATCCGTGTTCATAACAGCATTATTCAGAATTATCCAAAAGGTAGAAACAACCCAGATGTCCATCAAAGGATGAATGGATAAAATTGGGATATCATTCAGCCTGACACATGCTACAACTTGGATGAACCTTGAGGGCATCATGCTAAGGGAAATAAACCGGTTACAAAAGGACAAATACTGTATGATTCCACTTATATGAGGGACCTAGAGTAGTCATATACATAGAGACAGAAAGGAGAATGGTGGTTGCCAGGGGCTGAGGTGGAGGTGAAATGGGTATTATTATTTAATGGGGACAGCTTCAGTTTGGGAAGATGAAAAAGTTCTGGAGATGGATGCTGGTGATGGTTGCAATGTGAATGTACTTAATGCCACAGAACTGTACACTTAAAAATGGTTAAAATGATAAATTTTATGTCATGTATATTTTACCACAATAATACAAAGCAAAACAAAAATCTCTCCTCCTTCCCTTTCAGGTGAAGTAGAGGCCTCGGGGTAAAGCGGAAATCTCCCTGTCACCTGCACGGATCCCACAGGGCCTCTTGCACAGGTCGAATCCTCCCTCTCAGCCCCTCTCTCCACACTGTCCCCCAGTCCCAGTGCCCATCATAGCCTTTGCCTCTGTGGGGGCGCTGGGGCTCCGGGGATAACAGTTTGAAAACCCCTGGCCTTGAGTTTCCTCTCTGCATAGAACTCCCATGGGTTTTAGGTTTGCCTTTGTTGGATTTCAAGTGGGAATCAGTGTTTATTTTTCTCTTAGTAGCATAAAGTGACACGTGCAGATGACTCGCAGAACAGTGATGGGACATTTGTGTGTGTAAACCTCTAAGCCCTCCTGACTGGTTCTGGGTCCTCCCAGCTCACCGCAGCCACAGACCCTTGCGGCCCTCACGGGTCTCTCGTGGGATCACGTCCTTCCGGAAACATCTGTGTCAGGCAGCATATGTGAACATCAGCCCAAAGTAGACTGGATAATAGCTCTTAGGACAAATCCTTCCATCTCTGCGAGGCCTTCTCTCCCATGTCTCCTCTGTCTAGGGAGGGTTGGCAGCTGCTGCAAGGAAAGGGCTAGACCAGATGCCTGTCTCTGACCCTGCCTTGACCTTCTAGCTCTTGTTACTGTGCTAGCGATGAGCTTCGAACCCATTAGATAGAACCCATTAGATAAAAGGCTGCATAACAGAGCTATTTTAATACAATCACCTGATCACGTGCTGGTGGGGGGACACTTAACTGTGTAACCCCCTCATCTTTTCCTGTAAGAGAAATGGTGTGGCCCCTCAGCCTTCTCTAGTTGTGAGAATCTTAGTGCACCATTCGAGTCACCAGTGACCCTAGAAACCTGATGTCATTGGATGCTTCCCAAGTGTACAGTATTTAAATTTTTTAAATTTATTTATTTTTCCCCCAAAGCCCCAGCAGATAGTTGTATGTCATAGTTGCACATCCTTCTAGTTGCTGTATGTGGGACGCGGCCTCAGCATGGCCAGAGAAGCGGTGAGTCGGTGC
This sequence comes from Ceratotherium simum simum, assembly GCF_057802395.1. NCBI lineage: Eukaryota > Metazoa > Chordata > Mammalia > Perissodactyla > Rhinocerotidae > Ceratotherium > Ceratotherium simum. The sequence goes on from NC_141913.1 coordinate 2,828,002, forward strand.
GCGCCCGGGATCTGAACCCCGGACCGCCTGCAGCGGAGCGCGCGCCACTAAACCGCTAAGCCACGGGCCGGCCCAAGTGTACAATATTTAGAGAAAGAACAGGACAGTGATTCACTCTCCTCTCTCTGCCCCTAAGAGAGCAGAGACTGTATTCCAGAGCCCCCGATGCCCCGTCAGATGGAAATGAAACTAAACTAGCCACAGCCCACCAGGGCCTCCATTCCCTCACCTGTCCAAATGCAGGGTCCTCCCTGTTTTCCCCACAGGGACGTGGTGAGGGACGGAATGAAATAGGAAGACGTGATCAACATTAAAAGAGCCACGTGACCATGCACTACAGCCGACATGGGTGTCAGACACAGGAATTATACCTACCCAAAGATTTTCACAAGGATACAGTAAAAGCTGTGGTAAGTAAAACGTTGATGAACGTGACTGACTACAATCGGCAGGCGTGGGAAGAAGTTGCCCTCCGTTGCTGTGACTGGGCAGCGATGCCAGCCTAGACTCCGTGCTCTTCCAGCTGTTTCCACGAACGAGATGGGCCCCCCGGGCCCGCCAGCTCGAGGGCAGCCGGCTGGGCCCGCCAGCAGAGAGAAGGCCACACCCGGGCTGCAGACGCCCTGCTGGGCGGTGTGCGCAGGTTGCCCTTGGTTCGTTAGAGCGACGGTAAGATGCCCCTTTGTCCCTCTATGTTAATCCAAGTAATGGCATGAAAATGTAACTACCACAGCTCGCCTAACTGAGAACACTCTGAAGGTTGCCCCTTGCTCCTGGTGTAGAAAAGCCTGGACTTGGAGCCATTCGTCCTCACCAGCTCCGCGGCAGACCGTGCTGTTTACTCCTCCAAAATGGCCCCGGAAAGCTGGTTTTATCAGCCTCATTGCAGGCGCGGAAACTGCTCTTGGGGAGCGGTGTGTGGCTTCCCTGAGGGTGCACCGTGGTCTGGGGCCGTGGCAGGACTTGAACTCAGGCTGGCTGCACCCACCGCCCCGCAGGCCCTCCCTGGAGGGTGCAGCTCTGGAGCCCCCTTCCTGGGTTCAAGCCATGGCCACCGGGCCCTTTGATCTTGGGCAGTTTATCTAATCTCTCTGTCTTAATTTCTGCATCTGGACAACTCGATCAGGCGCTTCTCGGCCACTGGCATGCGTCGAGAAATCACGAGCGTTCTTTTCTTCCTTCCTTTTCCCCCTCACTGCAAATGAACCGCGGTCTGATGACTAGCGGCCTCGGCAGTCTTACCCCAGGGCCTGTCCACGGAGTCTCCTTTCCCTTCCTCCGTGTGGGACTCAGCAGATGTGCAGCTAATTCACAGGACGGAGAGCAGCGCGGCTGGGACCGGTGAGCCTGTGAACACCCGAGGAAGGCCCGGGAAGAGCTTTCACTGCAGCACGGCGCGGAGAGCGGCCGGGGAAGACGGAGCAGGCTGCGAGCTGCCTGAGGGGACTGGGGGTCGCGGCGCGCCGCCAGCGCTGGTCGTGCAGAGACGCAGAAGCGCCCAGGGCAGCGGAGTCCACGTCTGCTCTGGGCTTCCCACGGCCGGCGCAGACCCTGGCACCGGCGACAGGCACCGAGTGTGCCCGCGCGCTCCTGAGCCTCTGAACTGTACAGAGCCCCCCGGCCGCTGGGGGAGCTCTGAGACTGGCGGATGCTTCACCCAGGCACCCAGCTCTGCACTCTCGGGCGACAGCGCGGCAGCGCGGAGAGGCCTCCTCGGGCTCGAGAGGCTGGAGGGCAGCTCCCCGCCCGCACCGACAGGCCCTGGCTGCCCGCTGGCCCACCTTGTCCGGCACCCACGCGCCCCTCCTCCCTGACCTCGCAGAAGGATGGAGAAGTGGCGGGGCTGCGGGGAGTGCTCGGGAGGGAGGCTGATGGCGGCCCCTCCCCTTTCCTGCCCCACTGGCTGTTCATGCCTGGGGGTGCACTCCTGCGCCCTAGGTTGGCCCCGCTACCCCCAGGTCAGCAGAATGCAGCCCCTGCGAGGCAGGGGAACCCTGCCCTGGCCTTGGTCACTGCACTTGAGGGTGGGTTTGTCCACAGAGCTGTCCCCACGCATGCACTGAATCAGGACAATGGGTCCAGCCTGGAGGGGGCTTTGGGGGAGCCATCTCTAGGTGGGGACGCAAGGGGTCTTCTCCTGAGAGTTCAGGCCCGGAGTGCCGCTGGGTGAGGGAGCACCCTGGCCTCCCTGGAAGAGCAGCTGGTGCTCTTCAGGATGGCATTTCGGGCCCACTTGCCACCTCCAGGGAGAGTGAGCTGGCAACACAAGAAATCAGCCTGGAACTGCCCCTGAGATGTGACGCCAGCAGGGGACCAGGATTAGTGGACTAGCAACCCAGGCAGGATCCACCCTCCAGGCACCTCGTGCTGGAGCCAGGCCACGGTAGAAGCCAGGCCAGCAGGGGCAGCTGTGCTTTCCTGGGGGTCTGCTCCAGCCTGGCAAGAGAATGCGCACTTCAGGGCTGCACCTAAGGGCTTCTGCATCCTTCCAGGATCATCAGATCTCATGGCTCCTGGCTGGTTAGCAAAGCGGAGAAGCTAGTGGCAGCCTTCCCTGGGCTGAAGACAGATTTTCCTGGTGCTGGAAACCTATTGGGTTTGGGGTGTGCGTGACCCAAGGGCTGGCTCTCCCTCTCCAACCTGAAGCGGAATGCTTGGTTTTCATTCATCTGCTGATTTAATGAGGGGTCTGCGTCCATCCCCCCAGGTTTCCCCCTTCTTCATGCTATCTGAGCATCTCCATCTATTTCATAAAACACCAATTTATCGGATATTATCCTCGCGTTAAATTATATATATCAGTTTAAACATAATTCACCTTCTCTTTCCGATCCCATTGCTGATAAAAGCATTAGCAAATTGTCACATGTTTAAATGACCGTGTAATGGGTATTGGTTTTAATTGTCGGTACTTAAGTGGCCATTATGACAAAGTGTTTTGCTTCATAAGTCAGGTAAGCCCCCCACTCTCCAAGGAAACAGGCTTGAGACTTGGCTGCTGAGAGCTTAGAGCCAGATCTGTAATCCACTGGTAACACAGACACAGGATGCTGGTACTTTGACATTGGCCTCAGGAGTCTTTTCATTTTTTTCATTTTTTTTATTGTGGTAAAATATACATAACATAAAATGTATCATTTTAAGTGTACAGTTCAGTCGCATTAAGTACATTCAGTCGCATTAAGTACATTCACGTTGTGTGCAACCATCACCACTATCCGCCTCCAGAACTTTTTCATCATCCCCAGTCAAAACTCTGCACCAAACAACAACTCCCCAGTTTCCCTCCCCCCATTCTCCTTTCTGTCTCTGTGAATCTGACCACTCCAGGTACCTCATGTAAGTGGAGTCATACAGTATTTGTCCTTTTGTGTCCGGCTTATTTCACTTAACACAATGTCTTCAAGGTTCATCCACCGTTGTAGCATGTGTCAGAATTTCCTTCCTTTTTAAGGCTGAATAATATCCCATTGTATGTATAGACCACATTTTGTTTATTCATTCACCCATCAACGGACACTGATTGGTTTCCACCTTTTGGCTATTGTAAATAAGGCTGGTACTGGCCTCAGGAGTCTTAGTTTTATGTTCTGATCCTGGTATTTTCTTTTTCTCCCTCATCTACTTCTAATTTATGCTTCCCTGTGACTGACTCCATTGTGGCCCTCAGTACGTTCTGTCAAAGTACCAGAGCAACAGGAGTTCTAACATCAATGTCAGAGACAAAGTTCCAGAATCTAATGAGCCTTCCTACACACAAAAAGGTTCTTAACCATTTTTGGGTCACCAACCTCAATTCGAGAATCTAAAAAAGTTTTGAACCCTCTCCACTCCCACAAACTTTACATTTTCTGTTTCCATGGACGTCCCTGAAGCCCATCCTTAGACCATATGTTTATCTCTGCTCTAGATAATTAATTTCTTCCCCAAAAGTTGAAAATCAAAGTTTTCAAATCAGAGCATGGTTGAATGCTGAGTAAAGCAAATAATCACTTCTGGCTTGACAATTATATGAGTGTCTGTAGTGGGAACTTCCCTAACGCAGAACACGGCGGGAAGACAACCCTGGTGTTTAGGAAGCACCTCCAAAGGCCCTGGGAGTGAGGAGCAGAACACAGGGTTCCGTCCCAGATGCAGAGGAGATGGGTGACAGCAGGCACAGAGGGCAGGGTGCCTGGGAGGAGAGCTTGCCAGGGCGGGAGGCAGACACTCCTCCCTCGTTCTGAACAGGAGTCTTCCCCACGCCTGCCTCTCCCTTCTGATCACTGGCAGCTCTGGCCACAAGGCCCCACCCTGACCCCCACTTGAACACAAGCACTTTCCCACTTTCCTAGGGAATCAGTCAAGGACCCGGAGACCCAAGGTTCCAATGTAACTGCTTGCAAATTTGTGTTCCGTGCCCCAGGAGAGGCTTCAGCGGGGGTGGAATGCAGAGTTCCACCCAAGGGCAGTGCCAGCTGAATCTGGCTGCTGGAATTACCCAGCGTGGGCTGCAAGAACTCTGTGATCAGCCAGTATGTGTCATCCCCTGAGGAGGGGGAACGTTTCCTAAAATCTGCCCCATCTGAGCAGGAAATACAAAGTCCCCCTGGATTTAACACAGCTGGTGGCTGAGCCTCTGCGGAGGTGCCGAGGTGTGCCGGAGGACTTGTGCCCTGACAGTCAGCCATCCTCATGGGAGATGATTTGCACAGGAGAAGCGGGTCCTCAGGTGTGCACCCGGGGATGCAGAGCCAGGTGTGGGTGCCTGGGTGTTGAGGGGTGAGGTGGGGAGAGGACCACACAATGTCTGCTGTCTGGTCCCCCCTGGAGGGCAGGGCTACGGAAGAAAACCTAAAGACCCCTTGTCCGGGGACACCTGGGGCACTCCTCCCAGGTGCTCCACAGAGCGAGGGACAGGGACTGTCTGCCTTCTCCTCGGCCAGGGAATCCTGAGGGGCCACAGCCGCGTGCACACCTCCAGGCTTTGGGCTTTGGAAGGAAACGGCCGCAGCACTGGGGCAGGGACGCAGACAGCTCTCGGGGACCCACCCAGGCAGCAGGGGCAGCCCTGATAGGGGCCACGCTCCTTCTCTCCCAGAAACCTTGGAACCTCATGGCCACCTGACACGTAACCCCAGTGGCACATCAAAATCACCTGGGGGCCTTCTAAACCATTCTGACGCAGGGAGCCCCATTCCAGTCCTGTGACATATAGGAGTCTCTGGGGATACGGCCTGGGCAGAGGCCACATGTAAAGTCCCCAGGTGATTCTAACGTGCAGGCTAGACCCACTGACATCTCCTTGAGCCTCCATCTCCTTGGGCCTCTTCCTGCCTCTGGTAACACATGCTTGCATAACTACCATACTGAGTCCATTCTAAGAGGCACATTTAAGAGTCAGATAGGGACGTTTCTTACAACACTGTTGGGCCGGTGACAGGTATGACAACCTGCCATGGTTATTGTTAACTATGCATGTGCTTACTCCATCAAGGTATTTCCTGTGGTCGTCACTTTAATCCGGTGATGGGCATTATTGGTGCTACACCCAGTGAGTTTAATTGCTATTTAAAAATATTCTCAAAAATATTACACTATGATTCAGCCTTGAAATGAAAAAGTATTGTGTATGTGATGGGCACGGACACAGAGCGGCAGGGCGTAAATTTGTGAAGCAAATATAGTGAAGCAAATATTTCACATTGCAATTTCTTTTTTTTTTTTTTATAATTTTATTTATTTTTTCCCCCAAAGCCCCAGCAGATAGTTGTATGTCACAGCTGCACATCCTTCTAGTTGCTGTACGTGGGACACAGCCTCAGCATGGCCAGAGAAGCGGTGCGTCAGTGCGCGCCCGGGATCCGAACCTGGGCCGCCAGCAGCTGAACACACGCACTTAACCGCTAAGCCACGGGGCCGGCCCTCACATTGCAATTTCATATTTTCTTGCAAAGCAACAGCCAAGTGACCCAACAAAGGGAGATGCCACAGAGAGCGATCGTGAGAAAGAAGTGCCCATCCCCATTAGAAATGCAACTGGAGGCCAAGAGATCCAGAATGACGCAACAAAGCGAATGTCACTATAAAGCGAGTCACACGAATCTTTTGGTGTCTCAGTGCATATAAAAGTTATGTTTACACTATAGCGTAGTCTACTAAGTGTGCAATAATATTATGTCTAAAAAAACAACGTCCATACCTTAATTGAAAAATACTTTATTGCTAAAAAATGCTAACCATCCTCTGAGCCTTCAGCCAGTCATAATCTTCTTGCTGGTGGAGAGTCTTGTCTGGTGGACAGGTCAGCAGCTGTCACCACACTCCATCTCCGAATCCTATGTCCTGAGGTCTCCTCCGGCCCCACACCTGACTGCTCTGAAGGCGGGACATCCTGGGCCTGGGCGTGCCTGCATCCCAGGCCATGCTGATGCTGATGGTTCTGGAGCCCCCGCAGGGTCCCGGCTGGCTCTCTTTGGGGATTGGAAGGTGGAGGGGTGATGAGGGCCGAGGGGCCGACCTGGCTCAGAGTTGTGAGCCTCTGACTTTGGCCGAAATCCCATTCTCTCAGAAGCTGGGCACGTGGGGGTCAGAAGCAGCAGCTGCACCACGTGGGGAGGCCACCCAGCCGGCAGGTGACCCAACCTGAGGCCAGCTGAGGGCTTGACTAGTCACAGTCATCCAAGAGGTTTCCTAAGTGATCACGCGGTTGAAGAAATGTGAGACCAGAGATAGTGACAAGGGGGAGACATTTAGCTTATTTAAAAAGAGGGCAGTAGAGTAGTTCAAACGGCTACCTGTCCTTTACAAAAGGTGGGAAATCCTTCACCTGCCGATCCACCGGTCTTCGTCCATGCTGTTGTTCCACTGTGTTGAGGGAGCTCACAGAGCCGGGGACACGAGCCCTCGGCCGCCCAAGCCCGCCCGCTGTGGCTCTGAAGGGAGAGCTTTCTCCTCCAGGCTCAGCCCGCGTCTGTGGCCGGTCTGCGGTGTCCTAAGCGCCGATGGCCGGCCCGGCTGGCGGGGCCGCTTCCCCAGTGGGCCCACGTCCACCTGCACAGCACTCCAGAGGCTGCGTGGTGCACGGGCGCCATCTGATCCGTGGGGCTCTGGGCACAAGTTACACCTGCCTCCTCCAGCGCCAGCCAGCTGAAGGCTCGAAGCCTCGGGTGCCCTGGGGGCGACCTGACTTCCAGTCACTTCCACTCCCTGCATCTGCGGGCTAAGCGGGCCGTCACGCAGGCGGCTCTCTGCAGGAGGGTGCAGGGGCCCATGACGCAGCAGCTGGGGGGCGGTGCACAGAGCCAGCAAGAGGGACACAAGGGGACCAGCAGGACACCCCACCCCCCACCAGCTGGTGTGCACTGCGTCCCCGTCCTGGCCCCTCAGCGACGGCTGACACACTGACCACACCTGCTTCCCTGAGGCGCCTTCTCCATGTGGTTTCCAGGACAGCAGGCCCCGCAGCGCACCTGCGGCCCGGGCCCGAGGAGGTCACAGCGCCCTCTCCCGACAGGGGACTGCACATCCCCTGCGCCTGACCATCGGTGTGGCCTGTCGTTCCCCTGTCCTACGATGGTGGGGAATGTCCCTTCACCCTCAAGGGGCCTGGCTTGGACAGCCACCTGTCCCCATTTCTTGGAAGCGACTGGCTTTTCTCTGAAGTTGTGTCCTCCCTGTGGGTGGGAGAATCTCTCTCCTTAGATGAGAAGGTGACGGTGTGGACGGAACTGCACTTAATGTTCTTATTTCTGAAAATAGAAAGGTGAGAAGCCTCCAGTGTGCCCTGGACTGTACTGGCTCCTGAAATCAAAAGTGTGGGAGCCCTGCTTGGGGGCGCCCTGTCCCTGATTCCCGGATCTGGAATGTGGCCACTTGCCGCCCACACCCCTTCTGGCCCTGGTGCCCCATTTTTCCGTTCATTGAGTCTCTCTCTGCCAGAGCGGTGTATGAGGGAGCCCTGGGCCGGGTCAGATTGGGAACCAGACGAGACAAGGTCGCTCTTGCGTGGCTCCCTCAATACCCCAACCCAGCCAGGACCAAGTGCCTCTCGAGACAGCACTTTCCCCCAACATTTATAGAGGAAAACGTTCACTGCATCGTCCCCTAAACCCAACATGACGGAGAAGCGATGCGTGGGAAGCGCCGAGTTCATTCCTCTCACGGCGGTGGCGACACCAGAGCACTGGCGGCCTTTCCGAAGCTTGCGAGTGTCCGGGACGTGAGGGACCAGCAGCACCCAGAAGCCGCTGGGGCGAACAGCCCGTGAGCCCGACGGCCCGCGACCTTTCCAGCTGTCCACAGCAGACAAGCCACCGTTCCTTTTATTGGGATGTTCCTCTGTGCTCCGGAAAACTGGTTCTTCATTTCCCTTTTCCCATTTCAGGAATGTCTGGCGTTCTGGAACGGTGGCCACAAGGCTGCAGACGCTGCCCTGAGGAGCGTGGGCCGGGAGGCGGGTGAGGCCGGCGCCTGCTCCACGTCGTGAGAAGAGCCCAGAGCCTGGACGGCGCCCCGACGTGCACGGCCGTGGGCCCCTCGGAGCTGGGGCTTCATCCCTCCCCCCGCCCCGCGGGCCTGCTGTCCTGAGGCCCCGTCTGCCCCGGGACCTTGTTGCCTCCGCTTGCATTCACCATGTGGTTCAACAACAGCAGAGCAGCCCACGCTGGTCCAGGGGGACAGGTCCACGCTGGTCCCTGTCCTGTTCACCGGAGCCATGCTCTAAGGCACAGGCGCTTAGTAAGATTTGGGGTCAATGTGGGACCCAGGGATGAATAGCTACTGCTCGAATATTATTCTCTACCGGGGCGGCCCGGTGGTGTAGTGGGTGGTTAGCGCACTCCACTTTGGCAGCCCAGGGTTCACCGGTTCACATCCAGGTGTGGAACTACACGACCCGTCAGCCATGCTGTGGCAGCGACCCACAAACAAAATAGAGAAAGATTGGCACAGACGTTAGCTCAGGGGCAATCTTCCTCAAGCAAAAAGAGGAGGGTTGGCAATGGATGTTAGCTCAGGGCCAATCTTCCTCACCAAAAAATAAATAAATAAATTACTCTCTACTGCATTGAACTAGATCAAGTTTGCTTCCTTAAATGTGGCCTCCCCTAAAGAGCAACTTGCTCACTAGTGCAAACTACCTACTGGGCGCCGACTAGATTGAGGGGTTCAGAGCAGTCCCCGGGCCCACCTAGGCCACATTCTGGGGGACAGACGCCAGTCCTGTGAAGCCATTACAATGACTCTAACAACCTCCTGGACCAGTGTGAGGAGGAGCAACGTGAGCTCAGGGGATGGACGGAGGGGGCTGGGTGACAGGCTAGTTGGGGGATTATACCCTCTCTGCGGGACGGGGACGCAGGGGGGTCCTGAGGCAGCAAAGGTGCATGGAGATGGGGAGGAGCACTCCAGGGGAGGCACCCAGTGAAGGAGAGGGTGCCGCAGGCCTGGGGGACTCACGGGGGGGAGGCAGGCGAGGAGCTTGTGTCCTGGAGCCACAGGAGGTTCGAGCAGGGCTGGGCAGGATGCAAAGGATGTGCTCAGATGGTCGGTCACTCAGGCTCCTGCAGGAAGAACGGCAGCCCAGGCAGGGGCAGCTCGGCCACGGTGACAGGGCACTGTGTGGGGACGAGGGGGCCAGGGTGACACTGGTTTGGGGCGTGAGCAAGTGGGAGGATGAACCACTTGCTGATGGGGAGTTAGGGGCCGTCTCTGTGGGATTTGTGCCGTGTTGTCCCACAAACCCAAGCCCCCCTGCCCTCCCCCCACCTCTGTGCCCAGCACGGCCCCTGCCCTCAATGCCCAGAGATGCCCAGCAGTCATCCTTGTCAAACAGGTGGATGATGGACAGAGTCACCAGGCTCCATCCCACTCTGCTGCCTCTTCTTTTAACTCATTTTGTGTTTTTAGCAACATCTATGTTGCTCTGATTCAGAAATTACTACACATTTACTCCATTTCCCTGTGGCCAGCAGGACGGAGGCTGCCTCAGGGCCCTGAGCGCAGACAGCGGAGGAGCAAGGGGGACTGCAGGGACGACCAGGGCAGAAATGGGGGACGTCTTCCTGCTGAGCTGTGGGAAACACAGTTTACTGCAAACTATTATATGAATGAGTTCTATTTTAAATTTGCATTGGAAAATCTGAAATTCAAAAATGGAGGATGGAAGTATTGGCTTAACTTCTGTGATTTGGGCCCAGAGATTCAGCACCTCTTCTCCTGGGTCCCATGTCACTGTTGAACCTGATTTCTTGATTTGCCATGTTGGATAGAGGACTCAGCCCGCCTAGTTTTACTCATTTCATACTGGAAAGCAGACGTCTACAAAGACAGGAGCTTCTACAAGTCACTGCACAGCGATCCTCCCTCAGGCCGACTGTCCTGCGATACCTGCAGAACCCCGAGTCCAGTGAGTCATGCCCATGGAGTCACTGTGGCTGCACCCTGAGCCTTCCAGTCCAAGCCCAGCACCCTGTGGTCCAGGCCTCCCACTGCTGCCACACAGAGGAGCATGAGATGAACACGGTGAGCTCACCTTCAGTTCAGTCGGAGAAGTCTTATGGAATTGAAATCCCCGACTTTGAGATCATGGTTAGGCCATCACTTCCATTTCAGGAAACCCACTCCCTGTAGAAAGGGGTCAGGGTTACTTTCGGCAAAAGTGTTTCCCAAAGACATGTTTTCGTTAGCCCTGAGTGAATGGACTGCCTTGTCTATGGGGCCAGGCATGATCGACGGTATGGGGAGGTATTTTGGGTGTAGATGGACTTGGGCTGAAATGCCTGATCCGTGATTTGGGGGGAGCGAGGATACTCCCCTCATTCTATCTAATTGGGGTGATGAGAAAAGTCAACCTATTTTAGCAGTTCTGTATCACCTGGGTTTTCTGGTGCAAGTTGAGAGGCTGGCCTTGGCTAACCTGAGCAAGACGGAACACATTAGAGGCGTCTGGGGCTTGCAGCTGGAGGAGGCTGGGTGGAGCCTGGGAATGGTCCCAGCTGGCTACCTGGAGGGAGAACCCTCCATGAGACACCTGGTCCTAGAGTTGCTGGTGAGAGGTCCATTTCCCCAAGGGAGAGCCCAGGTGGATGTGGGAGGACCACAGGCTTGCCCTGGGCTGATGCAGGGAGAGGGAGAGACTGGCCTTTGGGGCTTCCATGTGAGGTGACCACCAGGCTATTTTCCCTACACTTTGGTGGTGGGGATAAGGGGATCAGGACCAGGAAAATATCATCTTGAACAAGTTAGACAATCAAAAGACCCCCAACACTGAGATGACACTGATATTGCAATTATCTGATGAGGATTTTAAAGTGGCCATCATAAAAATGCTCCAACAAGCAATTAAAAACATGCTTGAAACAAATGAAAAAACAGAGAGTCTCAGAAAAGAAACAGAAGATACAAAGAAGAACTAAATTGAGAATTTAGAACTGAAAAAAATACAATAACTGAAATTTTAAAAATGCAATGGGGTTGGCCCGGTGGGGTAGCAGTTAAATTAGTGCATTCTGCTTCAGTGGCCCAGAGTTCGCCAGTTGGGATCCTGGGTGCGGATCTACTCACTGCTCATCAAGCCATGCTTAGGCAGCGTCCCACATAGAAGAGCTACAACTCTACAACTATGACATACAACTATGTACTGGGACTTTGGGGAGAAAAAAGAAAAAGAGGAAGATTGGCAACAGATGTTACACAGGGCCAAGCTTCCTCAAAAAAAAAAAAGGCAATCTAAAAAATGCAATAAATGAGCTCAACAGTAGAATGGAGAAGACAGAGGAAAGAGTCAGTACACTTGAAGATAGAACAATAAAAATTACCTCATCTAAACAACAGAGAGAAAATAGACCGAAAAAGAAAAGAAAAAAAAAAAAAAACAGAACAGAACCCCCAGTACCTGTGAAACTACAGCAAAAAATCTAACATTTGTGTCATTGGAATCCCAGAATGAGAAAAGAAAAAAAGCAGGGATTAAAAAGTATTTGAAGAAACAATGGCTGATAATCTTCCAAATTTGGCAAAAGACATTAACCTAAACAATCAAGAAACTGAGCAAAACCCAAACAGGATAAATCCAAGAAATCCACACCAAGACACATGCTATGGACTGAATTTTGTCCTCCCAAAATGCTCATGTTGAAGTTCATCCTCCAGGTGATGGTATTTGGAGGTGGGGCCTTTGGGAGGTAATTAGGTTTAGATGAGGTTCTGGGGGTGGGACCCTTATGATGGGGTTAGTGCCCTTATGAGAAGAGACATCAGAGAGCTCACTCGCTCTCTCCCCACCACACGTGAGCACAGTGAGAAGGTGGCCGTCTTCAAGCCAGGAAGAGAGTGCTCACCAGAACCTGGCCATGCTGTCACCCTGATCTCAGACTTCCAGCCTCCAGAACTGTGAGAAAATAAATTTCTGTGGTTTAAGCCACCCAGTCTATGGTATTTTGTTATGGCAGCCTGAGAAGACTAAGACCACACCTAATTTTCAAACTTCTGAAAACCAAAGACAAAGAAAAAGTCTTGAAAGCAGTGAGAGAGAAATGATGTCTTACCTATGGGGGGAAAAAACCACTTGAATAACAGTGGATTTCTCATTAGAAACCATAGAAACCAGAAGTGGCACAACATTTTTCAAGTGCTGAAAGAAAAGCACTGTCAACCCAGAATTCTATATTCAGTGAAAATATCTTTAAAGAAGGAAGAGGAAATCAAGACTCTCAGATGAAGGAAAACTAAGAATTTGTCATCATCAGACCTACCCTAAAAGAATAGCTAAAAGAAGTTCTTGAGAGGAAAGAAATTACAAAAAAAAAAAATCCTGGAACATCACAAAGGAAGAAAGAAAAACAGAAGAGTGAAAATATGAGTAAATACATTAACTTTTCTTCTCCTCTTGATTTTTCTAAATTATGTTTGATGGTTGAAGCTAAAATTATAACATTTTTGTCTGACAGTGGTTCCCAATATATGAAAAGGAAATATTGAAGACAATTATATTATAGACAGGGGAGGGTAAGTGGACCTACGGGGAGGTAAGGTTCCTGGTCATCACTCAAACTGTAAAATGCGGAGACCAGTAGACTGTGATGTTATGTTCATATAACGTCATACTTAGAACAAACACACACAAGAATTTACAAAGAGATACACTGAAAAACACTTAAATCAAAATGGAATTCTAGAAAATGTTCAAGCCACCAATATGAAGGTAAAAAAAAATGGAAACAAGAAATAGAAAAACAAATTTCTGTTTAGAATATTGACCTAGACATTTATAGAACACTTCAAGCAACAACAGCAAAATTCATATTGTTTTCAAGTGCCCACAGAACATATAACAAGATAGGCTGTGTCTTGGGTCATAAAACAAACCTCAACAAATGTAAAATAATTGAAATGATACAGAATATGTTCTCTGGCCACAATGGAATCATACTAAAAAATAATAGAGAGATTACAGGAAAATCTCTAAACACTTGGAAACTAAACAACACACTGCTATAGAATTCATGGGTCAAAGAGCAAGTCTCAGGGAAATTAAAACCACTGAACTAAATTATAAGGAAATAAAACATTAAAATTTGTGGAACACAGTGTGATGTGTGGAACACATTGTGGAATGCAGTGCTGAGAGGGAAATTTACAGGATTAAATGCTGACACTAAAAAAGAGGAAAAGTCTCAAATCAATCTTCTAAACTTGCATCTTAAGAAACTAGAAAAAAGAAGAGCAAAATAAAGCCAAGGAAAGCAGGAGAAAGGAAACAAAAATAAGAGCAGAAATCAAGGAAATTGAAAAAAGAAAAATAGAGAAAATCAATGAAACAGATAATCAATAAAATTGACAAACCTCTTGCAAAATTGATACAGAAAAAGAGAAGACACAAATTATCAATATCAGGGATGATACAAAGGATATAAGCCCAGATCCTACAGACATCAAAGGAATAATAATGGAATATGCCACCTACACAAATTGACACCTTAGGTGAGGTGGACCAATTTCTCAAAAAGCACAAACTACTACACATTCCCCGTTTGAAACTGATAATTTTAATACCCCTATAAATATCAAAAGAAATTGAATTGATAATTTTAAAGCTCCCAAAAAAGATCTCTCCAGGCCTAGATTGTTTCACTGGAGAGTTCTTCCAAACATTTAAAGAAGAATTATTATCAATTTTACATAATATTTTCCAGAAATAGGAAACAAGAGAGCACTCCCCAACTTATTTTATGCAGCCAGTATTACTCTGATGCTCAACCTGACAAAGATACTACAGAAAAAGAAAACTATAAACTAATATCCCTCACAAATAGAGATGCCAAAAATCCCCAAAACATTATCAAATAGAATTCAGCACTACATAAGAAGAATCATATACCATGAGCAAGTGGGGTTTATTCCAGAGGTGCAAGACAGTTTCAATACTTAAAAATCAATCCATATAATCCACCATATCAATAGGCTAAAAAGAGAAAATCACACGAGCACACATCACTTGATGCAGAAAGAACTTGACAAAATTGAACACCCATTCACGATGACTCTCAGAAAAAAATCAGAACAGAAGGGAATTCCTCAACTTGATAAAGAGCATCTACAAAAACCCTCCAGCTAACATTACACTGAATGGTGAAAAACTGAATGTTCTTCTCCTAAGATCAGGAACAAGGCAAGGATGTCTTCTCTCACCACTCTTATTCAACATAGTGCTGGGAGTTCCAGCCAATGCAATAAGGCAAGGAAAGGATGCGGGGGGCGGGGAGGAGGCGTACAGATTGGAAAGGGAAAAGTAAAACTGTTCCTATTTGTAGATAGTATGATTGTCTATGTAGAAAATTCCAGCAAATCCATGAACAAAGCAAAACTAAAAGAAACTACTTTAGAACTAATACATGAGTTCAGGAAGGTTTCAGGATACAAAATAAACATACAAATATCAACTTTATTTTTATACATAAGCAATGAACACGTGGAAACCAAAATATAAAAATATACCATTTATAGTCATTGAAACTTAGATATAAGTCTAAAAAACTTGTACAAGAGATATATGCTGAAATCTACACAGCACCGATGAAAGAGATCAAAGATGTAAATGAATGGGGCGACACATCATGCTCATGAATTAGAAGATGCAACATAGTAAAGATGTCAAGTCTCCCCAGATTCACATACTGGTTTAACACAATTCTTAAATAAATCCCAGAAAGTTTTCTTTTACAGACATAGAGAAGATTATTCTAAAGTTTGTACAGAAATGCAAAGGAACTAGGATAGCTAAAACAATTCTGAAGAGGAATAAAACGGAAGAAATCAGTATACTCCATCTCAAGACTGTGGTACTGGTGGAGGAAAAGACACAGGATCCATGGACCAGAATAGAGGACCCAGCAGTAGACCTACACTAGTACAACTCACTGATTTTTGACAAGGGTGAAAAGTCAATTTAATGGAGAAGGATAATCTTTTCAACAAATGGTGCCAGAGCAATTGGACATCCATAGGCAAAAAACAAAACAAATGAACAAAAATACCTTGACCTAAACTTCACCCCTTATGCAAAAATGAACTCAAACTGATCACAGCATAGATTTAAAAGTAAAATGTAAAACTATAAAACCTTTAAAAGGAAGCATAGGGGAAAATCTTCAGGACCTAGGGCTTGGTGAAGAATTCTTAGACATGACACTAAAAGCCCAATCCATAAAACTAAACACCTGATAAATTGAACTTTATCAAAATTAAAAACTTTTGCTCTATTAAAGGTCCTGTTAGGAGAATGAAAAGACAAGCTACGGACTAGGAGAACATATTTGCGAACCACATATCTGACAAAGGACGTGTATCTAGAATATATAAGGAACCCTCAAAACTCAACAGTAACAAACCAAACTATCCAAACAGAAAATGGGCAAAAGATGTGAACAGACATTTCACAAAAGAGAATATACAGATGGCAAATAAGTGCATGAAAAGATGTTCCACATCACTGGCCATTAGGGAAATTCAAATGAAAACCTGAATGAGATATCACTACCCACCTATTAGTACAGCCAGTGAAAATGGAAAATAACAACATCGAACGTTGGCAAGAATGTGTATCTCTCATACATGGTACAGCCACTCTGGTAACACAGTTTTTAAGAAAAAAGCTAAACAAAAATGTACCATACAACCCAGAAATCACGTTCCTGGATTATCATCCCAGCAAATGAAAACTTAAGTTCCCACAAAAACCTGTGCACAAATGTTCACTGCAGGTTGATTTGTGATAGCCAAAAAACTGGAAACACCCAAAACGTCCTTCAAAAGGTGAATGGATGCACTAACTGTGGTATGTTTACACTATGGAACCCTACTCAGCAAAAAGAGAGAAAGAATCACTGAAACACACAACTTGGATGGATCTCAGGGGCATTCTGCTGAGTGAAAGGAAAAAACCCAGCCAATCTCAAAATGTCACAGCTGTGATTCCATCCATGTAACATTCTCAAATTGACAAAACTCCCAAGATGGAGAACAGATTGGTGGTTTCCACAGCAGGAATGGTGGGGGCAGGGGTGGGCAGCACGAGGGAGATCTTTGTGCTGATGGAGCAGTTCCACACCTGGATTGTGCTGCTGGTCACGAGCATGCACACGTGATAAAATGACAGAACCAGACACGCCCATTGTGCCCATGTCGGTTTCCTGGTGTCAGTATTGTTCACAGTGATGTAAGATGTCACCACTGGGGCAAAATGGGTGAAGGGTACTATCTGTGGCTTCTTGTGAATCTATAAATACTTCTATCTATCTATCTATATATTACTAATCCCATATTTGTGACACATCACAGAATACCTCCCTAAAGTTAGCCATCCCATTCCAGGTCCCTGGAGCTTGAAGCTTCCCTGTGGACCAGGGCCCCGACCTGTGGGTGCTGAGCAGCCACGGAGGAGACAGGAGGGGTCCGCGGAATGCTGGTGCTGGGCTGTGGCAGCCTGTGACCGAGAGGGGCAGAGAAGGCCGGGCGTGGGGCAGAGGCAGCACCAGAGTGCTCTCCTCCCAGAGCTGATGTTCTGTCTTTGGGAAGGGACAGCCAGGACAAGGAGCCAGCTCACAGTGGACCCTCCCTCCCTGGGACTCCATCAGTCCCCTGCCCCTGACACCCCCTCCCCAACCCCTGCCATCTCTTGCCTCCTGCTCACCCCACTCCATCCCCGAGTCGCCCGCATTTTACAGATGAAGGAACTGGGGGTTGGAAAGGGGTGAGCAGCTCTGGATCACACCCCCAAACTTGAGTCCTGGTCCCTCTGGCCTCCAGGAGGCTGATGTGTTCGGGGACCTGGGGTGGGGGTGAGCCGCATCTGAGCAGCTGAGCAGAGGAGGTTCCCAGTGTTGGGACCACACAAGTGCCCGCTGACCTCTGCCCCTCAGTCCCCACCCAGTGCAGGAGACCTGGGGTCTCCAGTTGACAGAAACCGAGTGTGAAATGCTGCCTCTGCTGTGGGAGGGCGGGTCCAGAGGTCCAGGTCCCACACAGTGTCCATCTCACGGCAGAGCTTCACCAAATGTCCCTCCTCAAACCGCACCTCCTCCCGGTCCTTACCGTCTGACACGACATTTATCACATTAACACCAGCTCTGCGCAGAGGAGGTTCCCAGCGCTGCTCAGCTCCCAGGTACCTGGACTCCACGGCCCTCCCCCTGGCCCCTGAAACCAGCGGCCCTGAAAACGGCTCAGACACCGTTCCAGTCCCGCTCGAGCTCACCTTCTCCAAGACCCAGCCTTCTGGATGACTCTCCTCCCTTCAGGCCCGGCTGCTATGAGCGCGTGTGCCTCCAGCACCGCCCTGGGCCACGGCTCCAGGCTCTCCACCTCCACCTCACCTGAGCCTCAGGCGGCCGCTCACTGGGGTCCGCACCTCACCTGAGCTCCAGCCACAGTCCCTGAGCTGAGGGTCATCACCCGGGAGGGGCGAGCCCGGAACCTCGGCCTCCTCCTCCCTCCCCGCCCCCAGCATCCAATTCATCCCCGATTCTCAGCTCTGCCTCTCGGAGGGGCCCCCTCCCTCCGCGTCCACGGACACCCTCCCGTCTCCCGCCGCACCTGCGCCCGCCCGTCTCCTGCTCCGCCCCGCGCCCCCCTCCACCCCGCCCGGGAGCAGCAGAGCGCACCCCCGTCTCCCCCCATCCTGCGGGGCCTCCGCGGCTCCGAGCACGCAGCCCGCACCCCGGCGCCCCCTCCAGTCTCTCCCCTGCGGCCCCCCCCCCCCCCAGGGACAGGGCCTGCGGCCCACCCTCCGGCCTCTCTCCCCCCGCTCCCCGCACGTCTGCTCATCAAGGGCCCGCAGCAGACAGGAGCCCGCGGGGGAGAAGCGCCTGCTCCGCGCCGGAGTTCGGAGCCACAACGCCGGGGTCCAAGCCCACGTCCGCCACCAGCTGGCTGGGAGGTCCCGGGCGGAAGTGGTCTCGGCAGAAACCCGGGCGCGGACACCGCTCCGCTTTCCTTCCCGTCAGGACGGCGCCCCCTCAGCCGGCTTGAGTTTCGGAGGAGTCACCAGGGTGAGGTGTTGACGGGGCGGGCGGGCTGTGCTCAGCGTCCCCTCCCTGTGGTTCCCGACACCTTCTCAGAGCGGGGGGACCCCTGCCCCCTCAGGCTCTGCTCTCAGGGTGGGATTAGACGCCGGCCCTGTCGGGACGACCAGCTGGAGACCGTGAGGACTCGTGTGGCGGGGCCGTGACGTGACGCCGGGCTGCACATCACAGCCACCCGGGACGCTTCCGCCTTTCCACACAGTTATTCAGCCTCACGGCCATCGTGAGCTCGCCCACCTCTCGGGGAGGGACCCACACGCAGCCCCAGCTCCATGTCCTCCTGGGATGGGTGCGTGCGCCGGCGTGAGAGCGTTGCCTGGAAGGCAAAAGCTTCAGGAGTCCCCGCCTGTCTGGTGGAAGCTCTGCAGCTCCCCACCAGGCCTGCCGCTGACTCCACCGCGCGGCCTGTTCTCCTGACGCCTCCCCCGCCCCCAGTCCGAGGCCCTGTCGTTAGCCTGGAGGAGCTGAGCCGGGACTGCCCTCGCTCAGGGCCTGGGTCTCCCCCAGAACTTGCTCGCAGGCCCCCTCCTCATCTCGTGCCGTGTCCAGAGAGGCCTGGTCCTCCGGCAAGCTCTTTAAATCGTGTCCTTCCTTCACAGGACGCCAAGATAAGTAGATTTTTCAGCTTTTTTCACAGTTTTAGGAAATCCTTTGGCTCAGACACTTCCTCAGATAGATTTTTATTAGTTTCCTTGCAGGTATTAAGGGCTGCTTTGGTCAATTTCAGCTTTCCCTGAGAGTCTGTTGAAACTTTCTCTATAAGCTGGATTTCTCGGACAGATCTTCCAACTTCCGGTCGTCCTCCTGTTCTAAGGCACGGCAGCCTTTGCTCCCTCTGAACAAGAGAACTCCCCAGAAGAAGGCTCCCCGGGTGATGTGCCACCCGGACAGCAGGCCGAGTCAGTCTCAGGCCGAAAGTCTTCAGGCCATGAGCCCACCAGCACCCTGGCACAGTGACCCGTGGGGGGACAGGGCTCCGAATGGCTCCAAGCACCTGGCCGGGAACCACTGACGTTTCCGAGCCCGCCTCCGACAGAGGCAGCAACCTCTGCCTTCACAGACAGCCCCTGACCCGCCCCTCCACTGGAAGAGGGGTTTCCACCTGGACTGGGGGCCTCGGATGTCCCATGTCTGGGTCATCATGCCCCACTTTTTTGTGTTCAGGTTGTTCCCCCGCCCCATTTCCTGGCCTTCTGTCTGTTTTACAGGTTGATTGAATCGCGGTGTGTGGGAGCGGCGGCTGGGACTGGTTCTTCCCTTTCTGGTGGTTGGGGCCGCCCCTGGGGGGCAGGGACACGGCCAGGGCCAAGGCTGCCAGGAGGCGATGGGAAGTTTCCGAGGCCGCTGTCCTCACTGAAATTTCTGGGCTCGGATTCTCCGAGGGCAGCGTGGTGGGGGGGCACACGACGACTACTATGAGGTGTATTCCCCCTACCAGGGAGCAGCCTCTTCCAGCCAGCTCACCTGGGCCCGGCAGAGGTGCTGACGGCCACAGGCAGATGAGGACTCGGGGAACGGACAGGGAAGACTTGAGGCTGGACACCTGGTGTGCAACTGGGTGGGGTCCTAGAGGATGGGTGTGTGTGTGTGTGTGTCGACAGTCGCCCTGGGTCAGGGGCTTCTGGTGGGCTGGGTGTCCCGGAACTCGGCCACCCTCCGCTGACGGTGAGCCGGAGGTCTGGGAGGGGCCCTCCCTCGCTGGATGAGGGTCCTTTGTTCTCTGATTCCCGGCGCCCGACTTCCCCCTGCCTATTGGGAAGGCAGTAGGTGAGGAGCGCCCGGGGGCACGGGTCCATGAGGCAGCGCGTGCGGGGACTTGCGGGACCCCAGAGGGCCACGAAGGTGGACCCAAACATGAAGATGGAGCCCATGGTGTGGGCGAGAGGGTGGGGGTCGGGGGTGGGAGTGGGAGGGCACTGTCGTCCCAGTGGAGAACGGAGCGGAGAAGGCTGTGAAGAGCTGGAAAGGCTGAGGTGGAAACGCCCCCTCTCCCCTCAGTGAGGCCTCAGGCCGGCACTCTGGCTTTTATAACCACCCAGCCTCCTCCTGACATCACATCCGTGCCCTGTGACCACTGTCCAGATGGCCCTCACAGGTGGGGGAGTCTTGCTTGTGCGTCCAATCACCAGGCAGCTCTCACCATGGCCCTCCTGACATCACTGCTCAGACGCCATCCCCCATCCCCTAGGGTGGTCCAGTGCCCTCGCGGACCCTTGCCCCTTGCAGGGCCTGGCTCCCTCTCCTGTCCTAGAGTCTTCATTTCACAGGTGGAGCAACGGGGGTGGGGTGGCGGGTGTGGAGGCGGTGACCTGCCCACAGGAGGCAGCAGGACCAGGTGCCCGCGGGACGCTCAGGTATTTGCGCGCCTGCAGGGGGTAGGCTGTTCCTCGGGTCTTCCCTGGAGCCCCGCCCATCACAGAAGCTCCGCCCAGGGGTTTCCATGGTGACCGTAAGTGCACCTGGATCATGATGCTGCTACTGTTCCCTTTGCTGCTGCGGTTTCTCCCATCCGACGGCTGGTTCTGAAGAGGGACCTCAGGAAAGGGAGATCTATGCAGGGTGGGCGGGCTGCAGGTAGCCTGGGGCAAGGACAGAGAAGACTAGACTCCAAGAAGAGGAGAGGTCCTCACGCTGAGGGCCCAGGGCAACAGAGGGAGTAGCCCGCCCATCTGAGAAGGTGGACGTACCTTCCTGGACAGCACCCCATCACCCCTCCTGTGCACTTGTCTGCCCCTTCCCCGTGGCTGTGGTCATCACTGAAGACTTTAGCCCTGCTCGCTGCTGGCACCACCACACCCCTGTCGTCATTTTCCGTGACTTCTGCATCCCAACGACAATCCACTATCTGCACCTGGACTTCTGGTCCTTGACCTCCCTGCCTCCTGTTGCAAACATTGTTGGTACTTTCCCCAGCAGTCATTTCTTTCTTCTACACTGAATGACGCTCATACTAATAAATAAAACGTAAATTGTCCTGGTCTCCTGATGCAATGGGCTCAGAGAAAGTGGTCCATTCCCAGGGAATGAATCATGACTGGAGGAAATCAATCAGGGTCCTCTTCTTCCTCTTTGCTAGGATGGGTTGGGGCAAGGAGGGCATTTGACCCAGTTCTGGCAGATAGGGCCTGAGACGATGCCTCTGGAGGAGGTGGGTGGTGTTTGGGGAAGTTTTCTCTCCTTGACTAGAGAAAGGCAGGTGGTAGGAATTGGTCATCGCTCTCTGCCTTTGACCTGGTGGGCTGAGTATGTGATGTTGCAGCTGTAGCAGCCAAAGTGAGACCATGAGGAAAGAGGTAAAGAGAATCCCAGAGGAGCTGATGCAAAGGCCAGCCCCTGCTGACGGGATGAATCCATCAACCCTGGAGTCTCCTGACTCTGGACTCCTCGTTGGTGAGATTATAGCCATCTGCATTGAAGCCACTTTGGGCCAGAAATTCTGTTACATGAAGCTGAAGGCACCCTAGCTGATCTATTTCATCCCCAGAATAATCTAAATATCTAAGCGTTTATTGTGCTGATTTCACTTTCTAACTACCAAGATTTGTATTTATCCTGATGAGACATAGGCCACTGTAGGTCAAAGTCATATCTCATTCCGTTGTGTCCTCCAGTGTCCTAGCATCTTGCTTACCTCATAGTCAGTGCTAAACATGTGTAATGAATAAAAGTGTGTAATGAATGGTTTACAGTCTGGGCCATCAACAGAGCACAGCCCTTCACCCAGACCAGTATGTTTACTAGTGTAAAACAAGACAAAACAAGCAAAAAAACAGAGAGAGAGATCGAGAACCTGAATGACCCAGTGTACTCCTTGTGGTCACTGCTGTGAAAGCGAGAGGACAAGTCTAGGCCTGGCCCCGAGGAGGAGAATCCTGAAGATGAAGGGCCCGTGTTCCTCCCAGTTCGCCGGGAGGGAACCTTCCTACAGACCAGGAATTCATCTGCAAACTCTCAGAGGATTTGTCGTGGGATAAGCCAGGAGGGCGTTGGCCGTTGTTCAGCAGCTCCTGTCCTCTCAGCGCACACACCCTCTCCTTCTTCTTCCTTACAGAGCCACGCACCCGTCCTAAGAAGACCACACTCTAGGCTCCCTGGAGCCCTGGTGTGGTCATGTGACTAAGTTTTGAGTAGAAGGGCCGTGTGGGATTTCTGAGGAGGGTCTGGAAGTGAGATGGCATCCTTCGCTGCCATCTCTTCTTCCTCCTGCAGCCATGTATGGAGTGCACACATGATGGCTGGACCCCCTCAGATGGCACCTCGAGGATGGAAGCCACGGGAGGGTGATGGAGCAGAAAGATGGAGACAGGGCCCAATCTTGGCACAGGGAATCCAGTCTTCTTTACACAAGAGAGAAGAACTTCACGTTCTTTTTTCCCAGTCACTGTTATGTTGACTCTGTTATATGTGGACGCACTGATCCCCGACTCTCCAGGGCTCCTTCCCCATCCACGGCTCTCCAGGGGAGGGGTCTGCTAGGCCTGCATCTCCCGATCAGCTGCTGTGGTCCCACGAATGGGGCTCCTCACCTGCCCACACTCACAACCCTAAAGCCCCCTCCTCTTCGGCTGCAGGGACTTTTTTCCAGTTCCCAGAACTGGCCCATCTCCTTCGCGCCCCTGGGCCTCTGCACATGCTCCTCCCTCACCCTGGAGTGTCAGCCTTCCAACTGGTCCTGCCCATCATCCACTCAGTCATCTCCAGGGTGCCCTCCTGGCCTCCCACTAGCTCAGACCCCCTGACTTCCTCTTCACTGTCCTATCACCATTGTAATCACATATGTGTTTGTGGGTCCGTCTGATTCGTGTCTCCCTCCCCCATGGCACTGAGCAACCTGAAAGCAGGCAGCCCCGTTGTGTTCCCCTCTGTATCCCCAGTCTGAGCACAGTCTCTGCAGATGGAAGGTGCTCACACATGCCGAGTTGTGGTCTCATGAGCCTTCGTGTTTCTGCTTCCGTGAGGTCAAGATGCTCCTGTCAGCACAGGGAGGGCCGAGCAAGGCCGTTGGCCTCAGACAGAAGGCCCTAGCACAGATTCTCTGCCCGACCCCTTTCTCACTGTATAATTTCAGGCAGGTGCCAGCTATGACCCTGAAAGCGGGCATGACAGAGACCCAGCCCCCGGGGCTGTGGGGAGAACACCATGAAGAGCACATGAAAATGCTGGGCTCCCTGCCTGCCACGGGCCCCCTCTTGCCCATCACAGCCCCAAAGTGGACACACAAGTAACTCTGGATTCCCTTTGCCCAGGTCCTTGCTAGCTGAGGACATTCTTCCACTTTCCATTCTTGGAGGTGTCTGATGAAAAGAGGTCACGGGGCAGTCCACCAGCCTGTCCAGTGTCCAGCAGCGACTGCACCCCACCTTCCTGTCTGCTGGCTGGAGACGACCGCCCCCTCCTCCAGAAGACACAGGCTGGAGATCCTGTGGGGCTGGACTCTGGATGGGTGAGGTTATTCGGGGAGGCTCCATGTGGGGCAATTAGAGTAGGTTCTGAGAGCTTGAGGTGGGCAGAGATGACTGAGGGCCCCCAGGGAGGATGGCATAGCAAGGAAGAAGTTCCCGAGTGGGACAGACTATGGGCACAGTCTGAGGAGGTGCAGACCCAGGGGCCCCATGAGGGGTCAGAGCTCTGCCCCAGTTGGCTCTACCACAACCAGGCGGTGGGTGGGGGACACATCAGGGGTTCGTAGGTGGTCTCTAGATGCTGCTGGTATGGGTGGACCCTAGGAGAGAGACTGGGAGTCACTGGGCAGCACTGGAGGGGTTGAGGTGAGGGCCCTGGGGTTCGGCTGGGACTGGCCAAAAGACAGAAGAGGGGCGGCCTCGAGGGCAAATCACGCCAGGGCGTAGGCGGAGCTCTCCTTGGTATTACAGGCCATTCTATGTCTGGCCCAGTCAAGACTCCTGCTGATCTTTCAAGTCTCAGTGCAGACAGCCCTTCCCCCTGTTCTCCGAATCCCGTACATTCCAAGCAGGTCAATACGGTCCTGTTTAGACCCCACTCAGGGCCTCGTGGGGTCAAGTCACCACATTCTCTCCACCACTGCCACTCCATGGCTATGTGGGGAGAGGCGTGATCATAATCTCCATTTTCCTTCAACCCTGCTCACTCTCTCACCCACCCAAGGGGAAAGCAAGCGTTATAATCTCCATTGTCCACCAAACCTCCATGTGGTGGCATTGTCATTTTCCATCAACCATTTCACCTTCCCAACCCCCACGGGGAAGAGTTTCTCAGGTTCTCCATTCTCTAACACCCACTTTACCCTTCCAGTCAACCACAAACAAGGCCTGTCAGACACACGCTTACCTCGGAGATGTTTCGGGTTTCGTTCCAGACCACTGCAATAAAGCAAATATCAAAATAAAGCGAGTCACACGGATTTTTTGGTTTTCCAGTGCACATAAAAGTTGTGTTTACACTATACTGTAGTCTATTAAGCATGCAATGGCATTGTGTCTAAAAAAACCAATATACATACCTTATTTAAAAAATACTTTATTGCTAAAAAATGCTAACCATCATCTGAGAGTTTGGCAAATCGTAAACATTTTTCTGCTGGAAGTCTTGACTTTTTGCTGAAGTCTCAATGTTGATGGCTGCTGACTGATCAGGGTGGTGGTTGCTGAAAGTTGGGGGGGCTGTGGCACTTTCTTAAACTCAGACAATGAAGTTTGCCACATCGATTGACTCTTTTTTTAAATTTATTTTTATTTTTTTGTTGATGTCATAATAGTTTATAATGTTGTACATTATACAGTTGTACATTATTATTTGTCAGTCACCATATAAATGCTCCCCTTCACCCTTTGTGCCCACCCCCCAACTCCTTTACCCCTGGTAACCACCAAACTGTTCTCTCTGTCCTTGTGTTAATTTGTAGTCCACATATGTAGTCATACAATGTTTGTCTTTCTCTGTCAGGCTTATTTCACTTAACATAGTACCCTCCAGGTCCACCCATGTTGTTGCAAATGGGACGATTTTGTCTTTTTTATGGCTGAGTAGTATTCCATTTTGTATATATACCACATCTTCTTTATCCAATCATCTGTTGATGGACACTTGGGTTGCTTCCACGTCTTGGCTATAATGACTAATGCTGCAATGAACATAGGGGTGCATAAGCCTCTTTGGCTTGTTGATTTCAAGTTCTTTGGATAAATACCTAGAAGTGGGATAGCTGGATCATAAGGTATTTCTATTTTTAATTTTTTGGGGAATCTCCATACTGTTTTCCATAGAGGTGGCACCTGTTTACATTCCCACCAGCAGTGAATGAGGGTTCCCTTTTCTCAACATCCTCTCCAACATTTGTTATTTTTTTTATCTTGGTGATTATAGCCATTCTAATGGGTGTGAGGTGATACTTTAGTGTAGTTTTGATTTGCGTTTCCCTGATGATTAGTGATGTTGAACATCTTTTCATATGCCTATTGGCCATCTGTGTATCTTCCTTGGAAAAATGTTTGTTCATATCCTCTGCCCATTTTTTGATCGGGTTATTTGTTTTTTTGTTGTTCAGTTGTGTGAGTTCCTTATATATTATGGAGATTATTCCCTTGTCAGATATATGACTTGCAAATATTTTCTCCCAGCTGGTGGGTTGTCTTTTCATTTTGATCCTGGTTTCATTTGCCTTGCAGAAGCTCTTTAGTCTGATGCAGTCCCACTTGTTTATTTTTTCTCTTGTTTCCCTTGTCCAAGTAGACATGGAATTTGAGAAGATTCCTTTATGACCAATGACGAATAGTGTACTGCCTACATTTTCTTCCAGGAGTTTTATGGTTTCAGGTCTCACCTTCAGGTCTTTGATCCATTTTGAGTTAATTTTTGTTTATGGTGAAAGAAGATGGTCTACTTTCATTCTTTTCCAAGTGGCTGCCCAGTTTTCCCAAAGCCATTGATTGAAGAGACTTTCCTTTCTCCATTGTATATTCTTTGCTCCTTTGTCAAAGATTAGCTGCCCAGAGATGTGAGGTTTTATTTCTGGGCTTTCAATTCTGCTCCATTGATCTGTGTGTCTGTTTTTGTACCAGTACCATGCTGTTTTCATTACTATTGCTTTGTGGTATGTTTTGAAGGATTGGCTCTTCTTTTCATGAAAGATTTCTCTGTTGCACGTGATGCTGCTTGACGGCATTTTGCCCACAGTAGAATTTCTTCCAAAATTGGAATGAATTCTCTCAAACCCTGCCACTGCTTTATCAACTAAGTTTACGTCATATTCTAAATCCTTTGTTGTCATTTCGACAATCTTCACATCATCTTTACTGGGAGTATATTCCATCTCAAGAAACCACTTTCTTTGCTCATCCAGAAGAAGCAACTCCTCATCTGTTAAAGTTTTATCATGAGATTGCAGCAATTCAGTCACATCTTCAGGATCCACTTCTAATTCTAGTTGTGTTGCTGTTTCCACCACATCTGCAGTTACTTCGTCCACTGAAATCTTGAACCCCTCGAAGTCATTCGTGAGGGTTGGAATCAACTTCTTCCAAACTCTTGTTAATGTTATTTCACCTCTTTTCATGAATCCTGAATATTCTTAATGGCATCTAGAATGGTGAATCCTTTCCAAAAAGTTTCCAATTGACTTTGCCCGGATCCATCAGAGGAATCACTATCTACAGCAGCTATAGCTTTATGAAATGTATTTCTTAAATAATAAGACTTGAAAGTCAAAATTACTCCTTGATCCATGAGCTGCAGAATGGATGTTGTGTTAGCAGACATGAAAACAACATTAACCTCATTGTACATCTCCATCAGAGCTCTGGGGTGACCAGGTACATCATCCATGAGCAGTAATATTTTGAAAAGAATCTTTTTTTCTGGTCTGTAGGTCTCAACAGTGGGCTTAAAATATTCAGTAAACCGTGTTATAAACAGATGTTCTGTCATCGAGGCTTTGTTGTTACATTTATAGAGCACAGGAAGAGTAGATTTAGCATAATAACGGCTCTGGGATTTTCAAAATGGTAAATGAGCATTGGCTTCAACTTAAAGTCACCAACTGCATTAGCCCCTAACAAGAGAGTCAGCGTGTCCTTTGAAGCTTTGAAGCCAGGCATTGACTTCTCCTCTCTGGCTATGAAAGTCCTAGATGGCATCTTCTTCCAAGATAAGGCTGTTTCATCTGCATTGAAAATCTGCTGTTTAGAGTAGCCGCCTTCACTAATGATCTTACTAGATCTTCTGGATAACTTGCTGCAGCTTCTACGTCAGCGCTTGCTGCTTCACCTTGCACTTTCATGTTATGGAAACGGCTTCTTTCCTTAAACCTCATAAGCCAACCTCTGCTAGCTTCAGACTTCTCTTCTGTAGCTTCCTCACCTCCTAGCCTTCATACAACTGAAGAGAGTTAGGGCCTTGCTCTGGCTTTCACTTAAGGGAATGTTGTGGCTGGTTTGATCTGTCCAGACAAATAAAACTTTCTCCATATCGGCAATAAGGCTTTTTCACTTTCTTATCATTCGTGTGTTCACTGGAGTAGCACTTTTAATTTCCTTCAAGACCTTTTCCTTTGCATTCACAACTTGGCTAACTGTTTGGTGTAAGAGGCCTAGCTTTCAGCCTGTCTTGGCTTTCGACATGCCTTCTTCACTAAGCTTAATCATTTCTCGCTTCTGATTTAAAGTGAGAGATGAGCGACTCTTCCTTTCATTTGAAAACTTAGAGGCCATTGTATGGTTATTAACTAGCCTAATTGCAATATTGTTATGTCTGAGGGAGTAGGGAGGCCAGAGGAGAAGGAGAGAGATGGGGGAACAGCCATTCGGTGGCGCAATCAGTACATATGCAACTTTTATCAATTAAATTCTCTGTCTTATATGAGTGTGGTTCATGGTGCCCCCAAAACAATTATAATAGTAACATCAAAGATCACTGATCACAGATCGCCATAACAAATATAATAATAATGAAAAAGCTTGAAATATTGGGAGAATTACCAAAACGTGACACAGAGACAAGAAATGAGCAAATGCTGTTGGAAAAATGGCACCGATAGACTTGCTTAACAGAGAGTTGCCACAAACCTTCAATTTCTAAGAAACGCAGTATCTGTGAAGCACAATAAAGTGCAGTGCAATAAAATGAAGTATGCCTGTAGATCATGTAAATGAGGATGTCTCCCTCCCTCTTTCCCTGTGTCTTGCCCTCCCTCCTAACTTTTCTTGAGCAAAATACCTATTACTCAAAGTGAACCTTCTGTTCTGTAGCAACATGTAAGCCTCTGTGCCTGCTCTGGGATTTTGCCAATAAATCATCTGAGTGAGCAGAAGCCTGGACATTTGTATCCCAGTACAGGAAGGTGTTAAGTCAATCTTCTTCGGGAAGCGAGGTCTCCAGAAAGCAAGAGGTTCAAGACGTACTTCCTGAGTGATCCTTGTCTGGCCTTGGGTCTGTCTCCCTTGGAAGGAGAGGACAGCCCACGAGCTTCCTCTTTTCACACTCTGTGGGCTGCCAGTGCTCCCTGTGAGGGGGTCCGCCAAGCCGAGTGGCGGGGTCTGTGCCCCAGCCAGGCCAGCCTTCAGAGCAAGGGGTGCATTCCCACAGTGGGAGCCCGTACCCCCTGGACCAGCCTGCCGTCTTGGGGTGACGCACGAGTGGCCCCCTCCTCAGTAGTAATATTGCCTGCTTTGATAGACTAATTACAGCAGCACACTCCGTGTCACCCCGTTGTCACAGCATCTCTGGTGTGATTTGAAATCCAGCTCCTCGGCGTGGGGGGAACCAGCTGGGGTGGGGGCTTCAGCTGACAAGAGCAGGAGCCCAGCTGACTGAGCAACCAGGAAGGACTAGTCCCCAGTGTAAATTCTTCTGTCAACAAGCACAACATGTGCCCAGAACTTGATCATTGCACCCCGGGCTTGGCTACAATTCCTATCTCCCTTGTGGTTGATGGCATTTCAGCCACTGACGCCACCTAACACACTCCGTCCGTCCAGGGGAGGCTCCTGCCCAGAGCTTGAAAGTCAGTTTGTAAGTACAGAGTGATAGATTTTGTCAGTAAATTTATATCAGAATGAGGCTATAGCGTTCCCACAAAAATTAACGTGTCTTAGCAGATGTTTAATTTTTGAATATCCTGTTTTGAATATATATTACCTGATAATGTGTATACACTCAGAGTATTTTTTATTTCCACTCATTAAATCTCAATCAAAGCAGTAAACATTCCAAACTACAGAGGCACAGAAATTCCGTTTCCCTTTTCATCAAGTAGGAGCAGTTCATTGCGGTGTAAAATGAATCAACTGCTAGTGCAATCTGAAAATAAACAACAGCAAAGCCAAAGTCGCCACGTTCCCAAGCATGGAGTGTCCTCCTGCTGGGGCCACAGGAGGCAGCGCTGGGTTTGAATTCCAGCTCTGCTGCCTACTAGGTGACCCTAACCAGCTACTTCATCTCTCTGGCCTCCATTTCCCCCTCTGCAGAGTGGGGATGATCACCACGCTACTTCATAAGGTTGTGCAGAGAGTTAACTGAGCTAATACGTGTAGAGTGTAGAACTGTGCCTGGCATTATGTATTTCTCTAATTATTATATTCTAAGAAAGAGGGAAGTGAGGAAAAGACTTCTTTAGGTACCGCCTGGGTGTCAGGAACCATGCCATCACCTGTTTCCAAGCTCCTCCTCCCTAATGTGACTCCTGGGAAAGCGCCGCCTTGGTTTCCCCAAGTGCGGACACGGATAAGCATCCTCATCTACCCAGTGTGGCAGAGCCCACGACCAAGCACGAGTTCTCTCTGAAGAGCGCCGACAAGGAACAGGAGAAACGAACAGACTTGGCTGTCCCCTAGGCCTTGGGGGGACCGTCAGCACAGGGCCTGATGGAAGCTCCCGGACAGACAGAAAGTGCAAACCCGGTGTGGGTCCCGGGGCCGCTGTCAGCAGGCAACATGCTGGTTTTGTTCTGATTCTTCCCTCTCCAGCACCCTCTGTCTTGGCTGCCTCTTAGGTTGTCCATCTCCTCATTCTTTATCTCCTCATCTCCTTTATCCTCTCACTCTGTGGCCTTGTCTGAAACGTGGAGATGCTTACCTTTTCTTGTTACCATTTCTGACATTTATTTCTGGTTGGCTGACTTTTCTCCCACTTGTTTTGTCTTTTCTGGCTTTTCTGATGGCCTTCCCGGGGAAGCTTGTTCCCAGAGCTGTTACCCCTTGAGAGGCTTGTCTAGCATGGTCTGGCTTTTGCACTCACAGTGGAAGGGTGGGTGGAACAGAAGGGAAGCATAGAACGTGGGGCTGAGCAGGGGTGTCTGAGTCCTCGCTGGGCTGTGAGGGGCACGAGGCCCCGTGTAGTCAATCCGCTGTCCCTCTTGCCCTAGCTGGGATGATCACCCCATCTCCCACGCCAGCCCAGGGCTCCCTCCACCCGCTGTAGAGATGGACTGGGTTGGACAAGGGAATGGGCTGAGAGCTCTTTCAGGCTAACCTTTTTTTTTTTTTTTTAAAGATTTTATTTATTTATTTTTCCCCCAAAGCCCCAGTAGATAGTTGTATGTCGTAGTTGCACATCCATTCTAGTTGCTGTATGTGGGACGCGGCCTCAGCATGGCCGGAGAAGCGGTGCGTCGGTGCTCGCCCGGGATCCGAACCCGGGCCGCCAGCAGCGGAGCGCGAGCACTTAACCGCTAAGCCACGGGGCCGGCCCTCAGGCTAACCTTTGAGTGTCTACCACGCATCAGGTACGGAGTAAGGTGCCCCAGTGCAGGAAAGCCTGCAGCCTTGTCCGGGTGACAGTAACAATGGCTCACACTGGTGGGTGCTTACTGCGTGCTCCATGTCTGTACTGACGAGTGAATCCTCACAAGCCATATGACATAATTATGACATACTATTATTGTCCTCACTTCATAGATGAGGAAACTGAGGCATAGAAAGGCTCATCACATGCCAAGGTAGCACAGATAGCAGGTGATGACAGAGCCAACGAGGCCAGATGGTGCACGCTTAGCCCCAGTATCCAATGGTACGATTACTCCTCCTGGTTTTACACATCAGGAAACTGAAGTTCCGAGAGACTAGGTTTCTAGAGGTCACAGAGCTAAGTAGAAGTGTCAGGTCTCCACCAGGTGTGTCTGAATGTCAAGCCCACGCTGCTGACTACTAGACTTCTGGTTCAAGTTGGCTGTGGCTGAGGGCTTCCTAGAACATTCTGGTCAGCTGGACAGACCCACCTGTACCTCCCATAGACCCAGGCAAGCAGAGACGCTGCCCCAGGCCTGTACTTCATTTTCCCTCTCCTCCCTCTTGCCCTTTGGAGGGAATTTCTTAAGAATTTCTGTCTCTAATAGTACTATATTGTATACTTGAAATTTGCTAAGAGAGTAGATCTTAAATATTCTCACCACACCAAAAAAAAGATAACCATGTGAAGGGATGGATATGTTAATTAGCCTGACTGCGGTAATCATTTCACAATGTATATGTGTATCAGAACATCATGTTGTACTTCATAAATATATATAATTTTTATTTGTCAATTATACTTCAATAAAGCTGGAAAAAATTAAATTAGCAATTGACATTAGAAGCTAAAAAAAAACTTTCCGACTCTCTCTGGTGCCTGGGCCTGGCCAGGGCAGACAGTGCCATCTGGGCAGGTTCTCTGAGCCTGTACTCGGTCTTGCATGAATCCCACTAGCAAAAAGTACCTGCCTAGAAATTTTCTAAATCTTTTCCAGCGGGGTAACCAGCCAAGGCCAGCAGTTCCCTGTGGGAGTGGCAGGCACACCCAGAACAGGCTCCACAAGGGGCCCTGTCACTAAACACACCTTCTTGGCAATTATCTGTGTCTCTGTCTGGTGCCTGGGACCAGCCAGGGCAGTAAGGCTGTCCAGGCAGAATGCCCAAGCCCCACTGGGGTCCCATGTCCATTTCTCCCTTTGGGATATTCTGACCTTCTATTGTATGTGGGGGTTCACCAGATCCCCCAAGGAGCTCTAGAACTGGAGCCTATAGGGTTGCCCCAATGGCCTGTGGCCAGACCCCAGTGTCAGGAGTGCCAGCTGGGGAGCAGATGACTCCTGCTGGCCTGCACGTTATTTTTTGTGAAGTGCATGATGGGCTGCCAGAATGGTGCTGACACGCTGATTCTGAGTGACTCTCGCTCACATGAGATGCAGAAAGAGTGCAGGCTCTAAGATAGCAACAGGCCACCATCCATCCTGGGGCCCAGACTTTGTCTCACCCACCACAGTGCCACTTCTGGACTCTAGCATCTGACCGAGGCAGGGGCAGTGCAAGGCGTCCTCCACCATGTCACCCACCACCACCACTGGCACCCAGGAGGGTGCCCACCCCCACCACAGGAGCCTCTGGGGGGACCACACCCTCCCCCCAGCACTTTGGAGGTCATTGCTCCACAAGCAGTGGGCCTTCTGATCCGTCCTTTCCTGCCCCGATCAATGTGGTGATGCCTTGCCCTCCTGCTTGATCTTGAGCTGTGTGTGTCAGATGAGGGACAAGCATTTCTTGCAGGACGGGACTGATCTCATTCTGCCTGGGCCCCTCGCTAACATCCTGGTACAGCTGTTATGGACTGAATGTTTGTGTCCTTGCCAAATTTGTATGTTGAAATCCAAACCCCTAAGGTGATGTTAGGAGGTGGAGCTTTTGGGAGGTGATTAGGTCCTGAGGGTGGAGCTCTCAGGAATGGGATTAGTGCCCTTAGAAAAGAGACCCCAGAGAGCTCTCCCGCCCTCTTTCTGCCTAGTGAGGACACAACAAGAAATTGGCAGTCTGCAACCCGGGAGAGGGCTCTCACCAGAGCCCAATGACTCTGGCACGCTGAGTTTAGACTTACAGCCTCCAGAACAGTAAGAAATAGATGTCTGTTGTTTATAAGCCACCCAGTCTGTGGTACTTTGTCATAGCAGCCTGAAGGGACTGAAACAGCAATTAACATTGAAAGAGATCCCATTCTAAAGATTCAGCATTTCTTTCTAAGGAGGTCATGAGAAGATATGGTGGGAAGCCAATGTTCACTGTGTATGAGTCACCTTGAGCTGCTGTAACAAAATACCACAGACTGGGGGGCTTAAACAACAGAGGTTTATTATCTCACAGTTGTTGAGACTAGAAATCCAAAATCAAGGTGTTGGCTGGATTAATTCCTTTTGAGGGCTTCGAGGGAAGGGCCTCTTCCAGGCCTCCCTCCTTGGCTTGTTGAGGGCTGTCTTCTTGTTCACATGGCATTCTCTCTGTACGTGAGTATGTCTCCAAATTTCCCCTTTTTATAAGGATGTCAGTCATCTTGGATTAGGGCCCACCCTGGTAGCCTCATTTTAACTTGGTAAGTACCATATCTCCAAATAAAGTTACATTCTGAGGTACTGGGGGTTAGGACTTCAACACGTGAATTTAGGGGGACACAATTCAGCCCTTAGCACATGGGCAGGGGTGGACGCTGCAGCCTCCTGAGTGATGATGCAGCAGCATCCCAGAGGAACACAGAGGCAGGAAGGTCTCCACTGTGTCAGCAAACAGGTGGCAGAGCCATGGCATTATGAGTAATGACCACATGACAGATTTTTCTCAAAATAGGAGCTGTGACAGTAGCTGGGAATGGTGACTTGACAAGAACGAGCAGTAAAAGATGGTGTCTGGACACCACGAAGAATCTTCACACCCACTGACTGGACAACAAAAAAAAGGGAAGGACAACTTCCCATCCGTTATTCTAAATCTTCATCAATCAGTCCCTAAACCTCGAAAGGCCTCATGAATTTTTTAATACATTTTAGATCAAATTATTTATATAGTCAGGAACCCCAGAAAAAATAGGCCCCAGGCCCCCGTATGCACACACGCTTGCCCTCTGCACCTTCGAGGATTCTTTGATATGTTACGCAGGAGCTGATGTGCATCTTGTGCCTCGGGGGCTCTGCTACAGCCCCATGTGCTATGGCACACGTCTCAACTCTGAGCCTCCTGCCCACACTCCTCAGAGCTTCCCCTTCCTCCCAATGCAGGGACAGAGCTGCTGTTGCTGGAGGATCTGCTCAGTGTGCAGTGCCTTTGCACACGCTCCCTCATGGAGTCCTCACAACAACCTGGGCTTTGAGATGACAACAGTGAGGCTCAGAAAGGGGAGTAATTTGCTTGAGGCAATGCAGCTGTCACATGACAGAGGGAGGAGCTAACGCAGGCATTGCTGAGCATGGGCAGTGTCTGACCTCAGAAGGAGTAAAGGTTTGGTGAGGGCACAGGGGAACCCAGGTTTTGTGGGACTTGAAGCTTATACAATTTGGGGATCTACTTGAAAAAAAAGAATGAAATTTTTGGATACAAAAAGACAGAGCTTTTGAAGGGGCCAATGCAAGCAAGGGACTCGGAGGCTTCAACTTCACTAGTTTTGTGGTAAACCTGCCACTGAGTCAATAAATAAATGAATAGGAGAATGAATAAATGCCATATGAAGATGTATAATTTCAGAGGTAATAGGACATAAAATAGTATCTAGTCCCAGCCCCTTTGTTTATAGTTGTAGGAACTGAGTCCTGGAGAGCAACTTTCCCAAGAACACATGGCTAGTCAGTCTCATCAAGGCTGAATTATGCTCTCCCTGTGTCATCATAGGGCCTGGTGCTGTTCAACCTGGGTCTATAGTCTCTATTCTGCCACTAACTCTGTCATTTCCTTAGGAACAGCTGGTCCTCATCTGGCAACACATGACTTACCTCTCCAAATCAGGAAGCCAAGCTACACAACCTCAAGGGGAAAATTCACAGTGGAGTCTTTGTGAATGGATCCCCTGGAGCTAGGGGGCTTAGGCTGGGCAGCCCTACACAGCAGCCCTGATCCCATTGCTGGTCTCCTCTTTGGGTGCTGGGTCCTGGAAGGGAAGAGGAAGAAAATGCTTCTACCTTTGCTACACCTCAATCTTCTTGACTGGTGGGGATTCAATTAACTTCAATTCAATTCAACTAATTAATTCAATTAACTTTGATTCGATTAATAAATTCAGTTACCAATTTATCGCCTCTCAGTTCCAAACTCAAAATTCATTGCCTGCTCTGAAAAATGAAGCTGGGCCCGCAAATATTTCTCCTCTGCCAGCTGGCACAGTGTTAGTCTTCGTCAGCAGAGGGTGATGGAGGGACACTGAATAAGGAAGGTGTTTTCTCCCTCTGGTTCTGGCGTGCATCTCTCACCAGGCTCCTACAGCACGCGGCTTCTCCAGGACTGGCTCCTGGCAGTTCTGTGACCAGCAGGAGCAGCTCTCCCCAACATCCAGGGCAGCTCTGCAGTGAGTTCTCACATGTGGCCCCTCTTTGGGAACAGCATCCCCAGCTTCCCAGAGGGCAGATTCCCATGAAGTTCTGTTGGGGCAGCACCATGGTCTCTTCTCTGCCCACCTGTGAGCCACGACCATGCCCTCTACCTCCAACGAGATCTGGATCTCAGCCCTAGGGTGCGGGGACCTCTTCCTTGGGTGTTCTATCTCAGCCCTTAGGGAGTGGCTGCTGCTTGTGTCTGTGGCTCCTGTGTTCTTTAGAGTTCTCTTTATTTCTTACTAACCAATCTCCCGTTACCACAGTCCTCTGTAATAGTTAATGATTCTTCACATGAATCTTTCAAATTACAATGTGGTTTCTGTGTCCTGGTTGGATCCTGACTGACTGTTTTAAAGGGAGTTGCTTAGTTCTGAAGCCAAGAGCCCTTTGTGCCTGACCTTCCAAAGTCAGCTCGGTCAGCTCTGGAGAGCAGCAAGCTTAACCAGATGAGCTGAACGGCTTGGACAAAACCCTGCCTGGGTGCTGTGCCTCTCCAGACTAATGTGACAGTGATGCTTCAGGGCAATCAGGGACTAAAGCCTGCACACCAACCATCACATCTATAGCTTGAACATATGACGCATATCTGACACGTGTTTATATCATCCAGTTAGGAAAATGGATACATTGAAAACACATTTACAAACAGGCTCTGTACAACTAGGTTTACGTATTAAACTCAACATTAAATATGTCATGAGTTCTCAATCTTTCTGAAACATATTTTTGGTATAAGCACTGGGCTGCTCAAAGCCAGCCTGAAAGAGCCGTAAATCTGAGAGTTAGAAGAGACCTCAGAGATCCACAGTCAGCCCCTCCAGGTTTGTGGTCATAATTTTGCCCTAGACCCCAAAGATATATACTTATTTGCTCATAAAACAGGAACAAAGAAAGATCTTATAAATGAGTGGGAAGGCAAGAAGGTGGAGTGGTGCTGTAAGAAAGGGCCTACCCTCTGGTCACCCCAAGAGACAGACATGGTGACCAATTAAGATGAAGATGGCAGGGGCTGTGACACTTTGCACAGACACAGAAATTACAAATTTTTTAAGGTCAAAGAAGTCTGAGGGGCTGGCCTGGTGGCATAGCTGTTAAG
This sequence comes from Ceratotherium simum simum, assembly GCF_057802395.1. Taxonomy (NCBI): domain Eukaryota; kingdom Metazoa; phylum Chordata; class Mammalia; order Perissodactyla; family Rhinocerotidae; genus Ceratotherium; species Ceratotherium simum. The sequence goes on from NC_141913.1 coordinate 2,864,948, forward strand.
TTTGCACATTCCGCTCTGGTGGCCCATGGTTCGCTGGTTCAGATCCTGGAAGCAGACCTACTCACCGCTCATCAAGCCATGCTGAGGTGGCGTCCCACACAGAAGAGCTAGAAGGACCTACAACTATGATATACAACTATGTACTGGGGCTTTGGGGAGAAAAAAGAAATAAAAAAAAAAAAAAAGAGGAAGATTGGCAACAGATGTTAGCTCAGGGCCAATCTTCCAAAAAAAAAAAAAAAAAGAAGTCTTAGACTTTTTAATTTCACCCTTCTCCCTATTTTACAGATGAGGAAACTGAGGCCTGAGAATCTGAAGCAGCTTGAGTGAAATCCAACTCCAGTCCCACAGAGGACACGAGGTGGGGCCAGGTGTCACTCAGAGTGGCTGAAGAGACCAAGGCAACATCCTTGACCTCTGGTAACCTCTGACCTTTGAACAATCATTAAACTTAGCCACAGCCCTACCCCCACCCTAGAAGGCATATTCCCATTGACCCAACTGCAAAATCAATAAAAATGAAAAATAATTTTTAAAAAATATCAAATAAAATAATCACAGTTCTGCTGGCCCATTCACAGCAGATACAGAGCCCTGGGACTCAGAGAGGCCTTGGGGTTTGGGGAGCTGCACCCCTGTGAGCCTCCCCTGTGTCCCTCCCTGAGAGTTCTCCATCAAGGTCCGGCACACAGAGACACTCGGGACATTCTTCTGACTGACTGGCAGTGTCATCTAATTCGTTGTCTTGATCAAGGTGGAGTGAGTGTGATTCCACAGACCGAAGCATCACAGCGTTGAGGTCTCACACAGGTCCCGGTGTCCTTGTGGTTGTCGTAATCGTCATCGTCATAGTTGATGTTTAACGAGCATTTCCGCGAGTCAAGCACTATTCTGACTCCCCTACAGATCTAAGAGACACCAACAGAGTTGTTGCTGGGTCACCGCCCTCCCAGCCCATGCTCTCCCAATGACCTGCTGTGATATGTTTTCCTATTGCTGCTGCGAGAAATTACCACAAACTTAGTGGCTTATACCAACACCCATTTATTATCCACAGTTTCTGTGGGTCAGAAGTCCAGGCACCGCGCGGCTCAGTGGGCTTTCTGCTTAGAGTCTCATAAGGCCAAATTCAGGCGTCAGCCAGCAGGGCTGCACCCCTTCCTGGAGGCGCTAGGGGAGATATCGTTTCCGGGGTCATCTGGTCTGTTGGTGGAATTCAGTTCCATGTGGTTGTAGGACTGTTTCCTTGCTGGCGTTGGCCACGGGGGTTCTCAGATTCCAGAGGCCACCCTATCCCCTGGTTCCTGTCCCCTTCAAAGCCAGCAACGGCAAATGAGCCTCTCTCAAGCTTTGATCTTGTTGATGCCCCACCCACCTCCTCTCTCCTGCTGTCCTCTTTCACTGAGTCTCTTTGACTCCAGCCAGAGAAATTTTTCTGCTTTTAAGGGCCCAAGTGATCAGACTGGACCCATCTGAAAAGTCCAGGATAATCTCCCTAAAGTCAGCTGTTGAGCCTTGTAATTGCTTCTGCCAAGCGCTGTTGGAGCAGGACCAATCTAGATTAGTGTTTGGATTGATAACCGTGGATGGGAATCTTTAGCATTCTGCCGACTTCACCTGGCAGGGAGCTACTGGGAGTGAGGGCTCTCTCCCCACCAGATAAGAGGAGGGCTGTGTGAGGTCTCAACTTGCCACAAGCACGAGGTCTCTGGGGCCATCAGCACTGGCAGCAGTCCCCTTAGGCAGCTGACATCTCTTCCAGTAAGGGCACCCTCACTGCCATACAGTGCTCACTGCTCCGGCTTGGTCTGGGGGATCTCCCCTCAAAAGCTCCTATGAGAAAAGAGAGTGAAGCAAGGAGGCTCCTGGCGCCCAACCCACCAGTGTCCACTGTGCCTGTCACGTGACACTTTGGCCAAGCATAGAGAAACACACTTTCTGTGCGGAGGGGGAGGCCACCCTTATTTGCTTTTCGGTGTTTGCTGGAGCTGTCTGCTTCAATCTATTAGCTTCTTTAATCCTCAACACCACTCTGAGTTAGAGGCAAGTATTAGCCCCATTTGCAGATAAACAAACCAAAGTTGTGTAAGTTTCTCAAGTTCCCCAGCAAACTGAAATTTGAACTCTGGCAATCGGGTCCGGAGCCAACATGCCTCATAGATGTTGTACTGGAACATTCCTCAAACACCCAGCCATCCGGGCAAGCTGGGAAAATGTCACTAAACCAGCTTTCTACAAGTGGGGAAGGTGGTGCTTTGGGTTTCCTTGACTTGTTTTCCAAAATAATGGCCTTAGCACAGGAGCATTCCCATCCCAGTCCACCTCAGTCTGCCCTCAGGGGCGCAAGGCCAGGCAGCTTTGAGAAGCCTCTCCTCTTCAGTCCTGAGTTCCCTGCGGGGTGGGCAGGTGGGGAGCAGTGGAAGGCGAGGAGGGATTTGGGAGAAGTCCAGATTCTGAATTTAGAAGTACCCGTTATGTTGACAAGAGACTAATCCAAACAAATGCACTGAGCTTTGCACCATTTCTTGGTAAAAACATCTCCCCTTTTTCTACCTCTCTTGTGCAGAAAGTTTAGAGAGAAAGAAAAATGTAAATATGATGAGTGAAATATTGTGAGGCAGAAGGAAAGAAACTTCAGAGGAAGCAACAAGTGGATGCATGGGAACTGACCATCACTACTGATGTTAGAAATCTGTGCTTGCTCCCGAATAATCTGTCGGTGTTGTCAAGTATCTCCACAGCACAACTGCAATACTCTGGTTTTTTCACACAGGACGGCCCAGATTTATGCATCTAAGGGTGGAACTGAAGAGAAAAGGATAAACCCTACATTTAAACCCTCAAGCTACAATGTCAATGAAACTGAGAGTGGGCAGATCTGGGTGGGGAAAGAGGTGGCAGGTGGGAACTTCTTCATGGGGAGGTGATAAAAGCTGTGCCCACCCATCCTACACCATCCTCTCCTCTCAGCCTTAGGTGTCAGCCAGAAGGTCAGTATCACAGGGGCTCACTCCAGGACAGGGGCAGAACTCCCTCCGTGTCTTCATCTGCACAGCAAGGGGACTAATTGTAGCTCACCCTCTGACATCCCTGGTTGTCCTGAAATCATCCAATGTTTAATATTTTAACTTTATGTAAGAAAACTATGCATTTAGGAGTAGTAAGCCAGAACAGTGCCCAATATACACTATGCCTGTGTGGCAGCTCTGCCTATCAAATGGGGATCTGAGGCTTTGACCTGTACTTCGGTAGATTTTGTACAGTTCTGCAATTATCTTAAAAAAATTTTTTTTTGACATAATTCCAGACTTACAAGAAAGTTGCAGGAATAGAGCGAAGAATTCTCACACACCCTTACCCCAGATTCCCCAAAGGTTAACATTTTGCTACATTTACCTTATCACCTTATTGCTCAGTCTCTATCTTTCTCACCCTCCCTCTCCTCTCTCTCCCCCTCTCTCTCACTCTTCACACCGGGGCAAGCAACCTGCTCTATAGAGAGCAGCCCTATGAGGGGCCCACGTGGCCTGGTGAGGAACGAGGCCCTTGGTCTAGTAGCCAGGAGTGGCCAAAGCGTGCCAACAGCCACGTGAATGAGTTTGGAAGTCAACTCTTCAGCCCTACAGCCTTGTTACACTGTGTTTGTCCGTTTGGGCTGCTATAACAGAACACTACAGGCTGGGTGGCTTATAAACAACAGAAATTCCTTCCTCACATTTCTAGAGGCTGGAACTCCAGATCAGGGTACCAGCATGGTCAGGTGAGGGCTCTTCCAGGGTTGCAGACTTCTTGTAACCTCACAGGCAGAGGGAGAGAGGGAGCTATCTCAGGCCTCTTTCGAAAGGGACTATGCCAATTCACGAGGGCTCAGCCCTTATGACCTAATCATCTCCCAAAGGCCCCACCTCCTAAGACCGTCACTTTCAGGATTAAGTTTCAACGTACGAATTTTAGAGGAACACATTCAGACCATAGCATACACTTAAGTTTGGCAATCTGATAGGTGAGAAATAGAACACTTTAATTACTTTTAATTTGCCCCCCTCTTATTAAGAGTGATGTTTAACTCTTTTTCATATGTTTAAGGAACATTTCTATATATTTTTATGACTGTTGATGTCTTTGTCCATTTTTTCTATCATATATACCATATGTATATATATGTATATATCTATAATGGAATATTAGCTCTTTATCTGTTATGTATGTTGCAAACATTTCCTCCCAGATCTTCATTTTTCTTTTGATATGCAGTTCTTTATATTTTTTTGTAGTTGAACTTATCAATCTTTTATTTCATTTAGATTTTGAGTCATAGATAGCTTTTCACTATGCCCAGGTTATAGGTTGTAGAAAAATTCATCCATGTTTTCTTTTGGTTATTGTGTGGTTTCATTTTGTACATTTGGACCCTTGATCCAGTTTCTTGTTATGTGTGAGGTACGGATCTATCTTTTTGTCTTTTTCCATATGGTTAACCAGTTTGTCCCAGTATCATTTATTAAAAAGCCCATCTTTGCCCCAGTGATTTAAGATGCCACCTTTATCATATATTAGATTTTCATATGTAGTTGGGTCTATTTCTTATCTTTCTGATTATTCCATGGCTCTTTTTATCTATTCATGAACCAGCATAGGAGTTTTAATTATGGAGGTTTTATAGTATGTTTTAATGTCTGATAGGGCTAGTTCCCCTCATACTTTTTTTAAAAAGGCATTCTGCTTATCCCATGTTTGTTTTTCCATATAAGCTTTAGTATCAACTTGTGTGGGTTTTAAAAGTTTATTGGTATTTTTATTGGGATTGTGTTAAGTTTATAAATTAAAATAGAGAGAATTGACATCTTGATATTGCTGAGTTTCCTATATAAGAAAAAAGGATGTCTTAAGACTTGTTTAGGGGCCGGCCCCGTGGCTTAGCAGTTAAGTGCTCGTGCTCCGCTACTGGCGGCCCAGGTTCGGATCCCAGGCACGCACTGACGCACCGCTTGTCTGGCCATGCTGAGGCGGCGTCCCACATACAGTAACTAGAAGGATGTGTCACTGTGACATACAACTATCCACTGGGGCTTTGGGGAGAAAAAGAGAAAAAAAGGAGGAGGATTGGCAATAGATGTTAGCTCAGGGCTGGTCTTCCTCAGCAAAAAGAGGAGGATTGGCATGGATGTTAGCTGAGGGCTGATCTTCCTCACCAAAAAAAAAAAAAAAGACTTGTTTAAGCCTAATTGTTTACTTTTAAGAGGTTTTATAAGTTTTTCTCATTTAGATTTTGTATATTTCTAGTTAAGTTTATTCTGGAGTATTTTGTCTTCTTTGTTTCTATTGCGAATAAGGTTTTCTCTACGGTTACACCTTCTAACTAGTTAATGAAGACTGTTGATTTCTGTATATTAATTTTATATCCTACTACCTTACTAAATTTTTGTTTATTGTTTGAGTTAGTTTTATCATTGATTCTCTGGGCTTTTCAAAGTATTTTATCATATATATGAAAATAGATCTACTTTTACTTCTTTTTCAATTTGTGTACCTTTAATTTTTTTCTCTTGTGTAATTTTATAATTACTAATTATGTCCAATGTAGTGCTAATATGTCCAATACAATGCTGGAGTAGTGGATACTGTGAGCTTCCTTGCCATATTCTAGATCTTAGTGGATAGTTCTCTAGCATTTCCCCATTAAGATACTAGTTTTAGGACTAAGGACATAATTCCTATAATTAAAAAAGTAGCCGTCAAATCCAACTTTCTTTGGTTTTTTTATGAAGAATGGGTATTGAGTTTTATTGAAGGGCTTTTCAGCAACTATGATAATAATCATATGGATTTTCTCCTTAGATCTATTAATATGTATATTGCATTAATGGATTTCCTAATAATACTGAACCAACCTTGCACTCATGGAACAAATCCCACTTGGTCATAATTTTCTTAATACTGTATAAGATTTGCAATAATATTTTATCTGGAAAATTTGCATCAATATTTACATGATGTTGTTTGTTATTTTCTCTTTTTCATATGTTTAAAATCAGATTTAGGTCAATCTAAAGTGTCAATGTTATACTTGCTCGTAAACTGAATTAGCAAATTTCCTTCTTTTTTAATGTTTTGGAAAAATTTATGGATCATTGGGAATATCCAGTCTTTGAAAGTTTGGTAGAATCATCCTGTGAAACCATATGGGTCTGGTTCTTTTTTTGTGTGGTAATTCCTTAACAACTTTCTTTCTTTCTGCTACAGAAATTTGTCTGTTTCTATGTTTTCTGTCTCTAATAAGGTCAACTTTGATAAACTGTATTTCTTTAGGAAATTATTCATTTCAAGTACATTTTCAAATATATTTGCAGAGAAGCTTATAAAGTGGTCTCATGATTATTTTAATTTCTTCTGTTTCAAGTTATTTCCCTTTTTCCATTTCTCAGTTTATGTGTCTGTGCTTTCTCCTCCTCTTTTTCCTCTTCTTTTTTAAGTTAGCTAGTTGTTTGTCTACTTTGGTACTCTTTAAATAGAGATATTGATTTATTGATTATTAATTGTTGTATTTGTTTCCTAGGGCTCCTGTAACAAGGTACCACAAGCTAGGTGACGTAAAACAACAGAAATTTATTCTCTCATAGTTCTGGAGAGTCGAAGTCTGTTTGGTCTCAACTATGTCATATCATTTTGTGTTAAAATTGCCACATTATGTTGAAGATGCTGTGTGGTTTTTTTTTTTTTTTTAATCCTGTGTGATATATTTTCATTGCTTTTTTAGTTTTTTAATTTTCTTTTGGTATTTAGGGAAGCTTAACATTTTGTTCTAATGTTTCTCTTTTACTCACACCTTTTTAAATGCCACTAGTCTCCAGTTATTTTGTTTTTATCTTTTACCCTGTCTCCCACTAATGGCCTATAACACAATCAGTGAGATTATCCTCCCCATCTGCTCACTGATTCTCTCGCCCTTGTAAATGATTTGATCTTTTTGCCTGGGAGCCTTGAGGATTTTTTTCTTTATCTTTGAACTTTAATAAAATTTTAATAATTTCACTAGAATACGTCTCAGAGTTGATTGTTTTTGGTCAATTTTCCCAGGTACTAAGTGGGTACTTTCCATACGTAGATTCAAGTTTCCTGTTATTTCCAGAAATTTTTTCTTGCGTGATAGTTTTAAATATTAGTTTTGTTACATCGTTTTGTTTTTCTTCTTCATGGTTCTTAATTACATGTGTTGTTTTTTGTTTGCCTCTCTCGCATGTCAATTGCTTTCTTTCTGAGCCTTTTTACTTCTTTCTTCATATCATTTTTATTCTTTCAGGTACTTTCCTACCTTTCTTCAATGCTCCTTATTAAATTAAATTTTCATTTGAGTCTATTCTCCCTTGAGCATCTTGTAACTTATTTTTCATTTCTGAGAGCATTTTGTCTTTTTCTTCCTTTTCCTTCCTGGGATCAATCAACTCTCTTTTCATTTCTTCCTATTTCTGCCTGTTTCTGATTTTAGCTTTTGCATTTCTGATTCAAGGTGAGATTTTATATCCTAAAATGCTTGTTGATGATATTTAATTCAGTTTTGAGTGTTATGTTAGCTTTCTCTTCTGCTTTTTAATCATTTGGGGGAAGTAGTTTTTTATCAGCTGAGGAGTTCTTTTTGTTCTAGTGGTTTTGTACATGTTTAGTCTGTTTCCCTATTCATTTTACTGAATGGCTCACAAGTTTCCTCATTCAAGGTCATCTCTTCTTTCAGTGTAGGAAAGTGTGGTTTCTTTAATGGATGGCTTTTTTTGGAGGCACGTGGGTGAGGGATTGTGTGAACATTTTTGCTTCTCTCTCGCCCTGTAGAGCCCCGAAATTTCTCCCTTTTGCTTCTTTCCTCCATACTCCCCGCTCTCCAGAGAGTGTGTCTTCCTTCCTTTGTAGCTTCTCCCCCCAAAGCAATGTCTTTTGAAGACTGTCCCTTCCAGCCAAGCTCACTCACTGGGCACTTTTGCATTTAAATGACTTTAGGTCAATCTTAGCCCTACAACTATGTGGTAGGACTTGCCTCTTCCATTCAGTTTTTCCCAGACTGCCCTTGCTTTCCACAATCTTGAGATGGGAACATGAAAAATAGCTTATTCAGGTTTGTCATTGTTTTTCTACCAGGGTAGTTGAAGTTCAGGTACCCTCTGTCTTCTGTTATGCTGAGAGGTGGGTTTCATAAGGTTCTGTTTGTTCTTCCCGTGGTTCCCGACTGATTTTTGGAGGAAATGTTGGGAAATCCAGATTTACGCAGCTGCTATTACTTTACCTACCCAGAATTCTTGATATGTTTTTGATTAATACAAAAGGAAAAAATATATATTTGATTTTTTTAAAATTTCAAAACCTACCAGTGAAATGAGATGCATTATAGTTATTTTCAACTTTTTGGAGGTTCTAGGGGGATGTCTTCAGTTCTAACATAACTGTGTGCAATTTTTTTTTTCCAGGAAGATTGGTGCTGAGCTAACATCTGTTGTCAATCTTCCTCTTTTCCTTTTTACTCCCCAAAGCCCCAGTGCATAGTTGTATATCCTAGTTGTAGGTCCTTCTAGCTCTTCTATATGGGACACCGTCTCAGCATGGCTTGAGGAGTGGTGAGTAGGTCCGCACCCAGCATCCAAAGTGGCGAACTCCAGGCTGCCGAAGCGGAGCGCGCGAACTTAAGGGCTACGCCACTGGGCCGGCCCCTGTGTGCAATTTGATAAACAAAATCTTTAAAATGTGATATCCTTGGAGGGAAAAACCATAAAATGTGTCCATGGGGTTAATATTAGGACCCTCTGGAGTAACCTTTCCTGACTCTGAAACCCCATGACTCTAATCACACCACAGTGAAGCTGACAGGGGATGTCACAGGCGCTAAGCCAAGGGGAGCAAACGTGGTCCCTCAGAAGACCTCCCCTCTCCAGCATGCGGCCCACCAGTCTCTGCTAGTTACAGCCCTTTCTGGGTGTTTGGCTGGGGCGTTTCTGTTCACATAGGCAGCAAATTGTAATTCACCTGCATCCTGGCATTTGTCTCAATCAAAGACAAGAAAAAGGGTGAGGGTATGACCAAGTGCAGTATAACGCTATGTGACTTCTTTGTCTCTTTTTCTCCTCATCCTTACCCATCATTTCTATCAGACAGACAAATGGGCAGACATACATGCACAGAGACACACAGACACGGACATATGCCAAGCTTGAGCTGTGCCAGCAGTCTAGACAGGCCTCCCTTAAGCCCCCTTCAAGGACAGTGGAGACCTGGGATCTGACCATCCTTCATCAAAAGGGAATGACTGGCAACTGTTGACGTAGCTTCTACTCCTCTGCAGGCCATGATCCCAGGTCTTGGCCTGCACAAAGGCCCTACCCCTAGGGCCTTCAGCACCACTCAGGGCTTCTATCAGCCAATTTACCCTCCAGGGCCTGGATTACTATCCTTATTAGAGAACCTCGTTTCTCATAGACTCGTCATGTGCTGATGGAAGGGGCAGGATGTGGAACATTAGGCTGTGCAAGCATTTTGTTTTGGGAACAAGTGGTGACCACTAGGCACAGAGCTTAGAGGTGGCTCGTGATGAGCATCAGCCTAGCCCTCCTTTGTCCCCTGTCTGTGGAGCTGGCACCATGCTGCATCTTTTCCCACTTCCTGTGAGCAGCTGCGAAGATCAGAGTTCCCAAAGGGGGAGCGGGGGAGAGAAGAAAATTGCAAGAATATGGAAGAGCTTTCCTCTTTCCTCTGCAGTTTTTCCACAGCTCCAAAGATTTCTTTTGTGCGAAAACAAAAAGAAAAAAGTCTTTCATCTGCCAAGATTTTTACTTATCACATATAAAAGGGTATCGTCTTCTACACATTGTGAAATGCCTTAAAAACTGGTATCAAAGAGTCCGAGGCCCATTAATCTAAATTGCTTTGACACTTAGAGAAGAATAAAAGGCACTTTCTAGAATCTGCAAATGAGTGTAACCTACAAAATTACAGATTAAATGCTGGGGGGAAAAAACCTTAGGTTCTCGGGCTGGAACAAGCATCTTTAAAGAAATAGTACTTCAATATTTTAAAATCATGTTTTAAAATAAATGAGAAAAAGAAAAATATATACTTAGACACGATGGAAAGACGTGGAAAAAAATTCTAGTTCAGCTAAGACTAGTAGCCATTAAACCTCATTCAATAAAATTTGCCAAGGAGGGAACAGCTTCATGGACAGGCTATTTTTACCACCTTTGTGAAAAACTTCAGACATGAATTTAAACCACTAAGTCATTTTTCCCCCTTGGAAAAAGATTTACAGTTCTCAAAGTTTAGACCTGAATTCCCAACTGATACAATTGGTAGGAAAGAGGCCATCTTACTTTCCAGTCTCTACCATTTAAATTTATTATTCGGTACTCTGACAGTAAAAACAGAATAAAGGCCTATAATATTTGATAGTCTTGATTTTGCAGCATCAGCCAGGATGGGAAAGCCATAATAATGTAATAACACCTTAAATTTATTTCCTGCATATCTCTAAAGAGCTAACAGAGTTTTACCAGGCAATTTTTAAATCTAATTAATCCCATCACCATCCCTGACAGGTAGGTTTTGTGGGACGGGGTCTGCAGGGCTCTCCCCACTCACCCGGTGATGAAGTATCCTGGATGAGGAAGACCAAGGTTTATTGCATGCCTGCCATGTGCCAAGCACTGTGCTTGCCCTTTGCATTTTTTCTATCAATCATTTAATCCTCCTGCCATCACTATGTGCTTGACGTTTGGGATAGATTCTAAAGATGCCCACAATTCTCCACCCTTCCTGTAAAGAAGCAGTGTCCAGTTCCCCACCCCTTGAATCCATCTGACCACATTACTTACCTTGGTCAATGAGATGTACGCAGAGGCTTTAAAGGGTGTGTGCGTTGGGGCTTCTTGGAATGTTATTACCATGTGAACAAGCCCAGGCCAACCTGAGAGACATATGGTCCAGTCACCCCTGTCATGTCTGACCATCAGACATGAATGAGGCCACCTTGGACCACCAGCATACAGCCAACCTGTCAACTGACCTCACACACATGTACAAGCCCAGCTGAGATTAGCCAACCCAGCCTAAACCAGAAGAAATACTCAGCAGAACCATGAGCCTCAATAAATGTTTTTAAACCTATGACATTATGCAACAGCAAATAATTAATACAGCATTACCATCCCCATTTTACAAGACAGAAAACTTGGCCTCAGAGAGACTTGGTAATTTGCCCAAGGTCTTCAAACTCAGGACTGTCTGATTGGAAAGCACATGCAGAATCCATGCCATGGGAAGAAAACTGAGAAAACTCCATGTGCTAGCCTTGAAAATGAAAATATTTCAACATTATGGCTGTCCTCAAATATTTTGAAAGCAATTGAAAAGAAGACAAAGTAGACCTATATTTTGGGTTGATTCAGCAGGGCTAAGGAATAGAACTTTCAGGAAAGCAAAATTTAAGTCAAAAAGAGAAAGACTATGATAATGAAGAGGGGTACCTGAGGGGTACTGTAGACGTTAAACCAGTTTGCTGTTTTCCTGTTTAACTTGAGGGGTGATTTAGGGGTCTCTAGTGTTTGTGAGCTTGTTTTCCAGAGGATTTGTGAGCTTGTTTTGCAGGAGAAAGAGAATGCCTTCGGGGAGGTTGCCATCACCGGATGGGTGGCCCTCAGCAGCGTTGAAGCCTAGAAGTCAGATTGCCCAGGGGCTTATCGGGAGTGACCCCTTTGTTTCCCTGAATCACCTCCTGCCAAGCCCCTTAGCTCTATAAAACCTCCCTGCTTTCTGTTCATGGGGAGGCGAATTTGAGCAAACCCAGGCTCCCACCTACTCATTTTGGCCAATTCGAATAGATCTTTCTCCATCTCCAAACACCAATGTCTCAGTGTTTGGCTTGCTGTGCATCGGGCACACGAATTTGAGATTAAGAGGTTCGGTATCAATAACATTCAGAGTGATTTACAATAGCACAGTCAGCCGAAGAAGAAATTCCATTACAGGCTAAACGACACACCCAGAGCAGCGATTCCCTCTTTGGGGTGATGTTGGCCTACTGACGAAAAAGGATATCCTTCCCAACTTGAGGTTTCCAGAGAAAGCGTATGATTGACTGGATGCTGCAGACCTTCTTTAGGTGTCTGAACAAATAAGAGTCATTGTGTGTAAGGCCTCTGGCACTTAGATTGAAATTTGGCCAAAATGGAAATTCACATCACATCTGAAGTGGTCATTTGCCTCTGGAACATATTGCCACCCAGTTTTTTTGGTCTTTCTGTAATTGAGACGTCTGTATTGCACAGGTGAAATTTGGCCACATGTCAAATGAAAAGTTGGGCTGAAGTTCTGGTCCTTTCAATAACGGGAGACTCTGGTAAAACCCACCCCCACTCCCACTCCTTGCAGGCAGAGATGTAGTTGTGCTGCACTGTTAGGGGTCATTCCCCACTCTCCTTTCTCAATACCCATTTGCCCTGGGTTTCTGCAGATCAGAAGTGTCTGGACTCACCCTGGCGTGGGTGGATTTGGGCTCTATCTCGCAGGATGGGGATAGTAGTCAGCCTGGCCACCTGAACATGGCTCTCTGCTTTTCATAAAAGGCCACCCCAAAACTCCGTGCAGAAATCGATCAACACTCTTCAGTGATGGCGGTTTCAATGACTTGGTGATCTACAAATCTTTTACATTTGTTTGTGTTACTATGTTCTAATATAATTCTGTGTTATACTCAATGTCACTCTTTGGTGAGTCAGAATTATACAATGATTCTGATAAATAAATGGCAGACAATAGGATATATTGGAGCATATGGGGAAGCCATCTGATGTAAAACTAATTTGGCCTGAGCTTGGTTTTTCCAAAAGGGCCTGCGGCCTTTGAACACACATTTTATATCTGCTTTAAACAATTAACATGTCCCAAAGACAAGAACAAATGCTCTTACGATAAGGATGCAAGTTCCCCCACATTGGCATTTCCTTAAGGATAAGCATTTCTCCCTAGGCTAGGATTTGATTGCTGCGCTCATCCTGTGACCACCCAACTCGAGACAATAGACCTGCTACCTGCTGTGTCCATCAATTGCTGTGCTGACAGGGCAATCTGACAGGGCAATCTCATGACTATTGTAAAAGGGACATTGCAATTATATGTGATACATGCTCTTTGACAGTATATAACCATTCTGTACACCCCACTTCTTTGGTGCCCTTCCTTCCTTGGGGAGGCCCTAGGCTATATGGTCTTCAAATTTGGCTGATAGTAAACTCATCCAAATTTTGATTTATAGATTGATTATGGATTATTTGTGGTGACAATTCAAAAGAATTATAATTGTCAAGCATAAACCTGATAATATATGAAACACAAATAAAACAACTCCCTGGACTGTGTTGAGAATTTTGAAAAACAGAGCAACATAACTACAAGGAAAACTCCTTTTTGGTAAAAAATAATGATCACTCAGAATATTGTTTTCTTTGCATGGGATGCTGGTTTATGGAGGAAATCCACACCTACAGAAATTCTGTAGGATTCAGCTGCTCAGAGGGCTTGACGTTCACTTTTAATTAGTTAGTTCAAATCTTTTATTTGATTGAAAGTTGCTTCCTATAAGAAAGAAATTTTCACGCAGTGGCCACAACAACCAACCCAGTCACCCTACCTGCTTCCTGTTCAGAGTGTCTTTGTTTTGTGTTACGTTTTTAAACTCTGTGCATGAATGGGAATGGTTCTGCACATCATCTGTGGAGCTGACCTTGTATTTCATGCTCATGCATGCTTGAGTGAGCTGTTATGTTTGGTGTTAAGGAAGTTTGTGGAGAGATTCTTCCCCCCATAGCATTCTGATATGATCTTGAATGTACAAGCCTGATGTCATTTGGGAGGAACACAGCACACACTCCACGTGGCTCAGGGAAGGAGAGTGGTCTGCTCCCCCAGAAAGCCTTTCCTGCCCACTTCTCTCACACTGGAGTCCTGCAGACCCCTCCCCCAACCCCTGCGGATGTACACAGAAGGTGAATGAGGTTGCTGCTGCAAGGGTATTACTTTTGGTGATGATTATTAACAGCATGGAGATTCATTTAGAAACTCAATTTATAGACAAAAGCATAATCCTGACAATTTTCCATACTGTTTTTAGCTACCAGTGGCAGTAAAGTAGACATCCCCACTATGAGATCTTTGTTGGGGTCTCAGAAGCTCGCCTCTCATGTTTAGGAATGATAGCAGCAGGGTTCGCAACACTGACTGTCATTCCTGTTCATCTCCAATGATATTTAACACCAGGAAGAAGCTGCTACTGAGCTTCTCTCCTGGGTGACTGTCATTTAGACCTGATGGGCTGTGACTTCTCCATCTTTCCAGTTGTTACACCAAGACAGATAGACTCTCTTCTCCAGTTGTTCTTCTCCCTAAGCCAGCTCCCCATCCTCCTCGTCCTCCTTCTCAGGCTCAAGGTAGAGACCTGCACATGTCATGGAATGACAGCTGCTTCTTCCCCAGAGAGATGTGGGCTGGTCCGGCTCCAAGGCTGCAAGCCCCAGCTGGGAGGACGGAGGGGTGGGAAGGAGGCATTCACAGACTATGTCAGCTAGAGGGTCTAGCTTTAGAACGAAAAGAGCAAATAGATAATAAACATGTGTAGCAGGAAGTTAAAATGAGCGTCTGTCTCAGTAACTTCCTCCTTCCAAAAGCAGGTGCAAGAAAAGCTAGTGTGCAGCCCTTAGTTCAACGCCCACTTCATGGGTAAGAGCTGTTACATGTAAAGATTGAAGGAAAGGATTCCCAAGGAGACACGTTGCTCACACTGGGGGAGAGAGGAGGGACTTTCCCTCCTCAGTTCTAGTGCGGAGGTTTCATGAAGAATCCTCAGGGAGCTCAATCCTTGGGGCAGCCTTGTGGAGCTGTGCAGACTGGCCCTATATGAGGACACCTGCTCAACAGGTAAGTGAGGGCTGAAATTAGACCCTTTCCCCTCACAAGGCTTGCACACCCCACTACGGGGCTGCATCCAGCAGGAGGAAAGACATCTAATTTGCCATGCACACATGCAACTTACACTCACCTGGAACTCAAGTCCTGGAGTGAGAGGTGGGCTGGGGAAGCAGTTGCCCGGGACCAGGGCCAGGTCTAGGTATGGGCCTGGCTGGGGCAAGCACAGGCCTGGGGTCAGCTTAGACTGCCCAAGGGCGTGCTCTGGAGGGTTGAGGAGACCCCAAAGAAAAGGCTGGATGTGGCCACTGGATGCCCAGAAGTGGAGAGAGGTTCCTAGCAGAGACATGGGGGAAAAGTAGAGTTGCCTTAGGATGTACGGCTCCTACCAGTTCCATTCCACAGTGATGCGCCACATCAATGGACAAGTGGTCGTCACCACGTAGAGAAACAGGAAAGCAGCAACGATATGCTATTTTTCACCACATTAACAAACGGTCCCAAAGCAGGAGTACCCAAAACTGGTGAGGGCGAGGTGAGGGGCCACCCTGATGTACCAGTGAGAGTTTCAATTGTTCAAAACCTTCTGAAAAGCAAAATGTCTATAGATAATGAAAGCCTTACAAATATTGAAACAACGTAGCTCAGTAATTACTGTAATGACACTTTTCAGGACTCTATCCAAAGGAAATTAAAAAAAAAATATATGTAAAGATCTTCCTTGCATGTATAGAAAGAAATTGTTAAATGATCCAATGTCTAAGATTAGTACAGAAAAAATTATCAATTTCTACTATTTCAGTTGAGTATTTATAGACATTAAAATTATGTTTATGAAGCACTTTTAAGACCTAAAACAGTATTAAGTGAAAAAAATGTGGAATTCTAATACTGCTTAGAAAAAAAGACCAGAAGAAAATACACCAGAATGTAAATAATAGTTCTCTCTGGGTGATGAGGTTATGGGGGACTTTCTTTTTTTTTTTTTTTGTGAGGAGGACTAGCTAACATCTGATGCCAATCCTCCTCTCTGCTGAGGAAGACTGGCCCTGGGCTAACATCTGTGCCCATCTTCCTCTACTTTATATGGGACGCCGCCACAGCATGGCTTAACAAGCGGTGCGTATGTGCGCCGGGATCCAAACCTGCAAACCCCAGGCTGCTGAAGCGGAGCACGTGCACTTAACTGCTGCGCCACTGGGCAGGCCCAGGACTTTCTTTTCTTCTTCACACTTTGTATTTCCCACGATAGACATATATTACTTTTCTAAGCAAATAAAGAACAATAAATATCAGAGTGAAAGGCCAGGGGCCTGATGGCCTATTGGTCCAGTTGCCCAGTGGCTTGGATGCCAGCATTGGCTCGGTTAGCTGGATGCTGGCACTGATGGGGCTGCGGTGGATGAGGCATGTGACTGAGCATGCAGGTGACCCTCTTGGACCCAGCTGTGTCCAGCAGGGAGGCTCCGTCCTGAGCAGCGTGGGCACTGGCAGAAGGCCCACCTGGCTGACCCCAGGGCCAAGGCTGCAGGCTGGCCAATACACACTGGACAGCAGCCACCCCTCGGGTTCCAGATGTGTCCTCACCTTGAATGCTCAGGGTCGTCACCACTTTTCTGAAACAGTCCTCTAGAGCAGACCAGTCACCAGGGGATCTTGTTAAAATGCAGACTGTGATTCGGAGTGTTAGAGTTGGAGCCTGAGATTCTGCAGTTCTATTAAGCTTCTAGGTGACAGAGCTACTGCCACTCTGAGTGGCATGGCTCTAGGGCAGTCTCTCAAACTTCAGTGTACATGACACTCCCCTGGAGAGTTTGTTAGACACAGATGGCTGGGCCCACACCCAGAGATTTCAGCTTCCTAGGTCTGGACAGGCCTGGTATCTGCATTTCTGACAAGTTCCCAGGTGACGCTGTGATCTATAGACCACACTTTGGATAGCACCCTGCAGCTCTCACTTCTCTAACACCTTGCTCCTCAAAGAGCGTCTAAGAACCAGCAGCATCACCTGGAAGCCTGCCAGAAGTGCAAATTACCAGACCCTACCCACTGCAGACCGACAGAATCAGAGTCTGCATTTTCACAAGTCGAAAGTCTGGGTGACTTTACGCACATTAGAATCTAGGACGCTCTGATCTAGAGGTGACTCCCAAAGAGCTGAGTGAGAGCAGTTTCCAAATGATCAGTCGAAGCCCTGCCCCTCCCAGCCCTCCTTCTGGACAAACTGAGCCTCTTTCTGTTCTCCCTTTCCTGGTCCTGCTCTGATTACCTACCCACGAGGGACAGCTTCTCCTTGAGTGGAGCTGACCATGGTCCTCAGGAGAAAAACATCTCAGTCCTCATGGAGCAAACACAGAGTTCTTATATTAGTTCCTTAAATCAGAACTCCTTGCCTAGACAAGCAGAGGTAACTGGTGGAAAACATTTTTCAGGTAGAGGAGATGGTACGTGATTGCGACAAGGAATTCCACGAGCAGCTAGAAATGCAACCCATCAACTTCTGGAAGAAATATGGGATTGCTTAAGAGTCTTGGTTGTAGGACTTCAGGATGGGAGCTGGAGAGGAGGTTCTTGTGCTCCAGATAACTTGAAAGCAAAGCTGTGCCCCCAAAGAATTTGTCGTTTCATTGGAATGATTTCCCTTCAAAAATCTCCTGTCCTTGCTTCTTTTTAATATACCATTACTTCAGGGGGAAAATCCCCTTTCCCAAGAAGGTGGACTATGGGAAAAGAAAGAAAAAATGCTCTGTTTGTAGAAGACATTTATTTGCTAAAGTATTTTCCTTAGCCCTGGGCAGAATAAAATATACAATCTAGATTTTCTCTTTGCTTGAATTTAATACAGTGTATGTTGTCATATTTCCTGCCAGTTGGAGGTGTTTTTTGTTTTTTAATCTGACAGGAGGATGGGGAGGGAGGCTATTCACCAGTGGCTATTTGAAGTTTAGTGATTGCCCAGAAAGGGAAAAAAAAACCACCACTCCAATATTATTTTTGAGCAGTGAATATTTTTCACCCTGCTAAGAAATTACTGCGATTTGACACATGAAATCTAAAGCATAGATAAGTGTGATCTTGAAAAATTGTTTTTTGTCAGCTTGATGGTAACAAAAAAAAATCCTGCCAATGCTACAGGCATTTCCCCATGGTTTAGTGAGAAGTCCACTTGTGCAGCAGAAAACCTCACAGCACTTGCTCTGCATTTTTGTAGCAGGAAAAATGGGGCTAACTGCCGGAAATGAGGGGCCGGCCATTCTGCCCACCGGGCAAGGCAAATCGTGCTTGTCACTTCTGGAAGGAAAATCATTTCAAATGACTTTAAATTTGAGATGAATTACACATTCTGACATACTTAGAATTCCACCTCTTCATAAAAGTTATAGAATTACCCAATTAGTGTTCTCTTTCTGTATTTATTTTTGAGAAAAATCCATTTGTCCTCTATGTTATATCTAACATATTTGAATAACCACATATAATTTTTAAAGTTTTTATTTACTAGTAGAAATACTAGATACAAATCTCTGAATATAACTTTAGCCTTTGAGCAATCTTCCATGCAAATTACTCTTTTTCAGGGTCACTCTATAAGCCGTCATTCTCCAAAGGTGACATAATAGCAGTTTTTGAACTTAGACCCCCCTCAGAGCAGAAGTGAATGATGGTGAGCAGGCTCTGGGGACAGTCTCTATTCCTCTTGGATATGAAGATAAAGGACACAATATCCCCTTTTAGATTTTGAGAACTTTTACAGAGTGCATGAGTATGTGTGTGAGTGTATGAGGGAGGGTAATTCTTGGCTGGTTTTGCCAGATAGAGTCATTTCTCTGGAAAGTACCTCCCTACAGTGTTGGCTGAAATTTGGCTTAGTGGGGAAGGAAGCAAAAAATGGGTGTTTTCCAATGATGCGGTCCTGAAGAGCAGTCTGCTCCACCCTGCCCTGGCTCCTTGGATGGTGATCTAAACTCCCCCTAATGGTCCTCCCGCATCAGAATGAAGACCTCTCACAAACTCCTTATCTTTTCTTTGTGATATCATCAACTCCATCCATTTTGTAGGTAATGTTGTCTGGGAACATCTGAAGCCTTTCTACTACCTAGTGGAGGCACTTAGTGAATGTCCCGGTGCAGTGGAGAAGCCGACTCCTCTCCTAGTGGAGGCACTTAGTGAATGTTCCCATGCAGTGGAGAAGCCAACTCCTCTCCCTAGTGGAGGCACTTACTGAATATCGCCATGCAGTGGAGAAGCCGACTCCTCTCCTAATGGAGGCACTTAGTGAATGTCGCCATGCAGTGGAGAAGCCGACTCTAGAGAGCTGCTGACTCACCGAGGGGAGAGACCCACCAGAGGCCACACGTATGGACAATATGACATTATGGAGTTGTTGGGTTTTGTTTTTTGAGACAGAAAGAGGAATAAAAATATTCCATTCATCTTTTGTAACTTAAGAAGAATATTTCAAATAAATAAAGCAAAAAGTTTAAATAAATTTCATATCTATATTGTGATCAGTTAAAAGTGACAGAGAAGAGAATAGTAATGGGAGGGAGAAATAGAGAAGGACAAAGAGAAAAACAGTGAATGTGATGCAGAGAAACACTCAGATGCAGAAAGAAAAAAATGAAGACAGATTCATATAAAGTGGGACTGTCAGAATTTACTGTTTAAAAAACAAACAAAACTGATTTAATTTAGGCCTAATGTTCAAAGCACAGATGTGAGATTTTCTCTCTCCATGACTGAAAGAGAAAGGATTCTAACTGGGCGTTTGGAGAGCTGGCACCACCTGTCACCTGGTGAGTGTTTTTCCAAGATCCACCTTTGTGCAACACGTGATAACCACCTCAGCTCTAGACAGCTCCCTCAGACCCTCTGGAATCAGGGAAGATCTGCGTCAGCTGCAAGACCGCTGGTGCCAGAAGGTATAAGCTGCTAAATTTTGAACAAATTATCAAAAGGAAGTTTTTGTTGACTGTTTGTTGATAAAGAGTTTGCGTGCTTAGACATTAACAGAGCACTGCGAAATCAACGTAAAGGAAATTGTCCGTGTAAAAACAGAATCTTTTCTTCTTTCAAGTGGCCTCACATTCTTTTACAAAATGGACCTGAAGGCTCCAGTTTCTGTAAACACATTAAGAAGCCACAGGTTTTCCAACTCTCCTGGAACTCATGTGAAGACGTTTCAGGCATGGCCTCTCTGGAAAAGGCGGACCAAACACCTCATTTTGACAGTTCAGCTATGCAAAGAGCACTTTCAGATCCTGGGAAAGCATTTCTAGGGTGTAGGATTTCAGGGGTGACTGGAAGGCCGGAGACTCTGGGAGTGTTCCCTAGGGCTGATGTTCCTCTGGTCCTGCCTGCCAGCCAGCCCACAATGGCCAGTCTGCTCTTCCAAGTTCAAAGTAGAACACTTGGCTTTTTTTTTCCGTGACCCTGTCTTCCCTACGAGGTCCGGAATGTTCTCATTGAAAGATGTATTCCTTTAACTTAAGACTTGGACACCTTTTAAGTTGCAGCCAACCAGGAGTGGAGTACCACTGTCAGCAACATGTGACGGCAGATCTCTGAGAGCAGGCTTTGTGAGGGAGCTGGGAGAGACGAGGTATGAGGCTCCCAGGGAGCATGTCCCCGTAGACATATTTTGCCTGCTCCCCATCTCTATTGCGACTCTGCACTTCCTCCCAGCTTTCAGGACCACCAGCAGTGAAAACTGGCTGGCTTCCTGGCCAGTCCACTGGACGCTGTCCCAGACCCGAAGACCTGCCCACTGTAGTAGAAAAAGGAACTTAAAGGTAACCAGATGGCTGATCAAAGGCAATGGCTCTGTAGGCGTGGTGGTGACAGGTGGAGAGGGGGAGAGGAGGCAAGGGGTGGCCCAGGAGCCCTGAGGATGACCTGGGAAGAAGAGATAGCAGGCTCAGTCAGCATGGGAGGCGGCCCTGGAGCACTTTCGGTATCTTATGCAAGAGACTCAGCTGGAAGGTAGGATCTGGAGGAACATACTTGCTTCTGTTATTGCCTCCCACCTGCTAGCTGGTTAGGAATGTCACTTAACCTCTCAGTGTCTACTCAGTAATCTGTAAAACGGGGATAATGATCCAGCCACTTAGCCAACTCACCCAGCCGCTGACAGTCACACAGAGCTTTAAAATCGTCAAGCACAACTTTCAAAGTACCAAGCAGGATGCTTCTCTACTGGTAATAGCTCCAAGAGAGGAGCCGGCTTTGAAGATGGACAGTGATGTTTCCTATTTGGCAGAGAGATGTGCTGGGTCACAGTGCAAAAGAGGAAAGGGCTGGAAGGAGAGCAGCCGACAGTGTCGGGGAAGACTGGGCAGAGCTAGACTCCTGGCGAGTGCGTCTGCTTCTCCACATTTATTTCCTGATTAGCATTCTAGTGTGCTGGTGTTAATGGTGGCCCAGAGGGTCAGATTAATCAAAGAAGAAAGCATTTCTCTTTCAATTGCAATTACAACCATTAGTTATGTTATTGAAATTAATCAATCACTATTGATGGCCTTTACTATTTTTATATCACTTTGGGGGGCAGGGAGGGGATGGGACCAACAAATCTCCAGTCCCTCTCAGGGTAGGCAGCTCACTGGGGGGCAGGAATGTTCTCACAACACAACATAATGGAAGAAGTAAGAAGGACGTGTGGCCAGTAAATTTTTAACATGTATTTTCTGTGTAAAGCAACATGTGATCTATGTTCTTATATTTTCTTGGCCAAAAGCTTAGGCACTTCTTAATATATCTGTTGATGTATCACATCAACACCACATTGGTCATATTGCTAATATGACCATTCTGCTTATTAGGGGTGTAGGGACTATGGGACAGGCCACTGTTCCCAATCCAAGCAGAGTTGTCTGTCTATAAATTGGAGAAGCATCCGCCCTGGTCTCCTGCTAGTTTTAATGTGTAGCACTTTTCCTTAGCACAACAGAAAATGTGTAAGTTTAACAATATAGTGAAAATTATATCCACATTTTGAGCAAGACAACACGTAAGTCCATGAAAGGCAGTTTCTAATACCTTTCAACGTATAAGACTTTCTAAATTTATATATTACTTCTAGCATCTCCTTTCAGTCTTTTTTTTTTGGTGAAGAATGTTGGCCCTGAGCTGACATCTGTGCCCATCTTCGTCTATTTTGTACGTGGAACGCCTCCACAGCATGGCTTGATAAGTGATGTGTATGTCCACGCCCGGAATCCGAACCCGTGAACCCCAGGCTGCCAAAGCGGAACGTGCAAACTTAACCACTATGCCAGCCCCACCTTTCATTCTTATTGCTCTTGGAGCTGGGCCAGGCAGTTATTAGGAAGCCGCATGATATAGTAGAAGGAGCAGGGCTTTAGGCATCAGAAAGATGTGCGTTTGAATGTTTGGTTGGCTACTGTCTTGGCTACATGCAAGAGGGCAGAGTTGAGTGGGCTTCGTGGTAAGAGTCTGAGGGATGGGGAGTTAAGGTGACCAAGTCATCCCGGTTAGCGGGCGGCTTTCCGGGTGTTAGCACTGAGAGTCTCTTGTCCAGGCAATGCTCTCAGGCCAGGGAAAGCGAGGATGGTTGGTTACCCCACAGGTGGAGTAGGAGGGGGTTCCAGGAAGAGTAGTGGATGAACGTGTTGCCTGTGTTTATCTCTAGCCTTCCAGAGTGAGAAGGCTAGGGGGAAGCCGGGATAGCAAGTGGCACAGACAGCAGGAGGGGACAGATTGGGACCACTCCCATGGGTGGGCAATGGCAACTACAGAAAGGGGAGGGGCAAGGTGATTGTATGTTGGCTCCTCCCACTGGCACCTGTGGAGGGTGTACGGGGAAGCCAGGCTGGTCCAGGTAAGTTGGGATGGCAACATCTTAAATGAAGCTCTGGCAGGATCAGTGAGAAAAAGACAACTTCTGTTAGAATGCTTTGGGGGCAAGAAACAAAACCCACTGGACTCAGTTTAAACAACAACTGGGATTTATTAGCCCACATCAGGGAAAGCACGGCTGGTCGGTTGAGGCTCTGGCTTCACTCCACCCTGTGGGGTTCCCCTGGCTCCACTCTCCTGTGCAGCCTCACTGGCACCTGCATGCAGCCGGGATGCTGGAGGAGGTTCAGGCCTCAGCCCCTACACCACGTCTCCAGCGAGAATGAACATCTTTCCCGTGGCTCACTCTTAAGAGCAAGGATGATTCTTTCCTTCGAGTGCCTCAGGCCTTTCTTGTTGGCCATTCCCGAACCCATGCCTGTGGCTGAGTTCCTGGCCAGTCCCAGGTGAGAGGCGCTTGCTGACCCTTAGGTCAACGAGGCTGGCTTTCCCTGAAGCACGTGGCCTGCCAAGTGGAATGGCAGCAACCTGAACAGCACTCGGCATGCCCACGTGCCCACCTCCCAGAGGAGCAGAAGAAGTGGTACAGCGGAAGAAGGGAGGACCTCACTGATCAGTTGTATGTGGACACTGAGGGAAAGGAATAAGCAGAAAGTGGGTCTCTGGGGTTCTAGCTGCTCCTTGACAATCTGTTGTGCTTTGCAGCCGCATGCAGTGAGTCAGACCTGGAACCAGGGCATTGCCACTCCTTCGCCCAGGCCCTTTCCTTAGGCCTTCCAGGGTGAGGTTTACATTCTGGGAGCTGTGTCTGCAGGAAACCCATCCCGAGAGAAGGCAGAAGGAATTCAGGCCTGGGCTGGGACAGGTGAGGGGGTGCCTCCCCTCTTCCACCCTCCTCACACAGGGGGTGCTCAGACCCCACCCATGCAGCCCACACAGAGCACATTCCGAGGCCTAGAAGGTGGCAGAGGGAGGCCCACGGAGCCCTGTATATTTTACAAAAGCTCAAAGGCAAACTGCTTCAAAAGTTCTGTGGGGATTCTCAGGTTCTAGACTGTTCACGTGCATCCCTGAGGTCAGGAGCTGTCAGGAAGGAGACAGCCTCACTGGAGCACAGTAGTGCCTCATCTTGATGGGCTGACTTCTCCCACAGCTAGTAATAGCTCCTGTCCCTCCCTGCAGGTTACTCCAGAACTCTCTCACCCTGCCCAGGCCCCAGATCTCACAGCTGATTGCAGTCCAGTTCCAGAGGTCTCCACACCTGGCTCCAGCCAGCTGGGCCAAGCACGTGTGGGTGTTGAGTCTCTGCCACCAACAAGAGGTCTGACTAGACCCGAGGGGCCAGACTTATCCAGGAAACAACCTTCCCAGCCCAGGACCGGGAGTCTTTGTGGATAAAGACCAAGACTCAGCTTAGGTCTCACTTCACCCAGGAGACTTTCTCTAGTCCCCAGGTCAGGAGAAAGGCTGATGGAGCCCTGTGTGCCTACCACCATCATCTCTCTTGTTATGTGGAAATGATGTGTTTAACGTCTATCTACCCTTCCCCCATCAGCCGATAAACCAGCGAATTTCAAGGATCAACCTTAGGCCCAGCACATGACTGAAATTTAGCAGATTCTCAATGTGTTGAACTGAACTGAACAAGTCATAGAAATCAAACTCTGTGTTCATGGACAGTAAGCCTGTCATCTACCCATTTGGTTCCCCAGCTTTCTTTCAGTTAAGAAAATGAAAGAGCCACTGAAAATTAGATGAATGGTGGGATCAATAGTAGCCTTGTGAAACAATTTATCCCTTGTCTATCCACATATGCCCAGACACCATGGGCATTTCAGCATTAGTCTCAGGCCCAATTTAACTTTATAGACAAAAAGATCTCTCAGCTCTCAAATCCTATTTGACTTGTAAAGCCTCTACTATGATTCACAGCAGAACAAAATTCATTTTCTGCTTTTTCTTGAAACATGTTGTTTTGCTATTAAGCAAGAGAAGAGCCTCCTTGAGATTGTTGATGATCTAATGCTGACACCTGGAAGCTTTTCTCCACTTCCCCTTCAGAACAAAGTAGCAAGAACCCAAACGTCTGGGCTGGATAAATCCGCTTCCCATCCCTGCATTAGCTCTGCTTTAAAACTCTACAGTTCACAGAACAGCATTGTCTACAGTCTCTGAAATCTAGTGCATCTCCCATCACAATTGCAAGCTATTCTGCCCTGATTGCTCTAACCTAGATGACCATGCTTTTTGCTGTACAGGGAGAAACTAATGAGATGGAGAGCTTTCTCGGATGTGAACCTGCTGGCCCACTGCCTAATGCGCCATGCCAGGGGCCTCTGGGAGCCCACCTCCCGGATTGCCCATGTGCCTGGTTGCAGCAGAACATGCTGATGTGTCTATCGATTGCAATAGGATGTAAGTGGACTGTAAAATAGAACAGCAGGTGAAAGAAGCCCAACCCTGCAGTGGAGCGACGAAACGGTTCCTCTCAGCACACTAGATATTGGCAAGAGTGCTGGGATAGCCTCTTCTCGATAACAGGGCAGTTACCTGCCCAGAGCACACATTAGGAACACGGTGCGCGGAACCAGGTGGAGACAGTGGCAGCCGCTGATCAGGGGTGCGGCGGCTATCCACTTGCAGGCACCAGGAACAAAACTTCAGGCCTGGAATCCTGTGTCAGGGAGCAGAATTACATTTTATTCTTAGAGAGATGTGCCTCACAGCAGCTGGCTGTGTTGTTGCTAACCTTCTTAAAGTGAGTCCAGATTGTGGGAGGAGCTGCTAATGAGTTCTTCCCTGAACTTGTTCTTTTCAGTTCAAAGGGGGAGGGGATAAAATAGACAGGAAATCAGACACTGATGACTTGTTTCTCTGTGAGATCCAAACACTGACAAAAGGAAAGATGGAATAACAAGAGCGTAGACAGACAGCCTGAGGGTTCTCCAGAAAGCATTAGAAGCTTCCAGAAACAAACGCCCACCTGGCTGTCCCATGTGCCCTGTTGGCTTCCCTGACAGAGGCGGGCAGGATACCGACCTTGTGGGTCACAATCGTGATAGATGACAGAGTTACAGCTGTGTTTTCCTTTGTACCAGATTTGACTCATCCATCTAGTTCTCTGTCGGGGTGGGCTAACAACATTAAGTTGAGCAAATAGGAGAAAAGAAATTCTCTGCTTTGCCCTAAATCACTTTGCCCTGAATCTTTCCTAAGGAGGAGCCACCAAAAGCACTTTCTCCATTCTATTTGCTAAATTCCCATGAGACTCAACGTGACCAGCAAGCCTGACACTTGTCTTTTCTCACATTTCTGTCTCCTGCGTTACGAGCCAAATAAAATACCTGGGGAGAGAGTAACCATTAGCACACCTGTGGCCAGGTTCTATCTGGACGTGCTGTCACTTGTGTCTGGCAGTTGAGCCCTCTTGGTATGTGGGCGTAACTGACTTTCCTCAAATCACACTGTCTCGCAAAGAGACAAGCCTCTGGCCTCCGTGCTCTCAGCTCTGTGCTTTTGGCCACCATGCTGGATGCTGTCTCCAGAACAAAGTGGGTTCGGCTTTGTCATCCGAGCAGAAGGAATGTAATAGTCGATGTAGGACGCACTACGAAAGGAATCAGTCCCACAATACACAACCTGGGCTCTGCCACAAAAACTGAGGGGCCTCAGGGCTTGAGTCGGTGCCGGCATTCACAATACCATCAGTGCCCCCTTCCCAGGCTCTCTTCTGAACCAGGAGCAGAAGTCCTGCCATTATCTCTATGGAGACCAGCTGCGGGCACTTGCGTTTTAACAGCGGTCTCCTACCTTGACCCCAAATGCATTAGACCTAGCAGTTGGCAGAGGATCTAGAGAGCTCTGCTCTCCCCCTAGCTTTTTCAGTCCTCACTGTTCCAGCCTTCATCCAAGTTCCAAAACACCGCTTCCTACTTTTGTGACGAGGAATACTTAGACTCTAATCTGAGGACTGACTATTACTCTGCTGGGTAGTTCCTAGGGAAGGATGTCTGAGCCCCAGGGGCCAGCTTGGGCATGGGACTTGCAAACACTGGGAGAGTCACCTCGACCCACGCTCTCTTATGGCCAGGATGGTCTCTGCACCCTGCAATCTGCCTCTAATTACAATGGAGAG
The DNA here is from genome assembly GCF_057802395.1 of Ceratotherium simum simum. Classification (NCBI taxonomy): domain Eukaryota; kingdom Metazoa; phylum Chordata; class Mammalia; order Perissodactyla; family Rhinocerotidae; genus Ceratotherium; species Ceratotherium simum. The sequence continues at coordinate 2,891,832 of NC_141913.1, forward strand.
TGGCTTTTCTGTACATGATGCGTTTTAGCTGGAAAATTGAGACTAACACCAAACCTGTCTGGGCATGGTCAATACTGGAAAATCTCTCATTGAAATGAGTATATGCACTTTGATGGCTCCAAAGCCATTTTTTGAGCCTATACTTTGTGCAAGATGCTGAGCTGTGCACTCAGAGGGTTGATTCTCTGAGCCCTGCCAAGGAACTTGAGATCAGCTAGAGGGATAAGCCTTCAACACCGGGAGACAGTATTAACAGGGTGAGGTGGAAAAGCATACATGGATGGCAGAGTGAAAGGTGGTGAAGGCACAGAGTAAGGAGAGAGGGCTTCTTGGTGGGTCTCCTCTGTTCCCCTGTGCTTGGCAGCCACCTGCATCATTGTAGCCGGCTGTGAGGTGCCCTCGATGAGGCGGTAAAATCTATCACTCTTACATGAGACAAAATTCTTTCAAAGGAAATAAAATCCTGCTGGCCTTGGTTATCAGGTGAACCTGCAGAAACAGAATAAATGTTTGTTGTATGAATTAGTGAATCTCTAGGGCTTCATCCCTATATCCAGTGGAGAACTGCTCTAAATACTGGCCTCGCCCTCACTGAACCCACGTCCATTTATGTAAAGGGCAGTACAGTGTGGTGGGTCCAGTGATTACTCAGAAGTGCCCTCATGCCGAAGCTGGGGCCGTGCTGGAGCCGGCTTGGTCAGCTTGCGAGAGCTGATGGTTAAATATGCGTGAATTTTGTGAGCCAGTGGTAAACTGTCAGTACCTTGAAACTGGCCAGAAAGGAAATATTACACCATGGAAATCTGAAACGCTGCTCATCAAGGTTACCTAATTTCATTGTATATTTTTGTGTGCCAGTTTACCAGCACATCGCTGGTTTGGCCACTTCAGTTCTGAAAGCCTCGGTTTCCTCATCTGTTCCTCTAGATAATGGCACCAGTTTCACAGGTTTGTTGGGAGGGTTAAGTGAGGAAAATGCATCGTACAGTGGCCAGCACGTGGGCAGGTCTCCCTAGAAGGTGGCCTGTTAGTCTATGTGCATCAAGGGAACTGCCCTTTCCCATAGTCTAAAGAACATGGCCTCAGAGCACAACGGTTTTCGAAAACCCCATTCTCCCCAGCAGGAAAAATACCACTATTCTAATGGATCTATGCCATCTTCTAGGACTTGCCAAGTTTGAGAAGTCTTCCCGCATCTGAAGAAACCACATGGATAATTCCCAAGACGGGGCTGGCAGCCAGAGAGTTCCCACCAGCAGAACTGAAGGATCCACTGAGTCACTGTGTGCTTTGAAGCCTCAGGAAGCTCAGTCACCACGGGTACTCTCACTGATCAACAGGGAAAACCTCTAATATGCCCTTTTATGAAGACTTGGGCTGGTCTCTGCTCAGCTCAGACGCGATGCTTGTGGTCCAGCCTCCGCCCTTTGCCTCCAGCAGTCAGCCAGTCTGACGCGCTTTCCCCAGCACATCAACCACCACGGTTCTATCGGGTGCTGCTAGTTGACAAAATATGGGGGCTAATTTTAAGATTCTTGGAGGGGACATTCATGTTTCTTATCGAAGTAGTGTGTTCTGGTCTGCTTTGATGATTCAGGAAGTCTTAGTGTTCAGTGTCTTACATTAAAAACTACTTTTTTTCCGATACAAAACCCACACAGTTCTCTGTAGAAAATTAGGAAATTGGCCTCCATTTTAGAATAGAGGATATTTGTACTTGGAGTTTGTTCAGACATGGCCAGATAGGTCTATTTCAGCAGTCGTGGTGTAAGTAGGAGAGACAGGGGCTCCAGCAAGTTGCCTACTGTTCGGGGGCCTTTCTAAGAGGGGGCAGGAATGAGTTGGTAAATTACGGGGCATTTATTTTGAGCATGGGACTATGTATTGAATTTTTTCTTGAGCCTTTGATGACAAAAATGGTGTCAGGCCATTTAGCCTCTTTTCTTCATTGGTGAATTCTTCAGTTGGATGCAGCCTTCCTCAACGGACACCCAGCTTCCAGGAGGTAATGAACACCTGACCATCCTCTGCACTCAGGAATGTGTTTTCCTTCAGAGTCATCAGAAGGCTGGATTCATTAAACTAATCAGAGGCTGGAGGCTGTGATATTATATCTTCAAGTATGCAAGTTAGTCAGCTAGGCTAGCCTAGTTTTCATTATTTGCATCTTCAACTCCTCTCTCATCATCTTGGAAAACCAGGTTGAGTCTTTTGAGGGCAAGAGCCATAGCAGCAGGGAAAAAAACCAAAGGCCCCAGGGAAAAAGAATATGTCTAGATTTATCTAGACCAGCCGATGAGTTTAAATTTTATTTTATTTTTTTGCTAGATCATTCTTATGAGGTGGTACTCAGGAATGTTGACAGAATGAATGAGTAAATAAATGAACAGTGACTGCCTCTCTGGATTGAGCCACACACCCAGACGGTAAGTTTGTTGTTGATGAACGTCGTTAATGACAGCAAAGCCCTATGATGTCCCAGTCTCCCCTCACGTGACATACCTAATGCAGACCAATTCTGGGTCCAGGTAGTTGGCTCCAGTCAACCACACCAGTGGGCCTGGGATGTAGTAATTCCAGGCCCCATGCCAAAGCACAGCTTCTCTCTAAACTCCCCTCCTCTCTCATTTCCTCACATCCTTGTGCCATTTACTTAAGTCACTCTTCTCCATACACTCCCATCTGCCATCTTCCTTTCCTTATCAGCAAGGATGGCTGATGACCTGAGAAGGAAGCCAAGATAATCATCAATGTCCCCCTGATGAACCCACGAATGCTAAGGAGTTAGAAACAGTGTGCTACTTTTTATTGAGTATTAGTGATTAAAAAGAGGAGCCAACAGAGTTTAAGACAGTCACAGCTAAGAAACCTTCAGGGGTAGTTACTGGTGGCGGTAAGCCATCTGGCTTCTTAAATCCTGCCTCTCTAGGTGAGATAAGACAAGCCATCCTTATGGAATGCTGGGGATGACCCCATCTGTGGTCTGCTCTCATGGCGAAGGTAGTAGAACTTGGTATGTCTTGATACAATTGTCCTATTAAGCAAAGGGAAGTGAGTCTATTGCATCTTCAGTAATTTCAGTGCTACACGCCTCAACTCTAATGGGCTATTTTGAAAGATAATCTAGCAAATCTAAGAGAAAAAAATTTTCGACTTTTTTGTTGTTGTTGGACTGGGAGTGTTTTTAATCTGAAAAAATAATTCACAAAGTGACCACTATATGAACTAAAATAACTTCCATGTACATTTATCTCTGATCTGTTTTATAACAGAGCCATATGTCATGACTTCTTACCATTTGCTTCAATATTTGACTCAGTTTCCACTTATTTTTATCATTGTTCATTGTATTTTAAAGTTCTGCTGGCATCTATGATAGCCAATGGGAAAAAGGATTAAAAATGTATTTTAAAAATTCAACAACATGCATGGTTTGAGGCTTACAAGCCTGACTCATGATAATATCACTATAATGCTCTATCCTTATGTAACACCTTTCAAAAAGAGGTTGAGAAAAATCTTTGCAACTGTAACTTAATTCTTGTGGTGTCTCTATGAAAGAAGCATTATAATCCCTGATTTATAAATGAGGAATCTACTGATTTAAAGTAGTTAAAGAACAAGCCATATCTTTTTACGCACTCATGCTCAAGCTTCCAATATCCCAAAGCCCAGAGTCCAAACTGTGCCATTTATATATACACATGCACACACACACACGTGCCCCAACACGGCATTGGGAAGAAGAAATGGGAAATTTTGCTTTTCTTGCTTAAAGATATGGTATCCACTTGTTTTCCCAGAGTTCGCCTTATACTGCTGTCTCCCTGTCCCTTCCTCCCTCCCCCCCCCAACCTCTCCATAGAGCAAAGCCCTTTCCCTTTCCCTTTCCTGACCTGATAAACAGACCCTTACTCACAGAATCTAGATTACACTCCCATCAGTAATAATGCTTACTGAGTGCCAGTGGCTAGTTAATCACCCAACAAGCACTAACTCATTTAAAGTCACCATCCCATTTTATGGACATAGAAATGAAGACCAAGGTCACCCAACTGCTAAGTTGTAGAGCCAGACTTATGCAAAACTCCCATCTGTCTTCAGATCCCTTGAGTGGAGCCTGATCATTGGTGAGACCAAACATTTGTTAAGCACCTGGTGCTAAGCTCTGTGTACTAAGTACTGATGCAGAATTCCTAAGTACTAAGCTCTGATGCAGAATCCCCAAGGGGCTCAAGGGCCTCACAGCCTCTACGGAGGGTGAGAGGGAGAGGGGAAGACAGTTTACAACACAAAGCTTTCAGTGATATGCTAGACCCTCACACCTGGTGTTGGGGTAATTCATAAGGGGGCACCCAACCCAGCCAGATGGGCCCTGGAGAGCCTTCACAGAGGAAATGACAGCAAGCTGAGTTTTTGAGCTGTATGAAAAAGGCCAGGCTGGGCAGGGTCAACCACATGAGCAAAGTGTGGCAGGTGCAATCAGCTCGGCCTGTGGACGAACCACAGGGGCTCCTGTTTCCTGGGGCATGAAGGCTCAAGTCAGGTGGCTGGAGAAGAGGCCACACAGCTAGTCAGGTGGAGGGCTATGGAGCATCTCAGGTCCCATCCTACACTGAGGTAGGTGATGGGGTGGCGCTGAAGCATTCCCTCTCTTGTTGGGGTTTGCGTGTGGGGGACAGGGTGTGCTGGAGACCAGCTAGGTCAGCTTTGCTCTCTGGTTGAGGTGCCCCTGAGACACCCAGGCAGGGTCCACAGTAGCAGGACGTGGGGTCTGGGGCTCAAGAGTGCCCTCGAGGAGGAGTCCAGAGGGTCCTGTCAGACCAGGGGAAGAGTGGGAGGAGGCGGGACAGACACCACTCCAGGGGACACCGAGGTTTAAGGGGCAGCAGGAGGAGACGGAGGCTTCAGAAGAGTCAGAGAAGGAGCAGTCAAGCATTTCTCAAAAGAAAACCCGAAAAGGAAATAAATTGAGTCGACTATTTCAAGCAAATCAGTTTGGTCAACAGTGTCAAGCGCCGGAGACGCGGTAAGTAAGACAGGGGCTGAAAACGAGCACTGAATTCCGCTACAAGGAGGCCAGTGGAGGCCTTGGGGAGAAGAGTTTCCCTGCCCGTTGGAGCTGCAGGCCCGATGCAGGTGGAGGAGGGGATGGAGGGGAGGCCGTGGCAGGGTGAGGGTAGGCGGCTGTGAGCGGAGAAGAGGCATGGCCTAGGGAGTTGTTTTTCTTTTTTCTAAGAGGGAAAAGACTTAAATTTTATATTTATATATATTATGTTTGTAAAATTTATATTATATATAATTATATATTATATAAATATTATATATAGATATAAATGGTGTAGAGAAAGAACCTGCAGAAAAAGAGAGACTGAAGGTGCATTTGGGAGAAGGGGTGATTGAGAGAACTTTGTCCCTGAAGAAGGGAGAGAGTGTAGGATCCAGGCACAGATGGAAAAATGAGCAGTGGGAGTGTACCAGGAAAGGTGACTTCTGATGGGGTCTGGGGAAAATAAAACCACACCCCTGTGTTCCTTTCCTCCGTATTTAGAACCAACTGAGGAATAAGGAACCAGAAACTGAGCAGCTGATCTCCTGTGCTAAGAGAGCTTGGTTTACACATGCAGCCAGGGCCTTTCCTTTCTGCTCTCCACCCACCCCAACACACACACTGCCCTGACCCCACACTAAAAGAAGCATTATGTCCTTCCCCTTCAGGGCGCAGGACAAGCTGCAGATCACAGCATCCTGTGCTGGAGACAGCCACTTACCAGGTGTGAGATATTGGGAGGAGATATTGGGTTTCCAGGGACAGCCCCTCCAGAGAGAGAGAGAGAGAAATGGGCTGGTCCACTGTGCTCATTCCTTCTTCCAAACTCACCTGCTGGTGGGAGTGAGCGAGGAGGACAGAAAGGCAGAGAGGCTTTTCCCAACTTCTGAATTTTTCCAGAAGGGTAAGATCTCACATTTAATAGACCTAGGCAGGAATAACAGGAGGAGATATTTCTCCTGACACTTTCATAAAAATTTGGAGGCAGGCAAACAGGAAATTGAGGGGTTCATGGTACTTATTCAGTTGGTGGTGGGCCCATCTGCTGAGAATAAGCAACACCCACCATAACCGACAGTAACTACACTGTAGGTGAGGTCCTCGTGCGCCTGGCACTGCACCATTGTCCCTAATCCTCAGAACGTCCTCTGCTGGGTAGTTGGTATTGCCCTTTGACAGACACGACCACGGAGGCTCGGAGGTTCTGTTACCTGGGGGAGGCCTGCGACTGAGGCACAGGGCTTGAGGAGCCTGGAGAAGAAAGTGCTGTCGCAGGGCCTGGGAGAGAGAGCTGACGAGGGACCTGTCAAAGGATGCTGAGCAGCGCTGAGTACCCAGTGGAGACGGGAAACTCTACATTTTTAATGGTCCGAATCTGCAATCATGCGTGTTCAGCAGCCCAGGTTTAGAAGTGGAAACAGCAAAAAGTTGGACTGACCTAGGATCGCAATTTTGCTGAGCAAGACAAGGACTGAGGAAACAGATGTGAGGTCGAGACAGTTACAGCAGTCGCTCTCCATCCTGGCTGCTCTTCAGAATCACCTGGGAGCTTGAAAAGTATAGGAATGCCCGTCTCAGAGGTTCTGGTTTAATTAGCGTAGGGTGGATTCTGGGCATAGCTGGCTTATCCAGCTCCCCAGGTGGTTCGAATATGCAGTCAGGGCCAAGAACCGGCTCAAAGCAGCCCTTCTCCAGGGGTCCCACGTCAGCAGCAGCAGCAGCAGCACCTGGCTGCTCCTCAGAACTGCACAGTGATTGGCTCCATCCCAGACCTGCTGAATCAGAACCTTCGGGGGTGGGGCCCAACCACTCATGTTTTAAAACACCTCCTGGGAGCCTCTGACGTACTTCAAGTTTGAGAACCACTGGCTTAAAGGATCTGAGAGGGAACAGTGGAGTTTAAGATCCTCAGAGTTGGAGTCGCACAGATGTCAGAAAGGTCCAGGATGATGTGGACGGCCGACGTGGATTCGGGACTCAGGTTACTGGAGTTCAGGGTGCAGGGATGCTGGGGAGCTGGTTTGTCATTGGGGGACAGTGAGCTCACTCACATGATGGGGACTTTCAATGGGCAGAGAGTTAGGAGTCTTAGTACACAGGGGTAGGCAAGAGAAAAAGAAAATTGAATGACAAATGCCATGAGCAGAGGTTTTTGAGTTGAGGGGCGGGGTAATTCCTCAGAAACACCTTGGGGAGCAGGCGAATGCCGACCCTGCCTCTGGGCCTTGTGGTCCGGGGGGTGCAGAGTGAGCAGGCGTTCCTCTGAGACGCCCTGGGGAGAGTCCAGTTTCAGTAAAGCAGCAGGTGGAGAGGTGGAGATTGAGGATGCTAAGAGTGTGCCACAAAGCAAAGGTTTCAAAGCAAACGAGAAAGTCTTCAGAGGGAGAGGAGCACAGAGCCTGCAGGGAAGCAGCGAGCACAGTGCAGTGCCTGAGACCACATCCTGGCCCTACTCTGGCTGTGAGGCCTTGGGAGAGTTAACTTGACTTCTCTGAGCCCCAGTTTCTTCACCTGTAAAACGGGGCTGATGATAATAGGACCCAGGCCATGGGCGCAAGGCATGATGGGGGGTCACTGGTCTCCAGGATCAAGTTACTTCTGAGTCAGTGCAGACTGAGGCTGGGCATTGCTGGAGCGAGATGCCCCTTTGCCAGTTGGTGGCCGTCTCTGTGCAGCACCTATCTGTTCTCCAGGCACCCTCCTCCTCTCATCCTGGGTTTGCTTTCTATGGCGTACAGTCCTCACCTTTATACTTACTTCCTACATGGCTCTGGGCACAGCAGAGAATCACCGAGAGATGCTGGATCTTCTTCTGCAGTAAATGGGCAGTGGTGTGGGTAAACGAAGCAGCATAAATGCAGACACGTGGTATGCCGAGTCTCCTGACCGTTGGCGTTGTTTCTGTCTCTCCTTTGCTGCACATTCAGGGCTGGTGGGGTTCAATACTTCCTGTAGAAATTACCTTGCCTGTCTCTCATGACCTCAATGCTATTACAAATCCTCAACCTCGCTGTGCCTCCAGAGGCTCTAAGGCGCTGTGGGGCAACCTCTCAAATACCCTCAAGGTGCTTAGTGGGGAGGGGGCTGATAGGTGTGTCTCCTCCTCCAGTACCTTCTGTCCTATTTGCTCACTAACCCAATGGTTCTTTACGCTGTCTGTACACAACTTGGGGGAGCTTTCAAACACCACTGTCCCCACCCTAGACCGTAAATCCATACGTCAGAATTGTCTGACCTATCTCTAACTTGCTCCCAGCTTGCGCCTCTCTCAGTTGGCTCTGAGGACCCTGCTGGGTGGCAGTGTCGGGGCAGGGTGGTGGGGAAGGTATGTTGTGCTTTCAGAACTTCTCAAGTCACAGAGAGATGACCCCTCACCCCCTCCGTCTGGAAGCCCCCAGGTTCATGCTTCAGGCTGTGCTAATGCTGCCGGGCTGCCCCAGGACCCAGTGAACGTGTGTTAGACTCCATTGTCTCCGCTGGTGAAGAAGGGACATTTGCCAAGAACAACCAACACAAACGTGACTGCTCATGTTACCACAGCCCTGCACTTGGTTTGTCCAGGTAAATGCCATTTTCCATAAATGAAAACAGAGAGCTACCTGAACCCTCATAAATTGCCTTTGCCCTTGAGACATTGAATTAAGTGCTTTCCAACTGAATCAGACTATGAGAAACAGTGTGCTTCTTGCCTATTAATAGCAGAAATCAACCCATTTTGAAAATTGGCATGAGAAATGTCATCTTGGGGATTTACAGGACAAAAATTGTTCTGTGATTTTAAGCACAGCTTATTTTTTCCCCGTGTAAACAAAATTTATAAGAAAAAAATGGTGGTGCCTGGAACAGCCCTGTAAATGGTATCTGTTTACAGATGTGCTTTTATATAGTGTTGGTATCCTGTTTGTTAACACATTCAAGTCACCTAGTAACAAATTAAGAAACCATTAAAGAGAAAGAATAAAAGCAGGGCTGCCTCTAGAACTTAACCAGGATGGAGTAGTCGTCACCACCAATAGCGCCACATACAGGCCCGGGCGAGCGCTTGCCACCAGTAGAAGATGCCATCACAGGGACCATCCTGGGGATTCAGCAAAACCTTTGCTGTAGCTACAGGGCCATCTTGTGGCTCCGTGCAGCGTGGCTACAAGGATGTGCACTGCCTGGAGCCTTTCTCAGTGTGTCAGCCCCGCTCCAAGGCAGCTGGGGACCTGTCCCTGTTGGTAACCAATGAAATGCATCCCTTCACACCCACTGTGCAAGTGTCGGTAGCACCCTTCCGAGTAGGGGAATGTGAATATACAGAAAGACGAGCTAAAGGTGGGGGCCAGCGTAAGCACAAGGCCTGGAGCTCTGGGAATCTCGAAAGCTTCAGGAAGAACACATTTGTCTGTTCTCAGCCCTACCCAACTAATTTACTGGCTAGGCCAGGAGAAAAGGCTGTCTAGCCTTTTCCATGTGACAAGAAAACAGTACCAACAGATACCAGACATTTCAGAATTTTCAGCAGTTCTCAAGGTCTGAAACCTGGCTGCCTCTGGGAAAAGAAATTTCAGTATAATGCGTCAGATCTCTCCGTGTTTTCGTGTTTCTGTTAAAGAGCGTGGTCAATGTCAGTGCTCCGGAATAAGCCATCCACAGGCCGCCCTCCTGCTGGCATTATCCCTTTCAGGGAGACGTGAACAGCACTGCCTGCAAACACGCTCTGTGGCCTGTGGATTTGGTGTACCCGGCTTGAATGACAGCTGGGTTTGTTAATTATGACTGCTACGTAGCCTGCAGAGAATCTAATAAAAATCTTTATCAGATCTTTAAAAGGAATAGTATACTAACTTATTGAACCACTTGGAATAAGCTTGAGACCTCTAGCAGAGAATATAAAGAATAACTTGAGAGCCACAGTAACTCTGTAGATAGAAAGATATTATGATGATAGAATTTTTTATTTAATTTTTAAAAATTCAATATTTGATATAGGTGCTCAGAAACAAAAGTAGCGAAACACATTAAAAGGGTCTTAAAATCTTGGGGTCTTTGAAGAGGTTGTATTTTACCTGATTTCAATGATACAAATCTATCAATGCTATAGGAGCTTTGCTTGAAAGCATTTATTATACTTTCCATTAAAAAGCAATACATGTTCATTATATAAATTTGAAAAAGAGCATAAATATAAAAGAAAATAAATTACTCATATTCTTATTGCTCTTAATATTTTATTGTATTGCTTTCAGGTTTTTTTGTCTTATGTCATTTTTCAAACAGTTTGTAATAATAATAGATATGCTGTTTCATTTTCCCACTAACATTACAACATAGTATCTCCATGTTACCAAATTCTTTATAAACATCATTTTAATGACAGCTCAACAACACTAATATAGACAAAAAGTTATGCACAGACATACTTACATTGTTGTTAAAAATACACAAAAAAAGAAGAAGCAAATATGTAAACCAGTATTCTTATTCCTTGCCACTATAAATAACACTGCAGTGTGGGTCTTTGTGCAAAAATCTGTCTAGATTTGGAATTACTGCCTCAGGATACAGTCCACAAAGTGAAATGACTGCATCAAAGGCAATTAACATTTTCCTAGGCCTCTGTTACCATACTGCTTTCCAAAAGAATGTACCCATTGATGCTTCCACAAACAATGTCTGAGGATACTTATCTGACCCACATTCTTTGCACAGGATGCATGATGTTAGGAAAGGACTCAGAATTACCCCCAACCGGATCATCATCATCCTTCCCTCTGTGAGTAAGTGAAACCTCTGGCAGGGTCCAGTGACACTTCCTGAACCTGAATTCCCAGGCCCTTCATAAGAGGTACCTCCCCATCCCCTGCCCCACATCACCAAAAGGACACAGCTTCCGCCTTTATTCCTGCCTGCTCGCCATCCTCTTCTCTGTAGGACCAGGCACTTCCCTAAGCTTCCCAAGCTCATGCTCAGCTCCATTTTTCCAACTCTCACCCACTAGATGCCAGACTCGAGAGATCTGGAGATTAAGAGAGCAATCTTGACTGTGTCGTTCTCTCGCCTTCTGAAAAGACTGCTTTTCTCCAGCTACCCAACCTGTACCCATTCTTCCACTTGCGGTTGGCAAGATGCTGGGTAATCTCCCCAGATTACACGGCTCCCACAAGTATCCCTCGTTTACCTGTTACAGGGCCTGATTCATTTCTTTGGGTTAAAGTGTAAATGGATTTTCTTGTCACCTTTTAAAATGCAAGTGCTCTTGGGAACGGCAATATATTAAACTGTTATGGATCATAATTATCTTAACATGAACTAATTTATCAGGTCCTCATTCCTCCCTCCTCTCTTTCGTCTTCTCTTCCCTTCTGACCAACATTTTATGTATACAAGCACTTCAAAATATAAGTCCTCTAACAAGAAAAGAGAAGTCCCCTTCTCCAGCCTTCCTCACTGCCAGTTCTGACTCGTTGGAAGGCAACCCCTCTTTTATTTTTTATTTCTGGTTTTTGCCTCCATATTTCTAAATAAAATGTGGGTGCTGCAATTTCTTGATCTTTCTTTTACCTTTCAGATAGTGCTTATTTGTCTGTTATAGAAGATGAAGATATAGCTCTTTTTTACCCCAATCCACATAACCATGCGTGTGCGCACACGCACACACACATCAAGGTTTACATTCTTATGATAATTAAATATTGTTTGCAGCTGAGCCATATATGTATACTACTTCAATTTCTCTTCTTTGACAACTTTATTTTCTTGTGGCTTTTGTCTTAGTTTTCTTTTTATCTATTCATTTATCCTAAAATTCTCTACCATTTATGTAATCTCTCCGTATGTTCAAATACCTCAGATAATCTTAGCAATTTCGTGTTTTCACAAGCCCTCCTTCCTGGAGCCCCCTGTCCTCTTCTAACCTGCTGCCTCCCTCACCTACATCTCCCTTGCTGGTCTCCCTGTGTGGGCCCCATGCCTTCCTCTTCTGGGCACACTCTCTATTTTGAGGAAGCATATGTTCCGGTAGCTTTCTTAGAAAGCATACATGGAGAGTAAAATATGAGACCTTGCACAAAATCTCTTCTCCCTGCCCTTATTCTTGATCAATAATTTGACTAGATGATAGAATTCTAGGTTGGGAATTCTTTTTGTTCTGAATTCCTGTCTACACCCCATCCTCCTCTCAGGTAGGACCAGGCACTTCCCTAAGCTTCTCAAGTTCAAGCTTGGCTCTATTTTTCCAACACTTACCCACTAGATGCCAGACTCTAGAGATCTGGAGATCAAGAAAGCAATCCATGCTGTGTTGTTCCCTTGCCTAAGGGTGTTTTATTTAAGGCCAATGTTTCCTTATTGACTTTCTGTCTGGATGATCTATCCATTGATGTAAGTGGGGTATAAAATCCCCTATTTTTATTGTGTTGCTGTCGATTTCTCCCTTTAGATCTGTTAATGGTTGCTTTATAGACTTTGGTGCTCCTATGTTAGGGAAATATACATAAATAAATGTTATGTCTTCTTGATGGATTCTTCCCTGTATATATAATGTCCATCTTTGTCTCTTGTTATCTTTTTTTGCTTGAAGTCTATTTTGTCTGATATAAGTATGGCTACACCTGCTTTCTTTTGGTTACCATTTGCTTGGAGTATCATCTTCCATCCCTTCACTCTGAACCAATGTTTGTCTTTAGAACTGAGATGTGTTTCCAGAGGCAACATATTGTTGGGTGTTGTTTGTTAATCCATCCAACCACTCTGTGTCTTTTGACTGGTGAATTCAATCCATTTACACTTAGGATGATTATTGATATTTGAGGACTTAATATTGGCATTTTATCTTTTGTTTTCTGGTTGCTCTGTATTTCTACTGTTTCCTTGCCTTGTGTTCCTGTCTGCCATTTCAGTTTGGTGGTTTTCTATGATGTGTTTCTGATTTTCCTCTTTTTTTTTTTCATGACTCTGCTCTAAATTTTTGTTTTATGGTTACTACAAGTTTTGTATAAAAAATTTCATAGGTGAGATGGTCCTTTTTCTGCTGATAGCATCTTATCCCAATTTGCTTATGCAGGTTCCATCCTCTTCCTCTTCCCCTTCTATGTTTTTGTTGTTCACAACTTATCCCTTTTTGTATTGTGAGATGTTACCCAATTGAAGTGGTTGTAGTTATTTATTTATTTTTTGTGTGTGAGGAAGATTACCCGTTAGCTAACATCCAATGCCAATCTTCCTCTTTTTACTGACGAAGATTAGCCCTGGGCTAACATCCATGCCCATCTTCCTCTACTTTATATGGGACGCCGCCACAGCATGGCTTGACAAGTGGTGCTTCAGTGCACGCCCGGGATCTGAACCTGGGAACCCCAGGCCACCGATGCACAGCGCGCGCACTTAACCGCTACGCCACTGGGCTGGCCTCGATAGTTATTTTTAATGCTTTCTTTCCTTTTAATCTTTATGTTTTAATTGTTTACTAACCTATTCTGATACAGAGTTGCAATTTTCTGAGTCTATCTATTTATCACCTTGCTTAAAGCTTTGTATACCTTTGCCTTTTTGTTTCAGGTAGGAGAGCTCTTTTCAAGATATTTTGTAAGGCAGTTCTAGTGGTGATGAACTCTCTTGGCTTTTGTTTGTCTGGGAAAGCCTTTATTTCTCCTTCATATCTGAAAGATAATTTTGCTGGATATTCTTGGCTGATAGTTTTTTTGTTTTTTTTGAGGAAGATTGGCTCTGTGCTAATATCTGTTGCCAAAAAATCTTCCTCTTTTTCTTTTTTCTCCCCAAAACCCCAGTACATAGTTGTGTATCATAGATGTAGAGTGGTAGCTCTTCTATATGGGACACCACCTCAGCATGGTTTGATGAGTGGCGAGTAGGTCTGTGCCCAGGATCCGAACCAGCAAACCCCGGGCCACTGAAGTAGAACATGTGTACTTAACCGCTATGCCACCCGGCCAGCCCCTCTTGGTTGACGGTTTTTATCTTTCAATATTTTGAAAATATCATTCCACTCTGTCCTGGCCTGTAGAGTTTCTGCTGATAGATTCCCCGATAGCCTAATAGGTGTTTCTTTGTAGGTTATTTTCTTCTCTCTGACCACTCTTAATACTCTTTCTTTGTCATTGACTTTTGACAGTTTTAATATTATATGCCTTGGAGAAGGTCTTTTTGGTTGAGATAATTAGGTGTTCTATTACCTTCTCATACTTGTACATCCAGTTCTTTTCCCCAGGTTTGAGACGTTCTCAGCAATTTTTCTTTAAGTGAGTTCTCTGCTCCTTTCTCCCTCTCTTCTCCTTCTGGGATACCAATTATCTTTACATTGCTTTTCTTAATTGAGGCAGATATTTCTCATAGAATTTCTCCATTTTTTTTAAATCTTAGTTTTCTCTCCTCTTCCACCTGAATCATTTCTAGATTTCTGTCTTTGAGCTCACTAATTCTCTCTTTCATATGGTCTGCTCTATTTCTAATGCTTTCTACTTTATTCTTCTTTTCATTTATTAAGTTCTTCAGCTTCAGAATTTCTGTTTTGTTCTGTTTAGAGTTTCAGTCTCTGGTGAAGCACTCCTTCTGTTCATTAATTGTATTCCATAATTTACCCATTGAACTGTCTTTCTGAGTGTTTTTGTAGCTCATTGGGTTTCTTCATGACAGCTATTTTGAATTCTCTATCACTTAGGTCATCATCTTTCATGACTTCATATTTGGTTTCTGGAGAATTGTCATTTTCTTTTTGTGATACTGTGTTACTGTAGTTTTTCATGGTGCTTGATGAGTTGTTCCTCTGCCAGACCATTTGTTGTAGCAAATACCTTTCTTATTTGCATAAAGCTTTGTTTACTTTTATTCTGCGCTGTTTCTGGTTGGATTTGCCAGTGTGTGCTTTCCATCCTCCACTGCCTCTGTCAGAGGTGTCATCAGTGCCCTTGTTGTGCTGCTTGTGCCTCTGAGGTTTCTGGTACCTTGCTGCTTACAGTGTTGCTAGTTTCGGCCATTGCCACTGGGTCACCAGGCTGGTGAGCCCCTCTGCCGCTTCTGGGTCACCTAGTTGTGAGTTTCCCCACTGAGGTGGGGAGATGGTGAGGGTGGGGAGGGAGCTGGGGTCATGAGCACCTCTGCCACATCTGGGTTTGTTGGATCTGCAGGCACTGCTGCCACAGATGGGGGGCCAGAGTTGTGGGTGCCACTGTAGCTGGGGGAGACTGGGGTCATAACCTCACTGTCACTACTACCCGGCTCTCCACGGCCTTGGGTGCTGCTGCAGCATGCCCTGCCTGTGCTGCTGCTCTCAGGTTATCTGGGGGAGTTGGCACCACCACTGCCAGGGGCACTGGGTTTTCAGCTGTCACTGCCACTGCAGGGTGGCCCAGGGTCACATGTGCCACTGCCACTGCCATGGGGGAGAGGTACCTGGGTCGTAGGCACCACTGCAGTTCCTGAAGTGTCTGGTCTTGGGTGCTGATGTGGTTCCTGGAATCTCAGGTCACGGGCACTGCCACCACTGCTGGGGGCATGGGAATCCTGGATGCAGGCCCCGTGCTAAGACAGCCAGTGTCAGAGGTGCTGCCACCACCAGAGGAGGGAGAGGGGACTGGGTTTCAGGCACCACCACAGTTCCTGGGGCCTCTGGTCTCAGGCGCTGCAGTGGTTCCTGAGGCTTCAGGTCTCGGTGTCACCACCACTGCTGGGGGAGTGGGAGGGGCTGAGTCATGAGAGCCACTGTGGTTTCTGGAGCCTCTGGACTTGGGCGCCAACATGATTCCTGAAACCTCAGGTCACCAGCACCACCACTGCTGCCAGAGGTACCCGGGTCTTGGATGCAGCCCCTGCTGTTGGGAGGGCTGGGCTTGGAGGCACCTCCACGTGGGGGGAGGGGCTGGGTCAAAGGCACTGCCACAGTTCCTGGAGCCTCTGGTCATGGGCACCCCCCTGGTTCTTGAAGCCTCCAGGAGTGTGGGCTGCCTTGCTTCCTGGAGCCTCTATTTGCGGGCACTACTGCAGGTTCTTGAGCCTCTGGTCACAGGCACAGCCACGTTTCCTGGAGACTCCAGTCACCACTGCTCCCTTGATTCTACCATCTCCACAAGGTCCAGTCCGTCCACCTTCAGATATATAGTCGTATGAACATCTCAGGCATTCTAGTGTGCTGTGCAGAATCCTTTGTTGGTCAATGAATGTCCTACTGGTTGTAACTTAGAGGGGAGAGACAAAGGGAGCAACTCACTCTGCCGTGCTGCTGATGTCACTTAAATTATAATTTTTTTAAGCTTTTATTCTGTTCCCTATGTTGTCACTGTTTCCTCTAAGTTCCTTATTTTATATGTTTTAGTTTCTGTCTTCCATGTTGAAGGGTTTCCTCAAATGTCTAATGATCCTTGGCTGCCTTCTTTAAGGATGAGGCACTGAAAAAGTTCATTAGAAGCTCTGTGTATAGGGGGTATTATTTATTGCCTACTGGGTTTCACTGTACAGTGAGTTGGGTTGGCCGCTGCATTTCAGGGCTTGCAATTGCCAACATCTTTAGGTCTTTTCTCTTGGTATGGTCAGGTTCCCCTAGCAGGGGGACCTGTGAACAGGTCCACGTGAGGGAAGGGAGCTTGGGTTCTTACCAATCAGTATATACTCTTTCATCTAATCACCCTCTTTTCCTCTGGTTCAATTTCTCTGCAAGAAAAACTCTGGTCTCCTGATGTGGCTGGGGAAAGGGAGTCACTGGGCTACATGGAGCGGCGACGGCACACGGGGCTCACTGTTTCGTATACAGGCATATCTCATTTTATTGTGCTCCACTTTATTGCACTTCACAGATATTGCATTTCTTAGAAACTGAAGGTTTATGGCAACCCTCTGTTGAGCAAGTCTATCGGTGCCATGTTTCCAAAGGCATTTGCTCACTTCACATCTGTGTCACATTTTGGTAATTCTCACAATATTTCTAACCTTCTCATTATTATTACATTTGTTATGGTGATCCGTGATCAGTGATCTTTGGTGTTACTGCTGTAATTGTTTTGGGGCACCACAAACCACGCCCAGTTAGGACAGCGAACTTAATGAATAAATGTTTTGTGTGTGCTGACTGCTCCACTGACCAGCCATTCCCCCATCTCACTCCCTCTCCTTGGGCCTCCCTACTCCCTCAGACACAACAATATTGAAATTAGGCCAATTAATAACCAGACAATGGCCTCTAGGTGTTCAAGTGAAAGGAAGAGTCGCATGTCTCTCACTTTAAGTCAAAAGCTAGAAGTTATGAAGCTTAGTGAGGAAGGCCTGTCAAAAGCCAAGATAGTCCAAAAGCTAGGCCTCTCACACCAAACAGTTAGTCAAGCTCTAAATGCAAAGGAAAAGTTCTTGAAGGAAGTTAAAAGTGCTAATCCAGTGAACACATGAATGATAATAAAGTGAAAAAACCTTATTGCTGATAGGGAGAAAATTTTAGTGGTCTGGATAGAAGACCAAACCAGCCACAACATTCCCTTAAGCCAAAGCCTAATCCAGAGCAAGGCCCTAACTCGCTTCAATTGTATGAAGGCTGAGAGAGGTGAGGAAGCTGCAGAAGAAAAGTTTGAAGCTAGCAGAGGTTGGTTCATGAGGTTTAAGGAAAGAAGCCGTTTCCATAACATAAAAGTGCAAAGAGGAGCAGCAAGCGCTGACGTAGAAGCTGCAGCAAATTATCGAGATCTAGCTAAGATCATTAATAAACATGTCTACACTAAACAACAGATTTTCAATGTGGATAAAACAGCCTTCTATTGGAAGAAGATGCCATCTAGGACTTTCATAGCCAGAGAGGAGAAGTCGATGCCTGGCATCAAAGCTTCAAAGGACACGCTGACTCTCTTGTTAGGGGCTAATGCAGCTGGTGACTTTAAGTAGAAACGATTTACCATTCTGAAAATGCCAGGGCCTTTAAGATTTATGCTAAATCTACTCTTCCTATGATCTACAAATGGAACAACAGAGCCTGGAGGATAGCACATCTGTTTACGACACGGTTTATCGAATATTTTAAGCCCACTGTTGAGACCTACAGACCAGAAAAAAAGATTCTTTTCAAAATATTACTGCTCATGGATGATGTACCTGGTCACCCCAGAGCTCTGATGGAGATGTACAATGAGATTAACATTGTTTTCATGTCTGCTAACACAACATCCATTCTGCAGCCCATGAATCAAAGAATAATTTTGACTTTCAAGTCTTATTACTTAAGAAATACATTTCACAAGGCAATAGCTGCCACAGATAGTGATTCGTCTGGTGGATCTGGGCAAAGTCAACTGAAAATATCCTGAAAAGGATCCACCATTCTAGATGCCATTAAGAACATTTGTGACTCTTGGGAAGACATCAAAATATCACCGTTCTCAGGAGTTAGGAAGAAGTTGATTCCGACCCTCATGGATGACTTTGAGAGGTTCCAGACATCAGTGGAGGAAGTAACTGCAGATGTGGTGGAAACAGCAAGAGAACTGGAATTAGAAGTGGAGCCTGAAGATGTGACTGAATTGCCGCAATCTCATGATAAAACTTTAACAGATGAAGAGTTGCTTCTTCTGGATGAGCAAAGAAAGTGGTTTCTTGAGATGGAATCTACTCCTAGTGAAGATGCTGTGAAGATTGTTGACATGACAACAAAGGATTTAGAATATTGCATAAACTTATCTGATAAAGCAGCGGCAGAATTTGAAAGGATTGACCTCAATTTTCAAAGTTCTACTGTGGGTAAAATGCTATCAAACAGCATCGCATGCTACAAAGAAATTGTGAAAGAAAGCGTCAATCAATGTGGCAAACTTCATCGTCATCTCATTTTAGGAAATTGCCGAAGCCACCCCAATCTTCAGCGACCACTACCCTGATCAGTCAGCAGCCATCAACATCAAAGCAAGACCCTCCACCTGCATAACGATTATGAGTCACTGAAGGCTGAGGTGATGGTTAGCATTTTTTAGCAATAAAATATTTTTTAATTAAGGTATGTACAGGTTTTTTTAGACATAATGCTATTGCACACTCTTAGACTACAGTAGAGTGTAAACATAACTTTTATATACACTAGGAAACCAAAAAGTTTGTATGACTTGCTTCATTGTGATATTTGCTCTATTCGGTGGTTTGGAACCAAAACTGCAGTATGCCCGTATTTCATCCAGGGGACTTTGCCTCTGAATGAAGTACTTGATGAGGCAAAATGAAGAACACTTCTTACCTGGAGCTGAAGGGCTTAAGCTAATTTTCAATTTGTTTTTACTCCTTTACTCACCATATAGTGGTAAATGTGAGTCCTTTCTATACTCCCTTAGGATGGGGTAAAGGATGGAGTGGAAAGATCATTTTCAGGGTAAAGGTAGCAGATAATGGATGCTGAAAAAAAAGAAATCCTAGTTCACTTTGCCTAGGGATGGACAGGTATGTAAGTCACAAAAAATGCAGGATCTTTATTTTTACAAAGAGGGTCCTGCATTTATTTTTAAGAAATTTACACCTGGCTAGGCCCCTGGAGTGTTGAACCTTCCCCATTAACATTCTCTACTCTGGAGTCCACCTCCTTCCTCTGTGGAACTGATGCGCAGGGACGGAGCACCGGAGGCACCCATAGCAAGTGCTGGGGGAGTACAAAGACCTAGAATAGTTACCGATTGTCTGAGGGAACATTGGAGGGGGCATCATTTCAGTACGTGTCAACCTTTCAAAAATGTATAATACTAATTTAGAAATGGACTGAATTCATGCAGCATTGCAAATCTGATCTTTATACTGTGTGCAGTGTAATCCCTCTTTCTGTTGGGGCTCATCTTTTTGAGTTGATATCAATGATGGAAAAGGGAGGGAAAGTGTGATGGTGCGTATCTGGAACCATCAGCACAAAGAGCACACAGATTCATCAATATCACAGCAACAGGTTCGAGTGAGGAAGAGTGAGACTTCATTTTCCCACCAGTGATTTCATCAGTGGTTTATCCAATGTCCCCACTAACTTCTCCAGCCCTTCTGGCCAAAATCTGTTCTTAGAGGGATGCAGGAGCGGATCGGAATGGCACACTGTGACAAATGATACATAATTAAGCTGATGTTGATCTAGGTAGTCTGTGCTCTACGCTTTTTTCCCTAGGAAAATAGGAGAAATACTTGAATCCAGTGCTTTTCTTTACCCCTCTGAACTATGTTACCATCCCAAATAGATGAGAAAATGGAAAGATGATGAAATTTAGAGATGCCAGAAGCCACTTTGATGAGAAGTAGGAGGCTCTGACTTCTATACACATATGGTACTTTTGTTTTACATAGTATGTTGGCTGAACGAAAAAATAAATCTTTATCTTCTCTGATACAAAATAGTCTACCTTATCTCAATTTATAAAATTTCTTATTTACTCCTTTTACTCACTGTTCCGGCTGTTTATATAAAAGGACAGGCATAACGTATCAAACTGAAATCTAGATCACTGACATCGAAATTAGGTTCTAACTATTTCCATCCTCTTTTGCTGTCATGTCATAAACAAAATATACATTAATTACAGTCTCTGAATCAGGTCTCTTGCAATAGAGCTGGTGAATTAATGGAAGTTTCCATGTCATTTGAAAAATGAAGAACACTAATGTGAATGCTTATTGTTTCTACAGCAGGGATTTTGTGGGTAATCACTATCTGCCTGAACCCAAAGATAGAGATAATTACTTTCTTCCCTGGGGGAATGGTCTGTTGAGGAAAACACTTTTGGTTTTGTTGTGGAGAAGCAGCATCAGGGTAAGAGAGGTAAGAAATCCCACTTTTCAAGTGTTCTGGGAAAGGACAGACTGACAACTGGAGGAAGGAAGCATTTGTGCCAGGGATTTTTGAGTATAGAGGTGTTCCTTCAGGATCTGAGTCTTTTCTGTGGGTTATAGACCTTCTCCAGGTTCTGGGACTGGGTAACCCAACTGGGCTATTTTTCAGAGACCCCGATGGCAGAGCATCAGCTCTCATTAATAGGGCTCTATTTGTGTGCTGTCTGCTCCTGGACATAGGAACTCCAACACCAACCACATGTGACAGTTGAGCACTCACAATGTGGCTAGTTTGAATTGAGTTGTGTTCTAAGCGTAAAATAAAATACACACCAGATACTCAAAGACTTTGTACAAAACAAGACTGTAAACCATCTCATTACGTTTTACAACAGTATGTCGAAATAATATTTTGGTTATATTGGGTTAAATAAAATATATTATTAAAATTAACATCACCTGTTTCTTTTTACTTGAAAAAATGTGGCCACTAGAAAATTTTAAATTAAATGGATTTCTGTGGGACAGAACTGCTCTAGAAATTCAGAACAACAGAATGACTCATGTCAGAAAAGGAGAAGGAATACAGAGGAAAAAAATAAGTGTGTTGACTTTTCTTCCTTCTCTAGGTCCTGAAGGATTTAGCGAAGAAAAAAAATTCTTTTCTCTTAGATTTTTAGAGCTATCAAGCCAATTAGAAATTATCTAGTCTGATACTTCTCAAACTAGAGAGCCTAGGGCCCTTTGAAAATGATCCACGGATGAGGAGGAGTTCCCAGACCCCAGCTGGAGAAGCAGCGATGGAATCAACACACTGACTGCAGGTCAGGAGAGCCAGGCTCATGACTGCAGCCCCCTAGCCAGTCAGCAGAGACGTGTGACCAGAAACCAGGCCCCACCCAGTCTGCTCTCTGCTACCCTATGGAAATGTTGGGTTTAATAACAAGAACAGGTAAATTCCACTCTTTTATCTCCAAAAACATGTCAGTATATGTGGAAAAATGATATGTGTCTCTACAGCAAAAGGAGAGCATCAGGATGGACTCGAAGATATCCAAATAAATGTCACGTTCAGGTCACTTCCTTACACCCAACTGCTACTATATTTCCATATTTCCTTTTTATTTCAAATATCCTAAAATCCTCATTTGGGTTTTTTATCTTCTGCCACCCTGATGAGCCTTTTAAGAAGCTTATGTTGATATCTTCCTCTCTGGATCCACATGTGATCTGAAAGGATTATATTTCATTTCCAGGTTTCTCTCTTCTTCAAATTCACAAGTTTCTTCTTAAAAATAAATACCCCCTAACTCCCTGCTCCAAGTCTTTTCTTCAGGACTGTTAGTGAAACACATGTCATGTCGCAACAGTGTCTGTGGCTTCCCTGCCACCAACGCGGCTGAGAGGCCATCCCCAGACAGTCCCCTCCAGTAAACTTCTTAAAGCTTCTTTCGGTAGTCACACAGTGTTTCCTTAAGAGATGGAAAGTCCCTGGAAGATGCCTATTCCCTGCCCAGACTCCCTCTCCTTTTCCTCTTGCATGATGGAGATGGAGCCCTGTAGTGGGTTATCTGGCAGCCTCTGCCATTGCATTTCTTCGTCTAAGGAAGACCAGCTTTTCGCTCAAGTTCTTGGCACCTGGGTGGCTTCAATGATTAAACAAAAATGTTCTTCACTTCTCCTCTTTGTCCACTCTGACTGCTTTAGAATTATTAGATATAATTAGAACTGAGAGGGGTCTTTAAGGGCATCTAAACAACCCACCAGCACTTTCTCTCTCTGTCTACTATTAAAAGAAAAATTAGATTTTGGAATCTTTGTGATTATTTTCCTGAAGAAAGATATTATGAGGAAATAGTCTAAAGAACTGACTCACGCCAGGTAAGTGTTTCTCTACCTTTGGTGATGACTAACAGCATTCTTCCGGCTAAGTGTCACAATTTAAATTATTACCTTGTGTAACCAAAAGAGGGCAGTGCTCACTCTTCCTGTTTTCTGTTCTACGACAAAACGGAAAAGTTATCTTGTTCTTATTCCATTTTTCCTTTACTTACCACTAAATGAAAATAGTGAGTAAAAGTTACTTAAGCAAATAAATAATATACATCCTGAGCCTCTTTAGTACAACATTAATAATTTGATACAGATACTTCTACAGCAAACGAATACAAGACGTTTTCTTTTATTGATTTACTTATCTAACACTGGATGGTTGCTTCTATGTCTGAACATTTAAAACAGTGCCTCCAAAAAAACCTTCATGATACTTCCCAAATTACAGACAGTAGGTAGGTTTCACTGAATGGTGGCTTTGGTTTATACATGCCAACAGAACATTGAATAAAATAAAATTCAGCAATAGCAATAGTCCATTTCTTGGCCATTACATTTCCCAAAATTACTGCCACACTCACCCCATCCCATCTTTTCTTAGGCATCAACATTAATTTATCCTTCAAATCCCAGCAAATCTTTTTCTTTTATAACTTTGCTTTCTTGCAAGATAGGCCACTTAATGATTAAAGCAAAGATTTGGTCATCGAGGTTATTACACCTAGACCAATGTCTTATTTAAGTAGAAACCATACAGTCTGGCATAGCCAATAAATAACTTTACTCTTACTGACACAGAAGTCCTTCAAAACTAAAGATTTCAATTGATCTTCTTCATTCATGAAATCAGGCGGCTACATACAAAGCAAACTTGTGGACATCTGTGTTGACGCATTGTATGTTGTGGTCAGATAGACCTGAATTCACGTCCAGACCTTGCAAGTTAATCACCTTTGGGCAAGTTTCATCCTAGGGAAAAATGGTGACAAAATACCCATTTTGCAGGCTTGCTGTGAGAATAGGTGAAACAATCAATACATGTGAAACTATCTACACTGTGCCTAGCAAACAGCAGTCACTCAATTAACCTAGGCCCTCTTCCTTCCTATTAAGAAAACTTACATGTATATCCATCATTATTGTGGTTTGGCCAGTTGAAGAAAATAAATAACAGAACTATACTTGTACAAATATTCTAGGGACAAATATTTAATTGGTTTACATATCCCGTATGAGTTATTATGTAAATCATTCATTCAGCAAGCCATTTAGTAGTAACTAACATTTGTTGGGTGCTAGAGCCTGAGTGTCTCTACGTGGGTTGACTCCTCTAGGTCTCACAGCACCCCTATGAAAAGATACTGTCATCCCCATTTTACAGCTGGGGAAATGGAGTCACAGAGCTGTTAAGTAACTTGTCCAAGATCACATGGCCAACAAGATAGGAAACCTAGGATTCAAACCCAGGAAGCATGTCTCTAGAGTCTAGGTTCATATCCATCATGCTATTCCACACCTCTACTTTCCCTGATAAAAAAAGAAGAGGATAAGGGCCTTGGAAGGGTGTTTTTTTCCTCTTCTTTATTTTAATTTTTTTTTGTTGTTGTTCTTTAAAAAATTTTTTACTTTATTGTGGTAAGAACACTTAACATGAGATCTACTCTCTTAAATTTTTAAGTGTACAATACAGTATTGTTAACTATAAGTACAATGTTGGACAGCAGATCTCTAGAACTTACTCATCTTGCTTAACTGCAACTTTATACCCATTGATTAGCAACTCCCCACTTCTTTCTCCCAGCCCCTGGGAACCCCCATTTCACAATTTGACTCTGTCTATTTGACTATTTTAGGTACCTTATATAAGTGGAATCATGCAGTATTTGTCATTCTGTGACTGGCTTATTTCACTTAGTATAATGTCCTCAAGGTTCATCCATATTGTCACATATAGTAGAATTTCCTTCTTTTTTTAAGGCTGAATAATATTCCATTGTATGTACATACCACATTTTCTTTATCCATTCATGTGTGGACAGACATTTTGGTTGTTTCCACATCTTGACTGTTATGAGCAGTGTTTCAGTGAACATGGGAGTGCTAATATCTCTTTGAGATCCTGATCTCAATTCTTTTGGATAAAGACCCAGAAGTGGGATTTCTGGATCACATGGTATTTCTATTTTTAATTTTTTGAGGAACTTCCCTATTGTTTTCCATAGCTGCTGCACCATTTTGCATTGCCATCAATGGTGTACAGGCATTTCAATTTCTCCACATTTTCACAAAAACTTACGTTTTTTTTCTTTTGATAATAGCCATCCTGACAGGTGTGAGGTAATATCTCATTGTGGTTTTGATTTGTGTTTCCCTGATAATTAGTGACATGATCTTTTTGTATACCTGTTGGCCATTTGTACGTCTTCTTTGGAGAAATGTCTATCCAAGTCCTTAGCCTATTTTTTAATTGGGGTTTTTTTTTTTTTTTTGCTATTGAGTTGTAGGAGTTTCTTATATATTTTCAGAATTACCCCCTATCAAATAGATGGTTTGCAAATATTTTCTCCCATTCTGTAGGTTGCTCTGTTGATTGTTTGCTGTGCAGAATCTCTTTAGTTTGATGTAGTTCCACTTGTCTAGTTTTGCTTTTGTTGCCTGTGCTTTTGGTGTGATGTCCATGAAATCGTTGTTAAGACCAATGTCATGAAGTTTTCTCTTATGTTTTCTTCTAGGAGTTTTATAATTTTAGATCTTATATTTAAGTCTGTAATCCATTTTGGGTTGACTTTTGTGTATGATGTAAGATAACTGTCCAATATCATTCTTTTGCATGTGGATATCCCGTTTTCCCAACACCATGTGTTGAAGAGAGTATTCTTTCTCCATTGTGAATTCTCCGCACCTTTGTTGAAGATCATTTTCCTTCTTTTTGAAGAGTATAAAGGAGTGAGTTAGAGGCTTAAAAAGAAGAAAACATAGAAACCTCTAGGCTCAGAGAGAAAGACTAGAGTTATTTCTTTTTTTTTTTTTTTGTGAGGAAGATCAGCCCTGTGTTAACATCTGCCAAGCCTCCTCTTTGGCCCTGGGCTAACATCCGTGCCCATCTTCCTCCACTTTATACGGGACGCCGCCACAGCATGGCTTGCCAAGCGGTGCGTCAGTGCGTGCCCGGGATCCAAACCAGCGAACCCTGGGCCACCGCAGTGGAGTACGCACACTTAACCACTTGCGCCACCAGGCCGGCCCCAAAACGAGTTATTTCTGAAGGGTATGTTTACAAAGAGCCAGGAGTGACCTTGATTGTTGAGACATTAACACGGTAGAGAAAAAAGGGGAGTAGGCAAATGGAAGATATCTAAAAATGCTGTGGGCAGCAAAAAATTATGTCAGAAAGGTTGGGAATCCCAGTACTGGGAGATCTCCTATCCTGAGACTGTGAGTGACTTTGGGTACATCTCTTTGTTCCTTAAGATATTGTGGAGCATTTAGTATTCTTCGGAAGCCTCAACTCCCCATTTTTTTGTGGGCCGTCATTATTTCCACCAAAAGGTGAGGGCCTTCATGGCAAATGAATTCCTTCCTCCCTTTCAGCCAGGGAGCCAACTTTTCAGGTATAAGATAATAACCCTGCTCCATATTCTACTTCCTGAGTTAAAGCCAGTGGAGGCTATAGACTTCCAAGGCTGTTTAGATCTAAAACATTAGTTGGGGCTCTAGTTTTCATGGCCACAGGTCATCACTCTACCAGTTTTATTGCCAACCTTGAGGAAATGAAGCCTACTGAGTTTCATCATATTCTGCCACTATTTCCCAAAATGGCAATTTTCCTAATTTTCCGCTCCCTCCCTTACTCCCATCCCCTGCTACCCCCTTATTGCTGTGCTTTTCCCCCAAGTTCCTCCTTTTGTAGACCTCCTTCCCAACACTTTCCACAGTGCTTGCTGGAATCCAAATTCCATGGTAAACTCCTCCTACTCATGTCATTTGACTTTTAATATCTTTAAATATTTTTTTAAAAAGACAAATTGAAAAATGTATAGAGTCAAGTGTATTGAGCTCTTGTCTCAGTTCTTATTCCATTGTTTTTATGCCTGGGAAGTTGGTAGATCACTTTGAAAATGTCCTTATCCTCCTTCTAGAATAGTTTTTCTCATGATGAGTGTCCTGGCTGGTTTTAGAGCCCGTAGAGATCAGAGTTGTGAAATTCATAATAGCTACTTGCAGTTGACACATAAGCACTTAAGTACCTATTAATATTTATTTAGTAGGTCTACGTATTCACATGGTAACCCAGGCTATATAAAGATATAGACCTACTATACAAATGATACCTTTACTGTTTATAACCTGCCTTCACATGCATTTGATCTCATAGGGTAGATATGGACAGCCTTGTCTCCATTTTATGGATGAAGAAATTGAAGTTTGGGGAAGTAAAGCACATAAGCCAAAGTCACTCATAATCTGTGGATCTGGAACATGAATCCACATGTTTGATTCTTATGTGCAGTGCTGTATAAACTTAAAAACAAGACCAACTTTATCCAAGATTTTTAAAGCATTTAAAAAAACAGACTAGACCTGCATTCTTGTATGTTGTTGGTTGGGAATGTAGACTACAACAACATTTTAGGAAGGCAACTTACTACCATCTAATCAAAAATTGAACATATACCCATGACCCAGTAATTTTACTTCCTAAATTCTATCCTTTAGCAATACTAAGGTGAACACATTAGCTATATGTAATTAATCATAAGAACTGCAGTATTTACTTCATCCTTACTATGTGGAATACATTATCCAAAATTCTTTACATGTATTAAAGAATCTTCCCAACAACCCTATGTGGTAGATAATATCAAATCTCTACTTTTAAGGATAGGGAGAAGAAGGTACTGAGAGATTAAATGCCCAAGTTCTCTGTAGCAAAACAGTATTTTTTCAGAAATGGCTGCAACAGAATTTCACATCACACATGCTCTTCCAGAAACTTGCCATTTTCCCACCAAGAATTAGAGTGTATGTCCTTATAGGGAAACAAATCTCCATGGGTTGCTCACATATCTGAATGTCTTATGAGCATAAGCACTGACAACTCTTGTTCTGGACTACATTTTCAAGGATCTGGGAAGGCAGAGCAGAGGGTAGGTTTGTCTGCTATCCAGTACAATAAAGATAAGGTCTCCTGGGGCAAAGGTCAGGTAGGTTTGCTTGCAGCTCTGGGTTCCTCAGCTGTGATACAAACCCACTATGTGTGTAACATCCACTTGGGTCCCTCCATGTTGCCCCTGTGGGACTGGGTGGGAACTGACACAAACCTGAAGCTCTATCCACCTGCTGTGCCATGAGTGATAAAGGCCTTTGTCTCTGACTCAGAAATCTTGCGTCTCCTGCTAGCATCCATGAAACAGTAATAGGCTAACTTGTTAGCATGAAGTCAGGGAAAAATCTCAACTCTTCCCAGTTCTTTACAGTTTTGGTGCAGAAGACAGGATTCTGGTAAAATCATGGCTTTCTGGAAGAGGGAAGAGAGAGGTGCCAGGGGCTGGGTTAGGTGATGTGAGAAGACTTCCTGGGACTTGGGAGTGAATGCTCTTGCCCAAGTGGTGGTGGTGGGGGAGTAATGTTCTCTCCTTGTCTTGACTCTTAATGAACGTTTAGACGCTGATTGGCAAGACTGAAACAAGACTTCCAAATAGTGCTTTAGTTATTACTTACTCTCCTACAGGCGGGAGGAGGAAGGGATGTTATCATGCCCTGCAACCTCAATCAAAAGGCAATGTGGCTTGGCTGCTGACTCAAAGCGTTCCCAGCGCTAAAATAAATGGTATCAGCGGCGAGGGTGTCGAGTTTTGGGTGGGCCAAAATCCAAAGTTGCTTGGTTGAGCCTAAGCAGGCAGCCACTTGACTGAAAATAAATGTGCCTTGCTTACTGGCACAGAGCAGCTGTTTTTTTTTGTGCCCTCTGACTCGCCCATCTCCCTCTCCCTGACCCTTAGCTGCTTTAAGGAAAAAAATGATAAGAGGTGTGGCTCAGGTCTCCCTGTCCCCAAGGAGAACAGAGATCATACACACCCATCTAAGTATGCTGGGGAACTTTGGTGGTGGAGTGGGCAGTGCCTCAAACTTTTATGACTCTGTTGAACATGGGCACACAGGTGATCATTACACCTGGTCCTTTAGGGAGAAGGGCACTCAGATTCACTGATGGGGTTTGGGTAGGAATCTCATGGGGAAAAGGGAGCTAACACGAACTTGTGGGTGGAGCCTTTGGGCCAAGTCAGTGTACTGTTATGGCATCTACATTTAAATGAATGGGAGGAATTGGTGTGTTATATGCTTGTACTTCCCCATCCCATAAGTGCCAGAGGGGATCCTACTGATCTGGATGAACCATTGGGGAAGAAGTGCTGGTGAGGCAAATTTCTCTGCCATTTGGCACCAAGGGGCCAGTCAAGATTTAATACAAGTGCCTCTACCCTGTGACGTTCAATGTGTTCACTAGATAGATGATGTCCTGTTAGTTAAGTCAGAAGTCTCAATCTCAATGACCCTGACTTCCGTGTCATCACACCGCTGTCTGCAGGAGGGTCTGATAAACTTCCACAAAATTCAGGAGTCTGCTCACCAAGAAAAGTTTCCTGGGACAGTGTGGGTGGATTCACATAATCAGTCCCTCCAGCGATCAAGGAAAAATTGCTGTCTATTTGGCCTCCGGGCAACACAGAGGAGGCCAGTGCGTTGGAGACAGTATATCCCATTGGGCATTCTGCCTGGTCCTTTATATGGGCAGGGGCAGGCAGAGTTCTAAGATGGCTCCGTGACCTTCCACCCCTGTTTCACTCCCACGATTATGTTGTGTTACATGTCAAAGAGATTTTGCAGATGTAATTAAGGTTAATAATCAATTGAACGTAACGTAGGGAGATTATCCAAGTGGACCTAACCTAACATGAACCCTTTAAAGCCTCGAGTTTTCATCAGCTGGTAGCAGAAGAGGAAGTCAGAAAGAAGGGAAGCAGGAGAAGGATTCAACCCATTAGCTGGCCTCGAAGATGGAGAGGGCAATGTACGAGGATTGGAGATTGGCTTCTAGGACTGAGAGTGACCCCTCGGCCAATAGCTGGCAGGGAAATGGGGACCTCTGTCCTTCAACTGAGCAAACTCCAGACAAGGGCCTTGCCTGGCTGTCACCTTGATTTCAGCCACCTGCGATCCTAAGCAGAGAATGTAGCAAAGCTGACCTCACCTTCTGATCTACAGAACAGTGAGCTAATAAACGGGTGTTGTTTCAAGCTGCTTAGTTTGTGGTAATTTGTTCAGCAGCGATGAAAAACTAACCTGCAAATTAGCATCCTTTGAGTGGGGCCCAAACCAACCTACTGCATTAGAAGCTGCCCAGCAACTTTTTTTTTAATATTCACTACATAAAATTTATTTTTTAAATAAAAATGTAAAACACTGGCACCTACTTTTAAACAAATTAAGTTATGAGACCATTTTCCTTTGTAGAATACGCACTACCATTGAAACGGTGCAAAGAAGTGTAATGAGCATCTACAAAAATTAGTTTTGATTGTTGTATTCCTCCATACCTTGTGTCTGCACACATGAAATAAAATTAAATTTCTCATTTTATATGCAGCAATTTTTTAAAAAAGCACACTGTTTTTCACTGCTATGGTCTTTCATAAAGGACTTGGCTTAAAGTTTCAAATTAAAAAAAAACTAAGATACTAAGATACTTTACTATATCCATTAACAGCATTTTTATATAGAACAATTTGAGTCAGCATGCCAGCAACTTCCCTTGTTGTCATATACCTGTATTTAGGGAAGATTATACCCATTTTTGCAAAAAAAAAAAACCAAAAACCAATACATACACTGCAGATGCTCAAAACAATGTTAAAAGACCAGTGTGAATGGTACACAAAAATCACATCTTTATACATTGTTAACTGGAATTCTTCATCATAAAGGAGGCAGGGTAGATCCAGACCTTAGCGGGTTACTCTCTGGAAGAACACCTGTAAGTAATTTGTTAAGACTTTCGCATCAGGCTCTGAAGTGTTAAACAAAAGTCTGGAATTATTTCTGGAGCTCCTTGAAGGAGGGCAGGTGTCCTTGTTGAAGACACCAAACATATGGCCCTCGTTTGAGATGGAGCGTTTTCAGTGTCACTGTGCCCTCACATAAGCCAGTACAGTCTGCATCCGCCAGGTAGAGGTTTGCCTTACAGGTGCTGGGAAACCTGTGAGACCTCTGATGTCCTACAATATAATGACCTTCTTGAGCTTCAAGTCTCTGTGAGGGATCAATTTCTCCAATTCAACTTTCTGGCAAAGAGAGGCAAAGGGATGCCGAACCTGAAGGGCGGTAAGAGCCCCATCGCTCCCCGAAGGGCCAGCCCAGGCCTCTGCTACAAACGAAGTGCAACTGAGCTCCTCCCTCTGCCCAATCCTGCTTCCCCTTTCCTTTACAGGTGGTGTTCCCCAATAACTCCTACACAAAAGCTCTGCCTCAGGGTCTCCATGGTTGTGGGGTGAGAGGAGGTGGGGCAGGGGGAACTTGACCTTTGGCATCAGGTATATACAACCATAGTGTCCAAGCCCCTAACCACTATTCTTTACTACTTCCACTCTCTGAGTACTGGCCTTAGTTTCAATAATTGGGAGCAGTGCCTCAAAACAAAAAACTTAAATGGGTCTCTGCCCAGGACTATAGTTTAAGATATAAAAGGGATGGCTCCAAGTCCATTGGCAGTCTTTGGTTCATCAGGTGATAAATCACTATTTTCTACGAGGGCAGGGTGGGGGGCGAGAACCGAGCCTGGCTCTGAGTTTCGTGAGTAAGGAAGTTGGTCGTGGGATAGAGAGGAACAGAGAGGAGGTCATAACTGTGGTTTCACGAAATTGAAATCAATGTTCTAGAAACATTTTTTTATTGATTTATAATACTGATTTATAACACTGTATAAATTTCAGGTGTACTTCATTATATTTCACCTTCTGTATAGACTACATCACATTCACCACCAAAAGTCTGGTTTCCATCGGTCACCATACACATGTGCCCTTTTACCCCTTTCACCCTCCCCCTCCCCCCTTCCCCCTGGTAACCACCAATCTGTTCTCTGTATCTACGTGTTTGTTTGTTTGTTTATCTTCCACATATGAGTAAGATCATATGGTATTTGTCTTTCTCTGTCTGCCTTATTTTGCTGGGCATAAGACCCTCAAAGTGCATCCATGTGGTCACAAATGCAAAGATTTCATCTTTTTTATGGCTGAATAATATTCCATTGTGTATATATACCACATCTTCTTTATCCATTCTTCTGTTGATGGGCACTTAGGGTGTTTCCAAGTCTTGGCTATTGTGAATACTGCTGCAATGAACATAAGGGTGCAAATCTTTTCGAATGAGTGTTTTCATGTTTTTTGGATAAATACCCAGAAGTGGAATAGCTGGATCATATGGTAGTTATATTTTTAATTTTGGGGGGAATCTCCATGCTGTTCTTCATAGTGGCTGCACCAATTTACATTCCCACCAGCAGTGTTTGAAGATTCCCTTTTCTCCACATCCCCTCCAATGCTTGTTTCCTGTCTTTTTAGTAACAGCCATTCGGACAGGCATGAGGCGATATCTCATTGTAGTTTTTTTGTTTTTTGATTTTTGGGTTTTTTTTGTGAGGAAGATTAGCCCTGAGCTAACATCTGTGCCCATCTTCCTCTACTTTATATGGGACACTGCAACAGCATGGCTTGACAAGTGGTGCATCAGTGTGTGCCCGGGATCTGAACCTGCAAATCCTGGGCTGCTGAAGTGGAGCACGGGCACTTAACCACTACGCCACTGGGCCGGCCCCTCATTGTAGTTTTGATTAGCATTTCCCTAATAATTAGTGATGTTGAACATCTTTTCATGTGCCTGTTGGTCATCTGTATATCTTGTTTGGAAAAATGTCTCTTCAGGTCTTTTGCCCATCTTTTAATCAGGTTGTTTGTTTTTATTTTGTTGAGTTGTGTGAGTTCTTTCTATATTTCGGATATTAACTCTTGATCTGATATATGATTTGCAAATATCTTCTCGTGATTTGTAAGTTGTCTTTTTGTTTTGTTGATGGTTTCTTTTGCCATGCAGAAGCTTTTCAGTTTGATGTAGTCTCATTTGTTTTTCTTTTGTTTCCCTTGTCTGAGGAGACATTTTCAAAAAGATACTGCTAAGACCAATGTTAGAGAGCATACTGCCTATGTTCTCCTCTAGGATTTTTATGGTTTCAGGTCTTACCTTCAAGTCTTTAATCCATTTTGAGTTAATTTTTGTGTATGGTGTAAGATAATGGTCTACTTTCATTTTTTTACATGTGGCTGTACAGTTTTTCCAACATTATTTTAAGAGACTTTCCTTTCTCCATTGTATGATCTTGGCTCCTTTGTTGAAAATTAGCTGTCCATAGATGTGTGGGTTTGTTTCTGGGCTCTCAATTCTGTTCCATTGATCTGTGTGTCTGTTTTTGTGCCAGTACCATGCTGTTTTCATTACTATAGGTTTGTAGACTATTTTGAAGTCAAGGATTGAGATGCCTCCAGTTTTGTTCTTTTTTCTCAGGATTACTTTGGCTATTCAGGATCTTTTGTTGTTCCATGTAAATTTTAGTATTCTTTGTTCTCTTTCTGTGAAAAATGTCATTGGGATTTTGTTAGGGATTGTGTTGAATCTGTAGATTGTTTTATGTAGTATGGACATTTTAACTATGTTAGTTCTTCCAATTCATGAGCACAGAATATCTTTCCATTTCTTTGTGTCTTCTTCTATTTCTTTCAACAATGTCTTATAGTTTTCAGTGTACAAGTCTTTCACCTCCTTGGTTAAGTTTATTCCTAGGTATTTTATTCTTTTTGTTTCCATTGTAAATGGGATTGTATTCTTGATTTTTCTTTCTGCTAGCATAGAAACACAACTAATTTTTGTATGTTAATTCTGTAGCATTCAACTTTACTGTATTCATTTCTTATTTCTAATAGATTTTTGGTGGATTCTTTAGGGTTTTCTATATATAGAATCATGTCATCTGCAAATAGTGACAGTTTCACTTCTTCCTTTCCAATTTGGATCCCTTTTATTTCTTTTTCTTTCCTGATTGCTCTGGCTAGGACTTCCAATACTATGTTAAATAGGAGTTGTGAGAGTAAGCATCCTTGTCTGGTTCCTGTTCTTAGAGGGATAGCTTTCAGTTTTTAACCATTGAGTATGATGTTAGCTGTGGGTTTGTCATATATGTCCCTTATTATGTTGAGGTACTTTCCTTCAATACCCGTTTTATTGAGAGTTTTTATCATAAATGGATGCTGTATCTTGTTAAATGCTTTCTCTGCATCTATTGAGATGATCATCTGATTTTTATTCTTCATTTTGTTAATGTGGTGTATCACATTGATTGATTTGTGGATGTTGAACCATCCTTGCATCCCTGGAATAAATCCCACTCAATTATGGTGTATGATCCTTTTAATGTATCGTTGTATTAAATTTGCTAATATTTTGTTGAGGATTTTTGCATCTATGTTCATCAGCGATATTGGCCTGTAATTTTCCTTTTTTGTGCATCCTTGTCTCATTTTGGGATCAGGGTAAGGTTGGCCTTCTAAAATGAGTTAGGAAGAGTCTCCTTCTCTTCAAATTTTTGCAAGAGTTTGAGAAGGATAGGTATTAAATCTTCTTTGAATGTTTGGTAGAATTCACCAAAGAAGCTGTCTGGTCCTGGACTTTTGTATTTTGGGAGGTTTTTGATTACTGTATCAATTTCTTTACCAGTGAAATTGGTCTATTCAGATTCTCTATTCTTCTTGATAAAGATTGTATGAGTCTAGGAATTTATCCATTTCTTCTAGGTTATCCAATTTGTTGGCATATAGCTTTTCATAGTGTTCTCTCATAATCCTTTGTATTTCAGCAGTATCCCTTGTAATTTCTCCTCTTTCATTTCTGATTTTATTTATTTGAGCCTTCTCTCTTTTTTCTTAGTGAGTCTAGCTAAAGGTTTGTCAATCTTGTTTATCTTTTCAAAGAACCAGTCTTAGTTTCATTGATCTTTTCTATCGTCTTTTTAGTCTCTATTTCATTTATTTCCACTCTGATTTTTTAAATTTCCTTCCTTCTGTTGATTTTGGGCTTCATTTGTTCTTCTTTTTCTAGTTCCTTTAGGTGTAATGTTAGATTGTTTGAGATTTTTCTTGTTTCTTGAGGTGGGCCTGTATTACTATAAACTTCCCTCTTAGGACTGCTTTTGCTTCATCACATAAATTTTGGTATGTTGTGTTTTCATTTTCATTTGTCTCCAGGCATTTTTAAATTTCTCCTTCAATTTTTTCCATTGACCCAATAGTTGTTCAGTAGCATGTTGTTTATTCTCCACATATTTGTGACGTTTCCAGCTTTCTTCTTGTAGTTGATTTCTAGTTTCATACTGTTGTAGTGGAAAAAGATGCTTGATATAATTTCAATCTTCTTAAATTTATTGAGATTTGTTTTGTTTCCCAACACATGGTCTATATTTGAGAATGTTTCATGTACACTTGAGAAGAAAGTGTATTCTGTTGCTTTTGGGTGGAATGTTCTCTGTATATCTATTAAGTTCAGCTGGTCTAATGTTTCATTTAAGACTGATATTTTTCTCTTGACTTTCTGTCTGGATGATCTATCCATTGATGTAAGTAAGACATTAAAGCCCCCTATTGTTATTGTGTTGTTGTCAATTTCTCTTTTTAGGTCTGTTAATAGTTGCTTTATATACTTTGGTGCTCCTATGTTAGGGAAATATATATATATATATTAATAAATGTTATGTCTTCTTGATGGATTGTCCCCTTCATCATTACATAATGTCCATCTTTGTCTCTTGTTATCTTTTTTGACTTGAAGTCTATTTAGTTTGATGTAAGTATGGCTACACTTGCTTTCTTTTGGTGGGCATTTGCTTGGAGTATCATCTTCCATCCCTTTGCTTTGAGCCTATGTTTGTCATTAGAGCTGAGATGGGTCTCCTGGAGGCAACATACTATTAGGTCTTGTTTTTAATCCACCCAACCATTCTGTGTCTTTTGATGGGTGAATTCAATCCATTTACATTTAGGATGATTATTGATATATGAGGACTTAATACTGCCATTTTATCTTTTGTTTTCTGGTTGCTCTATATTTCTACTGTTTCTTTTTCCTTGTGTTTCTGTCTGCCATTTCAGTTTGGTGGTTTTCTGTGATGTGTTTTTCACTTTCCTCTTTTTTTATGTTTTGTGACTCTGCTCTGACTTTTTATTTTGTGGCTAGCATGTGGTTTGTATAAAAGGTCTCATAGATAATATAGTCCTTTTTCTGCTGATAGCCTCTCATCTTCATTTTCCTATGCAGGTTTTCCTCCTTTTCCTCTTCCCTTTCTATGCTTTGGTTGTCACAAATTATCCCTTTTTGTATTGTGAGTTCATTACCAAATTGAAGTGGTTATTGTTATTTTTAATGCTTTCTTTCCTTTTAACTTTTATGTTATAATAAAGTGTATACTATCCTATTCTGATATAGATTTGCAGTTTTCTGATTCTCTCTATCTATCACTTTGCTCAAAGCTTTGTATACTTTTGCCTTTTTGTTTCAGGTAGGAGTGTTCCTTTCAACATTTCTTGTAAGGCAGGTCTAGTGGCGATGAACTTCCTCAGCTTTTGTTTGTCTGAGAAAGCCTTTACTTCTCCTTCATATCTGAAAGATAACTTTGCTGGATAGAGTATTCTTGGCTGACAGTTTTTATCTTTCAATATTTTAAATACATCTTTCTACTTTCTCCTGGTCTGTAGGGTTTCTGCTGAGACATCTGCTGATAGCCTAATGGGAATTCCCTTGTAGGTTATTTTCCTTTTTTCCCCCCTGGCTGCTTTTTAATATTCTTTCTTTGTTATTGATTTTTGACAATTTAATTATCATGTGTCTCAAAGAAGGTCTTTTTGCATTGAGATAATTGAGTTTTCTATTAGCTTCCTGGATTTGTATATCCAGTTCCTTCCCCAGGTTTGGGAAGTCCTCAGCGATTATTTCTTTAAGTAAGATCTCTGCTCCATTCTCTCTCTTATCCTTCTGGGATACCCATTACCCTTATGTTGCCCTCTCTAATGGAGTCAGATAATTCTCATAGAATTTCTATATTTTTAAGTCTTAGTTCTCTCTCCTCCTCTAC
Source organism: Ceratotherium simum simum (assembly GCF_057802395.1). Lineage (NCBI taxonomy): Eukaryota > Metazoa > Chordata > Mammalia > Perissodactyla > Rhinocerotidae > Ceratotherium > Ceratotherium simum. The sequence continues at coordinate 2,928,707 of NC_141913.1, forward strand.
CTGCATCATTTCTAGGTTTCTATCTTCGAGCTTGCTAATTCTCTCTCCCATATTATCTGCTCTATTTCCAATGCTTTCTAATGCATTCTTCATCTCATTCATTAAGTTCTTCAGCTCCATAATTTTTGTTTGGTTCTTTCATAGAATTTCAGTATTTTTGGTAAAGTTTTCCTTCTGTTCATTGATTTTATTCCTGAGCTCACTGAACTGCCTTTATAAGTTTTTGTAGCACATTGAGTTTCTTCATGACAGGTATTTTGAATTCTTTATCAGTTAGATCACAGTCTTCCATGACTTTATGTTTGGTTTCTGGAGAATTGTTTTCTTTTTGTAATGCTGTGGTACCATGGCTTTTTGTGGTGCCTTTTGACTTCTTCTTCTGCATTTGTTGTAGTAAACACATTTTTTATTTAGGGATAACTTTGTTTTGATTCAAACTTTTCAACTGGTTGGCGATTAGAAGCCTTTCTTTTGTTTTTCAGTAGGTGGTGCTATAGAGCTAGTTTTTGTTTTTTCTTACCTGCACTGCCTCTGGCTATATTTGAGGCTCTGCATGTTCTACTCTGCACCGCCTCTATTTGGGGTGTCACTGGTACTCTCATCGTCACTGCCTGCACTTCTAGGGGGTCACTGATTTCTTGTTGCTGGCGTCACTGTGGTCAGTGGCTTTGACACTGGGGACACAGGGGTGGCTGATGCCTCAGCCACATCTGGGATAACCTGGGTCAGAAGCTCTGCCACCATGGTGGGGGAAGGAAAGGGTGGGGAGGGGGCCAGGTATGCAGGGTACCATCTCAGCTGTTGCCTGTTACCTTGCGGCCACAGGTGCCACTGCAGTTGGGTTGTAGGAGTCCTGTGTGCATCTCCACTGCTGCTATCAGGCTCCTAGCCACAGCAGGGGGAACTAGGATCACAGTGCTCTGCCTCTGCAGCTGCTCTGCTTCTTGCGGCCACTGTGGCTAGCTGGCTGGGGTAACACCCATGCCTCCACCACTGTCCTCCGAGTTCTCTGGGGCTGGGGGTGGCTGGCTCAAGCTGCTGCAGCTGGGGATACAGAATCCGGGGCTCTGCTGTTTCTTCATTTAGCCTCCTCTATGAGCTCCAATTCTCCCACCTTTGTATTACCCATCAGTGGATCTTTCTGGCATCCTGATATGCTGTGCAATGTAGCCTTCATTGGGTTGGGGATGTTTTACTTGCTGTAGGTTAAATGGGAGAGCCAAAAGCATCCTCTCATGCCACCATGATGATGACACTTACTAGAAACATTTTGGAAGCAACTTTAGTGGGGAAGAGGCACATGAGGGGAGAGTAACAATGCAGCTGCTATCCTTTACACCAGGCAGCTGGTCTGGAGAGACGCTTCCTTTGCAAAGCCATCTAGTGATCCAGTTGCTATGGCAGCAATAGTAGTCCTCTACTGCAGACTCCAAATAAAAAACACTCCTCTGACTTTCATTCTTTTTTTTTTTTTTCCAGTATTTTCAAATATGCTTTTGAAATAAAAGATTCAGGGCTGGCAGCCTTCCTTTAATATGTAGCAAACCAAAGCTCTTTCCCTTTTGTGTCCTTTCTACATATATAAAACCAATACTTTAATACTTGCCATTTATGTAGAATTTTAAAAAGAGGGTTTTATGTAGTTGTGGCCAAACAATTAGGTGAACATGACTATGTTACAAATATTGAACAGCTCTTTACCTGTCTAGATAATAGTAGAATTGGATTTCTTTTTGCGCTTCAATCAAAAGAAATTAATTTGTTTATTAAAGTGATACGTCTTATTTCTCCTTCCATCGTTAGCAAATTTTAAATGAATAATTTTTTGTTAACTATTTTGCTTAAAAAAATCATTTCAAATCAGAAAGTGAAAGAAATTGAAATGATTATAAATCAATACAATTTGATATCTCGTTCTTATTTGGATAGGCAGATTCATAAGTAAAGATATTTTTTAAAGTTTTCTTGTAGGGGATAATAATAATTAGAAACACCATTTATTGAGGCCTTCCTCTGTTCCAGATACTTTGCTAAGCACTTTCATACATAATTTTATTTAATTCTCTAGTTAACTTTGTGAGATAAGTGTTGAGTCCCCACTTTACAGATGCAAGTTTGGCAGACAGAGCATCTTTGCTGGGATGATGTGAAAATGTTTACATAACACAATGTCTGCTTAGTTTACTATCAGCCCTGTACCTTTGGGTTCAGCTTCTCCGGTGAGGAAGTAACCTACAGTGGGTTGACAGTTTTAAGCAACAGATCTTTGAAGAGGGAGAATGCATTTAGAATTCAGATCGATGCTTTTTCTTTAAACATAGGTATGCCAGATACTTATTTCTTTGAAATGGAACTTGAAATTAATGCAATTCAGCAGATATTTATTCAGTACCCACAATGTACCACACATAAGTGATACAACAAAATCTTGAGAAGGTGCTTCAAGTGACTTCCTCTGGATCTTCAAAGGCCTGTTTCTTCTTTCTTTTTTTTTTTTTTTTAAAAAAAATACATTTATTGAGCTATAATTCACATACCATACAATTCATCCACTTAAAGTGTACAATCGAATGATTTTTAATATAGTCACAGATATGTACAGCCATCACCACAGTCAATTTTAGAACATTTCCATCACCTCAAAAAGAAATCTCATACCTTTTAGCTATCACCCTCCTAACAACCCCCCTACCCCCAGTCAGAAGCAATCATGAATCTATGTTGTGTCTCCAAAGATGTGCCTGATCTGGACATTTCATATAAATGTAATTATATAATATGTGATCTTTTATGACCGGCTTCCTTCACTTAGCATAATGTGTTCAAGGTTCGTCCATGTTGTAGCTTGTATTAGTATTTCATTCCTTTTTATAGCCAAATAATATGAGTATACCATGTTTTGTTTATCCATATTTCCATGGTTGGACATTTGGGTTGTTTCCACCTTTTGGGTATAATGAATAATGCTCATGTAAGCATTCATGTACAAGTATCTGCGTAGAGATACATTTTCATTTTTCTTGGCTATATAACTAGCAGTGGAATTGCTGGGTCATGTGATACTCTATTCTTTAACTTTTTGAGGAACTGCCTGTTTTCCACAGCGGCTGCACCATTGTTATACCCATCAGCAATGTATGAGGGTTCTAATTTCTCTACATCTTCACCAACATTAGTTATTTTCTACTTTTTTGATTCTAACCATCCTAGTGGAGGTGAAGTGGTACCTAACTGTGGTTTTAATTTGCATTACCCTGATGGATAATGATGTTGATCATCTTTTCATATGCTTGTTGGCCATTTGTACGTCTTCTTTGGAAAAATGTCTATTCAAGTTCTTTGTCAATGTTTTAATTGAGTTGTTTTCTTTTGTTTTTTTTTTGTTGTTGTTGTTGTTGAGTAGTAAGAGTTCTTTATATATTCTAGATTTTAATCTCATCAGATATATGATTTGTAAATATTTTCTATCATTCAGTAGGTTGTTTTTTAATCTGTTGATTGTGTTCTTTGATGCACAGAAGTTTTAAATTTTGATGTAATCCAATTTATCTATTCTTTATTTTGTTGGCTATGCTTTTGTGTCATATCTAGGAAATCAATGCCAAATACCATGTCGTGAATCTTTTCCCCTATGTTTTCTTCTAAGAATTTTATAGTTTTAGCCCTTTTGTTTAGGTCTTTGATCCATTTTGAGTTAATTTTGGTGTGAGAGAAGAGTCCAACTTCATTCATTTGCATGTGGCTTCCCAGTTGTCCCAGTATCATTTGTTGACAATACAATGGCACCCTTGTTGAAAATCAATTGACTTTAAATGTATTGGTTTATTTCTGGAATCTCAATTCTATTCCATTGGTCTATATTTCTATCTTTATGCCAGTACCACACTTTCTTGGTTACCATTGCTCTGTAATAAGTTTTGAAATCAGGAAGTGTGAATCCTCCAACTTTGTTCTTCTTTTTCAAGATTGTTTTAGCTAGTTTGAGTCTTATGCACTTTCATATGAGTTTGAAGTATTCTTATTTTTCCCCACAGTGACATTCCTACTGGTCCAGCTTGATCAAAAGAACTCTCTGCCAGAGTTCCAATGTTAATTCACACATGTTAATTCACACATGCTACAGTCATTCCGCAAATATGGCACTCTATCTAAGGGTGGCTGGTCGGAAAGACATTCCAACTTCTGCTACTCTGCCCTGACAGAGAGAGACTCCTCACCTAAGCCTGGGTCACCTGTCTAGACTACTCCTTCCCTCAGGTTGAGTTCCCCATCAGGCTCCTTGCTGTTCTTTCTTGCTGGCATTCCTCGTTTGGAATGCCCTCAACCTGTTAGAGCTGTTCTAACATTGGACCTTAAGGGGAAAGTGTCAGAACCTTTCCTCTCAGTAGACTCCATGGTTTCTATGCAAATTTACTCCCTGCCTCCTCAATGACTGAGTTGGTAAACAAGTTGGTCTAACGCAAGAGGTAGCTTTTGATCAACAATAGAACCAGCAAAGTGATTTTTCCTCTAATAATAAAAATTTTCTCCAGAGTGACTTAATAGCCTTCAACTCTGTTATGGATAGAATTGTGTCCCCCCAAATTCATAGGTTGAAGCCCTTACCTCCAATTTGACTGTGTTTAGAGATGGGGCCTTTTAAGGAGGTATTTAAGTTCAAATGAGGTCATATGGGTGGGCCCTAATCCAATAGGACTGGTGTCTTTATAAGAACAGGAAGAGACACTAGCGCTCTCTTTCTCTGTGCGTGTGCATAGAGAAAAGGCCATGTGAGGACACAGAGAGAAGGTGCCTCTGTAAAGCGAGGAGAGATCTTCACCAGAAACCAACCCCGATGACACCTTGATCTTGGATGTTAGGGCTCCAAAACTATGAGAAAATAAATTTCCATTGTTTAAACCACCCAGTCTGTGATATTCTGTTATGGCTGCCCAAGCAGACTAATATAACCTCTAAAAGTAGACATAACCAGCATAATTCTGGTTAAGATCTGATTTACCAGGGACCCGGCTATTCAATAGTGAGTACTCCCACCCCAGAGCAAGGCATAGCTTTTTTTACAAAAATTTAATTAATTAATTTTTATATTTTAAATTTTACTTATTTTTTTAAAAAACTTTCTTTTTTTAAGAGTAGGATTAGGTTCACAGCAAAATTAAGAGGAAGGTACAGAGATTTCTCATGTATTCTCTACCGCTAGGCATGCTTCCACCACCAGTTTGGTACAATCGTTGAACAATTGATGAACCTACATTTATACAACATAATTATTCAAAGTCCATAGTTTACATTGGGTTTCACTCTTAGTGATGTACAGTCTATGGGTTTGAACAAATATATAACAACATGTATCCATCATTACGGTATCATACAGAGTATTTTCACTGCCCTAAAAATCCTTCATGTACCTCCTGTTCATCTCCTCCCCTCACCCCTGCTGCCCCCAGCTCTCAGCAACCACTGATCTTTTTATTGTCTCCATAGTTTTGCCTTTTCCAGAATGTCGTATAGTTGGAATCATACGGTATGTAGCCTTCTCAGATTAGCTTCTTTCACTTAGTAATATGCATTTAAGATTCCTCCATGTTTCTTTGTGGCTTGATAGCTCATTTCTTTTTAGCTCTGAATAATATTCCACTGTCTGGATGTATCATAGTCCATGAATCCATTCACCTACTGAAGGATATCTTGGTTGCTTCTAAGTTTTGCCAATTGTGAATAAAGCTTTTCTTACTGTCCGTGTGCAGGTTTTTGTGTGGACATAAGTTTTCAACTTGTTTGGGTAAATAGCAAGGAGCACAACTAATTGACCATATGGTAAGAGTATGTTTAGTTTTGTGAGAAACTGCCAAACTGTCTTTCAAAGTGGCTATACTATTTTGCATTCCCACCAGCAGTGAATGAGAGTTCCTATTCCTCCACATCCTTGTCACCTTTTGGTATTGTCAGTGTTCTGGATTTTGGCCATTCTAATAGGTAGGTCATGGTATCTCATGTTGTTTTAATTTGCATTTCCCTGATGACATATGATGTGGAACGTCTTTCTATATGTTTATTTGCCATCTATAAATCTTTGGTGGGTGTCTATTAAGGTCTTTGACCCATTTTTTAATTAGATTGTTTGTTTTCTTATTGCTGAGTTTTAAGAGTTCTTTGCATATTTTGGATAACAGTCCTTTATCAGACGTGTCTTTTGCAAATATTTTCTCCCAATGTGTGGCTTGTCCTCTCATTCTCTTGATATTGTCCAGCTTATCAATTATTTCTTTCATCAATTATGCCTTTGGTGTTGTATCTAAAAAGTCAGCACCATATCCAAATTCATCTAGGTTTTCTCCTGTTATCATCTAGGAGTTTTATAGTTTTGTATTTTACATTTAGGTCTGTGATCCATTTTGAGTTAACTTTTGTGAAGGGTGCCAGGTCTGTGTCTAGATTCATTTTTTCATATTGGGATGTCCAGTTGTTCCAGCACCATTTGTTGAAGTGACTATCTTTGCTCCATTGTACTGCCTTTGCTTCTTTGTCAGAGATTGTCTGACTATATTTAGATGTTGCTATATTGTTTTGAACAAACTATCTGTTCACTCAATTAAGAATAAGAAAAATAGAGTCTTTATTTTACCTTCTCTTATTCCTTTTTTGATGCTCTTCCTTTCTTTATGTAGATCTGAGTTTCTGCCCTATACCATTTTACTTTTCTCTAAAGAACTTTTAACATTTCTTGCAAGGCAGGTCCACTGGCAACAAATTCCCTTAATTTTTGTTTGTCTGAGAAAGTCTTTATTTCTCCTTTCCTTTTGAATGAAAATTTTGCAAGGTGCAGAATTCTAGGTTGCTGGGTTTTCTCTCTCAATTCTTTAAACATTTTACTTCACTCTCTTGCTTGCATGGTTTCTGAGGAGAAGTCAAATGTAATTCTGATCTTTATTCCTCTATAGGTAAGGTGTTTTTCCCTTTGGCTTCTTTCAGGATTTTTTCTTTATCTTTGATTTTCTATAGTTAGAAAATTATATGCCTAAGTGTAGTGGGGTTTTTTTGTTTTTTTGGCATTTGTCCTGGTTGGTATTCTCTGAGCTTCCTGGATCTGAAGTTTAGTGTCTGACATCACTTTGGGGAAATTCTCAGTCATTATTGTTTCAAATCTTTCTTCTCTTCTTCTTTCTCTTTTTCTTCTCCTTCTGGTAGTCTCACTATGCATATGTTACACCTTTTGTAGTTGTCCCACAGTCCTTGGACATTCTGTTCTGTTTTTTTGCAGTCTTTGTTCTCTTTGCTTTTCAGTTTTGGAAGTTTCTATTGAGGTAGCCTCAAGCTCAGAGATTGTTTTCTCAGCTGTGTCCAATCTACTAATAAGTCCATCAGAGGCATTCTTCATTTCTATTATTGTGTTTTTGATCTCTAGCATTTCTTTTTTGTCCTCTCTTAGGATTTCCATCTCTCTGCTTACATCACCCATCTCTCCTTGTATGCTGTCTACTTTATCCATTAGAGCTCTTAGCATTTTAATCACAGTTATTTTAAATTTCTGGTCTGATAATTCCAACATCCCTGCTCTTTCTGGTTCTGTTGTTTTCTCTGTCTCTTCAAATTGTTTTTTTGTTTTGTTTTGGGTTTTTTTGCATTTTGGTACAATTTGTAACTTTTTCTTGATAGCCAGACATGAGGGACTTGGTAAAAGGAACTGCTATAAATAGGCCTTTAGTTGTGTGCTGGTGAGGTGTGGGGATGGGGAAGCATTCTTTAGTCCTATGAGTAGGTCTCAGTCTTTTAGTGAGCCCATGCTCCTGGAGTATGAACTTCACAAGTGTTTCTCAGTTTTGTCCCCCCCCCTCAGGTGGGAGAGGATGGCTACAGCTAACTGAAGTTAGGTATTTCCCTTCCTCCAAGACAGTTAGGCTCTGATAATACCCCTGCAGGTTAGGCTTTGGTTAACTAGTTTCTCCTGAGGGCAGGTTTTGTTAAGAAGAAGGAGTGCTCTGGCATATTTCAAAATGGTTCCTTTTCCCCTCCCCCTGCTGGATGTGTGAGGGGATTTTTCTCCGATGTTCACTGTAGTTGACCTCCTGGTAGAACCTGGTCTAGCAACTAGAGACAAATCTCACAACATTGTGTGGCTCCCCTATGATTGGATGCCCTGGAGTTTTTAACTCTCAGACTTATCCACACCGAGCCTCCAGCAATTTGTCAATTCTGGTGGGTTTTCTTCCCCCAGCCCTGTTCCCATGGTGGTTTCTGCTTGTGAATCTCTGTTCCAGTAAGTTGTTATTCTCTGTATTTGCCTGTCCATCTCTCCAATCTGGGGGCAGCAGTTTGCCCTGTGTCTCCCTCTCTATTATGAATCCAACAAGAGTTGTTGATTTTTCAGTCTCTTTAGCTTTTCACTTGTTGTTCAAGTGGACTGGTGACTTCTGAGCTCCTTACATGCAGAACCAGAAACTGGGCTTTTCTTTTATGTCCTTCAATAAAAAGGAACCTCAACAGGATCTAACCCATATTTGTTTGATTTGATAAGCAAGACAATGATATTTATTAAATGTTTGCTTTGAGCCCAGCTGTGTGCTAAAGGAAGGAGGAGGCTAGAGAGTGTAGGAGCGTGGGAAGTAGTTATGATTATATGAGAGGGCAGAACGGCTCCTTGTCCAGATCTCTTCCCAAGCATCCTAGATTTCAAAGAACCTTACAGGTATTTGGTTGGAGGCAATCTTAGGGACAATCTCATCCAGATTCTCTCCATGTGACACATCTCACAAAGACATGCTTCCCCTGCAGAGGCCATGGACTCTTCATTGAGCTGAAGCTGTGTCTGTTGTCTAGAAACACAGATCAGTCTATTTCAGGGGCAAGACTGAGCGTCGCAAAAGGGATGGTAGGCTTAGTTAGGATAATAGCTGATATCTAACGATGATATCTAAAGCTGATATCTAGCTTATTCATGACAAGTACTGTGCCAAGCGTTTTAAATCGTTTATTTCTTTTGATGCAATAAAATCTTATCAGTAAGTACAGTACTATTATTATTACCCCCCCACTTTACAGCTAAAGCTGTTTCTAAAGGTCACTTAATAAGTTGTGGAGCTTTTCTTCACCCCCAGGTCTGTTTGGTGATGGCTAAGAGTCCCAGCCCTTACCCACTAGGCACTCTGCCTTTTAGGGTACTGGGGACCTCCATTGCTCCTAGACTACATGTCAAAAGTGAAGAAAGGACCCGAGACTTTCCTTGCCTCCCTCACAGTTTTGTCTAGGACTTGATCTGGAGTCTTGGCTGCTTTTAGATTTCCTGATTTATCAAAACCTGAAAGGTAAGTTTTAAAGATAGTTTAAAACCCCAGGTGAGTGGAGTGAGCAGTTTCACAGATTGAGATTTCATAGCTCCAGTGAGCAGACCCATGTTCACACTCAAGTTTGTTTGGATCGTGGTGATATTGATATTTATGCTGAGGTTTGTACTAATGAAACAAGGGTTTTCTAAGTCTTTGGGGAAATATCTAGGTTGGGGAAAAAGGGCTATTGTTCCATGAAAGTCTAACCTCTCTGTTATTTTCTGGGTGGTGTTTTCTCTACAGGCGGCCCCTGCGCTGTCCTTGACAGGCGTGTGTGAATCCGTGACTTTCTCTTCACTTGTCTTACTTTTCTTCTCCGCTGTGTTTCTCTGCTGTAACTGGTCTCAACATCAAAACAAAATGCATTTTAACTTATGTAATCAGTTAAGCTTTATAGTTCTTGTTATTAATATGAAAAGCAGATAAGTAGGAGATTTTATATCTTTCCCTTAAAAATAAAATTACTTGTAAAAAAAAACGGCAGAAAAACCAAAGCAGGGGGCCTGTAACTGATTATTTTCTTTTCCTGTGGATTAATAGTCCTTGATAAAAAAAAAAAAAAAAAGTTTTCTAGTCCTATTTTCCAAGACAGTTAGGCCTGAATGGTTTTCCTCCCTAATCTGGTAACTGGAAGAACTCAGAGGGCTGGGGAGATTACTAGAATCTGCTCATTAGTCCTGTCTTTAGAATAATTCTTAAACTAAACAGAATATCTGAAAACAAAACCTCCAGACGGTGAAAAAAATTATTAAATATTCAAATGTTGGGAATCTAAAACCGAACTTAGTTTGTGATGTAGAGGAGGAAAAATGTCTTTCCTCTACCCACCTTAGGTTCTTGGCTGGGCCTCTGTAATAAAAGACAGATTAACAAGAGAAAAGCATACAAATTTATTTAATATAAGTTTTATGTGACCCAGGAGCTTTCATAAAGAAACGAAGACCCCAAAGAAGCACTTAAACTTGAGTGTTTTTATACTATGTTTGATAAGAGGGGAAAGTTGTGCGAAAACATGATAGGACAAAAGGTGTGAGCTGAGTGTAATAAACAGGGGGCTTAGCAAGGTCTTCCTTCAGAGTCCGTCTTTGGAGATAAAGATGCGCCTCTCCTCCGGGAATAGGGAGGGAACCTCTTCAGGGGAAGGTCAGAAAGTCCTTCCTGTACCTGCCGTTTCTCAAATCCCTTCCTCTTGAGACCCTCCATAATCCCTTCCTCTTGAGACCCTCCATATGCCAAGGTGCCATATTTTGGGGTAATGTGTCCTGAACCCCATCATGATTAGAGAAAAATATACCCATTGGACAGATATTTAGGAACAGGCACTGTCTAATTTTATTACTATCACTAATAACTGTCCTATCAGATTTAGCTCCTGAATAAAACTAATTATGCATGTTTTATTCTGAGTATTTTCCTACTCAGAATTGAGTACTGAGATTTTTCCCACGTAATTTGGAATAAAAAGCCAAGAACACTTGGACATATGTAAATTTGCTTCTGAGTACTTTGAAGTGTACCCCACTCTATATTTTGTTTGTATCATTTTGTTGTTAACCTTTCTAGTTTGGTATAAACAATAGCAACAATGTAAAAATTGTTTTGCTGCTGCAAGTTACTGAGTAAAACCTGTTAAAATGGCCCCTGAGTACTGTTGTCATGGGGTCAGGATATAGGTGAGCAATGAATGTAGCTGGAAATACTAGAAAGACAATAAGTGAATTGCTCTTCAGTAAACTGGTGATTAAAATATCTTAAATTCGTGCATTGGGCTGCTATTTCTTAACAAAACAAATAAAAGAGCAGCAGCAACAACAAAGAACATCACCAAATTCCTAAGTCAAATAACTTCAGCTCAAATGACCTTTGACTTGTGTGTGTCCGTCGCTGCGATAGTTACCTAGGTTCCTCTGTAGAGCAGAGCACCTGGGTCACGTGACATCTGACGTGATTGTAAATTAACATCCCCTGACCTCCTGGAGAAAATATGGGATTTGTCTGATGTTTATTCAAATATTATATATTAAACTAGAAGATGAAAGGGGACTGTGTGCTAAACTGAAGCTGTTCTTCTCTGTTGAGCCATGCTATTTGTCTTGACTAAAGTGGTTTACCTGGGCAGTTGAAGGACACTGAGCTGGGTAAACTGGGTAGTTTGGTTAATTTGGATTATAGTTGTGACTTTACCGCTGCTCCTGGATAACTTATTTGAAAATAACAGAGAAAAAAATACCAACTTATAAATATCTACAGTTTTCATCTCCCAACTTCCGAGGAGGAAGGGTCCCTTGTTCACCACAACTGGAAGAGTTTGTGCTGTGCAGATCGGTAAAAGAGGGCAGCTGCGAGAACCTGATGTTGCTGAGGGCTGTCTAAATCAATTCACATGTGAAAGGAACAAATGTAGTATGTCTCAAAAAGGAGTATGGTATAAAGGCAGAGAGGATAAGAGAGAAAACTAAAGTAAGCTGATTTGGGAGAGGCAGGAGATCCAACTGTAGGGTGGATCGTGGTCAGATCATCATTGACCTTGCTCATGTTAGACTTTATCCTGCAGAGATAAAAGCAAGAAAATTTTTGATAGATCACTGTGAATACAGTGCAAGGATGGCAGTTACTGATCTTTATGTAGAGTGTCAAGAGGTCAAAAACGATAAGAATTTAAAAATCCCTAAGGAACTCCTTTCCGTACAGTGGAGGGGATAGAAACCATAGTAAAGGGAGTTGAGGAGATTAATAAATGGAGACAGTGGAGGCCAGGCATTGGAGGAGCTCAGATGGAAGCAGAAGAGAGGGGCCAGCCGATGAAGAAAAGCCAAGTGTTCAGAGAGGGTGGTTATATCTCGTTCTTTTTTTAAAAGGTCAAAAGAGAAATTTATAGGCCGAGTTTGGGGTAGTGGGGAGGCCAGCAACAACCAACAAAACAGGTCTGAGAGGGAACTCTCCTGGATATCTTCAAAGAATCTCTTAGGATTACCAGCCTTCTCAATTTTTGAAATTTTTTTAAGCCCATTTAACTTTCGCTTTGTGGACTCCTAACCCCATCCCAGATTCTTGAACATTTTCGGTAGCTGGGATTTTTGTTTGTTTGATGGTTTTGTTTTCTAGATCTTTCTGATCCTCAGCATAAGTGTACCACAATAAAGTAGAATTACTCTGGCAAAGTATTTGTGTGTGTTACATATATTTCCATGCAGGAAAGATTAAATAAATGAATGAATAAAGGTCTATTAAAAAAATAATAAAGTAACCTGATTTGGGGAGAAGGGAAAATATAGGGAAAAGAGAACTTCTTCAAATCAACTTTATTGAAGTTTCCTTTACATACACTGAAACGCACCCCGTATAAGTGTTCTGTCCGGTGAAACTTGACAGTTGTATGCAGCCATGTAACTACCACTGCAATGGAGATACAGAACATTTCCATCATGCCAAAAGTCCCTTTCTGCCCCATCTGCTTTCTGTCACTAAAGATTAGGTTTGTCTTTTCTAGAGTTTCATACCAATAGAATCATATGGAGTTTACTCTTTTGGGGCTTCTTTTGCTCGGCATAACATTTGTGAGAGTCAGCCACGTAGCAGTAATTTGGTCCTTTTTGTTGCTAATTTATATTCTGTTGAGTGGACACACACAATTTGTTTATTCATTCATCTCTTGAACATTTGAGTTGTTTTCTGTTTGGCGCTATTATGGATAAAGCTGCTATGATCATTGCTGTATAGGTCTTTGGACATAGCTTTTCGTTTCTCTTGGAGAAAATCCTTAGAAGTGGAATAGCGGGGTCATGTGGTAAGGGTATGTTTGACTTTATCAGAAATTGCCACGCTGTTTTCCAAAGTGGTTATACTATTTTACATATGTATGAGAGTTTTGGTTGCTTCACACCGGCCCCAACACTTTGTATTTTCAAGCTTCTTTTTTTTTTTTTTTTTTTTTTTAAAGATTTTATTTATTTTATTTTTTGCCCCCAAAGCCCCAGTAGATAGTTGTATGTCATAGCTGCACACCCTTCTAGTTGCTGTATGTGGGACTCGGCCTCAGGATGGACAGAGAAGTGGTGCCTCGATGCGCACCCGGGATCCGAACCCGGGCCGCCAGCATCGCAGCGTGCACTTAACCACCAAGCCACAGGGCCGGCCCATCAAGCTTCTAATTTAGACATTCCAGTGGGTGTACAGAGGTATCTCCTTGGTTTCAGTTTGCTTTCCCTGAGGACAAACGATGTTGAGCACCACTTCTTGTGCTCTCTTGACATCTGTATATCTTCTTTGGTGAAGTGTTCATTTAAATCTCTTGCCCATTTTACATTGGATTATTGTCTTCTTATTGAGTTGTAAGCATTCTTTACATATTCTGAATATGAGTCCTTTGTCAGACACAGTAACTGTTTCCTCTCAGTCTGTGGCTTGTCTTTGCATTTTCTTATTTATGTTTCTAAAGAGCAGAAAATTTTAACTTTGTTGAAGTCTAATTTATCACTTTTTCTTTAATGACCCATGTTTCTGATGTCTTAAGAAATCTCTTTCTATGCCAAGGTTCCAAGCTTTTCTTCTGTTTTTTTTCTAGAAGTTTTATAGTTTTAACTTTTAGATTTAAGTCTAGCATTCATTTCAATTTCGCTTTAATGTATGGTATGAGGTAAGTGTCAAGGTTAATTTTTGTCCAAATAAATATCCAGCACCATTTGTGGAAAAATCTATTCTTTCCCCATTCAGTTACCTTGGCATTAAAAAAAAAAATCAATTGGCCATATATATATGTGCACCTATTTCTGGACTGTATATTCTCTTCCATTGATCTCTATGTCTATCCATAGACAGATACATCTATGACAATAACACCACACTGTCTAAATTACTGTAGTTTCAAGTCTTGAAATCAGGCAAGGTAAGTCCTTGCCTGATTGAAGTGAACTTCAATCTTTAAAAAAGTGGAATTAAACAAAATTAAAACATATTTTAAAATTATATTTGCTTTTGGGATAAGGAAGAAATGTCCTCATTTGTAAATGAGAGACTCCAACTACATGGTATCTAATGTCTCATCCAATATTTTAAAGTTGTTAAACCAATTTTACTGCTTTTGTCAGGTAAAGAACAGGCTCCAGCAGAGTTACAAACCCTTCTTACCGAAAGAGCTAAAGACGATTAAGTCTTTCTACTGCAGTTTTAAGAATCTGTGAGAAATGTTACTTTGGCCCTTAGGCTTCCAAAGCACAAAATAATAGTTCATTCTATAAAGAAAAGAAGCTAAAATGGAGTGTAATTTTATGTATTAACTCAAAATAAATCACATCACCAAGACATAAAACCAAAATATTATTCAGGGTACAAAAATTAAATTTTTACACAGATTTTCAGGGATACCAGTTTTGTAAGCAACAATATATTTGCTAATCTTTAACACATCACAAAGCAACAATAAATCAAATGAATTTTCATTTGTCACCTCCTAACACTGAAGAGATAATTTATGGCCTATCATTGCAATTCGGTGACAACTGTGTCTGCTGATTTACTTAGGACAGTCTGTCAGAAAATTCTGCTAACAGTTATTAAAGGGAAATATGAAAAATTCCTGGAACTGTAACTAATAGGGTAAATAAAAGACTATAAAGTGGCATACTAAATATTTTTAAGTACTTATTTATTTCCATTTTTACTGTGTTTATCTCATAGTACACTTGCCCTCTTTAGGTTTTCAGCTGATTTGTTTATTTATTTTTAAAAATCACTGTAGTAAACGCTTTGCTGCAAAAAAAAAAAAAAAAGAAATTCAAAATTATAAACTATCTCCACTGATTTCCTACTTAAGTCAAAGCACTCTTTTAAAAAACCCATCATTAAAACACTTGTAATTAAGTGCAAAATTACTGATCAGTAAAAATGCACAGAATTCTTTGATTCAAATGTCTTAAATTAGGGATCAGGAAACTTTCGGTAAAGGACCAGATAGTAAATATTTAAGGCTTTGCAGGCCAAGAGGAAAGTTGAGGATATTGTGGTACTCACATAACGCGACAGAGAACACATGTCTACAATGTGGAAAAATCTGCAACAAAAGCTAATTTCTAAAGCTATTCAGGGTTTGATAATAGTGGTTGAAAGGTGTTCTTATTATTCAGAAAAATTTCAATCTGTGTCCTGAGCTTGAAAAATCACAGTCAAATTTTACCACTGCTAAGTCCTCAAACTGCTGTATAGTAGTACAAGTCAGGACAGTAATCTATTTCTGGAAAAATTTTATGAAACTAATGATAAAGTTCATGAGAGCAACTGAAGTTCACCATTGATGCTGCAAGCTCAATAATGCATGATAGATTAAAATATTTTTTGCAATATACCTGTTGATGAATAATACAATGAATAACCATGGGATTTAAACACCTTACATTTTCACAAGCTTTTAAAGGTTGTATAACTAAGCTGCTCTGATCCTCACACATTTTTCCAACCACCAGTTGCAACACATCTTAGCATATTCCACTTCAGGCTGTACTGAATTAGGGTTGAGAAAACAACACTCTGGCCTGAAGATGTTTCGTGCAGACTATTCAGCAGCTAATTCTCGGATCACTTCAAACTTGGCATTGACTCCTCAAATAAACAACAACTGAGAATTACCAATCACATCTGTCAGTTCATCAGGAGTCACCTGAAATCATTTTCTTTTCTTTGAAAATTGACTATTGATGTGCTCCCAATATCCTCTACTCTTCAAGCAACTGTTCTCACCAAAAAGATAATCTTAAAAAATTTATTTTCTCTGTCCTCATTTTGTTGGCTGCTACAATCAAACAATTTAATTAACTCCCCATCAGGAAATGGCTTTCCTTGCTTGGATAACAAATAAGCCATTCAGAAATTTACTTTGATTACAGACTCACTTTCATTTTTATTTTTGTGAAGAAATTCATCTGTGATGAGATATTCCATTTTAGGTTTTCTAGTTTTTTTGACTGTTGCTTACCTGTGAGTTTGCACTATTATGATGAGTGCTCAATCTGATAATGTTGATGTGCATTGTATTTTTTATTATTGTATAATAAACACAATGTTTTACCTTCTATTTCAAAATGAAATGTTCCACACTCCACTGTGCTTTGAAAAAGCAACATTCAAAGCCCACTTTTCTCTTCTTTTCTTGTTTTGATGTGATGGGCTTACACTGGTAATAAAAGAAAGTCATTGGACTGCAACATGTGGGGCACTTGAGATGCTGCTGAGTTAGAGCTGTCCCCGCACTTTGTAGTGTGCTGAGCAGCAGCGCAAAATGACAAGAACATCCCACGTGGTCTTTGTTGCACTTACTCAACTCCACTGTTGTAGCACGAAAACAGTCATTGACAATACATAAACAAATGTTCATAACTGTGCTCTGACAAAACTTTATTTGTGGACACTGAAATCTGAATTTTAAGTAATTTTCATATGTCAAGAAATATTATTCTTCTTTTGTTGTTTTTATAAGCATTAATAAATGTAAAAACCATTCTCTTTTTGTGGGCTAGCTGTGGTTTGCCTAGCCCTGTCTTAAACAGAGAAAATCCTTTTCACTGTTCGTGTTTTTAATTTTTTGATTTACACATGGGTGTAGGGAGACAACTTCAAGTTTTACTAGACCTGCTCCAAACCACTCAGTACAAAATGTGAGCAATATCTTCTAGCAGTGGCGTGCCATTAAAAAGTAATCAAAACACTGACAATTTTTGAAACAAAACCACTAAAACCTAAAATTAAATTCACTATTTATGAGCATCAGGTCCCAAAGTTGGTACACTCCCCAATTACAGTTTTCTGGGCTTCCCCGCATTTAAAAAAATTGAGGTAAAATTCACATAGCACAAAATTCACCATTTTGACCATTTTAAGTGTACAATTTAGCGCGTTTTAGTACATTCACTATGTTGAACCATCACCACTAGCTAGTTCCAGAACATTTTCATCACCCAAAAAAGAAACCCCATATCCATTAAGCAGTCATTCCCTACCCGCCCTTCCCCCAGCCTCTGGCAATCATTAATCTGCTTTCTGTGTCTATAGATTGGCCTATTCTGGATATTTCATACAAATGGGATCATACAGTATGTGACCTTTTGTGTCTAGCTTCTTTCATTTAGCGTAATATTTTCAAGGTTCATCCATGTTGTAACATGTACAGTACTGCATTCCTTTTTATGACTTTATTTCATTGTGTTGATATATCACATTTTGTTTATCCATTCATCAGTTGAAGGAGGTTTGGGCTGTTTCTACTTTTTGGCTATTATGAAAAGTGCTGCTATGAACAGTTTGTGTACAAGACTGAGTGTGAACATATGTTTTCAATTCTTTTGAGAATATGCCAAGGAGTGGAATTGCTGGATCATATGGTAATTCTATGTTTAATTTTTTGAGGAACTGCCAAACTGTTTTCCATAGTGACTGCACCTTTCACATTCCCACCAGGAATGTATGAAGATTCTAATTTCTCCACATCCTCACCAGCACTTGATATGTTCTGGTTTTTTGATTCCACCCATCATAGTGGGTGTGAAGTGGTATGTTCTTGTGGTTTTGATTTGTATTTCCCTTATGGCTAATGATGTTGTACATCTTTTCATGTGCTTATTGCCATTTTTATATCTTTTTTGGAGAAACATCTATTCACTCTTTGCTCATTTTATAATTGGATTGCTTGTCTTTGTTGTTGAGTTATAGGAGTTCTTTATATATTCTAGATATTAGATCCTGATCAGATATACGAATTGCAAATTTTTTCTCCCATTCTGTGGGTCATATTTTTACTTTCTTAATAGTGTCTTTTGATGCACAAAAGTTTTTGATCTTAATGAATTCCAGTGTTTCTATTTTGTCTTTTGTTGCTTGTGCTTACTGTATCATATCTAAGAATCCATTGCCAAATCCAAGGTCATGAAAATTTACTCCTATGTTTTCTTCTAAGATTTTTATAGTCTTAGCTTTTATATTTATGACTTTGATCCATTTTGAGTTAATTTTTGTAGATGGTGTGATGTAAGTGTCCAATTTCATTCTTTTGAATGTGGCTATCCAGTTGTGCTAGGCCCATTTATTGGAAAGAGTATTGTTTCCACATGGAATGACCTTGACACCCTTATTGAAAATCAATTGGTCATAGATAAATAGGTTTATTTCTGGACTCTTGATTATATTCCATTGGTCTCTATGTCTATCCTTATACCAATACCACACAGTCTTAGTTACTGTAGCTTTGTAGTAAGTTTTGAAATTGGGAAATGTGAGTCCTTCAACTTCTTTTTCAAGATTGTTTTGCCTATTCTGGGTCCTTTTTACTTACATATGAATTTAGGACCAGCTTTTCCATTTCTGCAAAGAAAGGCAAGAGGAATTTTGATTGGGATTGCATTAAATCTGTATATCACTTTAGGGAGTATTCCCATCTTAATAATATCAAGCCTTCCAGTTCACGAACATGAGGTGTCTTTATGTTTGTCTAGGTCTTTAATTCTTTAAGCAATGTTTTGCAGTTTTCAGAGTAAAAGTCTTACATCTCCTTGGTTAAATTTATACCTGAGTATTTTCTTGATGCTATTGTAAATTGAATTGTTTTCTTAATTTCCTTTCAGATTATTTGTTCCTAGTGTCTAGAAATACAACTGATTTTTGTATGTTTATCTTGTATCCTGTAACTTTGCTGAATTTATTTATTAGGTCTAATAGTGGTTGGCTTTTTTACTCTTTTTCTTCTTTAGATTTTCTATGTATAAGATCATGTCATCAGCAAATAGAGATAGTTTTACTTCTTCCTTACCAATATGGATGCCTTTTATTTATTTTTCCTGCCTAATTACACAGGTTCCAATTTCCAATATAATGTTGAATAGAAGTAGCAAAAGTGGGTATCCTTATCTTGTTCCTAATCTTAGGGGAAAGCTTTCAATTTTTCACCATTTTTTCTTAACATTTTTGAGGCATAACAGCTTATGCCTCAAAACAATAATAGCTGCTTCTGCATTCCAAAAACAATTTTCCTAATAAAATAAATTTCTATAAATTTGTTCAGTAAAAAAAAACCTGTATCCCGACCAAGGGATCTTTTCTTGAGACTGAATAGAAAATAGAAAAAGAAGGCCAGAGAAACAAAGGCAGAATGCTGGAGTTTATGTCTCTGTTAGGTTACCAAGATGTAAAGAATGGGCCTCTGTGAAGTACTTTGCCCTCTGCCTAATGATGGTGGGCCTGTATCTTCCAGACCTTTCCCCAGCAAAATGCAGTCATATTAGATTGTTTAGGAGAGTTATGAGATAGATTAGGAAACCCATATTTTTACTGTCTAAAAAGGCATTTCTCTTCTCCACAAGAATTACTTAAAGTGGTTTGTCGAACACTTGTGAACAGCTCATAATGATTTCTCAAATGAACTAATTAATATTTTACAAACTCAGGATTCCTTCAATAAAATCAGACCTTCTGGAAAGAAAACTAGTGATTTGTCACAAGAGTCAAAGTAAAGATACTTTGAATCATGGTACAACTTACTAAAGAGGACTAAAGTGGGTACATTGTATTTAAAAACCACTGTCAATTTTACTGGAATTTGAAATGTAAAAGCATTTACATCTATTTTACAATAAAACCAGTTATGTCTCACTAATCTGGCAAATATTTTCCTTTATTGAAAAAAATATTGTAAACTTGTTTGTCCTGATATCTCATTGAGCAGGACGCTCCTGCAATCATTTAATGTAACTTCAACAACTCCACAATGGAAAAATTAATAAGCAACATGCAAACTCTTAGGACCAACTTCACATTCTTTGAAAAGAAAATAGTATGGAGAAAATATTGTGTGTATATTGGAAGAGGTGTGAGAGCTCGAGTCTTAAGTTTGCCAATAACGGCCGATGAGCTGAGCAGTTATTTTCATCAGGAAGCTCATGAATTTGAAAGTCTTTTTCTGGAGTAATAGCGTAGCTAGAGTTTCAAGCTACCAACCAAGGCTGCCCGGCAACATATTCCTTTACTGAAAAGTAGAAAATATAAGGCATGGTGTAGCACTTCACGAATACAAGTGTTCACTCCTAGGATTCTAGTGACAGAAATTGATGTAGTAAACAAATAATGAGGTAAAATAATGCCGTAGATTTGAGGATAAAATTTTTCAGCAGTCATTTAGGACCTCTGTTTTCTCCAGCTGTCTTTGTGTCTTATCACCTTCTGTCTTTTCTACTTTTGATACTTGCTCTACTTCATACCCACAGGTTTGAGGGCTAAGTTAGAATAGGTAAAATTCTTTGTTCCTATAATGATGGTTCCTGGCCAGATTCCTTTCCTATGGCAGGTTCATAATTCAATTTTCCATCATTTATGAAACCACACAGCAGAGAACAAGAATGGAATTAAACTTACCACACACAATAATGGGGCAGAACCTTTCATCTTTCCGACGGGCTACACTGAACATCTCTGTCACCAGTATTGCCAGTTGGGCCAGCTTAATATCACATTAACTTGGATTTACAATAAATGTGTGCCAGCTACACAGACTGTGGGAGCAGCACACAATTTTGGGCTGCAAGAGTAACACTAATCTAACATTCTCTCTCCAACAGAGGAATGTCAATGTGATAGGAATCCTATGGATTCACTGATAAGAGTGGACATTTGAAATGTGTGAAGCAACTGGCAGTCGTTATGTTTTCTTCCTGTCCACATTTCACATTCCCAGTGACGGCAAATGATTCCAAACATGATTTAATCTCTGCCTCGTAATGACCTTGAACTTCTTGCCACCAAAGTACATTTACATTAGATGTTTTACTTTCTTTGAATACTGAGAAACCTAAAACTCCAGTGTAACACTGGCCAGTGGCAATGTCTATAGTGTGTGAATTGTCTTCCAGTAAGTCTTGTTGAAGTATATTATAGGACATTAATAAAAAATCAGCTTTGTCTTAATACCTTTGAGGTCAATATTTTGTCTCCTAGTTTCTTCATTCTTTTTCTGTATTATGATTACATAAATATTGGCAATACCTCTCTATTGTGCTTTCTTTTTGATGAAGACTTATCTCCCTCACAGTTCATGGTATAACTACAGAGAAGAGCCAAAGATATCTGTGTCTGTGTCAAGTTGTTAGGTCTCCAATTTCACTATTGACACTCACTTCCAGGCTCAAACAAAGTGGTCTCCAATTCAGTGAAAACTGCCTTTTACTGAAATAGGGATAAGGAGCACAAAAATAATGTCCAGGCCCCCTGTGGACTCTCACCAGGTAATCCAGTCTCTGACCAGAGTCTTGTGGTGAGGACCACTCATAGGAAGCACAGTGTGGCATTTCCATTTTCTTCTTCCGTTTCCATTCACTTCTCAGGTTCAGTCTTACCATCAGCCTCAGCCTGTACATGAGAATCAACTGCCAAGGTGCCAAGTGGTCCCTATCACTCCCTATCACTGCCATCACTGCTGGGCTGACTTGCCTCCTTGAGTTCTACTTTCCTGTGACTCCTTGTGAAGACCAGTGTGTAAGCTTTCACTATTGCCTTTTCCCACTCATCTGAGGGGCCCATACGTACTCTTGCTTTGTGTCCTGTTTCACAGGTTGAAAACTCTCTTTTGGTATCCTGAGATGGGGGACAAAATAATAGATCCATTGCTCCAAAAGTCCCCACTTTTCCAAAGTGTTCCAGTGTACTTAGAGTACTTGGGACTCACACAGTTGAATGATTAGTAGACAAGTGTTCTAAAAGCTAGTGTCTCTAACAGGGTATTATAGGGATTTTCATTTATGTGAGACAAATTAATCCACCAATCATATCTAATATAGCCATCACTACTATATGCCCCAGATGAGGAGTAATTTCATTAAGATTTTTATTTACTTCCTTGAAGTAACAAAATTAATTTGTTACCAAGAAACAGAGAGTACTAATTTTTATAGAAATACCCGTGAAAATGGAAAAATGGGAAATAGCCATGATCTAGTATAGTTATCCTCTGGCAGAGTTCTAGGTACTCAAAGAACAGTCCTGATCCCTGAAGAATTAGAAAAAATATATAAGATAGAAAAAGTTCACAGAAATTCCCAAGTTTGCCCTTGTAATTTAATTTTATGAGACAGTAATCTGGTGTTGGTTAGGAGGTCATCGTTTCTCTCTCAGTTTTAACCCAGACATCCAAAGCTGGAAATGTATTAAGCATTCATCATGATCGGCTTCATGTCAGGCACTGGTATAGAAATATGCTTAAAACAGGTTCCCTACCAAGAGAGGAAAAACGTTCAAGGAGAAGAAAGTAGCACAGTCAAATACATGTCTGGACCACGCTCAGTAGATTTGAGGGTATTATTGATGCTCTTTGCAACCATAATTTTAGGGCAGCGGTGGAAGCATGGGGCAGATTATGGAAGGGTGAATGGAAGTGTGGATGTGGAGACAGTGAATAAAGGATGTCTGAGATGTCTGGATGTAAATATCAAGAGAGATGGGGTGATAACAGGCAGGGCACAGGATCAAGGGGTGTTTCAGGGATAGGAGAGTTTGTTTTAAGCTGAGGAGGTAAGTTAGTGGTAAAGGAGAGATGACAACCTGGGAGGACAAGGAGTAACTGATGAAGCAGCATCTTGAGGGGATTGGAAAGGATGGACTGGGGCATAAGTTTAGGGAATTGCCTCCGAGTCTCAGGGGAAATTTAAGTAGAAATAGATATGCTATGAACATGAGACAGGAGTGCTGTTAAATAACTGCGTCTTCTATGGGGCTTCTTCTACTTCTTTTTCCTTTGTTTCTTTTCTTCTTCTATTCTAGTTTTTGTTTTATCTACTGTTTCATTTAATTTTTCTTGCACAGTGTACTGGTAACTGAAGAGCTTCACCACCATAAGGTTTTTTCCTTCTGCCTATAAGTCTAATAATTTCAGAACATCTGTGACATTGATATGTTCTCTATTTTCCTCGGAGAAGATTTCATAGAGGGGAAGGAGGGAGTTGAGATGTTTCTGCCTCACTTTCTTCTCGAGGTTGGAGCAATGATGTTGTGCCTTGGCAGTAGGAAGGTTGGGTAAGAGCCTTCATGCTTGGGGAAGTTTTGGAATAACTGATGAGGAGGATGGGAAAGGAAATTGGCCAAAGCCAGGTGAAAGGACTGAGGAGTAGCCATAGAGAGCCTGAGTCTAACTTGTAGTTCCACAAATCTGCACAATTGTGCAACTTTCATCAGCCATTTGGGTATAGCAGTCTTTGTTGTTGTCATCCAAGGAGGCCTATCGAGCAACATCCTGTAAAATAAAAATGTAAGAAAAAGGAGTGCCAAAATATCACCTTTGTTATAGATAAAACAGGTATTGGAGAATGTGGCTTATATAATCAGGCCCGTGGACTTCCAAATACTAATCCCCAGAATTAGACACACCCACCAGCCACAAGTGTTCCTGGAGCACTTCAGGCCTCTCCACTCCCAACTGGAGGTGGGTCCCTATATCAGGGAGGGTATGAGGAGCAGAGCCACATCCATCCAAGAGGAAGATCCCCCAGGTCATGAGAGTCTCTCTCCCCAAGACCACAAGTGTAAACTGGAATGACCAGTGGACAACGCCCCTTGGTCCTTTGTTCACAATCCCCAGAGAAATGGCTCCTATCCTTCTATTTTAGAGGTGCCTGGTGTTAAGTGCTCACTTCTGTTAAAACACACGGAACATTAAAGTGCACTCTTGTAAGCCCGCACACATGCCCTGTGAAGGATGCCTTTGAAATGTGGGTAACAATTATGTCCAGGCACCTGTTTGTTTGACCACAGCTTAGCTGATCAGAGATGTCTCTACAGGCTCTAGCATGATTCACCACCCAATTCTGCCATGAAGCTGCTCTTATACACTTTCTAGCAATGGAAGCTACTCAATGAATTTAGTGCCTCATTGTCATTGGAAGTGTTCAGGCACAAGATGAACAACCCACTGCTAGGGATGTTATAAAGCAGATGCCTTTGAGCAGAAGAGGTTTAGAAGTCATAACCACTAAGGACTTGAAATTCAAACACTCTATGACTTAAGGGAACTCTAGTTTTTCTGAATCGAAGCAGAAAGCCCCCATCATAATCTCACATCACAATGTATGCTAATGCTTCCCCAAACAGTCCATGGAGCAGATGATAGAATGTCTGTACATGAATTCACCGGATCTAACACACAAATCTAGTTACCATGAGCAGTCAGATGGAGAAAAATGATAATGATGAAGAGAAGACCCCAGGGAAAGGATTTTTTTCTGCTTGAATAAATGAATATCAAAATTAAATTACTTCCGCTGGGAAAAGCATATCAAATTCAAAAAGGTAGGAGCCACAACAATGGGAAATGGAGACTAGCCCCTGGCACAATGTTTTTTCAATTTTTTAAAACCACAATCAGAAATACATTTTACATCATGGTTCAGTACACACACACACACCCAACTATAATAAAAGTTTCACAAAACAACACTTACCTTTATTACAGGCAATGTACTCTGATATTTTCTATTCTATTCTAGTTTTTAATAATTCTTTTATTGAACCATACCAAATACATAGAAAAGTATGTGATTATAAGTGTAGAGCTTGATGAATTATCACACAGTGAACACATCCATGTAGCCTGTATTTTATTCTGTTTCATTTTATTATAATTATTTTTTTATTGTGGTAAAATATACATCACATAAAATTTACCATTTTAACCATTTTTAAGTATATAGTTCTGTGGCATTAAGTACATTCACACTATTGTGTAACCATCACCACCATCCATCTCTAGAACATTTTTCATCTTTCCAAACTGAAACTCTACCCATTAAACAATAACTCCTTATTTCCTCCTCTCCGGGGCCCTAGCAACCACCATTCTACTTTCTGTCTCTAGGAATTTGACTACTCTAGGTCCCTCATATAAGTGGAATCATACGGTCTTTGTCTTATTGTGCCTGGCTTATTTCCTTACCAAAATATACTTTTAAGGCTGAATAATATTCCATTGTATGGATAGACCACATTTTGTGTATCCATTCATCCATCAATGTATACTTGGGTTGCTTCCACCTTTTGGCTATCATGAATAATGCTGCTATGAACATGGCTCTATAAATATCATTTAAAAAATTTAATGTGGCACATTAAATTCATTTTCTTGATCTTGAAAAACACTGGTGTGCTAGTTCATAAATTGAAATCAAATGTCCTCTTTCCTTTGAGCCAGAGTAAGCTAACCAGGGCATTCTCCGACTCTTTGTTTTCCTGAGTCTTGGACTGAGAAGAGCCTGGTGTGTGCCAGAGGGATGAGTAGGGGAGTGTGTTCCTTAACGATGGAACTCGCCCAACAGTGAAATGTGATGCCTCATGAAGAGGAACCCCTAATCTAACTACCCTCCAATATTCACCAGCCTTCTATTGTCTTTTTCTGAAAGTGAGATAGTTTGGTGGACCCACTGGTTTTTCAGCATGCTCAGGGTTGAGGTGTGTATCAACAGTTACAACAGCTACCGCTAAGCACAAGACTTGCTGAATTGGGCTTGCTCAGAAAACTTCTGAGAGTCATCAGCCCTAGAACTAGGTCATTGACTTGCTGTGGCTGGCATATTATATACACATCCTTTCAAAGTAAGTCTTGTTAAGAGAAACTTCTTCCTTGAGGTATCACATGTCTATTTTTGCATAATAAATCACCTAAAAAAATGAGTGGCTTTACACACCTCTGGGTCTTTGGGTTGGCGATTGGGCTGGCCTAGCTTGGCGTTCCTGCTGTCTCTCCTGGGGGCCCTCTGCTGCTGCAGTCATCTGTCGGCTCCGCCGAGGCTGGATGGTCTTCCTTATATGTGCTGGCTGTTGGCTGCGTCTCTCTCTCCACAGGTCTCACAGCCTCATGGGGCCTAGCCCAGGCTTCTGCACTTGGAGGACTCATGGTTCTGAGAGAGAGAGAAGTTGCTACAGGGCCTTTGAGGCTGAGGATTTGGAAGTCCTACAACAGCACTTTCTCCACATTCTATTAGCCAAAGCAAGTCACAAGCCAGATTCCAGGATGGAGATATGAACTCTATCTCTTGATGACAGGGGCAGCAAAGTCACATTGCAAAGGATGTGCACACAGAGATGGGAGAGATTACCACAGCCATCTTTGCCAACACTCCGCCATACCCTATTCTTGTTCTAAAAAGAAGGGTTAGACCCCACGTCCCCACTTCTGATAATGTGCCCTGTGAGTGACCTGCCCACGTACAAAATGATATATGTGCAAGATTACTCACTGTAGCATTCTTTGTGATTAGAAACAACCCAAGTATCCATCAACAGGGGTCTGGTGCACCAACGTGGCAGGACACTGTGCAGCTGTAAGAGGAATTAGGAGGCTCTTATGTTTTGACATAGAGAGGCCTCTGAGATGTATTATTGACTGAACAAAAATCAAAGTGCTGAAGAACATATATTGTGTCCCAAAAGTCTTAGTGCAGTTTTAAACCTTAATAACGTCAGAGGTATAAATGCTATAAACTTAAAAAAAGAATTATGTGAAAACTTAATTGCATACATTTCTTATTCACTTATATAGTCTTGTGAATTTGGAATAACAAATTTTGACTTTAATGCTTTTGTTTCAGTCGGTATTTGTTATCCTCAATCAGAGATACTGAAACAAAATTAAAATCAAATGTATTACATAAAAATCACCTAACTAAATAAGAGTAAAAGAGATTCAAATAATAAAACTTTCAAATGATGTTGTTTATAAGTTTGTAGCATTCATACTTCTGAAGTATTACAGACTAAAACTGCACCAAGACTTCTGGGACAGCCAATACGGGATGTGCTAACTTTTGTTTAAGATAAGGGTGAAAATAAGTTGGGTTTGGTTCCTGTTGTTTCTGTCACAAATTACTGCAAACTTAGTGGTGTAAAACGATACAAATTTATTTTCTGCTAGTCTGGAGGTCAGAAGTCTGAAATGGGTAGGCAGGGCAGGTTCCTTCTGCAGGCACTAGGGGAGAATCCATTTCCTGGCCTTTTCCACCTTCTAAGCCCCCGGCATTCCTTGACTCGTAGCTCCTTCCTCCGTCTTCAGCCAGCGGTGTAGCATCTTCCAATCTCTCGCTGTTTTTCCTCTGTCTCTGCCCTCCTGCCTCCCTCCCTTGTGAGGCCACTGGGCCCCCCTGGATAATCCAGGATAACCGCCCCATCTCAAGACCCTTCACCTAATCACATCTGCAAAGTCCCCTTTGCCATGTAAGGAAATATATTTATAGGTTCTGGGGAGTAGGATGTGGACATCTTTGGGGGGGCCGATATTCTGACTACCACATAAATATATTTATTTTTGTTTGTATTTGCATAAAGAAACACTGGAAGGGTACACAAGAAAGTAATAAAAGTGGTTACCTACGCATAGGGGCAATGGGGACTGGAGACAGTGTGGGAGAGAGAATTCTTAATGTCTGTCATTTTATATGGATTTGATATCTGAATATATGAATTATTACCTATTCAAAATTAAAACTAATAATGAACTATTTATTTATTTATTTATTGTGTGTGTGTGTGTGTGTGTGTGTGTGTGTGTGTGTGTGTGAGGAAGATCAACCCTGAGCTAACACCTGATGCCAATCCTCCTCTTTTTTCTGAGGAAGACTGGCCCTGGGCTAACATCTGTGCCCATCTTCCTCTACCTTATATGGGACACCGCCACAGCATGGCTCGACAAGCAGTGCGTCGATGCGCGCCCGGGATCCAAATCGGTGAACCCTGGGCTGCCACAGCGGAGTGCGCGCACTTAACCACTTGCGCCACCAGGCTGGCCCCAACAATAAACTATTTAAAAGGTAGGGCCTGCTGAGTTTTGGGTATCCCTAGCCAGGGATACTTACATTTTAACAAACTGCAGACTTTAAGTTCATAACAGCATAATTTTTCTAAAACGGCTGAATCAATCAATTGCATAGAATCAGAATCATATGAGTTTACTCACACGCAGTGAACTACACGTTCTTTATACAGCAAGCTCTGGAGTCTGTCTTCAGTTCATTCTCCCTAAGGAAACGGTGAGACTCAACGTGACTAATGGGCCAGCTCTGGGCCAGCCTGGGTCCTCTTTCTGCTTGGGGTGGTTGTTTCCTGCCTCACGGAATTTACGACAAGTTGCTGCCTATTCTTGGTCTTTGTTGTGCATGCACCTCGCCTGGACCATTGGCATTTAAAGCCTTCTCTTTCACTGTGAGATGGACCGCACCAGCCCAGGCTGCAGGAACGAGGGGCCCCACTGAGATGATGGAGTGGGGATGGCTCCTCTTGTCCCTAAGGCACGTTAGTCACTGGGCTGCTGCATGGTGTTTGTGGGTGAGCCAGCCCTGACTCACCAAACCCAGAAGAGAAACTTCCACTGAGGCCCATTTGCCAGGCAACGTGCTTAGGATGGCACTGTGGTGCATCCAGTTCAGAGACTCACATTTCAGCTCCCAGGGAACCTGAAAGAGGAGGCAGTTGGGGAAAAAACACAGAGGGCCAACTGAATTGTGCAGTGCGCTGTGCTGGCAACACATGCCGTGGGAGCTTGTTCTCCCTTCCTGGCTGGTCCTTTGACAGAGACATGCTGGGTCCCCCAGGGGCAGCTCCTGTTACTTCCCAAGGGGGGTCATCTGCCCCAAGACGTGCCAATAGTCAAGAGGCAAGGAGGTAGGAGAGAAAGGACCTTTTATTACAGCTTGCTAGCAAGGAGGAAGATGATAGACTAATGTCTGAAAGAACTATCTTACAGACCAGAGACTACAGGCCAGTTATATAGGGGGCTGGTCTCCGGATCAGGGAGGCAGCTGGTCTCCAGGTGGGGGCATCCATCTGATCTCCGGGTGGAGCAGACATTTGGTCTTAGTTCCTGATAGTCCTTTGTTTTACTGGACATGCATCAGAGACGGGGCCAGCGCCCTACACCCTGATCTTTCAGTGGTCATTGATGATGGCTGTCAGCATAGACTCTCTGCCCAGGGATCATCACATTCCTAAGGAACTCAAGAAAACAAAGTTATCGACTTATAGCAGCCGGGAGGGGCCGTAAAGTCTACAGAGCTTGTCTGGGTTAGTCAGTCAGAGGTCATTCAAAGTTACAATAGGGCTTCTTTTCTACGGTACGGCTTCCCTCATGTCAACCTTGTGTTGAACCGGCATTACTCCCACCACCACCTCCTCCTCGCAGCAGGAGCATACTTTGTTTTTGTCTTTGGTTGCGTCAAAGAGAAACTGCACCTTGAGGAGGAAAACGATTGCTTATTGTTCAAGAGGAGCAGTCTGCCAGGAGACTGCCCTGTTTTTTGCAGATAACAAGTGGGGCACATCCTATGCTGAGTAACAAACCCCCCAGGGTCAGCCTTCAAGTGTTGCAGCAAGGGGGCCCGCTGCCCCCACTGAGTCACAGCCAGCTCAGCATGACTCGGGGCTGCCTGCTTCCTCGCCATGTGGGTCCTCTGAGCAGGAAGACTGCCTCACGTCCCTCAGATGCTCCAGTCACTTCCTTCCTCTCTGAGGCTCAGGTGATCCTGTGAGATGGGGGAGGAGGGGACCAGACATCCTGTGTGCAGGGGATGAGACCTGGGCTGGGAGGGGCTGCAGTGGGGAGAGAGCCACCCCTGAATAGGGCCCCTTTTGCTCAGAGGGCCAGGCTGCCTGGAGCACGGGGCCTGCCGCTGATTCACCCCTGTGTGCGCCAGCCAGCTGTGCACGGCCACAGCCCCCTAGACCTTGCCAGCCCTCGATCCAACACACACCATTGGTCTTGTGGGGGAAGAGGGAGAATCTCCCTCTGCCCTTTCCCTTAAGGTTCTTATGGCTGGCCAAATCCTTAACAAGACAGGTTAGCAGGAGAAAATAATACCAAGTTTAATAACATGTATACATGGGAGAAACCAGGGACACTGCGTTTCTCAACACAATAGCAGAAATTCTCGTCCTAAATACCATGTTCAGCTAAAGACAAAGGAGGATCTTGGGGGTGGGAGGTGTCAGTTACAGGAGATTACCACCAAAGCACTGTAAACAAGGGTAAGGTTATTATGCAGATTTAAGGCCTCACTTTCCACATTGATAAGTTTCTAGAAATGAGGTCACCCCCCTCTTCCCAATACAGAGAGGGAGATACCTTTACAAATGTAGATTTCCCTTATAAACGTAAATGTTTGTCTGGCAACTCCTCGCAGGACCATCCAGATAATGTGGCCAGAGAGGCAGAACTTCTGATAAGATGGGCTTGTTGCTGCCTTTCCTATTGTAACATCTATTTAGCATTATATTACAGCCATCAGATGGAAGATCTGTTCCAGGAAGAAATTACTAGGTCAAATTCTTTAGACAGTTAGTGGGGGAGGTCAAATGTCAGTCAGAGAAAACAATCAAGGTAAAGAGAGATATTTCAGGGTGGCCAAATCTTGATCTCCCACAGTCTCAAGGTCAAATGGGGTAAGAAATGTGGCTGGATAATAATGACAACAACCTGGGTTATAATTGTGACCACAGCCCTGTCCCCCTCCTAAGGAGCAGTGACCCTTTGTTTGGTTATGCACCAGGCCTTTCCTGGAGGTGGATGGGGAAGGGGAAATTCAAATGAGAAATGTGTATAATAAAGGGAGAGCCAGAGAAGGGAGAGGAAAGTTAGAGGAGATTTCTAGTTTGGTGGGAGGAAGGCTGAGGGGAAGGGTTTTGAGGGACTGGAGGTACTAGAGGGAAATTTGAGCAGCTGGAGTAGGGAGTGGGACTTTGGGGGGAGGGTGATATGGAAAGGAGGGTTTTAGGAAGGTTTTCCATGTGGCACGTGGTGCAAACTCCCTTCTCTTTACATATCCTCAAAAACACTTCCATAAAGACCCAAATTGCTTTTCAAAGCGTTGGAATATGATATGTGTTTCTATGTGCATTTTTAAGTACAGACTGGCCCAGAGAAGCTATTAGCCTAGCTGCTAGCCTTGGGCCAGGTTCCTCAGACAACAGCCCAGGGCATGGGGGGAAGGGAAAGGACCCTGAGGCAGGGAAGGAGGGAAAACAAATAAAAGGTGGTGCAATTCAAAGTTGGCCCAGCCTCAGAGGAAGAGAGTAGTGGTGCCCAGGATGTTCTGGAGAGGCTGCATGGAACCACTGCTCTTAGACTAGCCACTGGGGGTGGAGAATGAGTGAGCAACTTACCTGTCAGCTCCCTCCCATCTCCTGACTCTCACTGGTCCAAGTGCACTCCATGGGGCATTAACCTTCCCCCACCCCAGGCCTGTGTGTGTGTGTGTGCACGCGCACACTACCCAGGGGCAGTCAGAGCCTCTGGGGATCTGCTCACACTTGGGAGCTAGGGCTTCAGCCCCAGCCGCAGTGGATGTTATGGCAGCCATGCGGGGGGAGGCTGAGGCAGGTGGCAGTGTTGGGCGGTGGTGTGGCAAGTGGGGCTGTTTCTGGAGCAAGCAGCTAGGGCCCAGGAGTCAGGACAAGCAAATCTGGAGAGGTGTACCAACTGGCTGTGGCACAGCACCTTTATGCTGGTGGAAAAGGCACATCTTCCTCAAGGAATTGTACTTCTATTTGTTAGGAAA
The DNA here is from genome assembly GCF_057802395.1 of Ceratotherium simum simum. NCBI lineage: Eukaryota > Metazoa > Chordata > Mammalia > Perissodactyla > Rhinocerotidae > Ceratotherium > Ceratotherium simum. The sequence goes on from NC_141913.1 coordinate 2,960,583, forward strand.
ATTGTCATAATACATTAGACCTTGTTAGTACAAGTCCGTACTTCCATCTGCCAGAAAGCTGTCCTGATAGATATACATATGAAAGCTGCCCCCTTGAATGTAATGTCCTTGTGCAGTATACAACACTCGTAACTGTCCACAGCCTTGAACTGGCCTCATGGGCCCAGGTCAGGAGCAGGCAGGCACAGGAAGACCTTCACAGGGTCCTTTCGCATTATGTATAGGGGAACACTGACTTGTTGAGACAGAACGCAAAGCTCTTCAGGTTTGCTAAAGGATTCTGGAAAGCGAATCTCCAAATGGGAATAAATGCTGAATGAATGAGTGAGTGAGTGAATGAATGAAGAATGAAATAGTCCAGTCACAGAAGCTTTCTCTTTCCTGCTATTCACCCCCCATCTCCCTCACTTTACTTCAGCCAGCTCCGCCTACCACTTATGTATTGAAATTCAGTGTCATATTTCATTTTTTAAAAGATTCTCCTGCTTAGAAATATAAATTTAAAAACCATTTTTCTAGCACATAGCAGGCACTCAGTGGACAGCGGTTGCTTACCAGACCGGCTCAGGCCTGCATGAGCAAAACAGCAATACAGTGGCGCAGCTTTGGTGCTTTGTGTGGAAGACCCGTGTGCGGGAGGCTGCACAGGGCTGCCCGAGTTTCCCCACTGAGGACCGCGAGTCTACAGTTAGTTCTGAGGAACTGGAATCCTGAGGACTCTTCGTTTTTAAATGTACTGTTCCTTCTTCCTTTAATAAACATCCTCTGACTCGAGGCTGAGGACAAAAATATTATGATGAAGGAATCTCATTGGTTTACTTTTAAAGGTACATTGTCAAGAAAAAAAAGAACAAAACCTGAGAATGAGCTTGTTTTGGAATCAGTCAGGTGAACCTTAGCTCTCAGACTGGGAGTGTCTCTTCTATTCTTGGACAATTCCTGGATGTAATTGTTTCTGGGTCCAGAAGAAAAAAGATGCGGTTGTCAAAATAAAACAGGCTCCCAGTGGATCCATGCTGTAGATAGCCAAGGTGACCCAGTCATCTCCCATGCCGGAGACCAGCTCCACCAAGCCTCTGTTAGACACAGGAAGAGAGAGTGTTGACTTAGAAAACCTGGAACACAAAACTACCTCTATTGATAAGTTTAAAAAATTTATTTCCACCCCTATCTTGTTCCAGAAAGGATTTAGATGGCTTGCTGAGTTACAAGAAGACATAAAAATTGAAGTAAGAGAGAAAAAATAAGAATAAAAACAAGGATAAGGATATGAGAAGGAGCCTGAGGTTAACACAAAAATGGACCATAAATTTGACTCTTAGCTTGTCTTTTTCTGCTAGAAGTGAAACCTGATAAACTGACAAGACCGTGTTCAGAGTGAGAAGGACAGATGCTCCGGGAAAAGGAAAGAGCTCTGATGTGCACTTGTGTGAAAAGGAGATGGGGCAGTAGAGGAAAGGCCAGTGGAGAGAACAGCAGCAGGACAGGGACACACAGGAGGTGACAGACGTAGGCTCCTGTGCCCACGGAAATTTCCAGGAAGAGCCCACCAGATGGCATGATTAGGCTAATCCTGACCTGTGTGGTAGTGAGATGATTTATTGGAGCTGAGAGATCTGACGAAAAGACACCAAAAGAGTCTTGTCTGATCTTAATACCACCTGGTATTTTTATTTTGCTATATTATTTATCAAATATTTCACACATGTTTTCTTATTACTTGACTTTTTACATGAATTAGCCAACATTACAAAATATTCTCCAATCTGTTCTTTTCTTTTTGGCTGGGCAGCCTTATTGCAGGCACTTATATTATTTTCAATAAGCTTTATGAACTTTTGAAGGGTGGGGTATGCAGTGTAGTATATTGGAAAAGACATTGTGTGGGAGTCAGAAGAACCTGGATTTAAAATCCAGCTCTTCAACTTAATAGATGTGTATGAGTGACCTAAACTTATCTGGAAAATGGAGATGATATACTCCATATACCCCTTGTCCAGGGTATGCTGAATAAGTGGTGGTTATTATTACTAAAAATAGCTTGTAATATCCCCATTACTTCTTTTAAGGATCCAAGGTTGAGAATCATTAGCCTATATATTTCCTCCTATAGAAACAGGAGAGGAAATGCCACTAGCTGGTGGAGAGCGAATTACTCATAGTGATGTGGTCTGATTCAGTGCTTCTCAAACTTTTTGACCATGACCCGGAATATGAAATACACTTACATTGCTACCCTGTATACACATACGGATCTATAACTGAAAAAAAAAAAAAATCCTGAAATAGCACTTGGATATTTCTTTTTCTTTTCTACTCCATTTAAAGAAAACTGGCTGGTCAAGATCCATTAAATTGATTTCATGACCTGCCAGTGGGTCTCAACCTACAGCTTGAAAAACATTGGTCTAATAATAGCCTATATAGTTCTATAAATATGTGTAGTGCATATGGATTTAGTAGTACCATGAGCTTCAGATAAAGACACACATATTATTTTATTTTTAAAAATCAAAGTAAATTAACTCCCAAGCTCCCACTCTCTAGTTTGTTGAAAATTTAATCTTGGTCATTATTGCAGTTCTTTCCTCCAACCCTCTCAGGGTCATGGAGTCTCACTGCAGGCTAGCTTTTGGGGAGGACCTCTGTTCTTGGGTCTGAATTCTTATAGTCCTTAAAGGATGGGTGAGGCCACAACTTCCATGACAAACTGGCCGAGGACAGGCTTGCTGAGGCTGGAACCCTGGAACCCAAGGTATGACCCCTCCGGGTGTACCATGCAGGCCATTCCCTGAGGTTTTGCCCCCATGTGGAGTTCTGTAATGTAGTAGGCCCTCTACTCCTGGGCCCACTCTTCACCCCCTTCCAGAACTAGGAGAATCTTCTTCTAAGCTACGGTCACTTCTGTTCTCTCAGTATTCAAGCAGTGTCAGAGCCTCTCCCTCATCCGAGACTGAGACTCACCGATTCTCATCTCTGCCCTGCAGTCCTGGAAGCCCTGGTCTCCTGGAATCAAATCCTGTGTGCCTTGAATACCCACAGGTGGGACTGCCAGGGCGGAGTGGGGCAGTGAAACAAGCCCTAATTTGGTATTTAAGATTACAGATTCCATTCTGGAATTTGCCTCCTTAGTGTGGTCCTGCAGATGTTGTACAGAACCCAGCACAGAGTGATGCTCAACAAATATTTGTGAAAGGAAGGAATGAATGATTTGGGGCAAGTCATTTGACCTCTCTGTGCTTCAGTTTCCTCACACTTTCACCTTCAGCTTGAGGTTAAGCTTGGAGTAGATGGTTCATGGGGCCCATTGTTCAGCCCGGATGTGCCAGAGAAAGCAGAGTCAAAACTCCTGGCTGCTCTCCACATCCAGAGTGGAAAAAAGGGATAACAATGTGGTCGCATTTGGTCTTCCTGAAGAAAATATTCCATCTATTTGGTGGAATTAACTGTGTTTAGTCTGATCTTATGTGCTTTTTTTTAAAACAAGCGATGCTGCTTTCTAAGGATTAGCTTCAGAGGTAAGCAGATTTAGTGATTTCTTTCCATTTGTATATTTCTCTTTTTAAGGTAGTTGAGAATTAAAGAGTCTTTATTAAGACTTTTTGGGCCGGCTCCGTGGCTTAGCGGTTAAGTGCGCACGCTCCGCTACTGGCGGCCCGGGTTCGGATCCCGGGCGCGCACCGATGCACCGCTTCTCTGGCCATGCTGAGGCCGCGTCCCACATACAGCAACTAGAAGGATGTGCAACTATGGCATACAACTATCTACTGGGGCTTTGGGGAAAAAAAAGGAGGAGGATTGGCAATAGATGTTAGCTCAGAGCCGGCCTTCCTCAGCAAAAAAGAGGAGGATTCAGCAGGATGTTAGCTCAGGGCTGATCTTCCTCACAAAAAAAAAATAAATAAAAAAAAGACTTTTCTTCTGCTCACTAGTTCTCTCTTCCCCCACTGCCTACAACTGACAAAGCCCATCGTGGAGTTGTGCACAGCAGCGTGATGGCAGCATGGAGTGCTTCGGAGTGCATGGACCAATTCACAAAAAGTGTACTTGTGTGAAAACCAGAAGCTTACTAATTGGCCACTCTTTTGCTCTAGACCTAATCTACATACCCAAAAAATCTTGATAAGCTTGGATAATGAAGGTGGTGACAACTCAGACTCTTTAGCTTTCCAAGCCTTCAGCACGTTGGGAAGGTGAGTTTATAAAGTGGGTCTTTTCTACCCTAATTCTTCTCTTTTCCTTATATGAACTCTGATTTAATACATTTATGACCATATCTAAATTAATATACCTGGAAAATTCTATTAACGTGATGTTCTTTTATGTTTTTATAATGATACTTTGTGTATATCTCTTGATCTAATTCTCATTTGTGTTAAAATGGTCTATCTACATATCTGCCTTCCTAACTAGGGTGAGATCTTCTTCAGTGTAGGAATTGTGCCTTTTTCATCTTTGTATCAACTTTGTATTTAATAAGGGGCCACACACATAGGGCTGACCAATAAATGTTTGTTGAATGAGTGAATGTAACCATTTAACCCAGGGCCAGTTAGTCTATAACAGCCCAAGTGCTGACATGTGCCTCACTGTGACCATAGGGGACATCACAAATTGATCACTGATCACACATGCTTTCCCGCTCAGCTGGGACACAACTACTAGAATTCTTCTCGACAGCACACCAGGCAGCAACTATGAATAGATCACAGCACACAAGAATAAATCTAATGTCACCTGGTTTTAACCTAATGTTACCCTTGCTGTAAGCCGCATTAGCTGGTGTAAGACAAGGCCCGGGTCAGGGCCAGTGTTCATGGGTGTGCCCCAGTAGGACCCGCTGATTGTTTACAGCTAGCATCCGTTCTTACTAGGCAGTGCCCATGCCATGCCCATGGTTAAGTATTTGGAGTACCACCCTTGGATTAGATGGTGACACACGTTCTCATGCCACAACCTTAGGTTCACTCCTCCCTGGGAGGGTTCAGATCTCTCTGATCCACCCAAGTCTGATAGAGGGCACAGCCCTCTACTCTCCCCAGTTCCAGAAGGCACTGTTCCTGCTTCTTTTAAGGATCCAGTGTAGCCTCCTACCCAAGGCGCCTTTCTGTATGTGAGGTCATTCTCATCCCTGCAACACCTTAGGTGAGATAACAGCCTGCCTGGCAAGTTTACGTAATGAATTTTCCAGATGCCCCTTAATCCACAGTGGCCTTGAAACTGGAGGTCTTGCCACCTTAGTCCCGCACAGTCCGGCTTAGCACGCCTGTTGCTAGTTCCCGCGGCAGTCATCCAGGAGCCTTGGTCAGGCCACACTGAGTATACCTGAGGACTCGGGAGCATCACTGCTCTTGAAACTGGCCCTTGGTCTTGCCCCCAGTCTCCCTCTAAGCCTCCTTTGCCCGAGGTTAATCTGCTACTTCCGGCTGCTAATGCAGCTGTCCCCCTTGCTGTGACAGGGAGAATTTGCTTCACGCTGTTGTTGCCGTGCAATCGGATTTCAACCATGCCACGTTTACACTCTGTCACTTAGTGGTCCAGAAAAATAGTCCTGCGACTACAGCTCCTCTTTTTGGAGACAGAGATAAGACATTGTATTGGACACTTCTTGTGCATCACTTCAAGATCCCTTGCTTTACCTGACTTGCATTCCAGCCACTGCGACCAGTTCTCATGGGCTCCAACTAGTTTCGTGCGGGTACAACCTGGGAGCATCTTGCCTCAGGCACGTGCTGTGGTCTCTTGCTTGTATCCTGGGGCTTCCCTGTTGACCCCATGGCATAGAGCACCCAGGAAATGTTCAGTGTCTACATATATGCAACTTGAAAGTGTGAGAGAGTTAGTGCCCCTGGGGCAAACCTTTAATCAGTGTGAGATGGGAGCTGGAATAAATGCTTTCTCTTTCTAACAGAAAGTCCTGAATGGTATAAAATTTTCCAGACTATAATTATGCTTATGTGCTTATGTGTGACTGTTCAATCTGTCTTGTATATAAAGACAGTCTTTTTCTTGGTTGTATTTATTGTCCAGCGTATAGTGCAGAAACAACTTACTATCCAAGTACTCGAAAAAAAATTTTTTTAATGAACTCAATAAACAAAAAGTAATTTAAAATGTATCATAGATCTAATTTAAGAACTAAATAAAACTATAAAACTTCTGGAAAGAAACATAGGAGAAATTACGTCTAGGCTCCTTAGACTAGAGAGAGATTTATTATATATGATACCAAAAGCATGATACATTAAAGAAAAAATTGGTACACTAAAATTCATCAAAATAAAAAACTTTTGCTCTTCAAAAGACACCTTAAGAAAATGAAAAAACAAGCCACACACTGGGAGTTAATATTTGCAAATTACATATCTGACAAAGGATTTGTATCCAGAATATATAAAGAACTCTTATAAATCAATACTAATAAAAGCAATTGAAGTTTTTAAATGGACAAAATGTTTGCATAGTCACCAAAAATGAGGTATTAATGATCCATAAGTACATGAAAAGATACTCAATATCATTAGGAAAATGAAATTAAAATAAAAATAAGATACTACTATACACCCACTAGAATGGCTCTACTCAAAAAAACAGACAATAACCAGTGTTAGTGAGGATATGGAGAAACTGCAACACTAACGCATTTCTGGTGGAATTAAAGTGATAAGAGCCACTTTGTAAATTGTTTTGGAAGTTGATTAAATAGTTAAATATACACTTACCATATGAGCTTGCAATTCCACTCTTAGGGAAATGAAAAACTCCAAGAGAAATGAAAACATATGTCCACACACAAGGATTTATATCCATCCATTCATTTGTGACTATTCATAGTAGCATTATTCATAATAGCCCCAAAGTGAAAACAACCCAAAAGTCCATTAGCTGGGAAATGGATAAACAAAATGTGAAACATGTCCATACAATGGAAGACTACTTAGCAATTAAAAAAAAACACAACTACTGATACACGCAACAAGAATGAACCAATATTCTGCTAAGAGAAAGAAGCCAGACACGAATGACTGTCTATTGTATGCTTCCATTTACATGAAATTTCTAGAAAATTCAAACTATTCCATAGTGACAGAAAGAACATCAGCAGTGTCTGAAACAGGTAGGGGGATGTGGAGAGGGGAGGGAGGGATTGCTTTCATAGTTTGTGCTACTGTGTTCTATTTAAGAAATCTTTGCCAAACCAAAGATTTTTTCTTATTTTTCTTCTAGAAGTTTTTTAGTTTTAGTTCTTACATTTATGTCTCTGATCCATTTAATTTATGTATATGGTGCAAGGTATAGATTGAAGTTCATTTTCTTATTGCGTATAGGTATCCAATTTTTCCAGTACCATTTGTTGAAAAGACTGTTTTTTCTCTGCTGAATTGCCTTTGTCAAAATTCCACCTACCATAGGTGTGGGTCTATTTCTGCACTGTCTGTTCTGTTCCACTGATCTATTTGTCTTGACTGCACTGTCTTGATTACTATTGGTTTATAATAAGTTTAGAAATCAGGTAGTATAAATCAGGTACTAAAGTCTTCCAACTTTTTTCTTTTAAGTTTTTTGGCTACTCTAGGTCCTTTGCATATTCATGTAAATTTTACAATAAGCTTATCAATCTCTATAAAAAAATTTTTTTAAAAGCTTGTTATGATTGTGTTATATCTGTAGGTCAATTTGGGGATAGATGCCACTATAATTTCATAATCAAATTGCTTAAAACCAATAATTTAAAAAAACTTATAAGCAGCCAGAGAAAAAAGGACACGTTACATAGAGAGTAACAAAGACAGGAATGACAGCAGACTAACTTCTCATTAGTAAAAATGCAAGCCAGGAAGAGTAGAGAAGCATCTAGCTGGATTTTGTAAGTGGAGTCTGACAGTCTCTGTATTTTAAGAGACAAATGAAATCTACTTACGTTTGTGTTGCTTACTGATACTTTGGATTTTTTTCTATCATCTTATTCCGTGTTTTCCATTTACCATGGTCCCTCCCTCTCTTCCTGACTTCTATTGAATTGATCAGGTTTGTCTTCATTTTCCTTTGCCACTCCCCTCTGTTAATTTATTCTCAATTTTTAACACAAATATTTACTTAGATAAATATAAAGTAAAGTCAATTAATATTTCTGTCCTTTTTCTTAACAATGTAAAGACCTTAGAACTCTTCTATCTGCCACATTCTCATTTGCTGGTGCTTGAATTCCATCTTGTTTTTACCCCTGACCTCCATCTCATTAGTCAGCATCATCACTATCATCATGTACAGTAAATGCTGATTTAGATTTACCAACGTATTTACCATGTGCTTCTTGCACACTACTCAAATTCATTCTTCTGTGGTACATTTTTAACCAGTTGTCTCAGGGAAGTCCGTAAATAGTCAACTGACTCATCTGAAAACATCTTGACTTTTCTCTCACTCTTGAATGATAGCAACACTGGATGGAAGTCTATGGAGACAGTCATTTCTCTCAGAACTTTGAAATATCACTCCATCATCATTTGACTTCTGTCATTGAGTCTTCTCAGGATGATTGCCATTCTTTGATAAGTGATCTGGTAGCTTTTAAGACTTTTTCCTTGTTTTTGATGATGTGCCATTTCATTACAATATGTTTAGATGGGATTTTGTTTTCATTTTTCCTGCTCAGGTCCTGATATATTCCTTTGATCTGAAGATGGATTCCTTCTTCAATCAGGAAATTTTTCAGCCTTTAACTTTTCAAATACTGCCCCCCCCCCGTTATTTTCTTTTGTAATTCTTACGAGACGTATATGGGCATTTCTCTTTCTATCCTTCATGTATCTTAGCCTCTCTTTGCTATTTTTATCCCTATGCTATAGATATTTTTTTCGATTTATATTTCAGTTCACTAATTTTCTGTTTACCTAGGTCTAATGTGCTGTTTTCCCACTCACCGCACTTTTAATTTCAATAATTACACCTTTTATTTCCAAAATTTATCTATGGTTGCCTTTCAAAAACAGGTGTTCCTTTCCCATATTACTCTGTATTTATGGTTTCTATACCTTCTTTTATCTCTAAATATCTTGAACCAACTTGTTTTATAACCTCTTCCAGCTTATTCAATTACCTTTCGTTTTGGAGAGTGCAAATTCTCCTGTTTATTGTTTCTTGTGACTCTCTCGTTCTCTGTGAGATCTATTAATTTCTCTTGTGAATTTATTTTCATTGAGAGTATCCAGGGTACCGTGTATCCAGGAGTGTCTTAGTCGACTCAGGCTGTGATAACAAAATACTACAGCCTGGGGAGCTTAAATGATGGAAATTTATTTTCTCACATAAATAAATGTGGAGGCTGGAAGTTCAGGATCAAGATGTTGGCAGGGTTGGTTTCTCCCGAGGCGTCTCTCCTTGGTTTGCACGGAGCCACCTTCTGTATCCCCATGTGGTCTTTCCCCTGTGTGCAAGCATCCCTGGTGTCTCTTCCACTTCTTATAAGGACACCAGTCCTATTTGATCAGGGCACCACCCTTATGACCTCATGTAATCTTAATTACCTCTTTACAAGACCTATCCCCAAATACAGTCACAATGGGGGATAGGGCTACAAAATATGAATTGTGGGGGGACATAATTCAGTGCATAACAAGGGGTAAAGCAATGTCTTTATAGAACAGATTTGCATGGACTTCTGCTGTGTTTCTAGTGGTTTCACTCATTTCAGTATTTTTATATTAATTTCTTAGCATGTTTTTTTTCCCCACCATATCCAAATTGTAAACTCAGACTCACACCTCCATTTAGATATATCGCAGATGGCTCTTTTAATCCAGGGTCTACAGTAGATGTTTTGTGGTTTCTTCCCCAGACAAATAGGAAGAGTTTTTCTACTCATAAGTTCATGACAAGGTTGGAATTTTGAGATCCCTGACATTATGCGAGAGTCTCCTTTTCCCATGGCCCTGGAACGAACTCGTCTGTCTCAGTATGTGTGTTAAAACCTCATCAACAGGACCTTTATCTGGGTATGCTACCCCCTGGGCCACGGTGCTTCAGCTCTTAGTTACCACTCTGGCTCTGGTTTCCTTTTTATTTTGGACCACCTTCCTAAATCATGTAAGCTGGGCTATGCATTTAAGCCTATTTTTAGGGAGTTATATATGTTTAGAGAAAGATAGTGGAAGGAGGGCAATGAATCTCTCCCATGTCCACTTAGTCCACTATATTGACGAAAAATCATAATGGTCTGGAAGCCTGTCTGTCTTCACTAGTTCCCTGCTAATGGCCAGTACCAGTCCTTCAGTTTCCAAGCTCTGTTGTACATCACACTCCTTCCTTCTTTCCTAATGGAGAGACATCTTTAAATCTTAGCTTATATAATAGAGATTATTGATGGATGAGTGGTCACATTCTTTGTGATTATAATTTTACAGTCTATCTAATTTCCCCTCTGAGAAAATTTATCAGGTTCTTTCCTCCACTTGCCTTCCTGTGGGCAATGGACTTTTTTTCCAATATCAATTACCCTAAAATTACAAACCCAACAAAAATAATTGCCACCAGGGAAAAGGATTTTATTCCCTCTGTGGCTATTAAAATGTGGCTGGTCATGTTTTTGTAAAAAAGCATTAAAAATACACCAAAGCCTGGATATCTTTTCTGAGATGATTTCATAGGTCAAAAGCATCCTGAAATGTTTTGGCAAAGCACAGCCACGATGAGGACTGCAACAATCACATGCCAACAAAACTCCTCAAGCTCACATTTCCTTTGTTTTCCGGGCAGACTCGCAGTGAGGGCTCCAGAGAGCTCTGTGCCAACAGCGGCAATGAACTGATTACGATGGAAAAGCCACTCCCAACAGGATGTGCATAATAGATACTTCACAATAGAGGAAGAGATGACAATAATTACAAAAGTGGAAAAAAAGTCCAAGAGCTAATGGATTTCTGAGCTCTATTCTCAGCAACACAGGTAGAATTATGTTTTAAGAAATTTGATTCTAGGCACTTTAAAGGTCTGCTGATTTTGATATTTAGGGTCTCCTGTATTTGTTCTGTCTAATCAGTTCCTTCTGAGGAAAAAAATCTATTCCTTCTGAGGAAAAAAAAGAAAAGATGACATTTTCCCCCGTGCAAACTACTTAAACTGTAACATGTTCATTTAGGAACTAAGAAAGATTCTACTTCTTATAAATTTAGCATAACAAACATTCATTTCTTTCAGATGGAAAGCTATTGGACAATTACAGCTTTAAAGGTCTTCTGATTGTAGCTAGAAGTGACAAAAATGCTGCAGGTGAACTTAAATATGAACAGGGACTGTGCTTTTATGATGTTTTGTGCACTTCAGTTATATTCTTAGGTCAGCTCTTTCCACAGAAGAATTGGAGAGTGGCTGTTCCCATTGTGCCGAATCTGTAAATCGAGCCGCGCCTTTTCACCTTCCTATCACAGAAGAACAATAAGGTTCATGACTGCTGCTGATGACAAGGATTCACGATGAGTCCTAGCTCTATCTCGGGTCTCCTGTATCACCTTTACTTACCTTCTCAAGTTTTTTCGCTTGTCTTTAAATAGTCTAACAAAAAAATATGAGCCAACCACACTAGCCAAAGATCTAATATTGGGGAAAATCCAGCCCCAAATAAGATATGAAGAAGCAGAACTCCCTGAAGTCTGAAAGCACCCAACACCAACAGGTGCATAACAGCCATTGCAGAGGATTAGCAGCCATGAGGTTTAGGGGACTGGGCACTAATCCGGGATTTTAGAAACTTGAGCTGTAACCAAAAGATAATATACATCTCATCCTATACTAGGTAAAATGCTTTTAAGCAGCACAGATATAGAGGCGTCTGCAAAATGAGGGCACCCAGCCATCTGTTACCATTCCTGATCCCTAAACACAGCCTTCTTGTGAGCTCCCGTGAAGCTATGCAATCCTGCAGCCTGCAACGAAAGGGTGAGGCTGGGAGAAAGAAGGCAGCAAAGAAAAATGGGGTCCAGAGTGGTCTGGATACATCTGCGCATATACAACAAATATTCAGGGCAACTTTTATATGAGGCAAGTTAATGCTATGCTTCATTTTCTTGAAGAGGGAGACCAATTATGGTATTGTTCTGGATATGTTTCATCTGCCTTTCACCCTAAGTCACTTATTCATTTATTCATCCATTCATATCTATTCGGCCAATATTTATTGAACACCTATTGTATGTCATGCTCCGTTCTAGGTGCTGGGAGGCAGATACAGATATAAAAGGTATTCAAATAAAATGCTATGAAAAAAAATAAAGCAAGATAAAGAGGGTAGCAAATGACAGGGGATATATCCCCAAGTAAAGGGGTGGCTTATATTTGGAGGAACGTAATGTAGATAATGGATTTGCATAACAGCTGTTAGAAAAATACTGTGTTTTGATACTCAACTGGTTTTTTTGGTATTCAACTTTTGAATACCATTCCAATAATCAGTCTATAAAAGAACCAGTTTCCCATATGATAAAAAACAAAATACACTAGTTTCAAGGATAAAGTATTTATATGTAAAGGTATATGTTATGTCAATTATTAATTAAGCAATTAAGTTCCAAGATGTCACAGGCTGGGTTTTCTGGAAACAGATGCTGAGATGGAGTTTGATATGCAGGGTATTTATTAGAGATCAACATCTGTGGAAAGGAGGGGAAGGCAACAGGATTTCTCTGAGGGAAAGGTTAAACTACAGTGCACGCCAACAATGCAGTTGGGGGGCTCTGGAGCAGAGCTCTCCAGAGGGCTCTGGAGCAGAAATGTCCTGTCAGAGAGGCCCCGTGTTGTCCTGAAATGGCTGGAACTTTGTCTCCTACCATAATCGGTCAGTGGACACAGGTATCCCAGAAAGATCATGTACTTGAGCAAGTCAGCTCTCTGCAACTGAGGCAAGAGGAAGCTGGAGACTATTTATTGACAGCTGGCACAAGTCGTTCCTTGAAAGGGTTTTAGGCACTGCCTCTCCATGTCCACTCTACGAGGATATCTATACACTACAGGCAAACTGGGAGAAATGCTTGCAGTATAAGAACAGGCCAAATGTTAAAACACTTAACAGCCAAAGACCTCAAGGAATTGATGAACAAAAAAATGAATGCCACAATTTAAAATATATGCTAAGGATGCACCTGCTCAAGAAATTCACAAAATAGGCAATAAATACATGAAAAAAGTTCAACCTCACTTGAAATGATATAAATCAAAGTAATAAAACAATGAGATACCATTTTCTATTATCATATTGGGAAAGGATAAAAAAAATTCTAGAATTTAACAAGAGTGATGATTGGGGGAATGAGCACTATTATGCAACTCCTGGTGGGAGTGTAAGTTGGTACAACATTTCAGGAAGGCAATTTTGAAATATACGTGAAAAGCCTTAACATGTGTCTGACAAGCCAGCTGTGTCAGTTATCTTTGATGTATAACAATACATACAGCAGTATGTACCCAAAACTTAGTTGCTTAAAGCAATAAGTATGTATTGCTTCATGGTTTCTGTGGAACTTGAGAATAGCTTAGCCAGCTTGCTCTCTTTGATTACTTGTCCCAGGGGAAGTCAGCTGCCATGTCTCAATGACACTCAAGCAGCCCTATGACCCACATGGCAAAACCAAGTCTTCCTGCCAATAGCCATTGAGGAACTGAGGCCCCTTACCAGTAGCCATGAGAGTGAGCCATCTTGGAAGCAGATCTCCTAGCCCCAGTCAAGCAGTCAGATGACTGCAACCCCAGCTGACATCTTAACTGCAATGTCACAAGAGACCTCTCTCTTTTGATTTGCTTAGAATCAAACAATTTTAAGGAAATTGTTACGTTGGCGCACATGGGTTCAGTTTCTAAGGATGTTCCTCATGGTTCTGTTCGCAAATTGCCATTTGGAATGTGGCACCTGACTACATCTGCTGGGAAAAAGACACCTTTCCTAATTTGCTAGCTTAAGCTCTTACCATGTTCACTCTCTGGAATCCTCTCATCTAATCTAGGAGGTTAGAGACTAACCATCCAGTCTCACTGAGATATTTTCTTTCTTGTTGCACCTATCATTTCTACAAAAAGGAAGTGGATATGGGCAGAATGATGAGCATTTTTTGTGCTGGTAGATTTTCAATTTTTCTATTTGCAGGTCTCCTTCCAACTCATAAGAGCAGTGCATACTTTTGGATGTTTTCTCACCCACACCTGAGAGAGGTGCTCTCCCCATTTTCTGGAGAAAGAAAGGCTGAGATTCATTCATTCTGTAAGTATTTGTTGACTCTCAGCTTGATATTGGGCACTTTCTAGGTGCTGGGAGCACAAAACAAATAAAAAGGTCTCAAGACCAATAGGAAGACTAATTATAACAATAGACACAGTGCCCCACATCCTTGCCACCAAAGTTTGGTCCCTGGACCAGCAGCATGGATACCACCTGGAAACTTGGTAGAAATGAATTTCTGGTCCTGTCCCAGACCTACTGGATCAGAATCTTCATTTTAACAAGCTCCCCAGGTGATTTGTACTCATATTCCAATTTGAGAAGCATTGCTTTAGTCTGCTCTGACCCTACTTGTATTTTCTACCTATCACCTCTTATTTAACAAGCAGAGGTGGATCCACTTATTTTTCAATGACAGCAGAGTCTCCAACACTGGGCTATAATTTTAAAGCCTATATTTGGACATGGTAATACTAGAATATCTTACCAGCATATGAAAACAAGAACTTCCCCTCTCCTCGAAGTTAATTTCTTGGATATATAGGATAATGAGAGAGACTGGGAAGACAGCAATAGTCAAAATGCGGTTATATTTATTCTTTAAGCTTAATTTTCTATGAAGTCTTTTAACAAGACCTAGTTAAGTCTTTATTTTATTTTATATTTTTTATAGAATTTATTTTTTAGAGCAATTTTAGGTTCACAGCAAAATTGAGTGGAAGGTACAGTGATTTCCTATATACTCTCTGCCCACACATACACACAGCCTCCCCCAGTATCAACATCCTGCATCAAAGTGGTCCATTTGTTACAATCGATGAACCTACATTAACACTTTGTCATCACCCAGAGTCCATGGTTCACATTAGGGTTCACTCTTAGTGTTACACATTCTATGGGTTTAGACAAAAGTATAATGACATGTATCCACCATTGTAGTATCATATAGAAAACTTTCACTGCCCTAAAAATTCTCTGTGTTGTACTTATTTCACCCTCCCTCCTCCCCAACCTCTGGTAACTACTGATCCTTTTACTAACTCCATAGTTTTGCTTTTTCCAGAATGTCATATAGTTGGGATCATATAGTATGTAGCCTTTTTGGATTGCCTTCTTTCACTTAGTAATATGCATTTAAGGTTCTTCCATGTCTTTTCATGGCTTGATAGCTCATTTCCTTTTAGCTATGAATAATATTCTGTTGTCTGGATGTACCACAGTATATTTATCCATTCACCTACTGAAGGACATCTTGATTGCTTCCAAGTTTTGGCAATCATAAATGAAGATGCTATAGACATCTGTGTACAGGTTTTCATGTGGATATACGTTTTCAACTCATTTGGGTAAATACCAAGGAGAGTAATGGCTGGAACATATATTAAGAGTATGTTTAGTTTTGTAAGAAACCTCCAAATTGTCTTCCAAAGTGGCTGTACCATTCTGCCATCCCACCATCAACGAGTCAGAGTTCCTGTTGCTCCACATCCTCACCAACATTTGGTGGTGTCAGTGTTTTGGATTTTAGCCTTCTAATATGTGCATAGTAGGTTAATTATTTTCTAATTAACTTTTTATGAAGCTCTCTGCTCACATGTTTGAAAGAGGTCCTAATCAAGAGTCTTCAAGTAATAAAGAACTACAAAAATTAAACTGCTTTTACTGGTAACTGGTTTCTGAGTACCACTACCAGGTCTACCCTGACCAAAATTAATAGATGATTCATGTTTCTATGTGGTTCAAAAACTGCTTTTTTATTATTTTTGGTAAATGATAGTTAAAATATTAAACCAAATGAGAAGACAATACTATTTCTTAATTTTGACATCAATAAACAAATATTTGAGTGCTGAGATTGTTATTTTAAATTCAAGTACTAAAATAATTCTAAAGCTGCTTATCAACTTACTAGTTAATAGATAGAAGTTGCTTTTGGTATAGATTAGGTAGAACTAATTTTAAATCCGATTTGAATTCTTCATATTTTATGTTAAAAAGATACCTTAAGCTTGGCAGAATTCTTTGGGGGTGCAGGTAGTATCTAAAATATTTTTTTAAAAAAGCACAGTGAGAAAGATGGCAGCACAGGAGGATCCTGAGCACGTCTCCTCCAACAGACACAACAAACCTACAACTACCTGTGGAACAATTTCCTGTGGGAGAGATCTGGAAACTGGATGAAAAGAACCTCCACAACAAGGAACAACACAGAGAGGGGTGGAAGAGGCAGAGGTACGGCCCTGCTGAGGGAAAAACCACACCCCAGCCACGGCGCTTCATGATTGGGAGCGACCTCAAAGGTACAGAGCTTTTCCCAAAGGAATGGAGGATTGGAGCTCCACATTAGGCACCCAGCCCTTAGATCCAGCACAAGAGAGACAAGACTCCAAAACACCTGGCTTTAAAAACCAATGGGGAATACATCCAGGAAAACTATAGAACTTCAGGAAAACTTGCTATCAAAGGACCCACTAACAAACTCACTTGACTCAGAAACCAGCACAAAAACACCAGATAGAAAAGTGCATAGTCTATTGGTAAAAGAGACTCACTTACTAAGCTTGGAGAGCATCCACAGAGGCAGGAGGCAGCTGGGCTCCTCCTCCAGGGACTGAGACACTGGCAGCAGCCATTTTTGTGACATAGTTCAGCCATGCTGACACAGATGCTGGCCGGCACCATTTTGGAATCCTTCCTCTAGGCTATTAGTGCAGCAGCCTGCCCCACCCACTAGTGCACCGGAGTCAACTGAGTGCAGCCAGGCAGTACAGGCAGCCCACCCCAGGGACCCACCTTACCCACCAGCAAGCCCACAGCTGACTTGTGCCACTAGATCTCCAGAACTCACAACCAGCCACACAGGGTATCTGTCTCGCCTACCAACACACCTGAAACAGTTGTGCACTGCCACACGGGGGGCTGCCCACCCACTAGTGAGCTAGCAACAATTGTAGGCTAGCAATCAGCCTTACAGGTTGGGGGGCAAGGCATATCTCACCCACCAGCATGTCCGAGGCAGCCAAACACTGCCAGGCCATGCAGCCAGCCACACTTGTGGCCTGCAGCAGTTGCACACCCCTGGGGCTAGCAACAAGCCAAACCAGGGGCCTACCCTGCACACCAGTGAGTTCGCAGCAGTCATGCACCACTGGACCCCACGACCGGCCACACCAAGGGTCTGACTTGCTCACCAGCAGACCTGCAGTAGTTGTGTGCTACCAGGCCTCACAGCCAGCTGCATCCAGGGCTTGCCCTGCCCAGTAATGCATTCTTAGCAGCCACAAGTGCCAGGCCTTGCAACAGCTGGCCTGGAGGCCAGGTTCACCTACCTGCATACCTACAACAATAGCGGTCCCACCACAATAGAAGGGCACACACAGCCCAAACAAGGGACACCCTTGGAGCATTTAGCATAGGTGATGAGAGGGGAGCATGCTGCTGGGCCCCATAAGACATCTCCTACATAAGGCCACATTTCTAAAATCAGGAGATATAGCATATCTACCTAATATATATGGAAATGAGCACAGAGAAGTAAGCATAATGAGGAGATAGAGGAATATGTTCAAAATGAAAGAACAGGACAAATCCTCAGAAAAGGAACTAAATGAAACAGAGATTCACAATCTACCTGATAAGGAGTACAAAGTAAAAATACATAAATACACAAATAAATAAAATTGTAAAAACTTTAAAGAAGAGTACAAAGTAATTGTCATAAGATGCTCACTGAACTCAGGAGAGGAATAGAGGAACACAGTGAGAACTTCAATAAAGAGTTAGAAAATATTAAATAGAACCAACCAGAGCTGAAGAATGCAATAATTGAAATTAAAAATTCACTAGAAAGAATCAACAGCAGAGTAGAGGACACAGAATAGATCAGTGATCTGGACAACAGAGTAGAGGAAATCACCCAAGCTGAAACGAAAAAAGAAAGAAAAAATTAAAAAGAACAAGAACAGTTTAAGGGACCTCTGGGACAACATTAAGCATACTAACATTCACATTAAAGGTGTACCAGAAGGAGAAGAGAGACACAAAGGGGCAGAGAACTTATTTGAAGAAACAATAGCTGAAAATTTCCCTAACCTGGGGAAGGAAACAGACATCCAGGTACAGGAAGCACAGAGAGTACTAAACAAGATGAACCCAAAGAGGTCCGTACCAAGACACATTATAATTAAAATGTCAAGAATTAAAGATAAAGAGAGAATCTTAAAAGCAGTAAAAGAAAAGCAACATGTTACATACAATGGGAAACCCCATAAGGCTATGAGCTGACTTTTCAGCATAAACTCTACAGGCTAGAAAGGAGTGGCATGATATATGCAAAGTGCTAAAAGGAAAAAATCCACAACCAAGAATACTCTACCTGGCACGGTTATCATTCAGAATGGAAGGAGAAAGAAAGAGTTTTCCAGAGAAGCAAAAGCTAAAGGAGTTCATCACCACTAAACTGGACTTACAAGAAATGTTAAAGGGACTTTTTTAAGTGGAAAAGAAAAGGCCATAAATAGAAATAAGAAAATTATCAAAGAAAAAATATCACTAGTAAAGGCAAATATATAGTAAAGGTAGTATATCAACCATCTGTAAAGCTAGTATGAAGGTAAAAAGACCAAAGTACTAAAATCATCTATTTATAAGATGTTAGGGATGCACAAAATTAAAAGATGTAAAATATGATGTCAAAATATAAAACGTGGGGGGAGCAGGGGAAAATTGTACGGCTTTTGGTATGAGGTCAAACATAAGAGACCATCAACTTAATATAGATTGCTATTTACATAGGTCATTATATATGAACCTTATGGTAACCACAAACAAAAAACTTATAATAAATACAGAAAAAATACAGAGAAAGAACCCAAACATAACACTAAAAAAAGTCATCAAATCACAAGGGAAGAGATTAAGAGAAGAAGAAAGGAATAGAGAAGATCTACAAACATCTAGAAAAAAAGTAATAAATGTGAATAAGTACATACCTATCAATTATTACTTTAAATGTAAATGGACTAACTGCTCCAATCAAAAGACATGGGGTGGCTGAATGGATTAAAAAAACA
Source organism: Ceratotherium simum simum (assembly GCF_057802395.1). Lineage (NCBI taxonomy): Eukaryota > Metazoa > Chordata > Mammalia > Perissodactyla > Rhinocerotidae > Ceratotherium > Ceratotherium simum. The sequence goes on from NC_141913.1 coordinate 2,979,858, forward strand.
AGAGCCTTATGTACGCAGCATACAAGAGACACACTTCAGACCTAAAGACACTCAGAAACTGAAAGTGAAGGGAAGGAAAAATATATTCCATGAAAAGGGCTATGAAAACAAAGCTGGGGTAGTGATACTTACATAATAAAAAAATAGACTTTAAAAACTGCAACAAGAGACAAAGAAGGGCATTACATAATGATGTAGGGAACAATTCAACAAGAAGATATAACACTTGTAAATATCTATGCACCCAACATAGGAGCACCTAAATATATAAGGCAATTATTAACAGACATAAAAGGAGAAACAGACAGCAGCACAATAATAGTAAGGCACATTAACAACCCACTTACATCAATGGATAGATCATTCAGACAGAAGATCAATAAGGAAACATTGGCATTAAATGACACATTAGATCAGATGGACTTAATAGATATATGCAGAACATTCCATCCAACACCAGCAGAATACACATTCTTTTCAAATGCACATGAAACATTCTCCAGGATAGATCACACATTAGGGCACAAAACAACTCTCAATAAATTTAATAAGATTGAAATAATATCAAGTATCTTTTCCGACCACAATGGTATAAAACTAGAAATCAACTACAAGAAGAAAACTGGAAAAGACTAAACTAAATGCTACTGAACAACTTTGGGGTAATAAAGAAATCAAAGAAGAAATCAAAAAGTACCTGGAGACAAATGAAAAGGAAAATAGGACATACAAATATCTACAGGATACAGCAAAAGCAGTACTAAGAGGGAAGTTTATAGCAATACAGGTAAACAATACCTACCTCCAAAATCAAGAAAAATCTTGAATAAACAATCTAATATTACACCTACAGGACCTAGAAAAAGAAAAACAAATGAATCCTAAAGTCCATATAAGGAAGTAAATAATAAAAATCAGAGTGGAAACAAATAAAATAGAGACTAAAAAGACAATAGCAAAAATCAATGAAACTAAGAATTGATTCTTTGAAAAGATAAAAAGATTGACAAAACTTTAGCTAGACTTACTCAGAAAAAAGACAGAAGGCTCAAATAAATAAAATCAGAAATGAAAAAGGAGAAATTACAACAGATACTGCAGGAATACAAAGGATTATAAGAGAATACTATGAAAAGCTATACGCCAACAAATTGAATAACCTAAAAGAAATGGATAAATTCTTAGAATCATACAACCTTACAAAACTGAATCAAGAAGAAATAGAGAATCTGAATAGACTGATCTCTAGTACGGAGATTGAAACAGTAATCAAAAACCTCAAAACACAAAAGTCCAGGACCAGATGGTTTCCCTGGTGAACTCTACCAAACATTCAAAGAAGAGTTAATACTTATCCTTCTCAAACTCTTCCAAAAAATTGAACAGGACAGGATGCTTCCTAACTCATTTTATGAGGCCAACATTACCCTGCTACCAAAACCAGACAAGGATGACACAAAAAAGAAAATTACAGGCCAATATCACTGATAAACATAGACGCAAAAATCCTCAACAAAATATTAGCAAATCGAATACAACAATACATTAAAAGGATCATGCATCAAGATATAGTGGGATTTATTCCAGGGAAGCAAGGGTGATTCAACACAGCAAATCAGTCGACATGATACAGCACATTAACAAAATGAAAAGTAAAAATCATATGATCATCTCAATAGATGCAGAGAAAGCATTTGACAAGATTCAGCATCCATTTATGACAAAAACTCTGAATAAAATGGGTATAGAAGGAAAATACCTCAACATAATAAAGGCCGTGTATGAAAACCCGTACCTAAAATCATACTTAATGGTGAAAAACTGAAAACTATCCCTTTAAGAATAGGAACCAGACAAGGATGCTCACTTTCACCCCTCTTATTTAACATAGTATTGGAAGTCCAGCCAGAGCAATTAGGCAAGAAAAAGAATTACAAGGTATCCAAATTGGAAAGGAAGAAGGATGGTAATTAGTCTTTGGGTGGTGAACATGATGTAACCAAGAAGGAAGAAGCTGTCACTATTTGCAGATGACATAATTTTATGTATAGAAAACTCTAAATACTCCATCAAAAAACTGTTAGAAATAATAAATGAATACAGTAAATTTGCAGGGTACAAAATCCACATACAAAAAACAGTTGCATTTCCTTTCTTGAAATTTATTTTTAATTTATTTTTTTATTGCAGTAACATTGGTTTATAACATTATATAAATTTCAGATGTACATCGTTATATTTCAATTTCTGTATAGATTACATCATGTTCACCACCCAAAGACTAATTACCATCCATCACCACACACATGTGCCTAATCATCCCTTTCACCTTCCTCCTTCCCCCCTTCCCCTCTGGTAACCATCAATCCAATCTCTGTCTCTGTGTGATTGTTTCTTGTTCTTTTTATCTTCTACTTATGAGTGAGATCATATGGTATTTGACTTTCTCCCTCTGACTTATTTCACTTAGCATAATACCCTCAAGGTCCATCCATGTTGTCACAAATGGCTGGATTTCATCATTTCTTATGGCTGAGTAGTATTCTATTGTGTATATATATATCACATCTTCTTTATCGATTCATCCCTTGACAAGCACTAGGTTGCTTCCAAGTCTTGGCTATTGTGAATAATGCTGCAATGAACATAGGTGTTCATGTATACTTACGCATTTGTGTTTTCATGTTCTTTGGATAAATACCCAGCAGTGGAATAGCTGGAGCATATGGTAGTTCTATTCTTAATTTTTTGAAGAATCTCCATACTGTTTTCCATAGTGGCTACACCAGTTCGCACTCCCACCAGCAGTGTATGAGAGTTCCCTTCTCTCCACATCCTCTCCAACACATGTTGTTTCCTGTTTTGTTAATTACAGCACTCTGACAGCAGTGAGGTGATATCTCATCGTAGTTTTGATTTGCATTTCCCTGATAGTTAATGGTGTTGAACACCTTTTCACGTGCCTGTTGGCCGTCTACGTATCTTCTTTGGAGAAATGTCTGTTCAGGTCTTTTGCCCATTTTTTAATTGGGTTGTTGGTTTTTTTGTTGTTGAGATGTATGAGTTCTTTATATATTTTGGATATTAACCCCTTATCAGATATATGGTTTGCAAATATCTTCTCCTAATTGTTAGGTTGTCTTTTCATTTTGTTGATGGTTTCCTTTGCTGTGCAGAAGCTTTTTAGTTCAATGTAGTCCCATTTGTTTATTTTTTCTATTGTTTCCCTTGCCTGTTCAGAGATGGTACTTGAAAATATGTTGCTAAGACCGATGTCAAAGACCGTACTGCCTCTGTGTTCTTCTGGAAGTTTCATAGTTTCAGGTCTTACATTCAAGTCTTTAATCCATTTTGAGTTAATTTTTGTGTATGGTGTAAGATAATGATCTACTTTCATTTTTTTGCATGTGGCTGACCAGTTTTCCCAATGTCATTTGTTGAAGAGACTTTCCTTTCTCCACTGTATGTTCTTGGCTCCCTTGTTGAAAATTAGCTGTCCATAGATGTGTGGGTTTATTTCTTGGATCTCAATTCTGTTCCATTGATCTGTGTGTCTGTTTTGTGCCAGTACCATGCTGTTTTGGTTACTATAGCTTTGTGGTATATTTTGAAATCAGGGAGTGAGATACCTCCAGCTTTGTTCTTTCTTCTCAGGATTCCTTTGGCTATTCAGCATCTTTTGTTGTTCCATATAAATTTTAGGATTCTTTGTTCTATTTCTGTGAAAAATGTTGTTGGAACTTTTATAAGGATTGCGTTAAATCTATAGATTGCTTTAGGAAGCATGGACATTTTAACTGTTACTCTTCCAATCAAAGAGCACAAAATATCTTTCCATTTCTTTGTGTCTTCTTCAATTTCTTTCAACAATATTTTATAGTTTTCAGTGTACAGATCTTTCACCTCTTTGGTTAAGTTTATTCCTAGGTCTTTTATTCTCTTTGTTGCAATTGTAAATGGGATTGTATTCTTAATTTCTCTTTCTGCTACTTCATTGTTAGTGTATAGAAATGCAACTGATTTTCCTATGTTGATTTTGTATCATGCAACTTTACCATATTCATTTATTATTTCTAGAAGTTTTTTGCTGGATTCTTTAGGGGTTTCTATATATAAAATCATGTCATCTGCAAACAGTGACAGTTTCACTTCCTCCTTTCCAATTTGGATCCCTTTTATCTCTGTTTCTTGCCTGGTTGCTCTGGCTAGGACTTCTAATACTATGTTACATAGGAGTGGTGAGAGTGGACATCCTTGTCTGGTTCCTGTTCTTAGAGGAAGAGCTTTCAATTTTTCACCATTGATAATGATATTAGCTGTGGGTTTCCCATATATGGCCTTTATTATGTTGCGGTACTTTCCTTCTACTTTCCTTCCTCTCATTTTATTCAGAGTTTTTATCATAAATGGATGCTGTATCTTGTCAAATGATTTCTCTCCATCTATTGAGATGATCATTTGATTTTTATTCTTCATTTTGTTAATGTGGTGTATCATGTTGATTAATTTGTGGATGTTGAACCGTCCCTGCATCCCTGGAATAAACCCCACTTGATCATGGTGTATGATCTTTTTAATGTATTGTTGTATTCAATTCGCTAGTATTTTGTTGAGGATTTTTGCATCGATCTTCATCAGTGATATTGGCCTGTGATTTTCTTTTTTTGTGTTGTCCTTGTCTGGTTTTGGTATCAGGGTAATGTTGGCTTCACAGAATGAGTTAGGAGGCTTCCCCTCCTCTTCAGTTTTTTTGGAAGAGTTTGAGAAGGACAAGTATTGAGTCTTCTTTGAATGTTTGGTAGAATTCACCAGGGAAGCCATCTGGTCCTGGACTTTTATTTTTTGGGAGGTTTTTGATAACTGTTTTGATCTCCTTACTGGTTATTGGCCTCTTCAAATTCTCTATTTCTTCTTGATTCAGTTTTGGAAGGTTGTATGATTCTAAGAATTTATCCATTTCTTCTAGATTATCCAATTTGTTGGCGTATAGCTTTTCATAGTATTCTCTTATAATCTTTTGTATTTCTGAGGTGTCTGTCATAATTTCTCCTCTTTCGTTTCTGATTTTATTTATTTGAGCCTTCTTTCTTTTTTTCTTGGTGAGTCTAGCTAAAGGTTTGTCAATTTTCTTTATCTTTTCAAAGAACCAGCTCTTGGTGTCATTGATTTTTTTTCTATTGTTTTTTTAGTCTCTATTTCATTTATTTCTGCTCTGATTTTTTATTATTTCCCTCCTTCTACTGATTTTGGGCTTCCTTTGTTCTTCTTTTTCCAGTTCCTTTAGGTGCACTGTTAGATTGTTTATTTGAGATTTTTCATTTTTGTTGAGGTAGGCCTATATTGCTATAAACTTCCCTCTTAGAATGGCTTTTGCTATATCCCATAAATTCTGCCATGTGATATTTTCATTTTCATTTATCTCCAGGTATTTTTTCATTTATTCTTTGATTTCTTCATTGACTCACTCATTGTTCAGTAGCATTTTGTTTAATCTCCACATATTTGTGGCTTTTCTGATTTTCTTCCTGTAGGTGATTTCTAGTTTCATACCATTGTGGTCAGAAAAGATGCTTGGTATTATTTCAACCTTCTTAAATTTATTGAGACTTGTTTTGTAGCCTAATATGTGATCAATCCTGGAGAATGTTTCATGTGTATTAGAAAAGAATGTATATTCTTTGGTTTTTGGATGGAATGTTCTGTTTATACCTACTAAGTCCATCTCGTCTAGTGTGTCGTTTAAGGCCACTGTTTCCTTATTGATCTTGTGTTTGGATGATCGATCCATTGGTGTAAGTGGAGTATTCAAGTCCCCTACTATTATTGTGTTACTGTCTATTTCTCCTTTTATGTCTGTTAATAATTGTTTTATATATTTAGGTGTTCCTATGTTGGGTGCCTAGATATTTAAAAGTGTTATATCCTCTTGTTGGATTGTTCCCGTGATCATCATGTAGTGCCCTTCTTTGTCTCTTGTTACAGTTTTTGTTTTAAAGTCTATTTTGTCTGATATAAGTATTGCTACCCCAGCTTTCTTTTTATTGCCATTTGCATGGAGTATCTTTTTCCATCTCCTCACTTTCAGTTTGTGAGTGTCTTTAGGTCTGAAATGTGTCTCTTGTATGCAGCATATATATGGGTCTTGTTTTTTTATTCAGTTGGCCATCCTATGCCTTTTGATTGGAGCATTTAGTCCACTGACATTTAAAGTAGCTATTGATAAGTATGTACTTATTGCCATTTGTTTAATTTTTTCTGGGTATTTTAGTAGTTCTTCTCTATTCTTTTCTTCTTCTCTTGCTCTCGTCCCTTGTGGTTTGATGGCTTTCTTTAGTATTATGTTTGCGTTCCTTTCTGTTAGATTTTTGTGTATTTATTATAGGCTTTGGTTTGTGATTACCATGAGGTCATATATAATAACCTATGTATATAGCAATCTATATTCAGTTGATGGTGTCTTTAGTTTGACCTCTTTCTAAAAGCTCTACTCTTTTACTCTTCTCCTCCCACATTTTATGTTTTAGATATCATATCTAACCTCTTTTTTTGTGCGTTTGTAACCATTACCATCTTATCATGGAAATCGATAATTTTTTCCTATTTGTGGCCTTCTCTTTCCCCCTTAACTAAGTCCCTTTAGCATTTCTTGTAGGACTGGCTTATTGGTGATAAACTGCTTTAATTTTTTCTTGTCTTGGAAACTCTTTCTCTCCTTCCATTCTGAATGATAACCATGTCACGTAGAGTATTCTTAGCTGTAGGTTTTTTCCTTTTAGCACTTTAAATATATCATTCCACTCTCTTCTATCCTGTAAGGTTTCTGCTGAGAAGTCAGCTGATAGCCTTATGGGGTTTCCTTTGTATTTAACTTGTTGCCTTTCTCTTGCAGCTTTTAGGATTCTCTCTTTTTTTTTTTTTTTTTTTTTTTTTTTTTTTTATAATTTTATTTATTTATTTTTCCCCCAAAGCCCCAGCAGATAGTTGTATGTCATAGCTGCGCATCCTTCTAGTTGCTGTATGTGGGACGTGGCCTCAGCGTGGCCGGAGAAGCGGTGCGTCGGTGCGCGCCCGGGATCCGAACCCCAGCCGCCGGTAGTGGAGCACGCGCTCTTAACCGCTAAGCCACGGGGCCGGCCCTAGGATTCTCTCTTTATCTCTATTTCTGGACATTTTAATTATGATGTGTCTTGGTGTGGGCCTCTTTGGGTTTACCTTGTTTGGTGCTCTCTGTGCTTCCTGTACCTGGATGTCTGTGTCCTTCCTTAGGTTAGGAAAGTTTTCAGCTATTATTTCTTCAAATAGATTCTCTGCCCCTTTGTCTCTCTCTTCTCCTTCTGGGAAACCTATAACACAGATGATAGTGTGCTTGATGTTGTCCCAGAGATCCCTTAGACTGTCCTCACTCTTTTTAATTCTTTTTTCTTTTATCTATTCAGCTTGGGTGATTTCCTCTAGTCTTTTGTCTAGCTCACTGATCCGCTCTTCTGTATCCTCTACTCTGCTTTTCAGTCTGTCTAGTGAATTTTTCATTTCCAGTATTGTATTCTTCATTTCTGATTGGTTCTGTTTTATATCTTTCATTTCTTTGTTGAGATTCTCACTGAGTTCATCCATTCTTCTCCCAAGATCAGTGAGCAACCCTATGACTCTTTGTTTGAACTCTTTGTCAGGTAGATTGCTCATTTCTGTTTCATTTAGTCCTTTTCCTGGGGTTTTGTCCTGTTCCCTTACTTGGAACGTATTCCTTTGTCTCCTCATTTTGCCTCTTTCTCTGTCCTTGTATCTATGTATTAGGTAGGTCAACTATGTCTCCTGATCTTGGAGAGGTGGCCTTATGTAAGAGATGCCTTATAAGGCCCAGCAATGTGCTTCCCTCTCATCACCAGTTCCAAATGTTCCAGGAGTGACCCCTGTGTGGGCTACATATGTCCTTCGTTTGTGGCAGGATTGCTCTTGCTATAGATGTCCAGGGAGGCTGAGCTGTCCCCCTGGCTAGCTGGTTGTAATCCTCAGCTGCGTGTGGCTGTTATGGACCCTTCAGTCTCTTTATTGGGTGTGGAGAGCCCCAGCACAGTTGGTTGCAAGGTCTAATAACACATTCCTGTTGCACTTTTTCTGTTAAGTGAGTAGACCCCCAGTGTGGCTGTTTGTTAGGCTCAGGGACTTACAATTGCTGTAGGCCTCCTGCCTATAAGGCTGTTGTCAGCTCTCTCAGGATTGTAGCTGGGTGGGGCTAGCCCCAGGCAGGGGAGCACCCAATTGATTCAGGCTTTGGAAGGTGGGGGCAATCCCCTATGTGGCTGTTTCAGAAGCACAAGTCTTCTGCAGCTGACAAGCCCCACTGTCTACAGGGCCACACACACTGTCAACGCAGTCCTGCCCTGTGAGTGCCCCTCGACCCCCTTAAGTGGACCCGGTCACCCCATGGCAGAGGCCCCATGCACTCCACCAATGCCCCACACGCTCCACACGCTCCTTGTGCACGGCCCACCCTGCCGAGGTGGACCCACTCACCTGGCTGCAGCGAATCCAGGCACTTAGCCTATGCAGGCCTACAAGTTGCCTCAGGGCTTGTTGTTGGGTGGAATCAGTCCCTAAAGTGGGCTGCTTTCCCTGGCTGACCTGGATTAAATTGGTGCTCTAGTAGGTGGGGCAGACCCCTGCGCTGACAGGCCAGGGGAAGAATTCCACTGGTGTCTGCCATCATCTGTGTCAGCACGCCTGCACTAAGTCACAACAATGGCTGCCATGAATGTCTCAGTCCTTGGAGAGGTCTCACCTCTCACCAAGATGCACCCAGGGCCTATCAGGTGGGTCTCTTTTCACCAAGGACTGTGCACCTTTCTTTCTGGTGTCTTTAGTTGCTTTCTGCAATGGGTGAGTTTGTGTGTGGGCCCTTTAGGAGCTGGCTTTTTTATTCTTATGTCCAATAGTTTTTCTGCGGGTATTTCCTGTTGTTGTTAGTAGCCAGCAAAGCCAGATATTATGACACTCATCTCAGTTGTGCTGCGTCCAAAAAATGCTTATAGTGGCAATGCTCCCCCACTCAGGTCCCCCACTCCTCCAGGGAAGGCTGTGTACCTTTGGATTGCTCCCGGGCAGCTGTGAAGCACTGCAGCTTGTGAAGGTGGCTTTTTTCTCTCCAGAAGGGAATTTCTGCCTCTTCCACCACAGTCAGGACTGTCGTTTGTTGCAGGGATTCCTCTTATCCAGTTTTCAGTTCTCTCTCAGGGGCAATTGTTCCAAGAGTAGTTGTAAGTGTGTTGTGTCCATGGGAGGAGGTGAGTTCAGAGACTGCCTATGCCACCATCTTGACACCAGTCCCCTACATTTCTATACACTAACAACAAACTAGAAGAAAGAGAAATCAAGAATACAATCCCATTTAAAATTGCAACAAAAAGAATAAAATACCTAACAATAAATTTAACTAAGGAAGTGAAAGACCTATGCACAGAAAACTATAAAAGATTGTTGAAAGAAATCAAAGAAGACAAAGAAATGGAAATATGCATGCTCAAGGATTGAAAGAATTAACATAGTTAAAATGTCCATACTACCTAAAGCAACCTACAGATTCGATACAATCCCTATCAAAGTCCCAATGACATTTTTCAAGAACATAGAACAAAGAATCATAAATTTAAATGGAACAACAAAAGACCCCAAATAGCCAAAGCAATCCTGATAAAAAAGAGCAAAGCTGGAGGCATCATACTCCCTGATTTCAAAATATACTACAAAGTTGTAGTAATAAAAACATCCTAGTGCTAGCATAAAAACAGACACACAGATCAGTGGAACAGAACTGAGAGCTTACAAATAAACCCACACACCTATGGACAGCTAATTTTTGATAAAGGAGCCAAGAACACACAATGGAGAAAGGAAAGTCTCTTCAATAAATGCTGTTAGGAAAACTGGACAGCCACATGCAAAAAAATGAAGGTAGACCATTATCTTATACCATACACAAAAATTAACTCAAAATGGATTAAAGACTTGAATGTAAGACCTGAAAACATGAAACTCCTAGAAGAAAACATAGGCAGTATGCTCTTTGACATCAGTCTTAGCAGTATCTTTTTGACTATGTCTCCTCAGGTGAAGGAAACAATAGAGAAAATAAACAAATGGAACTACGTAAAACAAAAAAGCTTCTGAATAGCAAAAGAAACCATCAACAAAATGAAAAGACAACTTACCAACTGGGAGAAGATATTTGCAAATCATATGTCTGATAAGGAATTAATATCCAAAAAAATAAAGAACTCACACAACTCAACATCAAAAAAAAAAACAAAAACAGCCTGATTAAAAATGGGCAGAGGATCTGAACATTTTTCAAAGAAGATATACAGATGTCCAACAAGCACATGAAAAGATGGTCACCATCATTAATTATTAGGGAAATGCAAATCAAAACCACAATGAGATATCACCTCATACCCATAAGAATGGCTACTATTAAGAAGAAAAGAAACAAGTGTTGGAGAGGATGTAGAGAAAAGGGTACCCTCGTACACTGTTGGTGGGAATGTAAATTGGTGCAGCCACTATGGAAAGCAGTATGGAGATTCCTCAAAAAATTAAAAATAGGAATACCATAAGATCCAGCTATTCCACTTCTGAGTATTTATGCAAAGAACATGAAAACATTAATTTGAAAAGATATATGCACCACTATGTTCATTGGAGCATTATTCACAATAGCCAAGACTTGGAAACAACCTAAATGCCCATCAATGGATGAATGGATAAGGAAGATATATATATACACAATGGAATACTACTCAGCCATAAAAAAAGATAAAAATTTGCCTTTTGTGACAAATGGATGGACCTTGAGGGTATTATGCTAAATGAAATAAGTCAGATGGAGAAAGCCAAACACCATATGATTTCACTTGGATATGGAAGATAAATAAACAAACAACAGGTAGATAAAGAGAACAGATTGGTGGTTACCAGAGGAGAAGGGGGTGGAGGGAGGGTGAAAGAGGTAAAGGGGCACATGTGTGTGGTGACCGATGGCAACTAGACTTTTGGTGGAGAATACAATGTAGTCTGTACAGAAGTTGAAATATGATGATGTACACCTGAAATTTATATAACGTTATAAACCAATGTTACCTCAATTAAAAAAAAAAAAACATAACAAGGTACAGTCCTAGTGTGGTTGCTGAATTCAGGGACCACGGGTCTGCCTGAAGCAGGAGTGAGATGGGGGTATATAGGAGAAGACCTATTAGAGGAGATGACACTAACCTGGGTTTTGAAGAATAGAAAGGATCCTTGGTTTTCTTTCTAAGCCAGCACAGACAGTAGGGGATAAAATTCAGGATTTTGGATTCTTATTCCCCTTCTTGACCCCCACACTGAACAGGAAAAGATTGTTCACAGAACTTTAAAAGCATCTCTGGTATTCCTCTAAAAAAATCCAAAAAATACTCGTTTCTAAATTTTTTTTCCCTAAATAGGCCAGATCTGCAAAGATGGAAAGAAGAGGAAATACTAAAAATAACTTTCCCCAATTAGTGATAGCCAAACACACATGGGAAGACAGAAATAGTCTCCGATGGCCCAAAGCAAAACCGTGATGCACAGTGAACTCCCCAAGTACAGGGAATAATTAGCAACAGCCACAACAATGTACTCAGGACGCTGTGGGAACAACTGCTGAATGTGGTTTTAACGACACGTGGGGGACTCTGGAGAGGTGATTATGGTTTTGCAATTTTTTGGAACCTGTAGACACTGAGGAACTGACTCTGAGAATGTCTATATCTGTTCTTTTTCACAAAGCCGTGGGTGCTGGGTTCCTTCTCGGACAGTCGGAAATTCTGCATCTCTCAGAAATTCTAGGGTGGAGCGTGTGATGAGAATTGCACATTGCGTGAAGCCCAAGGCAAACAGCTCAGCCACTCCTTCTCAGCTGGCAGGATTTTGTTTTTGACTCCAGCATGTGGAGGAGTGCCACCTGTGGGCTGTGGGCACTGATGAGAGGGCACAGGAAACTGCCAAATCAGGCTGCAAGTCTCAGCATGCTGGGCTTCCACCCAACTGACCAGCTGGTTACCCCACCTTGGAAATTCAGGCTGCCGCTCAACCAGCGGGACAGGTGCCCCGCCAGGGCTGCCTTCCCCGGGCGGAGAGGGTCAACAGCCAGGACCCCTCATGATGGGGGGAAGGAAGGGGCGAGCCTAATCTGACCTGAAGGGCAACTCCTCAGTGCTGCTGCCAATTCCCTCTGTCATGGCTTCCACGTCCTTTTATGATCCCAAATATTCAAGTTTCTCTTCCCACTTCCCTGTTCCCAGTACAGATATTCAACCAGTGTATACCGTATGAGAGCGGTGGCTGACAAACTACTAACCCGCTCTGTCCTGTCAACAGCCAGTGCCCCAGCCCCTGAGTGCCTACTCACTGGGCACCTCTCCAGCCACCCAGACCTCCCCAGAGTCCGGGGGGCAGGCGTCATGCCCGGCACAGCAGGGCCTTCAGAAGCGCAACACCGTCTGCCAGACTGGCCCGTGTCCGCCCTGCATAGTTGTCCGAAGTGGTGAACTTACCCTTTGCCCACACTTGTTATTTCTTTCTTTTCCTTTCTTTCACTGACTCTTAATTTCCTACCTACTCACGCCAAATTCTGCTTTTGGCCACCCCCCTGATCCCACACTCCCTCAAACAGTCTGCAGGCCAGGACTCGTTTTACTCCGAACCCTAGGCTGGCTCTCCTTTCCCATACTGAAGGAGGGCCCACCCTCCTCCGCTCAGTCCTGGCAGCGTCTGTGGTGAGACAGCTCGCCTTCCCGAGGAGGCGTCTGATGGGGGATGGTGCTGGCTGGCCTGCCTAAGGTGGAGGACCCTGGAGATGTTCCACAGCCAGCCTGTCACTCATGCCACAGCCAGAGCCCTGGGGTTTTGAGAATTGTTTTCTTTGATGCCTCTGCTCAGCCTGGTCAAGGATGAGCCCCAGACTGACCTCTTTGCCCCCATCTGCTAATTAGGTTACCAAAAAAAAAAGTAAACCAAGACTCACTGTTCCCAGACAGGCCTGCTTTCAGACTGTCTGCAGCTCTCTCTGCCCCTCTGTCCCCTCTCAGTTGAAAATCCCACTTTGCCTTTATTCCCGGCAACACCCTGTTGACCGTCCTCCCTCAGATGAGAGCACATTTGTATGCAAATAACTAAATAAAGGTCTCCGAGTTACTCTGACACCACGGGTCCTCAGATCCCACCTTTGCAAACAGGAACTCAGAACTAATAACCCTTGGGTAACTGAAGCAGTTGCAACTTCACAAGTTAAGTGAACGAATGAACACACTTTTCCTGAGTACCTACAATCTGTCAGATTCTGTGTGTAAAAGATGACACAGCAGAGGACGATGTCCCTCATGGAGTTTGTTTCTGGTTTAGAGAAAGAGGAAATATAATCCAAAGTGGGGGTGGTGGTGGTAAAAAATGGCACGAAGGAGACAGAAACAACTGCTCACAGAGGATGAGATAACACTTTGGCTGGGGGAGAAAAGGAACGTGTGATGAAAGGAGGGTCCGAGGCCTGGGGAGGGGACCAAGCGGATTTGAAGCCAGTGTTGCCAAGGATGAGCTGTGTGCCCTCGCTATGCCTCAGTTCCCTCGACTATAAGATGGTAAGGATCAGACCTTCCTCACAAGATTGTCGTGAGAATTACAGGAGACGCTGCTCCTAAAGCCCCTGGCGTGTGGTAAATGTGGAATGAGCAGATGCTACTGTGGTGCACGCGTCATGGAGGAGACAGCATTCCACCTGGCCCTAAAGCCAAGGCGGGGTACGGACATGCACACCCAGAAAATTCGTGCTGGAGTCGGGGACTCAGAGACAAACAAGGCACGGTTCTCACCAGCAAAGAGCTTCTCAAGAGGTGACAAAATCTCACTCTTTTGGACTGAGAAGACTTAAGTGACGCCAGTCCTGAGTGATACAAATTTTTATATTTCTATTTAAATGCAATAGGCCTTGGAAACAACTGCTAAAGGCTGCTAACAAAAAAAGAAACACAGGCGCACACTGTGGGAAGGACTGTGGACTCACGAGTCTAAAGGTGTTCACTTGAAGGCAGGCAAATGACGGGGGTGGGGAGGACAGAGATTGCCCAGAGGGGGACATTCCTCCCCAAGATGGCTAGGTGGTGACAGAAGCATGCAAAAGCACTGATAATGTTCCCTCCAGTGCTGTCTGTGCAGCTGACAGGCTGGTGCTGGGCCTGCTCCGCTCGCCCGGAGCGTGCATCCCTCATTCCGCCAAACACTCGACATGGCCGAACTCTCGCCCCTTCCTGCCTTTCTCTCTTCAAATATTCCTGCAAGACTCATATGTCTCAGCCCAGCACAGGCACTAAGGAGCGGAAACATATGGAAAATTCTATAGAAATATCAATCTTGTACAGAACGTTAATGTGTTAGGTTGTCACACTTGAGAAATGCATATCTGTTAAGATGAAGTCCCATTAGGACCCGAGAAGTTCCCATTAAAACTCACGCCTATCTAAACACCATTCAAAGTTTCGGGGACCACACTCGATTCGAGGAAGAAAACCAATTCAACAGTGAAGTACGGAAAGAGCGTGGCTTTACCCTCACACGGTGCTGGCTGCAGCTCCTCCCTGCGGCACAAACAGCTGTGTGGCCTCAGACAAGCCATTTAATCTCGCTGCGCCTTCGGTTCTACAACTGTGGAAGTGGCGGATAATTGTACGTGTGCAGCTCATGGCATTTGGTGCATGTTCAACAGATGTTAGTTCCTTACACTCTGCTCTCTAGTGGAAGAAAAGAACCACATCTCACTCCTGTGTAGAGAAAGGAGGGAAGTGTCTCAGCCAACATTCGGCCACACACTCTACATGCTTGGCTGGAGAGATGGCTGAAGGTCAAAGGCATTGTCTACACGGACAGACACAGCTCTACACACAGGGAACGTCAGCTAACTCGAACACACCCAAACACTTGAAACTATAGGGGAGAAAATCAAGATAGACTGAAATATGCTTATTACCAGGTGATGTCTCTTCAATCCACCAGACATTTCTTGAGTGCTCGATCTGTGTGAGGTGCAGGGCCAGGCAAGAGAAGAAGTATGACAAGCCGAGACGGGAAACTGGCCAAGTGCAGAAGCTTCGTGAGCACTGGTGTGACACCTGGGCAAAGACAGTGAGGGGCGAGGAGAAGAGAAAAGATGACAGAGGAAGGATATCGGCTCCCATGCTTCGTGTGCCTTTATCATTAATTTACATCAGCTGGTTTCTGGGTAATTGGGTTTGATGGCTCAGCCCAGAGTTGATTGACACGTGTACTGAGAGAGGCTGCAGGGAAGTCTTGAACTCGATTTAATCACGGTGAGTTTTACACGGAATCAAGTATTTTATAAACCACAGGTGCCCCAGATGTCCTCAGTAAAGGGTTTATTTGGGGGCCGTGAAGTTTGCTGTTAGAACGGGGGTGTGACGTGAAAGAAGTGGCTTGGGGTCAGGACCCTCACGCTTGAGTGCAAGTCCAATTTCACTCATCACCCACGGGACTTCAGACTTGCACCTTCTGCCTCCTAAAACAAGGCTTGTGGCAGAGCTCTAGGATGGTCCCCAAGATTCCTGTGCCCTGGGCACACACCCTGGATAATCCCCTCCCCTGATTGTGGTGGGACCTGTGAATATGGTGGGTTATCACACCTGTGATAATCTTACATTGTATGGCAAGGTGAGAGGATTCTGCAGAAGTAATCAAGGTACCAAATCAGTTGATTTTGAGTTAATAAAAGGGAGATTATCCTTGAAAAGAGGGTCTAGAGGTCAGGGACAGAAGTCAGGAAGGTTCTCCTGCTGGCCCTGGAGAAGCAAACTGCTGTGTTGTGGAGAAGACTGCATGCCAAAGAATGGCCCCAGCTGACTGCCAGCAGGAAAGCAGGGAGCTGGTGCTACAACCACAAGGAACTTTGACTGTCATTTCCTGAGCAGGTCATCTCACGGGCAACAAGCAGTAGCTTGGAGAAGGACTTTGATGAGATGAGAGCAGAGCCCAGCTGACACCCTGACTGCAGCCTGGTGAGACTGTGAGCAGAGGATCCAGCTAAGCCGCGCATGGGGCCCCTGACCCACGGAAATATGCCAATTTAAGCCTCTAAGCTTGTGGTCATTTGTTAAGCAGCAATAGAAAACTCACTCGGGACTGTACTACCTACCTCACAGGGCTGTTGTGGCAATTCGGAAAAAGGTTCACAAAGCACCTGGCACGTACATTTACTACTAAAGGACGGCTTTCAGTGACATATTCCATAACTGTCCCGTTCTTCCTTCAGGGAACATAAATCTCTCTGCTTTGAATGGATCGTGTGAAATGCTGAGAACTGCTGAGAGGACTGGATGAAACGATGTATGTGACGTGCTCTGGCACAGAGTGGACAGCAGGTGACAGGGACGATGATGGTAGCAATAATGGTGACTTACAGTGATGAGGATTTTTATCCTGGTGAAATTTAGGCATGTTCTCAATGGGATACAGATCTTTTCTTTCTTTAAAACCACTTCTGACTTCCTTCACAAGACGCTTTTCTTGCAGAAGTACCAGAGACCATCACTGAATCAGATAGAGTAGAATGAACCTTACATATAATCTGGTCCAACCTCTTCAGTTTACAAATAAAAAAACAAACTGAACCTGAAGCAGGCTGGTTCAACGCCACAGAACAAATTCACAGTGGAATGAGGAACAGAATTCAGGTATCTTGATGCCAAGACCCTTTCCACAGAACCATCTGTTTATTTCTCCTCTGAAATTTTCCATTTAAGGCTCAGCGCCATCTCAACTCACCAAGTATCCGCATTCCCTTGTAAAACTCACTCTGCACGTAATTTATCAGTCATGAACACTTATTTCCAGCTACCTCTCCTGAAGAATTCATTATTGATCTTAATTCATTGAATTCGCATTTATTGAGGGCCTATTTTGTGCTACATTTGGACTCAAGCTTGTTCACCTGCAGCCCGAATCGCGCTACAATCACCCCCAACCCTGTTGGCTGTGACTACCCTATAAGCAGGTGCTGCTGTGACGCCGCTGTACGGGAGGAATGGAGACGCAGAGCTTCGGCGCTGGCTGGGCCGACAACCAAGAAGTGACGGAGTTGGGATGTGTCCAGAGCTGGTTGGCTGCCGCTTTGAACTTCTTTTCACTTTTACCTAGACTGCTTCTCCGAAGCTGGTTCGGCTAAATAATAATAATAATTATTGCTGGACGAGTCAAGACTCCGTCCCCGCAGCCCCGTCACTCGCAGCCGTGCGGGAGCTGGGCTGACGCTCCGGCCGATCCCCGGGGCCACAGCGCTAAAGGTGAGCGAGTGAGGGACTGTCCCCTCCAGGAGAGCACTGCTTGCGGGGCCTGCGGAGGGGCGTCTGGCCCCTGTGGGAGACGCCTCGGCACCTTCCCCTTCCACCTGCAGCTTTGAAGAGAGAAGTGGGCACCCTTCTCGCGCCTGCCGCCGAGTTGTTGAAGCCCCGGAGCCGTCCTCACCGAGTTGCCGCCGCCCCCGCCTGGCTATTGAAATGGTCCCCAGACTTGTCAGCGCCCTCCTCACGGGAATCCTCCTCTCTCCTCGCAGCCTCCGAGACTCGGCCCGACCCCGACAGCGGCCACATGCCGCCCGGCGGCCAGCAGGGCTCTCCGGGGCCCGCCCGGGATCTGCCTGTGAGGAGAGCGGAGGTCCCGAGCAGGGAGAAGGGACGCGAGCCCTGCGGGGAAGGCGCTGGGCGCGGAGAGACGCCTCGGCAGCCCGCAGTCTCCAGGCCCGCCGCCTGCAGGCCTCTCCTGCCCCGGGCCCGGCCACAGGGCCCCGCCTGCACGGCAGCGGGAGGGCACGGGCCAGCGCTGCGACGCTCCTGTCCCGTGAGGGCGGCCGAAAGCCCGAGCGTGGAGCACGGCGCGTGGAGACGGGCGGAGCCCCGGGCGCCCCGAGAGCGCGGCGCCGGCAGGAGCGCGGGGACAGCCGGCCGAGGCCAGCAAAGCGCCCGCCCAAAAGGGCAGCTCAGGGTCGGCGCCCGGACCAGCCGGCGGCGGCTGGGAGTCAGCGCCGTTTTCCCGCGTTTTAGGTTTAAGCGAAGTGTTGGCAATGGTAGTTTGTCCATTCCATCAGTTCCTCTAAAATGATCCCCATGCGGTTCCTAACAAATCTGGTGTCTGAAGAACCTCTGCAGATCGTCATGTGAGTACGTCCACCAAGTGCTGTGTGTAGACTGAGCTGTACATGGTGTAAGAGGGTGCTGCAGCGATCCATGGAAGGAAGTTAACTGAAAAGTGACACCAAATTGATTGCAGTTTCTTGTCCATAAGTGTTTTTAAAATAAATGATACAAGTACTCTCAATGAGGCCGTGAAGTTTTTGATGTGATGACGTCTCCTACTTGAGAAGGTGGGGAGCCCTGGCCTTACAGGGCTAGTGGAGGAGGCTCCCCTGAACCAGGTGGCTTGCATGTGGGCAGCCACTGCCACCAGTAACCTGCGGTGAGGACAAGCGAAGCCAGCCCTCCAGTTTGCTGCATCCAAGGGTTCCTTAGCAACTGGCACAGCCACAGGGTGGGTTCTTCACACGCATCTGATCCATCTGATCCCCCCTGCCAGGCCTAGAAGTGACCAAGGCGAGCTATAAGAAGCATAATTTTTAAACACAATTAAAATGGATTCATAACATTTGTTATACAAATAAATAGAAATATATTTCTATGTTAAAGCTCGATTGATTAGTTCCCTATGATACTTGTGAGAAGTAAACAGCTAGTAAAAAACAACAAACACGTTAGCCTTGAGCCTAAATAGCTATTGGAACCAAAACCAATGCTGGCCTGCAGCAGGTGGGGTGTTGTGAGGCATAAACTGGCCTGGATGGGAGATAATTGGGGCCATGGAGAAGTTTTTCTGTTTTTGACCATCACAGACCAAACATGAATGATTAAATCATTATTATTTCTGCTCCCCCCCAGGCCGTAGCTCCTATCTCCAATGCAAGCTGTTTCTCCTACTCCCCACACAGTCCATGAGACTAAGCAGCCCCTCGACCTTCACTGAGGTTCCCTCAGTTCTGCCCTGGGCCTTGAAGTCTAAGCTTTGTGGGCATTTAATGAAATGCTCGGTGTGTGAAGCATTTCATTAAACAAACCGTTACTGAGCATCTCTTGTCAGGACAATTGGGAATAAAATCCAGTAGCCAGCTAATACTCGGGGCCTTTAATTTCATCTCTCCATCCCCTATGGGTACTTGCTTCCTCCTCCTGCCCTCGGGCCTCCTGTTCTTTTTCTCATCCCGGCCTTACCCTCCTCCACCAACATAGTGCTGCAAAGAGAAAAGAACTGAGTTCAGGCTCTATGTTTTCTATCTCAAGGGCATTTGCTTTCAAAACCTTTTCTGTTGCTGTGGATCTAAATGTCCTTTCCTCCTACTTAAAGTTGGTATAGGCTCAGTGGTGCTGGTGGAAGAGAGAACAGAAGCTCCATAGATCACCCGGTTACTAACTTTTGCTTTCTACGTGTATAGGCAGTCCAGTGTACAAAACTCAAGTGAATAATAGTGCCAGTGATGACTGTGTGGGTATTATTCTGTAGTGAGTGTGTGAACAGCACTACCTCGTTCCATCATGGCTGTGACCCTATGAGGCAGGGATTAGTTCCATTTCATGGAAAAGGAAGGGAGGCCTGCTGAGGCTAAGAAATATGCTCAAGATGACCCCAGGATTGGAAATTGCAGCTGCCCCACCCTGCGCCTCTAATCCCCTTGACGTTCTTTTTTTTGTGTGTGAGGAAGATCAGCCCTGAGCTAACATCTGCCAATCCTCCTCTTTTTGCTGAGGAAGACTGGCCCTGGGCTGACATCTGTGCCCATCTTCCTCCACTTCATGTGGGACGCCGCCACAGCATGGCCTGACAAGCGGTGCATCGGTGCACGCCTGGGATCCAAACCCCCGCCACCAGCAGTGGAGCGCGTGCACTTAACCGCTATGCCATGTGGTCGGCCCCTGAAGTTCTATTCTTTTCCCTGTAGCGTTGATCACTTTCTCACTTCTCCTGTAGCTTCCTTGTTTATTAGGTGTATTGCATTTAGTCTGTCTCCCGGCCTCTTCCCCACCACCCCCCCGGGAATCCACCTGCCCTATGATGGTATTTTATTCCAACTTTAGCATCAACTTAGGTATCATCCCAAGCTGCCTTCTTTTTTCATAAAGATGCTCAATTCATCTCTTTTGTGTCCTGTAAGGAAATAATCTTTGGAGATTTTATGCAAAGGTGGTCACATATGGGAATGTCCGATCTACAGCCATGGAGACAGACGCCTCAGTTCTGTGGAGAAAGCCATGTGGCTTTCATCTGAACCAGCTCCCTGGGCAGCTCTGTGTTTCTTCCTACCCGCCTGATGCAGAGGCGGATCAATCGCTGGTGCCGCAGAAATCCACGTTCATTACAAGAGTTGAGCACCTCAAACGCCATTATAAATGCATTAGTGCCATCCAAGGGAATCACATCAGGTCATCCTCAAGACACACTTAGGGGCATTGCTCCTTTTTGTCATTGGATTTTTCCATATGGTCACCAGCTTCATAAGTATTTCTGCCCCCAGACAGTCAGCTCTGCAAACACTGACACGCTCCTCACCTCTTCTCCAGCCCTGCCTGCCAACTGCCTTCCAGAAATGAACCTGACTCGGTGATTTGAACACATGTTTATTCGTGTGCATGTCTTGTGCCATTTTTCTCTATGTTCCTTAGATGAGATTGTTCTTGGATTTTTGTAGATCTCTGTATGTGGGAGTCTGTCTGCTTCAATGCTGTCTTACATAGTTATTTCCTCTATTCATAAAGACGTGTGTTGGTTTCAAAAGATTCCACGTATGTTCTCTCATACAACCCTCCTACCTGCCCATGAGGTTAGCAAGACAGGCATAATTGTTGGTGATATTTTACAAACGAGTAGTCTGAAGCTCAGAGAGGCTAAGTGTCTTTTCTAAGGTGACAAGCTAGTAAGAGGCAGACTGGGACTAGACCCAGGTCTTCTGAGGCTGTGCTCCTGACGGTTGCCACCATGCCACCCTGGCCTGGGCTCCTGTCAGCTATGTTTCAGTCACAGTGCCATGTATAATTAGGTGCTTAATAAATGCTTTTTAAGGCTGGTGTTGTCTGCAGCTAAAGTAATAGTCCATGTGAACAGTGTAAAAATAATTGAGCAAAGGAAAGAAAAATATAATCCAAGGGAATGAGAGAGGCTTGAGGGTATTGTGTGAGACACGGGGAATAAATAGCAGCTCGGGTGGAGAGAAGATCAATTCTGTGGGTGAAATGCCAGGGACAGACAGAGTGGAAAAGGAAAAAAAAAAGGCTGACACTGGTATGGTGTTTTTAGCTTTCAAATAAATGATCTCCTCTATTCCTCAGACCAACTCGTGAGGTAGGTGTTATGAGACTCTCTGCAAACTGACAGAGATACTGCAGGTCAGAGAGGTTTTTGCTTTTTCCTCCAACACTACTCAACTAGTAACTGATAGAGCTGGGATTTAAAGCAGCTCTTCTGACTCTAAAGACTGAATTCTTTCAAGGGCAAAACCTAGATTGTTTTTCCCTCCAAGAATTTGAAGTAAGTCTGGGTCCTTAAGTTATATCCAATCTCTTGGTTTCTCCCTTTTTATAACCAGCTCTAGAGGGACGTAGCAACACACACAACAAATGTGAGATGTGAGTCCAAACCCCTGCTCTGCCACTTACCAGCCGTGTGAATTTAAGCAAGTCACTTCCTCTCTGTGCCTCGGTTTTGCCATCTGTAAAATGGGATAATAATATATCTAGCACATAGAATTATTTTAAAGATCAAATGAGATGTTTATAAAGAACTCAGCACAGAGCCTAGCATCTAGAAAACCTCATTAAATGTTAGTTGTTGTCATTGTGCTGTATAATACAGCATTTGTCTGCCCTTGGTCCCGGGTTCCTGGTAGGAGCTTCTAAACCCTTGGAATTTCCTGAATGACAGGAGCGTCTTTGTTACTCATGGTGGGCCCTTGGGCCACACCTGAGTTTATGCTAATGAGGTGACTCAGCATGGGGGCCAGTTGTGGTCTCAGCCTGACCTCCGACATCTGAGGAGGGCGACTGCAGTTTGAGTTCAGTCACGTGACTAGTGACTCAGTCAGGCTAGTCACGCCTGTGTGGTGAAACCCCCATGAAAACCCTGGATATCAGAAGCTGCCTGAGGCTGGACAAGTCTGGATCTCACAGGGAGAGGACATTCAGGACCCTCCCAGACCTCACCCCACGGGTCTCTTCATGTGGCCATTCCTGATGGGTGTTTTTTGTAATGAAACTGTAATCTTAAGTATAGCACTCTCTGAGTTCTACAAATCATTCTGGTGATTATCAAACCTGAGGGAGTCATGGGAACCCCGAATTTGTAGCCAGTTGGTCAGAGTATGAGTGGCCTGGGGACCCCCAAATTTGCAGCTGTCATGTGAAGTGACAGCAGACTTGATGGGGACTGTGCCCTTCACCTGGGGAGTCTGTGCTAACTCCAGGCAGTTACTGGCAGAATTGACTTGCAGTGTTGCACGTTGTTATCATTGGATGGGGCATCACCTGATGGGCAGAAGCTAGACTGGCAGAAAAAGAAACACCTCCCCAGAGGGCTAGGTTCCAGATCTTGGGGGCAGGAAAAATAGCCCAAGTCCAGTCAGAAACTCAAATTCCACAGCATCTAGTCCTCAGTCTTCTTTGGACTATGAAAGAGGGTCTCTTTGTGGACTTTTCTGTGAATGGAGGTGAGAGGGTGGGGCAGAGAAGGAGTAAGGAGCAATAGACTTAGAAACGTATGAAAATTTAATTCTCCATTTTTTTTTAAGTAATGTTTACGTATTCTGAGGATACATTAATTCTTTCTGGGATTAAAATAACAATAATAATAATAAATATTCCAGATAATCCCCGAAGTGCCTTATTGAAAACTGACTCTATTTTGAATGATCCTTATTTTTTCCTGGACATTTGGGGCCCTTCCAAGCTCTCTCATCTCAAAAGCAGATTCTTTTCCTGATGGCAATCTCTGCTTCCTGGACGCCTTCCAAAAGCTCCTAGTGGTGTGTATTTTCTGGTCAAGGCCCCTTTCAGAGGCTCCAGTCCTCATGACTCGAGGCGGTACTGGAAGCCTGCCTTTGTCCCCTTTCCCTCACTCCCTCGTCTCACAGTGTCTGATCTGTCTCTGCATAAGTCCTTCTGCTATTTGCCAAGTCTTCTGACTTTCCTCTAAATTCTGCCTTAAGACATAGATCTTCTCTGAAGTCTTTTATGGAGATTTTTGCACCAGAGTGTTCCTATGATTTGTAGCAACTGAACAGTTGTTTCCTCTTCTAGATTTATCTTGGAAGACAAGAACAGAATATGAACCTACGTAGAAGAAGAAGAAATCACTGCCATGGGCCGGCCCTGTGGCTTGGTGGTTAAGTGCGCGCGCTGCGATGCTGGTGGCCCGAGTTCGGATCCCGGGTGCGCATCGAGGCACCGCTTCTCCGTTCATCCTGAGGCCGAGTCCCACATACAGCAACTAGAAGGATGTGCAGCTACGACATACAACTATCCACTGGGGCTTTGGGGGGAAAAATAAAATAAAATAAAATCTTTAAAAAAAAAAAAAAGAAAGAAATCACTGCCAAATGGTGGTATTTACGTCTGCTGTTCTCTAATAAACATGAAGTTTTCCTTAAAGACAATGATACTGTTAAAAACTGACAAAATGTTAACTAAAAGCCAGTCTGGGTTCCCTGAGGTGTTGTTTACTCTGAGGGGCTGGGGGCGGGTGGGAAGGCAGCTGACACCAAGCAAAGGTGGTCAGATATGGGAATGTCTGATCTCTAGCCCTGGAGACAGATGCCTCCTTCTGTAGAGAAAGATGTCCCCAGTCCTTAGGTGCATTCGAACGCACCAGCTGTGACCTGAGCCTGCTTGGTCTTCATTGCACACCCCATGTAGACCTGTTTGACAGCAGCACTTTTGTGGCAAAACCAGAGCGATGAACAGTTCCAAAGGAGACTTCACAACCCTCTGCTCAAACAGTCAGACACCCTTCAGAATCTCACCTTATTGGAGCAAAGCCTCTGCTTTTTATCCTATATCCAGCCTTTCCTTTTAACTTAGGGAGACTCACTGAACACCCCTTTGAGTGAGTGAAGCAGCTTTCCCTTGTCTGGCAAGCAATCAACCGAGCTTTGTTTTTCCAGCTCTGGTTATCCCTGTACAGTTTAAAAGCTGTCCCTGCTATTGAACTAGAGAGGTGAGCTTAAGTAACCTGACCGAACCTCAGACCTCTCAAATGAGAATAATAACAGTGCTATCCTCAGAATTGTTTGAGATGGTCCACAGAAGCGCGTGACACAGTGCCTGGCACATAGTAAGCATTTTATAACAGTTAGGAGGGGGAAAAAGGAAACGGCTGTTCAATAGACAGAATCCCCAGAGTGGCTTTTTGACCTCCCACCTTGTTAGCCCTGACATGAGCAACACCTGCTGCTAGGTAGTTATCCCCGGGTGGTGTGATTCCCATAGCACTGTGCAGGAAATTCAGGGTGGGCATTACTGCTATCATCTCACAGATGAGGAAACAAGACAATGAGACCTCGCATATCTTAACCTGTTAGTGACAGGAAGCCTCTTGACTGGCATTGCCAACAAAAGACCATGGGACTCTCAGACTCAACACTGGAAACTAGAGATGGGAAAACTGAAGGACAAAACTGTGTGGATGAGCAGTACAGGGTTGACCCAGCAGGCTTGAGTTGTTCAAATCTTGCACATTTCCAAAGAAAGGTCTAGCCCCTGCCTGGTTCCTGAGAGCTAACTCTAGGCCCATGGAATATCCTGCCTGATCAGAGTGATTTATTTACCTGGGGCACTGGGCTAGATAGTCTACACTCACACTGTGATTTATGGTGGGGCCTTGGCCATGCTATATCAGTTTGGAGAGGCTGGGATCTGAGTAGCTAAGGTTGCTCATGAAGGTACCCCATGCCTACATGACTGACCTCAATAAAATCCCTGAACACCTACCTACCTATCTTAGTCAGTTTGGGTTGCTCTAACAAAATGCCACAGACTGAGTGGCTTATAAACAACAGAAATTTATTTCTCACGGATCTGGAGTCTGGGAAGTCCAAGATCAAGGCTCTGGCAGATTCGGCATCTGCTAAGGGCCCTCTTCCTCAGTGACAGCCATCTTCTCACTGTAACCTCACGTGCTGGAAGGGACAAGGGAGCTCTCTGGGATCTCTTTTATAAGTGTGCTGACCCCATTCATGAGGGCTCCATCTCATGACCTAACCACCTCCCAAAGGCTCCACCTCCTAAGACCATCATGTTGGGGTTAGGATTCCAACATATGAATTTTAGGGGAACACAAACGTTCAGCCTATAGCACCACCCTCCCTCTATCTCCCTGTGGTTCTGCTCCTCTGAGCCCTGATATGCCATCCTAACTACTTCCCTAGCTGTGCAAACTTCCCCATCACGGTCTTTGCAACACGAGGCTGTAGTTCCTTGTAACTCCCCAAGTCATCCCCTCGCTATTCAATGTCCCTTAGTGTGATATCCCATGCATGCCTCTGAGGGCGGTACTTCAGGAGGGCAGGGACGATATGTGGCTTGTTCTCAGCTATATTCCCTGAGCTAACACAGTCTCCGGCATATATTAGGCGGTCAATAAGTAGTTGCATAAAAAATTGAATTAGTTTTATTTCCATTGAATCTTTTTTCCCCCTGCTTAGCAGGAATTTGTTTTGACAGTTAAGAGCTAGGAAATAGGCTCATTTCTTGTGCACATACAGGGATGAAAAAGATTGATGTGCAGCAATTGTGGGAAGAAGTAAGCATTTGGTTCTGGAATCTTTTGGCAAACTAAAATGTTTCAACTAATTTTATTGTACTAGAATCTCACGTGCAAATTATGTTCATGCTTTTACCTTTGGGCCAGTAAACGTGCACATGTGCACGCCATTCCATCCACTTCATCCTCTCCATTTCTCAAGTGCATCATGGAAGATAAAGCTGGGCAGGGCAGCCAAGGCTTTAGGTGCCCCAGGCCACTGAAGGCTGACTTCCTTTGTTGCATGGCTTCGGTCAGGTTTTTTCGGCTCTCAGTTTCCCCTTCTGCAAATTTAGTTGGTAGAACCAGTCAGTTTCTCAGATGGCTGAAAATGCCTGATTCCACCATCAGAAAGTTTATATCTATTTCAGGCTAGCTTCTTCTGGCCGCTGACATTGCCCACCTCATGACGACGTAGCAGAATAGCGTAGTGTGGGGCAAATGCTTTGTGCTCATGAGTGAAAGAGGACATATTTAAGGGCAAATTCTAAATTCCTGCCCATGTGAGTTTTTCTTTTCTTGTTGTGGTAAAACATACACACCCTAAAATTGACCATTTTAATCATTTTTACGTATACAGCTCAGTGACATTAAGTACATTCACAAAGTTGTGCAACCATCACTACCATCCATCTCCAGAACGTTTTCATCAACCCAAACTGAAACTCTGTCCCCATTAAATAACTCCCCGTTCCACCTCCCTCTCTCCCGTGGCAACCACCGTTCTACTTTCTGCCTCTATGGATTTGACTACTCTAGGTCCCTCGTACAAGTGGAATCATTTGGTATTTTGTTAGTGACTGGCTTATTTTACTTAGCATAATGTCCTCCAGGTTCATTCAGAATTTCCTTTTTTTTTTAAGGCTGAATAATCCATTGTATGGATAGACCATATTTTATTTATCCATTCATCCATCAGTGGGTACTTGGGTTGTTTCTACTTTTGGCTATTGTGAAAATCCTGCTATGAACATTGGTGGACTCAAATATCTGTTTGAGTCCCTGCTTTTGATCTTTTAGGTATATACCTAGAAGTGGATGTGCTGAGTCATATGGTAATATTATGTTTAATTTTTTGAGAAACTGCCAAACTGTTTTCCTATTGCTATTTTGTTAAACTCTACCATCTCAGAGTCTGGACCAACAAGCTTTGATCAGAGAGGTTCTAGGATATATTAGAATTGGCTTTGAGGCCCAGGCCAATTTGGAGAGTGGGACAATAAGTGCTTTAGAGGGACACCTGGGTTCAGATCACGGTTCCATCACAACCCAGCTGTGTGATCCTGGGGATGTCATTAACCTCCTTGACCAGTCCTCTCCTCACCTATAAAGTGAGCATAATGTTTTACTTCCCAGGGTCATTGAAGGAAATGAAACAGATACAAATACACAGACAGCATTTTGTATAGTGCCTGGCATATAGGTTAATCCCCTTAGTCCGTTGCATTTTGTGGCCACACCCTCTCCACCTGGAAGTCCTTTCTTCCCTCCCTCTGCACCCACAAAATCTGTCCTTCTGCTGCACTCCTCTCTAGAACACCCGTCTGCCTTGGCCCAGGCCTCCCTCTCTGCAGATACAATTTGGAAAGCAGCTCCTAACACACTCACACCAAGGGGTTGGCAGTCCCTAATTTAACACATGGTGCTCCCTGGGGCATTTGGTTTTTAACAGGGCCCAAACTTTCAATCTAAGGATGAATGGTTAATGACAGCACATCAGACACTTGGGACAGAACCCTGGACAGTAGCAACTGAGGAGTTGACCTCCACTATGCCCTTTAGATCCCACTCTGGGCCCCACTGCCCACTCTCCCTGGGCTGAGAATAGTGCTGGAGTGAAGGGAACAATCAACCTGGAAAATCGACTGTGACCGGTCAGTCGGAAACTGAGGCGGCACACGTTTCTGATGGAACTGCTCAGAGGCAAAGTGATATTTCCACGCTTGAAAGTTCATCTCACGAAACCCCTGGAATATGCTAACTAATGTAAGCAAAGCAGAAACCTTTCTGCTAAAGGACGGATGACACCACTAAGGGACTCAGTGAGATCACATTCTGAAATGGATGCTCCAGACATCATTTGACTCAATATGCTGCCCTTTTGGCTGGAATTTCCTGGGGCAGAAGTAAACCTCATCATCATTAGGTTTGCCGGTATATGAAGGTAAAGTGAATTAGTTTCAACCAAAAATTGAGCCACAGGCTCTCAAAACGAATTTTTGTATTGCTTCCTAGTGTGAAAAGTTGTCTGATAGATAATAGTTTGTATACTAAAATATTGGAATTTCTGGAACCTTTTGATGGGTTACAGAGACAAGTAAAATATTAGAAACCGGGATAGTTTCAGCAACGCTAGAGCATATGGTACCCATCTTAGTGAAATTCACTGCCAACACGGGAACCACAATCAATTGGAATTTTTGGTGAAGTGAATTTGGAGACACTGCCAAAAAGTGGACTCTTCCTGTGCCTGCCCCTGCTGCTTGTAGTCTCTGGCCAAATGCTGTTCATGGATGAAAAACCAGGTCTCCCAGAAGGTTGCTAAGTAGAGGGCACCACGCAAGGGCTGGGTTTGCCTCACTGAGCACACTGCAGACTTGACAGGGCACATATGGGGCTCATTCTTGCAAATGTCAACTCCTGATTTCAAAACCTAAAAATGAAATAAAGTGCATTTTATACATTTATGCACAGATCAATCGAGAATATGGTTCCAAGGATGTGAGTATGATGCCATGGAGCTGTTTTCACTTGCATTTTCCCTGATAATCTGCCTTGTTCTAACTTGCTGTGCAGCAGGGGACTGACTCACCGTAACTGAAGGGCAACATGCCTGTCAGCTTTCACATCAGTGAGACTTTGCAGACTGGGTAGCTTCCTCAAGTGGCTTTTAACCTCTAGATCCTGCCTGACTAATAAGAGTGAGGCCACACAACAACCAAAGTTTGGACAAGAAAATATCCTTAGGAGCATTTATGAATTTCACAAAATATTCAGCTTCTTTGCCTTCACCTTTAAGTGGCCATTGGCTGTATTAGTCAGGATAGGCTAGGTTATGCTGCAGAACAAAGAGACCCTGAAATCCTTCAACAAATGCAGATTGCTTGTTCATGGTATAGATCCAACAGGTCAGCAGGTGTGGAGGGGTAATCAGTTCCACTTGTCACTCAGGAGCCCAGGCTAATGGAGGCATTACCATTTGTAATGTGGCTGGTGGCCTAGGCGAGGAAAGATCCTGCATGAGGAGCTGACATCTATGGGTCAGACCAGAAGTGACACATATCACTTCTGCTTGCTGACCATTGGCCAGGACTAGTCATACGGCCCCATTTGATGGCAGGGAGGTTTGGCATGTAGTCCTTCATGTGCCTGGAGGAGAGGAGACCTGGAAGTGAGCACTGGTAATGTCTACCAGATTTTAGAATTTCATTCATTCCATTCACTCGTTCATTCATTTAATATATTTGATGCCTGTACTAAATGAAGTTTAGGCCCTGTGGGGGATATAGGCACATGTAAGGTACCCTCGCCCCCGGAATCAGGGGACACTATATCTCAGACTGAGGAAGGTGAGGTCTGAGGCTTTGACCACCCATACTCAAACAAATACATCATTTGGAATATCTCTTTCCTAAAAGATGGAGAACAACTGCCCAGAGAAAGGGCAGATCAGACAGTCCCTGATAAACAAATGTGACCCCTATTTACAAATGACCCCAACCATCAAAGGTCTTAGCAACCACCCTCTCACTACATCTGCCAGAGCCCCACTACCAAGCTCTGGCAACCAAAGCTGGGTGGGGGGTGAGTAGAATTCAGAGAAGTGTTAGGAAATGTGAAAAGTGAGAATACTCTGGTTGATGATTTATGGTAGGCTCTGAGGCAGGGCTGGATTCACCTATCATGATGGTTTCTCTAAACACTGTCTCAAGAATTTCTTTTGGTTTTGTTATCACGCCTGAAATTCAATTGATTTGAGATTCACCTTGGTTATTGAGCAGCTTCTTTCAAAAATATATACATACTGTGCAGAGGATTCTGAAGCTGATAGCCATTGAATGTGGAGCCATTCAATCAGATATTTTTCGTTTTTAACACCTAACTGGACAGGGAGAGAGGATTTTGATTGAGGGCCAGAGATAGCAGGAGTAGTTGAGGTGCCCCAGGGAAGGGCTCAGGGCATGATTAGTAAACTGGGGGCCTGGAGGGAAAACACGGCAATCCAGGGGAAGAGGTGACTATTCAGACCCTTGTCTAGGCTTGACCGCACTACAATGGTGGGGCAGTTAGGAGGATCGTGCACTGAGTCCCGGTTCACTGCCAGTCTCAGGGTTAGGAGCTTCACATACACTCAGCTCATTTCATCCTCACAGCAGTTATTATCTCCATTTTATAGGAGAGGCAATTGAGGTTCAAAGACAATAAGGAATTTGCTCAAAGGCCATGGGGCTGGTAACGGTCAGAGTGGGAATTGAAGGCTCCACGCTCTTTCCCTGGTACCACCTTCCTTCCAGTCACTGATCTTCCCCTCACGCCTGCAATGGTGGCCTCTTGGGGTCCAGAGAGGACTCAGGACAGGCCTGGAAGGACTGGAGTTCTCCGACCTTGTTTTCAGATAGGTCTTGATGGCCAGCTCAGAAATCTGCCTTCTATGGATGATCCTTTTCCTGTGGCAAAAGGCCCACTGAGCTCCAAGTTGCTTGCTTACAAATGCCATTGGGAAAAAAATCCAACTGATCATGGAAGCCTATTCATATAATTAACCCTTTCAAAGAGAGCCAAGCAGTCTTAAGGTGTTATTTTAATAGACGGTTCTATTAAACCAGTTCTATTAAAGTGTATTAAACCATACACTTTTCTATGATAGATTTATCTGGTTCAAGTCTTCTCCGTGTTATCTGCTGAAATCCACTGGGATTTTAGACCCACTGGGGGTGGGTCATGGTTTCTGAAATAAACTGTCTTCATCCTAGGTTCTGAAATAACACAGAATATTATAATGAATAAAGATCACTTTTTCTTGTTAGTTTGTAGGCATAGCACCTGGGTTCCTTCTAGAACTGGATCTGCCACTAGTTAGTGATTAATTGATGGGGGTATCATTTAACCTGTCTGGGTCTCAGACAGTCTGAATCTCAGCCTGAAAAATGAGTGCAAAGAACTGCAGGATTTCTGTTTGCTAGCATGCTGGGATTCTAGGATCTGCGAACAGTGGGATCGCTGAGAAGATCAGAGGTTTTGGGTCTTTTAAATTAGGAGATGCAGTGTTCTGGCCAACTTCCTGTTCCCTGGGGGGACAGCTGGCATATTATTTTCCATTTGGCACCTGTTCTGGTGTGTGATCAAATATTCTAGTCAGAATAATTTCTCAGAGCAGCAGAAAGTCTTCCTTGGTTCTCCAGGGACTTGGAAGGGAACTAAAACAGGTACAGGAAGCAAACAAACCATTTAATGTTGTCATGGCCTGTTCTTTGGGAGGACTTGATCATCATTATGTGGCCTACTAAAACGTCCTTCTGAGGGCAAGGGAGTCACAAGGAGGTGACTTGCTAGCAACTGCCTGTTCAAATAAGAGACTCCACGAAAGACTGTTTTCATGGAAGTCCAAGAACTTCACATTTAAAATAAGGATAAGAATTTTTTGCTGCTAACTTTTCTATACCTACACTTCAGGGCTTTTGCCTTGAAACCTTGGAAACATTCCTGCTCAAAAATAAAACCTCATATGCTACATGAAATTCTCTTGTTTTTCTATGACTCTTTCTCTTTGGCCAATTCAGGCTTTTTGGAGATACCTAAACTATTGCTTGCTCAGATCAACTCAATAATTTAAAAAACAAGTTAAACTAATTATTTGGCACTATACAGACAATACAACCTATTGCATGAATTACAGACCACTTCTACCACTTGCTAGATGAGATAGACCCAAAGTGGACACTTGCCTTTGTAGGGGAGGAAAACTAATTTTTCCTCTACCCTTCTAGGTTCTTGGCTGAGACCCCCCTGTGATAAAAGACAGATTAACAGGAGAAAAACAAACAGAAGTTTAATAGCATGTATGCCTCCTGTATACATGGGAGAGACCCAGGAAAACAGAGTAACTCCCCAAAATGAACCAGGCCATGACCTTAAATATCATCCCCAACTAAAGATAAAAGAAGATATTGAGGGAATAGAGGCCAGTTATGGTAGGTTACCAGGTAAAACAGTAAACAAGGGCGTGGTCTTTATGTAGATTTAAGTCCCTGCCTTCTCCACTGATAAGAGTTTCTAGAGATTTGGTCATCCTCCTCTTCCTGGTACAGAGAGGGAGACACCCTTACAAATGGAGATTTCCCTTATAAATGTAAACGTCTCTTATAAAAGGATAACATTTACTTGGTTTTCAGAGCTTCTCCTGTGCCTGGTGTTTCTTAAAAATAACTAGTTGAAAATAATCCTTATCCAAAGAGGCATATTTTGGGGTGGCAAAATGCTCCCCTTCACCTTTTTCCAACTTGAGGTAAAAATTGAGAGAGGGAGTGAACAAACAGGAAAGCAAGTTGATGATCCACACATGTGGCTCTTCAACAGCGTTTCACCCATACTACAGATAATTAACAAAGGATGACTCTCATTACAATGGTATTCTTCAGATTGCAAAAATATTTTGCTCTTTTGTTGCTTTTCTTTGGTTGATTCAATACAATGTACCATAAGCAAAACTGTCTGCTAGGAGATGTGGGAATAGAGATGCCTATGAGGCAGAATCCCAGCCCTCAAAGAACAGATGAGAAAGGAACCCAAATACCTACAGAATATTTGTACGTGTGAAGGACCATATGACCACATTACTAGTTACGAAGAAAGTCCATGGAATCCAGTGGGGGGTGGGGCGGAGAGAGCTGGGATTGAAGGAGGCAGAGCCCTCAACGGACAGAGATAGAGCAGGCTGAACACAACCAGGTGGTGTTTGTAAGTGGGGAAGCAAGAGAAGCAGTCATTCTCCCTAAGCATATTCAAACAGTTTTTAAGGTACATTCATGAAAGGGAGCAGAATATGCCACCCCAAAATGTGCCACTTTGGCATGTGGATTATTTTGAGCTGAAGGCAATCAAGACCCAGCAGACTCGGGACACACTTTTACCTCTCCCTTAACTGCCTAAAAGAATTTAGACAGGGAGCCTGGCCCAGAAACACAGCTATTACCAGAGATAACTTTTTATCTGAAAGACTTACCTGCATGTAAGGGCAAACATCTGATTATCAAACATCTGCTCTTCTTATCTTCCTGGGAATTTCCCTCCTCCCCTTTGAAGCCCCAGACCCCTATCTCATTGCTTAGTTCAGGATGGCATATAAGCCTCACTTGACTGACTGCCTTTGGGTCTCATGTTTTTATGGGCCTCCTGTACTTACAAAATTAAATTTGTTTTTCTCCTGTTAATCTTTCTCATGTCAATTTAATTATCAGACCATCCAAAGAACCTAAAAGGGTAGAAGGAAAATTTTTCTGCCCTGAAATTCAGACGACCATTGTTAAAATCATGATTAAAAAGATGTTAACAGAAAGCAGGTGATGAGACAAGTAGAGAAAGAGGTCTTAAGAGTAATGCATTTTTCTGTTAATTATCCCACCCCAACTGAAGTGCAGGGCCCACTCACTTCCGTATGTTCACCCACCTCAGGTTGGTTCCTCATAAACATTATAACTGGCTGAGTATCTGAGGCAGGGAGGATGGCCCTGAAATAGTGAAAGAGATCAGCAAGGGCTTGAGGGCAGAGAAATGCCAGAAACGTGCAGGGAATAGTGACTAGTTTGGTTTGGTTGAAGTGTCTGGATTGCAGAAGAGAATAGTAGACGTTAAGCCTGGAAGGATAAATAGGGATCTTATTTTAGAAAACCTGAAATTTCAGCCTAAGGACTTTGGACTTTTATCAGTAGGCAGTAGAAAGTTTTGATCAGGGGAGTAATACAGTCAAAATAGTACTTTAAGAATAGGAACGCCCTGAGTATATTTAAGACTTTATTTACAGATTAACTACTAGGCAGAACGTCTTGGGTCAACAGGGATGAGGTAGATATTCAAAGCTAGAGGGTGAGCAACTGCGACTAGGACCTTATCGACTGGCCGCTCATTCAGCATTGATCACCTACTCTTCTGAACTACAGTTACCATCTCATGTGTACCAAGAGCTATGACCAGATAACTAGATTACAAGCTCACTGGGAGAGTCAGCGAACAACACATGGTAACTGCTCAGGACGTGTTTCTTATTAGAAATGAAGATGAAGCAGGAGATTATAATGGACACCAAGGGGAAAACAACCAGATCTGTGAACCTTGGTTTGTTCTCAGCTTTAGTGGATATCTACTGAGCAGTGGGGAGGACTGGTGCAGAACTGCAGGCATTTGTGCAGAGTTCATACTTGAGACAAGCAATATATGTGAAAAGTATATCTGTTTCTTTTAATACCCATTATATTAGGAATCTGTTTTTAAACCCATAAAAATACATTTAAAAAATATGAACATGAATAACAACAACAACGACAAATACGTAAATCTGATAGGTTTACCTCCTTTATTTGCGAGAGTAATCACAGTGACTCTCAAATGACCAACTTGGACATCAAAGACTCTTGTCAATGGGGCCAAAGTCTGCAGCCATTAAAAGGGACATTCCTATCAAAATGTGAACTTTCCTCTAAGTGCCCAAATAGCCCAGGTGTACTAGATATTGTTCTTCATATCTCCTGTGGACACATTACATATTTGGCAACAATTTTGGAACCTGGAATGGCCAGCCAAAAGTTAGCCATTAACTAACCAAGATAAATCCTATTCAATTGAATAAACGCAAACAGAGTATATAACATTCTAAGCAAAATAAAGAGGGTAAGGTCATCAAGGAACTCCTATGGGAGTAAGAAATTCATTGATAACAGTCATTACTTCCTCTCTCAGGTGAGGAGACAACCACTTCCTTCAATTTCATATGTGAAGTACATTCATTGGTATGCTTCCTGAATCATTTCTTAAATGTTAGCTACATTTTCTTTTTTTTTCCTTACTTTATTTTTATTTTTTTTCCCCCAAAGCCCCAGTAGACAGTTGTATGTCATACTTGTACATCCTTCTAGTTGCTGTATGTGGGACGTGGCCTCAGCATGGCCGGAGAAGCGGTGCGTCAGTTAGCGCCGGGGATCCGAACCCGGGCCGCCAGTAGCAGAGCGCGCACACTTAACCGCTAAGCCACGGGGCGGGCCCAAGCTACATTTTCTTTGTTGAGAAAAGGGGTGGGTTGGAACTGACTCAGGTCAGACACATCATAGATGAATAAAATAAAAAAAAAAAACAGGTCAGCACCATAGTGAGAAATGTTTAATGTGTTAAATTTATTCTCTATTACTCTTATCCCTTCTATTTTATGTTGATGGTTGTCTTCCCAAAAGACCCCAAAAACCCTTGTTGATCAAGCAAAACTACAGCAGGAGGATAGAATGCTGCAGGGGCGGTCTTGTCATGTCTCAGAAGGGGGAGGTGGGGAAAGGGCATGTGGAGGGTGTTACGGCCTGGATTGAGTGACTTTAAGGTGTTCTTGCAAGGCAAGGAAGCAGATGAGATTGGGCACAGTTGAAGACATAATAACTTTTGAATTGAATTTAAACAGGAGGCGAGGGTCTTGAAGTGAGTCTTGACGAGCAAGCTGTTTTGATAAGCTACTTTAATTGGTTCACAGTTTATCTTCTAGGAGCAAGTACAAAGATACTTTTGCTCACTCCCAGGATTGTTTAACACAAGGGCAGTTCTCACTATCGTTCTCCATTCCTCCATTTTCTTTTCCATGCTGAAGGTGTTCGCTAAGCCAGGAGAAGAGGTGGGGCAGCTCCTCAGGGGCACCTGTTGTCAGAGGAGGGGCCTCTGCAGCACCCGGTAGCACAGTGAAAGTACTAGACCTCACTAGGGGAGGATGGGCTACCTCTGCAAGCCCAGAGCCTCCAGGGGGTACTGCAGAATCAACTTCCTCAGGGCCGTCCATCTAAAAGTCCTGGTCCCACATTTCAAGATCTTAGGTTTTCCCCACCAGGGCCCTGGTTTTGCCTAACAGACTTGCCTGGGCTGAGCACTTAAACCTCTCTGGAGCAACAGGACTCTAACAGTGAGGTCTTCACCCTGCATCTCGGCTGTGTCTGTCCTTCCTCTGCAGGAGATGAAGGACCTTTGTAAGCGATCACAGAGACGCTATGTTAACAGGCTTCAGTTGCTCATTCTTCTTCTGTGGGACATCAAAATAACTTAGCTGCATCCAGCACACATTGCTGTCTTTGTAAGCGTTTTTCCACCTGCATTTTTCAAATGCCTGCCTCATGACACCTGCCACAGCATTCCCCTCCACCAGGACATTTTCCAGGCCACCACTGGTGAGATCTTGAGCGACTGAGCCACTACCTTGCCCCAGGAGCTCTCGGTGCTCCACTTGCTGACCAGATCAGCAGGATCCTCACCTGCTCGAGGTGGAGGGGCCAGGTCCACATGCCCACCTTACTGCCTGTTTCCTCAAACCCTTCCTGCCCCCACTTGTGTTATTCTGGCTCCTCCAAGAAGCAGACGCCATGACAGGATTAATCATGTAAGAATTTATTAGGGGAAAGGTCTATGAGAGATAATGAGGAGGGAGAAAGGAAGAGCCGTCAGACCGCAGTGCAAGTCTGAGCACAAGTGAAGGCAGGAGGGAGGGTGAGAAATATACATGGAAGCTTCCAGATTGCTTTGAAGTTCTCAGGGAGGTTCCACAAGGCTGTTGTCCTTGAGCCAGTGTTGCCCATCAGACTCCCAGGAAGGGCCTGCCTTAGTATCAGCTGTGCTTGGTCGTGGGCGGGAGCAGAGCATGAAAACTAGGGCCTTGGGGCAAACTCAGTGATGGATTCAGAGCTCAGCGGCTGGGTGCCTTGCTCAGTCACACTCCAGGCAGTTGGAGATGTGACAGACACTTCCGACAGCTGCCACACACACACACACACACACACAGTCTCACAAAGGATAGATAGATATGTAAGAAAGTTTTTCTTTTGATTTGTTGCTGTCATTTAAATATCAATTTTTTGTGTGTGTGTGAGGAAGATCGGCCCTGGGCTAACATCTGCCAATCCTCCTCCTTTTGCTGAGGAAGACTGGCCCCGGGCTAACATCCATGCCCATCTTCCTCTACTTTATGTGGGACGCTGCCAGAGCATGGCTCAACAAGCGGTGCATCAGTGCACGCCCGGGATCCGAACTGTTGAACCCAGGGCTGCTGCAGTGGAGCGCATGCACCCAACCGCTTGCCCCATCGAGCTGGCCCCTAAACATCAATTTTCATCTGGGTAAAAGCATAAGATTTAAGTCTCTATGATAATGTACTCTACAATTGCTAAATTGGTGTTTAAATCTGACTAGATCCTCTAGTCTCAAATTCAATTTGGAAAAAAAATAAATGTGCATGTGATTAACCTAAAATATTAAAATTTCCCTAGCTTAATGTTCAAAGGTCTCCATGACCTAGTCCCAAACTACCTTGTCAGGTTTCTCATGACATTTCCCAGTGAAACCCACACTCGGGCCACATGATCTACTTGAGGTTACTGCCCATGTCATTCACTTTTATGACTCTTTACCTTTGCTTTGCTATTCTTTCTATCTGGAGTTTCTTTTCCTTTCATTCTCTACAAAGCAACATCCCGCTAATTATTCAAGATCCAGATGAAATACTCCTCTCTTGCTTTCCTGATCCCTGAGTTGGAATGAGTCACTTCTTACTAGAGCTGTAAGATTCCCTGGAAAGACAGGCAGGACATGTCTACCCGCACCTGGAATTGTATTGACTGTTCTCACACATCTCATGCTGTCCTCACATCAACCCAGCAAAGCAAATGCTATTATCACATTAGTTTTTTATGCTATGTAACAAATTACCACAAAGCACTGGCTTAAAACAATACACATTTATCATCTCAGTTTCTGTGCATCAGGAGTCCAGGCACAGCTTCACTGGTCCTCAGCAAAACTGCAGTCAAGGTCTTGGCCAGGGCTTGGTTCTCATCTGGCGACTCAAACGGAGAAGGGTCTACTTCTAAGCTTATGCAGGTTGTTGAGAGGATTTATTTCCTTGCAGATGTAGATCTCATGGTAGTTTGCTTCTTCAAAACTTTTAAGGAGAGCAAGCCTCTAGAGCAAGTCTTCTAACAAGACGGAGTCTTATATAACATGATGATCATGGGAGTGACACCCCATCACCTTTGTCATATTCCGTTAGTTAGGAGCAAGTCACAGGGATCAAGGCAGCCACCTTAAAGTCTATCTGTACACATATGTAGAAATTTAAACTCAGCGAGATTAGGCAATACTCTAACTAGTAAGGGGCAAGTGCCAGAATTCTCACCTTGTTCTAACTGAACCCAAAAGCCATATTCTTGCCACTAGACTATATTCATTTATTTCTTTATAGTTAGATGATATGAAGGGATGGAGTTACTGTGATGCTAAGGAAGCTTCAACTTCAGGGTTCCTCATTTGCATGGCTTCTTCCAAGATTTTGGGAAGGCGCAGGGGTGGATCCAAGTTTTGTGGGCCCGAAGCTTGTACATAAATTCAAAATAACAAGTACAAAATTGCTAGGGTCCTTCCCAGGGCCTTAGAAGTAGCCCTGCCAGTAAGCAGCCTTGAAGCTTAAGTTTCATGGCTTCATGGTAAATCTGCCCTCTGTTGACGTGTCACAGTTAGACTTTCACTAGGATTGCTTACTTTTTAGTCTATTACAGGGCCTGGGAAATAGTCATTCAAAAATAGTGCACATCACTAAATCAGCAGAACCACTCTCTGAGTGGGACCTCTTCTCTCTCAGTTTGCTTGCTCACCTCCCCCCATCACGAGGGCTCCTTGAGCTCACTAGGCCTCCTAGTGCAGTGGCCTCTCTGCTTCTCCCACTCCATCAGCTCTCCTGTCTTTACTTCCTCTCCAACCAGCTTGGCTTTCACAGAACAAACTCCCCAGCTCTTTTTTCTTTTTGTTGCACCCATCTGGAAAAACCCCAATCATAGATGAGACAAGAAACGTTACATAGTATACTTTCTCTCTACTCAGGAAGAATTATATACCAGAGCCCACTGGTCCCACTACACACTGGGACCACCAAGCTTGTTGGGACCACAGAGCTGCCTCATGCTCCTTCATGCCTCTCTGCTCGGCCTCACTTGCTCACTCTCCAGATGATCATTTCAAAGATCACCTCTCCTCAGTCTCAGATGCCCACTCCTCCTCCTGCCTTTCAGCAGATGACTGAGCATCCCACTTCACGGAGAAAATAGAAGCCACCAGATGGATATGCCCTTGTCTTTCTGCTACCATCTCTGCAAACCTCCTGTAACCATCACCCATTCTAATCTTTCTCAGAGAGAAACCAGCCTTCCTCCAAGCCAAGGTTCCCCTCCCCACCTGTGCTCGATCCCACCTGCCCCCCACCCCTCCTGCCTTCTCAGAAACCTCACACTCTGGGTCATTCTTTTTTTTTTTTATTGCATTATCCCTTTTATCTTTGATATTCAACTCCTCCTTCCCAAAGGATAACTTCTTTATCGTCAGTTTTTAAAATATCTGCAAACCAAACCAACCCGTCAGAAGAAAAGAAAGTAAACGCCCCCTCTAACTTCCTCCCCCAAAGCTGTTGCTTCACTAGCTCTTTCCACCTCTTTATAGCCAAATTTCTCAAAATTCTTGATGATACTTGCCGTCTTCATTTCCTTCGTTTGCATTCGCTCTTTAACTGCTCCAATTCTGTGAATGCGTTGGTTCAACTCCTGGTTAGGTGTCCAATGGTCACTACATTCCAGAAATGTCTTCACTTGCTCTCTCAGCATCATCTGACGCCACTAACCTGACCTCTCCCTCCTTGAAGTCCTGTCTTCCTTGCCTTCTGCGGACAATATGACGGGTTGGGTCAGCCCACATTCATTCACTCCCCTCTCTGCAAACCTTGGCAGAGCGTAGGAAGCTGGCCGCAACATTTCCGTATCCCCTTGCCACCGTTTCCAGATGAGATTTAGGCTTCACCAAACAGATGCCCTCTCAGAGGACCACCATTTAAAACTGAGACAAATGGTAGAGGGGTGGCTTGAGAACCCTTTGTGCTGGTGTACGTTGTGGTGGAGGTAGGAAGGTTCTGAGGGCAGCAGCTGGGCGGCGGCTTTCAAATCGCGGGTCCCTGATGATGTGGGCAGTTGCTCCTTGGAGGACCGAGTCTACAGTGTGGTTTTGGGAGTTATTCCTGGAAGTTCAGCCCAGAGTCTGTTCTCTTGCCTTTCCTAACAATTCTATAAGTTGTCTAGGACTTTTAATAAATCTCTTTTATTCAAATTAGCTAGCATGGATTCTGTTCTCTGAGACTAAGAATATCACCAAAACAGTGACCTTCTCTCTTTTTCTTAAACTGATGGATCTTTTATTTGGACAGGACAAAAACATCTCCACATTGTTTCCTTTTATACGGAAAGTGGAACATTTCAAATATATTAGTTTTTTTCTCTTTTTCAACAAAATTCATTTCAATCTGGTCCCAGGAACTGCTTCTCATTTTAGGATTCACGTTTTAGTAACACACATGCACCCGTTGCAGCCACAAGAGCACCCTTGAATTTTGCATAGTCACGCATTCTTGTGCTGACCATACTAACATACGGTCAAGACCCTCTGACTCTTCCCCCACGTCCTTCTTTTCAAGCCAGTTCTAGCCTTCTTTGTACAAGCCTGTATCATCAACTGCATTATTGGGGCCGGCCCGGTGGCATAGTGGTTAAGTTTGTGCCCTCCACTTTGGCGGCCTGGGGTTCGCAGGTTCGGATCCTGGGCGCAGACTGACTCGCCGCTTGTCAAGCCATGCTGTGGCGGTGTCCCATATAAAGTAGAGGAAGATGGGCACAGATGTTAGCCCAGAGCCAATCTTCCTCAGCAAAAAGAGGAGGATTGGCAACAGATGTTAGC
The DNA here is from genome assembly GCF_057802395.1 of Ceratotherium simum simum. Classification (NCBI taxonomy): domain Eukaryota; kingdom Metazoa; phylum Chordata; class Mammalia; order Perissodactyla; family Rhinocerotidae; genus Ceratotherium; species Ceratotherium simum. The sequence goes on from NC_141913.1 coordinate 3,020,763, forward strand.
TCAGGGCTGATCTTCCTCATGAAAAATAAAAATAAAAATAAAAAACCAATTATTTCACCAACTCTCATAGGGTCTTCCCAGAAATTTGTTGGGAACAGAAGGTCTACCCTGTGAAAGGCTGGCTCCATACTGCCGCTCGGTACCACCGTGATCGGGCGCTGCCAGTGAGGACGACCAATCACTATCCTCGTCCTCGTGCCTCGTGGCTCCTCCTCCTGCTCCCATCCGGGGACAATATGAACCAGTCCCCAGGGCTCGGTCCCAGGCTCCTTCAACTTCTTGTCCTCCCCGTCCCTTGACACACTCATCCATGTCCACACTGCAATCAGCCCCTGTATAAAATGGTGCATGGGTGATGTGTCCAGCCAAACTCCTTTTCTATGTGTAACCAATGTATTAGTTTTTTATTGCTACCGTAAAAAATTACCACAAATCTAGTGGCTTAAAACAATATCCGTTTATTATCTCACAGTTCCATAGGTTAGAAGTGCCAGTAGAGTGTAGCTCAGCTGGACCTTCTGCGTACAGTCCCACAGGCAGAAATCAAGGTGTCAGCAAGGTAGCATCCCCTTTGGTGGCTCTAGGGAAGAACCCACTTCTAGCTGACTCAGATTGTTGCTAGAATTCAGTCCTTATGGTGGTAGGGCTGAGGTTCCTATTTCCTTGCTGGCTGTCAGCTGAGAGCCTCTCTCAGTTCTTCAAGGCCACCTGCATTCATTGTCACACTGCCCCCTCCTTCTTCAAACCTGGCAATGCTGCCTCAAGTCCTTCTCGTGCCTTGAATCTCTCTGGCTTCTCCTTCAACCTCATTTTTCCTGATTGCAGTCAGAGAAAATTCTCTGCTTTTTCTCTCTTTTTTTTTTTTTGCAATTTTTTATTGAGATGAAATCCAGCATTTAAATGTACAATATTCAGTAGTTTTTAGTATATTCATAATGTTGTGTAATCATCACCACTGTCTAATTCCAGAACATTTCTATTTTCCCAAAAGGGAACCAGGTACCTGTTATCAGTCACTCCCTATTCTCCCCTCCCCCTCTTCCCTGGTATCCACTTATCTATCTTCTGTCTCTATGGATTTGCCTATTTTGGACATTTCATATAAATGGAATCATACAATATGTGATCTTTTGTGCCTGGCTTCTTTCATTCAACACGTTTTCAAGATTCACTCAGTTTGTACCACATATCAGCACTTAATCCTTTTTATGGCGAAATACTATTCCATTGTGTGGATGTACCACATTTTGTTTATCCATTCATCAGTTGATAGATACTTCCATTGTTTATACCCTTGGCTATTGTGGAAAATGCTGCTATGAACAGTCACGTACAAGTTTTTGCGTAAATATGTGTTTTCCTTTCCCTTGTGTATGTGCCTAGGAGTGGAATTGCTGGGTCATATAGTAACACCATGTTTAAGTCTTTGAGGAATTGCCATTCAGGATACTAGACCTTTGTCAGATATATGATTTGCAAATATTTTCTCCCACTCTTTTCACTTTCTTGATAGAGTCTTATGCTATACAAAGGTTTTTAACTTTGACTAAATCCATTGACTCTATTTTTCTTTGGTTGCTTGTGTTTTTTGGTATCATATTTAAGGAAATCTCTCTGCTTTTAAGGGCTCATGTGATTATATTGGGCTCACATAGATAATCCAGGAATATCCCTAAGGCTTCTAACCTTCATCACATCTGCAAAGTCCCTTTTGCCATGTGAGGTAACGTATTTACAGGACTCAGAGATCAGGACGCTGACATCTTTGGGGGACCATTCTGCTGTCCACAACCAACTGGCTCCTTGACAGCTCCTTTTGGGTGTCTCAAGCCTTCCAATTTAACATATCCACAATATGTTCTCTTCTAGTGTTTATTATCCTAGTGAAGAATATCATCTATCCATTTCAAAAGCCAAAAAGTTCCAAGTCGTCCTTGAAATCTCTGCCTTTCTTACTTTCTACATCTTATTCATTGCCGAGTCCTCTGACCTTTACCTCCTAAATTTCACTCATAGCTGTCCACTTTCTTCACTTCCACCAGTCTTATCCACCTCTTACTAGCTTTTTGGCTTTTAATAAATAACAGATGTTACCATAAGTGTAACATATTTCTAAAGCTTTCAGAAGTGTATCTGAGTCATAGTTAGCTTTCAGTGAGTGCTAGCCTCTACATTGCTGTTGTTACTTTCAGACAGAGACAAAATTCTTTAACAACGCCTGGCACCCTGTGTGGTTTGGTCCTCGCTCTCTCAGACTTCATCTGGCAGTGTCCCCTCTTGCTCTCTGTGCTCCACCAGGGTCACCTTGCTCCAGGTCCTCATACTCTCTGTGCCTCTTGCCACTCTGTGACCCTGGCCTGACCCTTACTTCTCTTTCCTCTTCTTCGCCTGGTAAAATCTCATCCTCTTCAAATCTCAGTGCAAGTGCCACTTCCTCAGAGAAATCCGCTTGTTTTTCCTTGACTGGGCCAACTAAGTTAGGCTCTCATAACAGGGCGCACAGCTTGTTACAGCTGCAATTTTGCATTTGTTGGGATAATTATTTGATTAATGATATTCTCCCTCTCTAAACTGGAAGCTCACCAAGTAGCTCTAGCATCTAGCACAGTGCTTGGCATGAACCAACTGCTTAGTAAATATTGGTTGAATAAATGTAAATTCTTATAGAATCCAAAAACATCAGGGCCATAGATTGATCATCTGATCTACCCCTTTCTCGTGGAGAAATAAAGACCACTCAAATGAGAACAAGCAAGGTTATTTAGTCAGAGCTTGCAAGGAAGTCAGCCTCCATCACCTGTGTTTTGTCAGAGACTCAAAGGCAGGCAGAGGAGTGGAAGGGCTTTTTAGTGGAAAAAAGGGAAGGCTTCAAGGTATGCTCTGACTGGAGGTGGTAGGCTAACTAGAAGTGGGGCATCCTACGTGATTGGTTAGTGGTAAATATTCGGCTTTTTCTGGTTGGTCCTAAATTGGAAGCAGGCACAAAAATCAGGAATGCTGTCAGCTATTAATCAAGTCCTGGCCATTTGGGGCCGATTATTACAGGGGTTATTGTTTGTACGATTTGCTAGAGATAGTGGTCTGACTTCTTACAAGTCTGACTTATACACAGCATGTTGACTTCCCAGGCTGGCTATTGTAGATAATGTGTTGTTTCCCCTGTTGCTGTAGGTATGGATCAGAGCTCTATTGTTATATATGGTCTGGCCGTTGTCCTTTTACACATTCCATCTCTCATTCCTATACACAAGGAAGGGGATCTAGGAGTGTTAAGAGACTTGCCCAAGTTCACACAGCTTGTTAAGAATGTCTATCTAGTTAATGCATGCCTTACACTACCACCCTTTCCCACTCACACAGAAGGCAGTCTGTGCCTGTGAAACAAATGATAAATTTCTGTCCTGTAATTTATGAACCGAGAGTTGAGAATCTGTTACAATATTCTTAGAGAGATTGAGGGGAGACTATAAAATAAGAAATTTTGAGTTGAGGGTGATAATATGGCATTTAGTCCTACTACTATGAAAATCTCCATGTCTTCCCTGACAAGTGAATTAGCTTCCGTTTTCCCTGGTATGGCAGCAGGGTGCAGACTGACTCATTTAAGCGCACAGTTTTCCTTCAAGCGTTTAAGACTTGAGCCAGCAGATGCAAAGGGCCGTGTTGGGCATATATGCCTCTTAGGAAAGTAATTGTGTCTGACATGGGAATAGAGAACTATAATTTGTGGACCTAGAAAAGGATCATTTTTAGCTTTGGGGAACTTCTTGAGGAAGCTCTTGTCTGGAATTAAGCTGACTGAAAGATAGGTATATTGAAAATCTCAGTCCCTGTGATTATCATCCAATACCAGTGGCTTCTCAGTAGCCCTGGGGGGTGGGTCCTCTGTGTGCACCGCATCACTGAACGCATCTGCAGCCTGTGTTACTGAGCTCATTGAGGGGTGGGGAAGGCATTGGGGGAAGAGACCCTCGAGGACCCATGGAGCTGTCTCTTCAAGAGTGTGCCTGGGACGCAGTCAGGCCACCGCTGACTTCAGCCTGATCTGGCCTATAGTAAGGTCTAATGGAGACAAAACTCCTCCAGAACTATAAATATTCTCATTTTTGAATAAATATCCTTTTAAATTTTACTTTAAATTATAATTTAATTTATTATATATAAATATATATAACATAAATATATAACACGTAAATATAAAATTATAATAAAATTTAAAAATAAATGTTTTAAATAAAAATACTGTCAAATATTCTGTTAATATATTTAAAGGAGTTGTGCTATTTAAAAGTTTCCCAGCATAAAGAAAGATGTCAGTACTAGTGCAGAAGTGTTGATCTGCAGCAGTCTCAGGGGGACAAGAGAATGCTAGGTAAGAAGAACCCAAGGCCACCCTGCGTGATACAGGCCCAGAAACCAGACAGGTTGGGGAGACAGTGTTCCTTAAACCATCTACTATGGAAAATCTTCAAAAGAGCATGTTCTCTGGAATATTTTAGAGCAAATCTCAGAATTCATGTCTTTTCACCTGTAAATATTTCACTGTGCACCTTAAACAATGAACACTTTTAAAAGGTAAAAAAAACACCATTGTCACACCAAAAAAAACAACAATTCCTTGATATCATCCAAACCTCAGTCTATGTTTAAACTTTAGATTGTCTCAAAATTGTTTTTATTAGGGTTAGTTTGTTTGAATCATGAACCACACAAGATACACATATGTTGAGTTTAGTCGACATTTAGTAGGCCCTTTTGAATTAAGGAAAACATTTTCTTATAGTTGGTTGACACCAGGAATGAAAACTCAAATACCTAGGCGTCAGGTAGGTAACTGTAAATGAATGAAATGGGTTTTAAAAAATAATAATATTCTTTCGTTACAGGCACACTTTGCATATTAAACATTTGGGAATATACTTCATTTCCAAAGAAATATGAACTCCCCACTACACATCCTGTCTTGACATGAGTACAGCCGTGTTTGGCTGCTCCATTGACCTACAGCCACCAGCACACAAAGAAATATAAAAGCTGCTTTCTGCGTGGTGGGAACTGACCCTTCTCCCATGGAGATAGTTGTAATGTGTAAAAATTTCAAGGCCCTTTGGGCACCACAGCCTGGGGCATACTGGCCATCTGTGCCGGGCTGGGACGATAACCAGGGAAAACAATGCACGTACACAACTGCCAGGCTGGGATGAGAGCCAGGAGGCTCAGTGCACATATGCCACTGATAACCATTTGTGCATGGGAACACTGGATGCTTGCTCTGAAAAAACTCTGTAACTGCTTACTCTGAAAATTATTGACGCTATAAAAAACTGCTGGAGACTGAGGCCCAGTGAGAGTTCCACCTGTGGAAGGGACGCCTTGCCCAGGACCTGTGATTCCTGCCCAGCCATGTCGATTGACAGGACTCTCCCGGCAGTGGGGCGTGGATGTTGTGAGTAATTGATTTGTTGTGAAGTAATTGATTTGATGTGAATAGTTGATTTGATGTGTTCTCTTTTCGTTCAACCTGGTGTTTCTCTTTCCGGTTGATTTGTGTCATTTCCCTTCAGTTGATGTGGATGTTTTCCCTTTCCAGTTGAGCTGATGTTTTTCTCTGTTATTATTTGACCTGTTCGGATCTGTTTGTGGACTATCAACTTTACTCTCCTCTACATAATAAAATATACCTTCAGTCCATTTGTTTGGAGTGGAAAGTTTCTTTTACATCTCCGATCGAATCCCCCGAACCTCTCATAACCCACCTCCCCACTCTGTTTTTGTGTGTGTGTGTGAGGAAGATTAGCCCTGAGCTAACATCTGTTGCCAATCCTCCTCTTTTTCCTGAGGAAGATTGGCCCTGGGCTAACATCTGTGCCCATCTTCCTCTACTTTATATGTGGGACGCCTGTCATAGCATGGCTTGATGAGCAGTGCATAGGTCTGCACCCGGGATCTGAGCCCATGAACCCTGGGCCACTCAAGTGGAGCACGCGAACTTAACCACTACACCACAGGGCCAGCCCCACCTCACTCTGTTTAGTGATAGAGTTCAGGACATGCTGCCCCAAAATATGGCACTTTGGCATGCTGACTATATTAAGCTGAGGAAGTTTGAGAAAACAGCAGGAGCAGGAAGTTCACTCTGACCTCCTCTGCCCCTCCTCCTTCTCCCCTGAAACAGGTCATAATACCCTCATGTGAGAGGTGCCCTCTCTATATCAGAGGAGAGGAGCTTCCTTATCTCCAAAGACAAAGGGACACTGAGAAGAATCCTAACAAACAGGCCTTGCTCAGTCTCCCCCAGTTTATTACACTTACTTCATCCTCCTTAACCTATCACATTGCTCCACAATTGTCCACTCTTCATCAAACCCAGCATAAAAGTACACAGGTCTGTTTCTTTGGGGTTTTCATTTTTTTTATGAAGGCTCCTGTGTCATCTAAAACTTATATTAAATAAATCTGTATGCTTCTCTCCTGTTAATCTGTCTTTGTCAGTTTAATTTTCAGACCCAGCCAGGGATGTGAAGAGGGTCGAGGAAAACTTTTTACTCCCCTACATAGGAAAGTCTTGGTCTATTTTTGGTTTTGATAGAGTTATGGGTAGAAGAATTATCTCATTTTCCTAATAACTCTACCAATAATTAAAAAGCATGGTGACAATAAGACATTTGGTAATTGACCTTTGCTTCATGCTGGGGAGACCACAGGTGGTTGGACCATCCATGATGAAGAGGAGAGCATCTAAGGGGGCAGCTGGACTCATGACCATGGCCATAGCCATCAGGAATGTTGGCCCTGTGTGGCCAGGTCTTCCCAGTCTTCCAGAGAAGTTAGAAATCCAGATATTTAGGGGAAAGCTCCTAAGTTTAAATGCTGACTACTGATTAAAATGGAAAGCAACATATATGCCCAGTCACCATCTTTTGGCAGTGTTTCTAATCAGAATTTCTCTGTGCCTGCTTTAGAAAAGTGAGTTTTTCCAAGATAAATCCCCAAATGGACTACTGGATAGTCTTCACATCACTGCTATCAGCCTAAACAGGCTGAATGATCAGGCTTAGTATAAAACAGTGTTTTGCTATCAAGTTTCAATACATTTCCAGTCCTTCTCAGCCCTTCCTAGAATAGTTCAATTGCTTAAAGTTGCAATTACATCCTGACCAGTGTAAAGCTACTTACTCATTGCAGCTTAAAGAATTAGCTACTTCTACTCTTCGTGAATATGTCCAAATAAATTTTTTTTGCATATTTAAACCCAGCAAGTTATTAATTGGAATTGTTACCAAACTGAAGTGGGTTCGCTTCTTGGTGAGTTGAAATCAAAGCCTTCACCAGAAGTAGTTGTCACACAAAGTAAAATTTATTTGCAGCAAGTAAAAGAGAACATGGGGAATCACTTCCAAAACTGTGGCTCCCTGAGCAGGGGAAAATGGGTGCCTTTTATTTTGGATGGGAAATGAATATTCAAAAGGGAAGTTTTATCATCACATGTAAAGGTAGGTATAAGCTCTCGCAGACGCATTTTGAAAACATGCTTTCACATACATTACATGTTACACTAATAAGGCTTAAGCTCCTCCTGGGACACAGATCTTAACATTAAAATGAAGCAAAGGTAACTCTTGGACACTTCTCAGCCCATCTGTGCAGGTGTCACTCTTGTGATGGGGTTTGGACCAGTTCAGGGTGGTTGGCAATTGCATCTCTTAACATAACTGAAGATACAGTTAAGTGCTGCCGAAACCTCCTTTGAGCTACTCAGGGCAGTTAGTTAGTGACAGAATGATAAAAACTCTGTTTTTTAGTGTCCTTATATTCACATTGTGGATAGACATATTTCATTAATTTAGGTTTAGTTCCTTTGCTGAAAATGCTCAGGTTGCAAAAGGCTGGTCTCTATCACCAATTCAACATATGTAGCAACATGGTAAAAATCTTCACTTTGTATTTCACTAGGTTGATGTATGTTGTGATCTAGGGGGAATGAGATAAAGTTTCTATCTGAACCTGCTGTGGGGGAAGGGATTACTTAAGCAAGTAGTGGAATGATCACAGAACAAGATGTCTCTATAAGATATGTTATTTTCATGCGTCATGGAAGCTGTAGGGGCGCAAAATTTGCTGTGCCAAAATGTGTCTCTTTGGCATAAGGATTATTTCAGGCTGATTATTTTTAAGAAACAGAGGTCTCAAGACATTTTTCTTTTTACGACCCCCCACACCACCAACAACTGCCTGAAAGAATTTAGATAGGGAGCCTATACCAGGCAGAGAGAGCTATTACCAAAGATAACTTCATTTTCTGTAAGAAAGACTTCTCCATATGGCATGGCAAGTATTTGTTTACCAAACATTTGCTCTTCCCTTCTCCATGTGAATTGTCTTCCTCGCCTTTGAAGTCCCAGACCACTACCCACTACTCCTTAGCTCAAGACAGCATACAAGCTTCAATTGCCTGACTCCTTGTGGGTCGCATTTTGTCTTATGGGGCCTCTGTATGTATGAAATTAAACTTGAGTTTCTCTTGTTAATTTGTCTCATGTCAGTTTAATTCTTAGACCAGCCAGAAGAACTTAGAAGGATAAAGGAAAATTTTTTCCTCCCCAACAAAGTATTTTTTTACCCATGACTGACTGTGCTAACCAGAAATCATTTTATCTACATATTAAAGGCTCCCTTAGTTATGCAACGTTTGGTTAGCCAAGCCCAAGTTATTGTTTGTACTGTAAAATAATAAAGCTGCATTTCCATATTTGAAAAAAGAAAAATTTAGAGCAAGCAAACACTGCACACTGCTCCTCCAAAAAAAAAAACACAAACATTGCAAGAAGCATGGATTCTCTGGTTTGTGCTGTTAAAAAATAAACTGAGGGCTGGCCCAGTGGTGTAGCGGTTAAGTGCATGCTCAGCCTCGGTGGCCTGGAATCACTGGTTCAGATCGTGGGCGCGGACGAACGCATCACTTGTCAGGCCAAGCTGTGGCGGCGTCCCATATAAAGTAGAGGAAGATGGGCACAGATGTTAGCCCAGGGCCAGTCTTCCTCAGCAAAAAAAGAGGAGGATTGGCAACAAATGTTAGATCAGGGTTAGTCTTCCTCAAAAAAATAAAAAATTTAAAAAAAATAAACAAACTGAGGCATACTAAAATTTTTAAGAGTTTATTTGAGCAAAAATCTATTTGAATCAGGCAGCTCCAGACTGGAAGTGGTTAGCTCTCCATTGATAGGAGCCAGGAAAAGATATATAGAGAAAGTGCAGAAGCAAAGTAAGGAAATGATTGATTGGCTGTAGCTTAAAGCCTAGCTGGCTGTTTGTGATTGGTTGTCCTTAGTGTTTCGATTTTGTAACCTTAAGCATTTACAGGCTGAGATTTTGGTTTGCTTACACAGCATTAGAGCCACCTCAGTCTAATGGCCTACTAGTTTAATTAATTTAGCAGTGTCCAGGCCCAGTCTGTAGCTTCAAATTTGACATCTGGTGTATCTGATGGAGAACACAACCCCGCTCACCCCCTCTAAGAGCCCCTCAGCCTGCTTCAGGCTCACACCAGTGGCAATAGCTGCAATCAGGGTTGGAGGCAGCCTCCTCACTGCGTTCTAGAGGCTGCTTCCAGAAGAAGAAAGGGGGTTGAAGCAGAATCATCCTTCATTTCTCTAGCTGAGTACTTCTTAGTAGGTAGAATCTCTTGGACATCTATAGCCCCAAATGATGTTCCTGAATGACTCAGAGTGAGATTCTTGCCGCTGAGCCTGAACATTGCCCTGCTCACCTTCAGTGTACACTGTGCCCAGAGAATGTCCACACACTTGTTTCTTGAGAAGATCAGATAATTGTCCCAAAGCCACACATGGACCGAGTGGCTCACTGCTCCCAGTCTGACTCCACATTCCTTCACTCTGCAGAGGAGCAGAGCTTCCCAGGCTGGCCCTTCCTTTTCCCTTCATCCCTTCTGAAGTCCTTTCCCTTCAAGCCTTTTCCTCTACCAGCATCCCCCACCCCTCTTCCCAGGGTGTGCTAGTCTTCCACACCCAGAAGAAATCCCAGACCCCTGCCCTGGTCCTGTGTCTTGCAAATTCTGTTGCTTCAGGTGCCTGCAGAATTTCAAAGGCTTATTTCTCAGCTCAGGAGATTGGTGAGATCCATAACACATCTATTCATGGAGTTTGTGTTTTGGTTTCCTCACCTTGCAATAAAGTTCTTCCCTCTAACCCTTCTCCTCAAAGTGTGTCCAGAAATGAGCAGTATTGACCAGTCTAACCTTGGAGCTCATTAGAATTGTGTAGCCTCAAACTCCACCCCGGACCTACCCAGTCAGAATTTGCATTTTCACAAGATCTCAGGTGATTTATATGCACATTAAAGTTTGAGAAACTCTACTCTGGACAACCAGATGAAGCATGTTCCTGATGTTGGGGTAGAGACGTGAGGCAGGGAGGAGATCCAGACAGAACTCCCAAGCCAGCAGCCTTTAAAGAAACTACCCATCCCATCCATCACTGAATTGCACCAGCCCTTCAGCAAGTGAAATCTCAGTAAGGCCACAGACTTCAGAGTCTTATGAATCCAGGTCCAGCTTTGGGGTTGTGGGTTTGTTGGATGGGCTAAGAATAGACTTCAGTGCTCTCATGTTGAAACTTCCAATTAGTCTGTAATCCCCAAATGACTCTAAACCTGACCTTGACCTAGCAAACATTTAATTCTAATGAGCATCAGTGTTCGGCCCTCACATTGTCTATAGCACACCCCTCCAAGAGATCCTGGTTCTATGAGAGCTATTTTACAATTCTGTGCAGTGTCACTGTGACTGATAAAGATGCAGATTACATCCTGTCTGGTAGAGGTTCAATTTACTTCCCCCCCACACTGTGGAAAGCCAGTTTTGCCTCAATTTGCATATTAATTTCAATACACCTGATCTATGACTGTGTTCTTCAGATTCTCTTTTGGTAAGCCAGATTCCCTGGCTTAGGATTTGCTTCCCTCGTGAGTTAAATAATATCTTTATCACAGGTTCATTTTCTATCTGTATGACAGTCATGATTTTATCTTTTTTTGAAAATTACCTTTTAACAGTGACTGCCTTTCTCGTCTTGTTTTAGTTTATGGTAGGGTTTCTCAACCTCTGCACTCTTCACATTTTTGGCAGGATCATGCTTTGCCATGAGGGGTGCTGTCCGTGCACTGTAGGATGTTTAGCAGCAACCCTGGCCTCTATCCACTAGATGATCATGGTACTTCCCTCCCTCCCCAGTCATAACAACTAAAAACGTCTCCTGACATTGTTAAATGTCCCCTGGGGGCAGAATTACCCCCTGCCCCAACCCCAGTTATGAACCACTGGTTTATAGTTAATAAATGAGAGCTCGGGTCCTATAACTATTAAACTGACAGAGAGCGCAGTTAGAGCAGAAGCAACACTGTTGTCTTGATATTTTCCTAAATCTGCTGGGAATATCATGTTTCAGACGTTAAGAAAGGTCATGACATCTTTGGGAAAAACAAACATCACTGAAATCCAAAACGGAAGCCAAGAGATTTTTTTGGCAGGAGGCCTTTGGTTTAAGGGCAACTGGGGATGTTTCAGTGCCCTGAGGTCCCAAGGAACCAGCTGGGGAGGCCATCGGCTGCCAAGAGGCGGTGTTTGCTGTAGGCTTACTTGGACTTAAAGAGACTGAGGTTAGTGCCAGGGGTAATTTACCTGAGCTGCTCCTACCCTAGGAGGGCCCCCTGGACAGTAGGTGGATTCAACATTCATTCATTCACTCACTTGCTCATTCATTCATTCACTGACCATCCAACATAGGCCAGGAGCTGTGTGTCCTGGGTAAGAGGAGAGAGGTAGAGATGCCAAGATACATTCCTGCCCTCCCAGGAGGATTCAGTTTACTAGCAGAATGGAAATGTGGTCATCACAGCCATGAGAGTAGCTTCTATTTTCTTTTTTTTATTGAGATATAACTGACATATAACATTATATTAGTTTCAGATGTATAACATAATGATTCAATATTTGTGTATGTTGCAAAATGATCATCACAATAAGTCTAGTTAGCATCCATTGTCATAGTTATAAAAAATTTTTTTTCTTCTGATGAGAACTTTTAAGATCTACTCTCTCAGCAACTTTCAAATACACAATATAGTATTATTAACTATAGTCACCATGCTGTACATGACATCCCCATGACTTATTTATTTTATTACTGGAAGTTTGTACCTTTTGACCATCTTTACTCCTTTCTGGCAATTACCAAGCTGTTCTCTATCTATAAGCTCTTTTTTTTTAGATTCCATATGTAGGTGAGATCATGCAGTATTTGTCTTTCTCTTTCTGACTTATTTCGCTTAGCGTAGTGCTCTCCAGGTTCATCTATGTTGTTGCAAATGGCAAGATTTCCTTCTTTTTATGGCTGAATAATATTCCATTGTGTATATATACCACTTCTTCTTTATCCATTCATCTATTGATGGACACTTAGGTTGTTTCCATATCTTGGCTACTGTAGGAGAACAGCTTCTATTTATTGAGTGCTATGTGCTCATTGTAGACATCCTTTTATATAATGCTCATAATAACTCTAGGAGGTAGGAATGATTGCTTTCCAAATGAGGAAACTCAGGGAGGTTAAGAAACTTGCCCAAAGTCACATAGCTTCTGGCAGAGCAGGACCTGGAATCCAGCCTGTACTCAGTCCACTACAGAGACCATGCTGCCTTCCTCTCTGCCACCCTCTGCAAAGAGCAGGAACAGATACAGACTGCCTACTTCAGAGCACAGGGCAGGCAGGCCAAGAGGACTCAAAGGAGGTGACATTTGAGCCGGGCCTTGAAGCAAGACTAGTATGGGTATGTCCCCATTCATCACACGTGGGGCAGCCACACAGGCTCAAAGACCCTGCACTGAGAATTTAAAACCAGGCTTCACTTCTGTCAGATTTTTGCCTTTTAAAACCCTATTTCCTATCCTTCTCCATTTTATGTGTAAGTTGTATAAGGCAAGGCTCCCCAAGTTCTCCAGGCTTCCAGAATCAGCTGCATGACTGCAAGGAATGCAGTTCCGCTTTTGTGTGTCTGAGGACCCCAGTGGTGGGATGGGGTGCTAACATGTCTTGGCTGCACCCATCACCTCCTGCTTGGAACCCTCACCCCAACTTTTCCTGTGTTACCCCTGGTGTTGTTCTCGACCCCTCTATGCTCACGAACTTCCTTTCAGGCTGCCTTGCCCCACCATGTGGACACGCCCTCCCTTGATCGCCAAGGAGGCATGAATACAAGTCTGCCCCACAGCTACGGTGCTTACCATGACTGCTTAATGTAGGTAAGAGAGGGTGAGAGAGAGGGTTGCTGCACAGCATAGGAAATGACGTGAGGCAAAGTTGCAGAATTATTCCCAAGTTTATGCTCCCTGTCAAATTATTGAATTTGATCATCAGTGTTCCTTATGCTCTCTTGTCTTTAGCCAGGATTAGACCAAGAATAAGAAAGATGGAAAACTGCTTACTGACTAGCGGGAGCTACTTGGCTGTTCGCAGCGCTCAGCTCAATGCTAAGCCGACTGCACTTAACGCAGACTCCTCTCGCTGGGGCTCACACCTCTTCTCACACATGCAGAGGCTCTGTTTGAGGGGAAACTATTTTTAAACACTAATTTACGCTTCATTAAAAAGTTGGAACAGTTGCCACTGTTTTTTTTTATGTTTTGTGTTTTTTCTTTTAATTGTAGTAAACATGCATAACATAAAATTTACCATTTTAACCATTGTTAAGTGTACAGTTCAATAGCAAACATCAGGTACATTCACATTGCTGTGCCACCATCACCACTATCCATCTCCAGAACTTTTTCATCATCACAAACTGCAACTCTGCATCCATTAAACAATAATTCCCCATTCCCCTTCACCCCAGACCCTGGTAACCACCATTCTACGTTCTGTCTCTATGAATTTGACCGCTCAGATCCCTCGTATAAGTGAAATCATGCAGTGTTTGTCTTTGTGCGACTGGCTTATTTCACTCAGTATAATGTCCTCAAGGTCCGTCCATGTTGTAGCATGTGTCAGAATTTCTTTTCTTTTTAAGGCTGAGTAATAGTCCATTCTATAGATATACCACATTTTGTTTATCCATTCACCTGTCGATGGACATTTGGGCTGTTTCCACCTTTTGGCTATGGTGAATAATGTTGCAATGACATTGGTGTACGCGCACCTGTTTGAGTCCCTGTTTTCAGTTCTTTGGGGTATATTCCCAGGAGTGAACTTGCTGGGTCATGTGGTAATTCCTTGTTCAGCTTTTTTAGGAGTCAGCAACCTGCTTTCTACAGCAGCTGCACCGTTTGACATTCCCACCAGCAATGCACGACGGTTTCGATCTCTCCACATCCTTGCCAACACTTATTTTCCATCTTTTGAACAATAGCCATCCTAGTGGGTGTGAAGTAGCATCTCATGGTAGTTTTGATTTGCATTTCCTTAAGGACCAGTGATGTTGAACATCTTTTCATGTGCTTATTGGCCATCTGCATATCTTTGGAGAAATGTCTATTCAAGTCCTTTGCCCACTTTTTAATCAGGTTGTTTGTTTTTCTGTTGTTGAGTCGTAGAAGTTCTTTATATATTCTGGGTATTAATTCCTTATCAGATATATGATTTGCAAATATTTTCTCCCATTCTGTGGGTTGTCTCTTCTTTTTACTCTAATAGTATGCTTTGATGCTATAAGAGTTTTAAATTTTGATGAAGCTCAATTTATCTATTTTTCTTTTGTTACCTCTGCTTTTGGTGTCATACCCATGAATTCATTGCCAAATCTAATGTTACAGAAATTTTCCCCACTGTTTTCTTCTAAGAGTTTTATAGTTTTTAACTCTTGTGTTTAGGTCTTTAATCCATTTTGAGTTAATTTTTGTATATGGTATAAGGAAAGATCTAACTTCACTCTTTTGCATGTGGATGTCCAGTTGTCCCAGCACCATTTGTTGAAAAGACTGTCCTTCCCTCATTTAACGGTCTCGGCATCCTTGTCAAAAATCGTTTGTCCACATATGCCAGGGTTTATTTCTGGGCTTTATATTCTATTTCATTTGTCTGTATGTCTGTCTTTATGCCAGTACCACACTGCTTTGATTACTGTGGCTTTGTAGTGAGTTTTGAAATCAGGAAGTGTGAGTCCTCCAACTTTGTTCTTTTTCAAAACTGTTGTGCTATTCAGAGTCCCTTGAGACTCCATATGAATTTCAGCATGAGTGTCACTGGTATTAATGGCACAATTCCCAGAGTACTTTCTGGTGTTAAAAGTGTAGCTACTATTTGATGCTTTGAATTCTGTCTACTAAATCATCTGACCAGCAGTCTACCTCATTGCTTTTGATTCTGCATCCTTTTGATTAACAGAAACTTCACATACCCTGAAGATTATGGTACACTCTCCTGACTGAGAATTATTTTTTTCTGTGGATCTCCGGAATCTAGGTTTTTGTGAACTTATTTCTTTTATTTCTATCTTGAAAATATTTTTTCTGAATACAATAATAATGAATACACTTTTTAAAATGACACCCCCTTGGCCCTGACTCGGTGATGGAGTGATTCTCTACCCTCCTCCGTTTAAAACTGCTGACCTGCAGGGACAAGATGGACTCCGTTGTGGACAGCAGTTCCTGTCAGAAGATTCTTCCTGGTGCTGGACCACCTGAGGGCTGTGCAACTGATTCACAGGGTCTTGCCTGCTCAGATAAGAGCTATGAGGGACTTTCTAAGAGACGTGTAGGCTACCCAGAGACTACTCCAATTGGAAGGCTGCCATGAGCACTGACAAAGATTCTCTCCTTGTCCAAACTCTAACAGGCTCCTCTGAGCTCTTTTTCAAGTAGGCTTGACTTTTGGGCTTCTGTGTTCGTCTCTGCATTGTCCAATTTTAGCAAGAATCCTGCTAAGTCAGTTTAGCCAGAATCCCCCACCCTCGATATCTGATCACCCTCAATATCTGATTGGTATCCTCATCCCTCACCACCCCCTGGTGACGTCTGATCACCTGGCCTGCCCTCAGCAAGAATCTTGTCAGGTGGATTTAGCCAGAGTCCCCCTTAACTTTGATATTTCCTCTTAGTGATTTTCCATCCACTGACCCCCACATTGCTCTGTGGCTATAAAGGCCTGCTTTTCCTTGTTGTATCTGGAGTTGAGCTCAGTCTCTCTTCCCCACCACGACACCCCATTGCGGCGGTCCTCACACCTATTGGATAGTTCCCTGAAGAAAGTCTGCCTGACCATTCCTTAACAAGTGTCATGAATAATTTTTTCTTTAACAGTGCCTCTTCGTGAGGATGTGTGGGAGGCATTTCCCTCAGGTCCCAGCATCAGGAAAAGTTGTGCTTCTTGTGAATATCAGGTTTGTTTTAGCTTCTGGAAGAAATAAATATCTTACGACATGGCATTTTTTTCCTCTAGCAAGTGTGCAGAGCTGTATGGCATGCATTTCTTTGTGTTATTCTCATCCTAGTTTTATTATTTTCATACCCATTGTTTTTCTGGCATAATTCTCTGAAATATTTATTTTTAAATATTATACATATTTTTTGGTAAGTTGCCTCAAACCTTTATGAAACACTCTTAATAGATTTTTAAAAATAGATTGAATTGTTGTCATCCTCGGCGAAACTTTGCATCACTTTTGCCCCCAGAGCCACACAAACCCATCCAACCGTGCATCGGTTTGAAGGGTGGCCACATGTCAACCCAAAGCTTGTCTGGGGTCAGTGTTAGTGAGTTAAACTTTTAATATTCAAATAGGGAAAGCTTAACTTCCAAAAATAATCTCTTATTGATCTACTCGTCAGAGGGGTCAAGAGGGAGACTTATTAAGTATTTCTAATCGCAAGTGCATAAGTGGCTAGGTACCCGCCCCAAACATTTAAACACTAAACTAGTTAACGCTACTGGGCCTGCCTTTCGTTTCCAGAGTGGTGTTTGTTTGGAGAGAATCTTAAGGCATCTGAGCTCTTGCAATACAATGTAAAAACAAAGCATTCTTAAGCCTGTCAGTGTTTTAAAAAAGAATAAAACAACCAAACATAACTGTGGTCTTTGGCTAACTTTCTAGAGAGAAGAAAACAAGCCATCTGCCGATAACAGGCTGCCTTGGGGATGGCTGACCACAGGGCCGAATGAAACGTTCATAGTAATTAGTGGCGGCACCAAAATAGAAACCTCAGCCGTGCTTTTCCTGTCGTTATGGTGACAGCCCCCCAACAGCCCACTCGCCCCTTCCAAGGCGCTCAGTGCTTTCTGTGGCCTTCCATCTGGTGTGCGTTCTTGTTGAGTGCAGTGAAATTAAACTGACTGCTCATTTGTCACCCCGGACTTGTGTGTGTGCATTGGGGTTGGGGGGAGGATGTGGATGGGAAGGAATGGGGGCTGGGGGAAGGCAGTCCCCTGTGCTCAGCAAGAGGGACAGGAGAGCAGCTGTCACATCAGCCTAGATCACCAGACAGGTGCTGTCAAGGGGCCAAAAACTCGCCAATGGCCGATAGCACCTCGGCGATGATGGATTAGAGCTAGCCTTGGGAGAAGCAGGTTCTTCACCTGCCAGGAGGAAAAGTGGTGCCCAGACCCCTGGTTCACCAAGACGTCCTCCCTTCACCCTCTATTTCTAAATTGTTGGGTAATTTCCATGGGTTCTTTAGAAGTTGTGAAGTGTTGAAAATTCTTGTGGCTCTGCTAAAAATCTAAGAATTTGGCCAGAAAGTCTGGCTTCCTCCTATTCAAAGATTGTAAAGTAGAACTTGGGCTCCTTATTTTCCTTAGGGTCTTCTTCATTTTGCAGCTAGATGTTAAAGATGTTGATTCGAGTACCAATATTGTGTGCTGCTGTCGACAGCACCATCTCTCAAGAGGCCCAGGGGCTGCACATGATGTAGCTCCTCCCTCACAGCACCAGGAATTGTGGAGAGTGCATGTGGAACTGCTTTGGGAGAAATATGTGCTCTACTCGGAAAGGGTATGGTTTGCCTGTGGCAGAAGATCTATAGATTTTGGATGTTTTATTCCCTTAATAAATCCCCCCTACATTGTGCTGCCCTGTGGACTGGAGTGCTCGTGTAATGGATAGAGTTGAAACCATTTGTCTGGGCTGCTTAGTGAAGAGATTTCCTGAGATTTCTGGTTGGAGGCTGAGCCGATAAGAGCAAGAGACTGATAACAGGGGACACAGGCTTTCAAGCCACACCTGTCCCTGTTTGTTTGAATTACAGCCTCAGGGTCTGCCAGTTAGATGGCCAGTGTCATCCTTGCAGAGTTTTTGTGATGTTTGTAGACAACTTTGCGGTCCCTGCACTCAATGCATCCATGTTTATTTTAATATTTTCGTATTTGGGAGCCAGATTCTGCCATTCACTGTGGACACTCATTTCTAAGGACATATATCTAGTGTGACATTTTTAAACAGAGCCTAGTTGGGGTCGATGATCTCCACACAGGCTGGGTACAGTCCTGTGAAATGGAATCACGTGGGATAGCAATTCACTGAATCGTAGACCGTTAGAGCTGGAAGATTTTAGGGTCAACTAGTCGCATTTGGCAGAAGCAAACTCAGGTCAGAGGACTGCTGCTTAGTGGTGGAGCTGGGGTCAAGGCCTGGGTAGTGCCTCCCCACCGTCCCCACAGTCTAATTTCATTAAAGACGTTTGCACAGTGTGGTGGGGGACTGAAAGATATGGCAACTTATGGTCTAGTCAGAAAGATGAGACACAGGGTCATGTGCCAACTGGGGAGCGTTCTAAGGCCGTGAGAAGCACGTGTGAGACCGTGTGTTGACCCTGCATCCCGGGGTGCACCGTGCCCTGTGGGCTTAGGCTGCCTGGGCCCCATTCTCTGCTCCCTTCTTGCTAGCTCAGTATCCCTGGGAAACTTGAACTCTGTGGCTTTCATTTTCTCAGTTGTAAACTGGAATTAAGAATACCTTCTTTGGAGAGTTGTTGTGAAGATTGGGAGATAACACGGAGAAAGTCTGGGCATACTGCCCAGCATACAGTCAATGTCCAGTGCTATTAGTTATTCTCGTTAGTCAAGCAAATCCTCATCGCTCCTTCTTGCCCGACTCTTGACTCACTCATTTCTCAGACCTTAAGCTTCCTCTGCAGGCTCTCGGTAAATAGATGGTATGCCTCTCTTTGCCAGGCAGCTGTTCAGGCTCCAATGGCAGATGGCCAGCGTCCTCGTGCCATTGACATCCGAAAGTCTTTGTGAACAGCAGTGGCTTAGGCCTGTCTTGACCCACAGCATCAGACCCACAATTTCTGTTGGCAGTTCCTGGTACCACAGGGGCGGGTCGAGCCTCGCCCTTCTCGGGAGGGAGGCAGCAGGTTCATGGAGGCAAGAAGCCAATGTGAGTCTCGGAGCCTTATTCTCCACACTGCCTGCCAGGCCTCCTGGAGGCCCCCTGCCTTAACCCTGCTTATCTTTATCTTCCAGGACAATTCATTCAACAAACATGTGCCCAGCACTGTGCTCGGTGCTGACACAGGACCAGTAGACAAGACAAGGACCAGATAGCGTCCCCGTCCTTGAGTTGCCCGTGGTCTAGCGAGCCTGATGCCTGGACAGCAAGACAGGGGAGATGATCAGCCATGGGAATTTAGGGCTTTTATCACGGGGAGAAAGGTACACCTGCCATATTTTCAGGGCCGACTCCACTTCCGGCACAGTTCCTGGTAGGCCTTACAGCATTTAGTCCTCACCACGTGGCTGTGACATAAGTGCATTGTCCTCACTTTACAGGTGGAGAAGTTAATACCTGATCAAGGTCACCCAGCCTGTATGTGTGTAGTCAAAATTTATATACTACACTCACGTGCAAAGCCAATACTCTTCTATCATCTGTCACAGAGCTCATCTTGTACTGGATGAGATTCCCACTGATTGTAGCACAAATTTAAACATGTTCCTTACATGCATTTCTACCTCTTCCAGCCCTTTTCAGTTTAAAACAGTAATTTGAAGTTCAGCTCCCTACCTAGGCTCTTTTCTTCATCCTTCTCCTCCTTCCTAACATGTATCTGTGTTCCAGGAAGAACGCATGTTTCCTCCCGGCGTGCTCTTCTCTGCTGGCTCCCACTGGCAGAGGAGTGATTTGTCAGCCCTGGTATTTGGACGATGGCCTGAGGTCTCTGCTCGGGTACGAGTGGTCCCACTTGGTTCCTTAGTAGCTGCACAGGCCCTGGTGCTGATGTGTCTGCAGCTGATCTGAAGTGAGGCCTGGTTTCTCAGCACGGTCAGAGTGTAGCATCCCTACAACTCACCCACCCCAATCCAGCGTCTCCACCCCTGCTCCCCAGATGACTTCCTCCCAGCTCAGCTCGAGCTGGTGCTGTGGGTCTTCCATGTGTCAGCCCTGACTGATCCCACTCTAGGGGTGGCGACCATCCTGCTCTCCTGCTGCCGGGTAAGTTCACCCTCACCTCACAGCTCCATGGCTCTCAATTCACAGCTCCCTGTGAGGCTCCTCCAGAAGTCACCTAGGACTATCTGGACCCCAAACTGTCTAGTTCAAGTCAGCCAAGCCTGGCTATTGATCTGAAGGGGAGTCATTGGAATTTAGAAAGCCCTTTCCCTCTCCATGAGTCTGAATTGTTTGACCATTATCTCACTATGGACTCCAGAAAGTCAGCCTTGAGATCAAGGTCTTTTTCATTCCAGCAGCACCTGCTCATTCATCTTAGCTGAGTGAAAACCCTTGTAGCTGAGTCTCAAGGGTGGAAAGGCTGCAGGGAACAGGCCAGCTCAGTGAGGAGGGAGAAAAGCATTAGGAGGCACTCCTAATGAACAATCCCCTACCACGCCGCAGAGGCGGGCTGTGCATCCCGTCTCTGTGTGCTGGTTTCCTTGTACAGTAATGCCACTCTCTGTGCATGACTGTTTGGGGAACTTAGGGAAGGGGCCATAATTTCCGGGTTGGGGGTGGGGAGTTGGAGGCGCCTTGGAAAAGGTGACTGCTAGCTTAGTCTCCAAGGTGAAGAGTTAAGCTAATCAATTATGAGTGGGATAGTGTTGGGGTAAAAGAGGCAGCATGGGAAATGGAAATGTGAGAACACAGAACAATTTCCTTTTTCCTTCCATAAGTGATTTTTGAGCGGCACTATTGCCAGGCCTGGGCTGAGTCCTGGGGATGGAATGAAGCATGTATCACAGCTTAAAACCTAAAGAGTCACCCCCTCCCATCTGTGGGGCTGCTGGGCAACCCTGTGGATGGTGGTGCAGTATTTACTAGGAGGAACACAGGAGGATGGAGGGCATGGGGGGAGGTGGTTACTTGCGTGCACACAAGCTAGATTTGTGAAGTTCATGGACATTAAGGCAGATGTGCCCTTTCCGATGGAATTGGTCTGGGTCAGTGTCTCAGTTATCTCTTGCTGGGTAACAAACCACCCCACCACAACTCAGTGGTTTAAAACAACAACCATTTCATTATCTCCCATGATTCTGACTGAGCTCAGCTGGGTGGTTCTGCTCCTTGTGATGTCAGCTGGGGCTGCAGTCATCCACGGGCTTGTTGGGCCTGGAGTAGTCCAAGATGGTTCACTTCCAGGAAGCCCTGGAGAGGATGACTGGAAATCTGGGCTCAGCTGGGATGCTGGGGCAGCCAGGCCCTCTTCTGTTTCTCTCTCTCTCTCTCTCTCTCTCTCTCTCTCTCTCACAGTCTTGGGGCTTCTCTCTTTCCACATAGTATCTTCTCACATGGCCGTTCAAGGCTCCTAAAAGCATTTGATCCAAGAGATGAGAAGCAGGCACTGCCAAGCCTCTTAAAAGCTAGGCCTGGATTGACACAATATCTTTTCTACCACATTCTCCTGGTTGATGTAAGTCACAACCCAGCCTAGATTCATAGGAGGGGACTCTCTAAAGCAGGAATACAGGGAAGTGTCGTTCAAAGGGTGTCTTCTTTGGAGACTAGCTGTTCTGTCAGTTACTATGGAAATGCTCAGATAATGTGGAATGGGTTGTAACAATATTTTATTTTCAGGGTTAGCACATTTTCTATGCAAATATATATATATATGTATGTATATATATGTGTATATATATATGTATGTATATATATGTATATATATATGTATGTATATATATGTATATATATGTATGTATATATATGTGTATATATATGTATGTATATATGTATGTATATATATGTATGTATATATATGTATGTATGTATATGTATATATATATGTATGTATATATATGTATGTATATATGTATGTATATATATGTGTATATATATGTATGTATATATATGTGTATGTATATATATATACACACACACACACACACACATCGCACATTAAAAAATTTTTGGATCACATTATGCCTACTGCTTTGTAACCACTTTTCTTTCACTCATCAATACAGTCCCAACATTTCCCCAAGTAATTGGGGAATTCCCAATATTCTTCTACAAAAGCACTTAAAAATGTGTTAGGTATAACATACATACAGCAAAATGCACAGATCTTAATTGTATAGCTCAGTGTATTTTTACGTAAATGTTCACCTGTGTAGTGTCCACCTGTGTCCTTCTATGTCAAGTTATAGAACATTTTCAGGACCCCAGAGGCTCCCTTGGGCCACTTCCCAATCCATACGAATCCCCTTCCCCTCATCAAGGTAACCACCATCTTGACTTCTAACACTCAATTAGGTTTGCCTGTTTTTGAATTCATGTAAATGGATCGTATAGTATGTACTCTTTTGGATCTGCCTCCTTTTGCTGATCACAGGTCTGTTATAGTGACCCATATCATTGCTTGCAAGTGTAGTTCATTCTCTTTATCACTGTGTAGTATTCTACTGCACGAATAAACCACCATTTAATTATCCAGTCTATTCTTAATGGATAGTTAGGCTGTTTACAGAAGCATTTTAATGATTGTGAATCATGTGAATTACGGATGTTCTATAACTAATTTAACCAACCCCCTTTTGCTGGATATTCATTTTATTTCTTTTTCCTTTATAAACAATACTGTGGTAAATATCCTGGAAGATAAACCCTTATACATATTATTTTTTTTGTTTTTCCTTTTTATTTATCATTTGTAAAAGTTTGAAACTATTTCAAACATATAAAGATGCAGGAAAAAATATAACCCCCATTTAGGTACATACTGCTAATATATAAACTGATACTAACAGTTTGCTCTCTTTGCTTCAGATCTCTCTTTTAAAAAAAGAAACAAAAAATTAGAGGTGTAGCTAAAACCTCTTTCTCAAACTTTTCACCTCCCCATCCTCTCCAGAAGAATCAATGCCTGAAAGTTGTGGTGTATTATGAACACTTTGTTGCTTTTGATCATTTCTGTGTTTTTGTACATTCACTAAACAATAGTATATATTCCATTTCCTTTATAGAAAAAGTTAGCAAACTTTTCCTGTAAAGGATCAGATGGTAAAAGCTTTCAGCTTTGCTGGCCATATAGTGTCCGTCACAGCTTGTTAAGAGAGGTTCGGGGATTCGATCGGAGACGTAAAAGACACTTTCCACTCCAAACAAATGGACCGAAGGTATATTTTATTATATAGAGGATAGTAAAGGCGACAGTCTGCAAACAGATCCAAATAGGTCAAATATTAAGAGGGAAAAAAAACATCAGCCCGACTGGAAAGGGAAAACACCCACATCGGCTGAAGAGAAATGACACAAATCAACCGGAAAGAGAAACACCAGGTTGACCGAAAAGAGAACACATCAAATCAATTACTTCATATCAAATCAATTACTTCACATCAAATCAGTTATTCATAACATCCACGCCCCACTGCTGGGAGAGCCCTGTCAATCGACGCGGCTGGGCAAGGATCACATGTCCTGGGCAAGGTGTCCCTTCCACAGGTGGAACGCTCATCAGGTCTCAGTTTCCAGCAGTTTTTATACCATCAATAATTTTCAGAGTAAGCAATTACAGAGTTTGCAGAGCAAGCATTTAGTGTTTCCATGCATATAAATGGTTATCAGTGGCGTACATGCACTGAGCCCCCTGGCTAACGTCCCAGCCCAGTAGTTGTGTACGTGCATTGTTCTCTTTGGTTACCGTCCTAGCCCGGCACAGATGGCCAGTCCATCCCGTGCTACGACGCTCCAAGAGCCTTGAAATGTTACAACTTGCAACTCTCTCCGTGGGGGAAAGGCCAGTTCCCGGGAAAAGGCCGGTTCCCACCACACAGAAAGCAGCTTTGTATTTCTTTTTTGTGCTGGTGGCTGTAGGTCAATGGAGCGGCCAAACATGGCTGTACTCAATTCAAGACACAGCTACTCACCTCTGTCATTGTAGGGAGAATGTAGCCATAGGCAATGTGTAAACAAATGGGTGTGACTGTGTTCCAACACAACTTTACAAAAATAGACTTGGAGCCGGGATTTGGCTCACAAGCCATAGTTTGCCTGATGTCTAATCCAGTTCATTCCTATTAACTGCTGAGTACATTGTATGAATAAACCAGTTTATTAATTGTTTTCCTACCGAGGGAGGGTTAGGTTTTCACCTTTTCATTAGCTCAAGGGAAACTGGAATGAACATTCTTGTTTGTGTGTCTGTGTACAGGTGAGAGTTTCTTCAAGGTGGACACCTAAAGGGAATCTCTCTCAAATAGGAAATCATCTTTCTTTGCTGCAGGTGGGCCACATAGGTAAGGCTACATGCCCGTCTTTCAGAAGGGTGCTTGTATTCAGTTAGCTTTAATCTCTGTGCATTTAGGGACATGGTGGGTGCAATGGGCATGAGGATGAGAAAGGATGGCCCCTTCTGAGATCCTTAGTATGTTTCACTAATGCCCCCACCATAGGAACCCTCATGGTTGCTGAACACTTGAAAGAGGAATCAGGTAGGTGTCCTGAATCCCTTCTGAGCAATACTCTAATAGTCCTCTACATTTATCCAGCATGTTAGAGTTTACAGGGAACTCTCATGTTCCTGTGTATTATACCATTTTGAACTCATAATAACTTTTCAAGGAAGGCAAGAAAGCTTTCACAGATGTAGAAACTCAGGCTCAGTGAAATTAAGTGAATTGTACAAGATAAGTATCAAATGTGTCAAAGTCTTCTTATTCCTGGTTCATCCCATTGCCTCTTTGAGGTTGACCATAGTTAGTAGAGTACACACACACACACACACACATACACACACACTCACTCACATATACAGATGCTCACATACAGAAAGGTGGGGGGACTATAGGGCCAGAGTTTATATGCGTGATCTTATTAAGTATTATAACAAGCCTACTGGAGTGGGTGACATTATATCACCATTTTACTGATGAGGCAACTGAGACACATGGAGGTAAAATAATTTGCTCAAGATCACACAGGTAGTAGGTGGCAGAGTCAGGATACAAACCAAAGTCCTTCTGACTCTGGAGATGGAGCTTTTCGTATTATCTTACTGCCTTACCAGGTAGTTATTCGCAAAGGTTGTCAATACATATGTTGAATACTTGAATGAATAAGTGTTATTAAATTCTTCAGATGCTTTTGTCAACAAGTGAGTTCATCAATGTTATTTCCAAAATAGTTTACCATGATCCTATATTGGTCTTTGACAGGCATAATGAGGCATAGTGAACACATACACACAATATTTTAAAAACACCATTTTCCTGGTATTCAGAAAATACCTGGGTGTTGATCATGACTTTCTGGTATGGAAAATAAAAAAATCCAAATAGATGTGCCCCAAGGTCTGGCTCTATGCTAGCTGTGAGAAATTTTGAGGCTACACAGGATTTCCTAGAGAACAAAAGGGCGAAATCACTATTTCAGTGCTTGCTTCGAGACTAAGCCTGGAAGTAGAGTTACTATGGTTAGTTTATATTACTTCCTGAACAGACTCCTCATCCCTGGCTAGTCCATAGGCAACTCAAGTGAATTCTTGCTGTTACAATACAATCAGATCTTTAAACTGGTAACCAAGGCTAAGGAGCAAATATTCTCAGTATGCAAGTCAGTCCATTATGCCGTGCTGAGAGGATGGGCTGGGACCCTGTCAGGTCCTCAGGACCTTGGAGAGAGGCTGCGCCTGACTTCTAACACTCTACGGTGCCGATCGCTGAATATTTAAATCCTTGGGGACAAGAAGGACCTTTTCATGTTCAGGTGCCACTGTGACTGGAGTTCCATCATGTATTCAGGTTTTGTGTTTTACAGGGTTTTAGGGTCACCGGCGCATATGTACTGAAGTATTCAGTAGCATAGGCAGAAAGTAAGACAGGCTTTATATTATTAATATAATGCCTCTTGGAGAGTTTGTGATAAGAATTCTTCCACATATTTCCCATAGTAAGGATAAAATGAGATGAACTATGTGAAAATGCTTTGCATACTGCAATTATCACTAATAGTCACTCAATAAATAAGTGACCATGTACTCTGTAGGAGATTTTGTCTTCTCTTGAGTGCTTTTTAACTCCATGTTTGGTCCCTGAATCACATTGTCTTGGTACTTGAGCAGACCTCTTTCCAGTTTGAAGCCAGACCAATTTCAGTAAATTGGCAATATTTCTAGATACAAATACCACACAAACGGCCTTTGAATTACAAGAATATTCAGAATTGTTGCTGGCCATTTTCCTGTTACACTGCCTCAGATTTTTCATCTATAAAATGAGTCAAAATTTATGCTTCAAAGAGTATTTGCAAGGAATAAATGAGCCATATGTAAAAGCACTTTGCAAATATAGAGCACTGAACAATTGTACCCCTTTACTAGTTACCATTATTATCCCTCAAAATATCCTGGGTGCAGTATTACCAGTTCTATTGTCTATACTCTATATCTTTTCAAATTTTCAAGAGATATTGGGAAATTTATTCTTAACACTGAGATTTATTAAGGCACAGCTTTATTTCCCCATCTTATAGCAATGCAAGACATATTATTCCAGCCATAGCTAACTTATAAAAATGTTCTTCAATTACACATATCTTAGCCTGAGTGAATGTATGTCATTATGATGTATACTTTACTATTTGTAAACAATTGTCAGCTACAAACATATTATCCTATGCATTAAAGTCAATGATGGGAAAATGCTGTTGTCATAGAAAATTGGACTCTGAAAATAGATAAATGTCCAGACACTGATTTTTAAAATAGGAAGCATTCATCTTGTGACAACATTGGCTTCCAGGAGCTTTATTTCCATTACATAAGTGCCAGGCAGGCAATTATTGTCCTTGAAGAATGTAAGAACTAGTTACTTCATCAACAGAGAAAGTCTTCCAAGTAAATGCCAGATATGTTCTGAAGTCCTGCATGCCAATTAAACTTCTTGATTTAAAATTTTAAAAATTTGTATATTCTTCTGATACATAATATAAGTAATGATACAAAATTCAGAAGGTTCTAAAGAGTATATAATACAATGTCCCCCTTCCCTCCCCATCCTCCAGCCATTCAGGTCCCCTCCTTGGAGGCAAAGAGTGTTAATGGTTTCTTGTGTAAATTCCACAGACATTTTATGCATATACAGACATATATTTATAGCTATAGCTATCTTCCCTTTTTGCCTGTTATGGGCTGAATTGCATCCCCTCCCAAATTTGTATGTTGAAACTCTAACCTCCAGTACCTCAGAATGTGACTATATTTGGAGACAGGGCTTTTAAAGAAGTGATTAAGGTAACATGAGTTCGTATGGGTGGGCTCTAATCCAAAATGTGTGTTGTCCTTATAAGAAGAGGAGATTAGGACACAGACACACACAGAGGGACGACCATGTGGAGACAGAAGGAGAGCTACAAGCCAACGACAGAGTGTCAGAAGAAACCAACCCTGACCACACTTTGATCTCAGACGTCCAGCCTCCAGAACTGTGAGAAAATACATTTCTGTTGTTTAAGCCCCCAGTTGTGGTATTTGTTATGGCAACCCACACAGACCAGTACACCCCCCTCCTTTTACAAACTGGTAGCATATGATGCCCACTTTGCTGCACCCCTCTTTCTCACTTACTATATTTTAAAGAAGGACATAAAAGCTTCCTACTTCATTTTATTATATAGATTCTTTTTATTGTTTGGATGTAGCATAATTTATTTGACCTCTCTCCTATTGATGAACATTTAGATTATTTCTAACATTTTGCTATTAAAAACAACATTATAATAAATAAATAAATAATCTTGTACATAAATGATTTTGCACATGGACAAGTATAACTATACGATCAATTTCTAGAGGTAGTATCATTGGGTTTAAGAACAGTGCAGTAAAATTTTTACAGTCATTGACAAATTGCTCTTACTGGTGGTTAATGCTTCCACCAGAAAGACTGAGAGTCCTTAGTGCCCCACTTCTCCCACACAGTTTGTTATCCAACCTTTTGATCTTTAGCAATCTGGGAGGTAAAAAATCATGTCTCGAGAAGTATCACTTTGCATTTCTCTCACTACGAGTGATGTCGAACATCTTTTCATAAATTTAAAAGATGTCTGTATTACATTTTTTAGTTAAGCTTTTCTACCAGGTTTTTGTATCATAGATACTCTTTATTTGTTAGAAAAATCAGTCATTTTTGGTGATATGAGTGGCAAAAATTTCCCCAGTTTGCATTGGTCTTTTTATATTGCTTCTGAGGAGGCCATGTAGAAAAACTTGAGTTTAATGTAATTAGATTTATTACTCCCTTTTTTAATGGTGCAATGACTTCTGACTCCTACTACACAGAGTTAGGCCAAACTTTGTAGGTAAGGGCACATCCTCCACAAGACTGCCTTCACTTCAGACACCAGCCACAAGTTCAGGGGCCCCAGGACCACCTGCACTTCTGACCAAGAGGCTACAAGTTTGGGGGTTCCCACTGACACCCTAGGTTCAATAATTCACCAGAACACCTCACAGAACTCAGGAAAGTGCTATCCAGTTTTATAATTTTAGTTTTATTATAGCAAAAACGATATAAATTAGAACCAGCCAAAAGAAGAGACACCTAAGGTGAGGTCTGGGAGGGTCCCAAATGCACAGCGTCTGGTGTCCTCTCCCTGTGTCAGGATGCATCACCCCCGGTACATCAATGTGTGACAAGATGCAGAGTATTGGCAACTAGGGATCTCACCTGAGCATCGATGTCCAGAGTTTTTAATTGGGGTTTCACTATGTAGGTGTGATTAGTTGAATCATTGGCCACTTGATTGAACTCAGTCTCCAGCTCATCTCTCCCTTCCCAGGAGGCTGGGCTGATACCACACAGCTCAAAGCCCCAGCCTTCTAGTCACATGGCTGGTCTCCTATGTGGCCAGACCCCATCTGAGTCATCTCCTAGTGAAAACTCTCAGGGTCCACCCTGAATGATAAAGGCACTCTTATCACCCAGAAATTCCAACCATTTAGAGGTTACCTCGCAGGAACCAGAGACGAAGGCCAGCCAAATTCTTTATTACACAAGATACAGATTCTGGATTTTGTACCATATGTAGAAAGTTCTTCCCTTTTCTAAGGTTATTACAAAAACAAATTGCCACAGGATTTCCTCTAGTACCTGAATGATTCTATTTTTTTCCAAATACATTTTTTGATCCATCTGGAACTTATCCTAGTTTACAGGATACAGATTTAATTTTACTTCTTTTCCCCAAACATTCATTAAATAAACTGTTTTTCCTCCACTGATTGAAATACCAATCTTATCATATACTGAATTCCTGTATGTATACAGATCTATTTCTAAACTTCTTGGTGTGTTCCATTGATCTGCTTTTCATGTATTCATACCTCACGGCTTTAATTATTGTTGTTTTAGAATTTATTATTTCAAATTAATGTTAATAGTAAATTTCTTAAACTTCTACAAAACATTCTTTTGGAACTAGATTTAAAATCAAATACCAATTAGAGGTAAGACACCCAATATAGCTGTCAGATGAGTAGCCAGCAGCCTATTGATCTGGCTTGTGAGTCAGTTAGCAGCTTAGCGTAGGAATTGATTCCAATGAATTCACTTACTTTATATGCCAGAATTGAAGGCTACTCACAAAATTGTGCTTCATGCATTTGTCTTTTATAAGAAGTTATCCAGAATCACAAGGACAATTTTCACTGCTTTGGAAATAGCCCAGACAACTGCAGCTCCTGTTCGCCAATGCAGCAGGAGCATTCTAGATATTTGGCCTTCTCAAAGGTCAGTTGTTGAATGAGTTGGGTACATATTTTCCTCAATGCTTTCCACCTCCTGTGCACATTGACCTGGGACTAAGTCACTCACTCTCTCCCAGCAGAATCAATGGGCTTCCCTCTGCTCCTGACCAAGATGGGTCTAAGTCAGCCAGTCCAAACCAGGTCCAGTGCTGGCAGAGTCTAGTTCTTTGGTTGTCAACTCTGGTATTTTTATCTTCATACTGAACTTTTCCTTCAGACTGGGCAAAGAAAATTTGTGGAATAGACCACGTATTTGTTGCTCTCATAGATAAAAATGTAGGTTTGTGAGCTTGTCTCTGAACTGTGCATGAAATTCAGACTCTACTTCTGCAGCACCGTCTAACAAGGTGAGCTTTAAGAGTTCCTAACAACAGTGTCAAAACCCCTCCCTTATCCTCTTTCCATCTTATTCAATTTTCATATGCATTAAGATTTAAAGGCTATGGAATATGTTCTTCAATGGAAACTATGGTAGTTTTATTTATGTATATATGTATTTATTTATATCAGATGAGGGTCAGATCCATTCACTGCCCAGCACCGAGTGCTAGAGACAGAGGGATAACAGATAATAGAGGATATGGGGCTTCCTAAAGCCTGTGATTGCCTAGGGGAGACAGACAGGGACCAGGCACTTAGAAAACACCCTGTATGATTTTTATGGGAAAACTGAGTTGTTAGAACTTAGGCTATAAGTGAACCCATGAGAACCTATAAACATTTGATGGTTTTGTTCCTCCCTCTGTCCAGAGAGGATTTGAGGTGGCTTAAAAGTTTTATTGACAAAAAAAATCCAGTAAAGTAGTATACTCACAAATAAAAAAATCAATAAAATGTTATTATACATAAATTGTAATAATGGATATTATACATTTGAATATCCATTTCACTG
Source organism: Ceratotherium simum simum (assembly GCF_057802395.1). Lineage (NCBI taxonomy): Eukaryota > Metazoa > Chordata > Mammalia > Perissodactyla > Rhinocerotidae > Ceratotherium > Ceratotherium simum. Next base: position 3,051,839 of record NC_141913.1, read on the forward strand.
TGGCAAAATGATTCATAAAATATGAAGCCTTTTTGCTAGCTCAGGCATAGCAGAACCGGAGAACAAATCTGCCAAAGTTCTTGGTTTATAAATTCAAGAGGAAAGGCCCAGGTGTACTGTAGAAAACAAGCGGAAAGGAGAAAAGCTGTGTGGTGTGGATATTGAGGTAGGGCGCACTGGTCTCCCCTCTTCTGGGCCCAGGACCCATCTCCCAGCAGCTGGGAACAGCAGCTGCCTCACAGCTGGGTCCCTTCCTGGAAACTGCCCTCGGCCACAGGGAACTGCCTTCCTTGAGATTATGCATCACCCCTCCCCCAGGGAGGGGCTTGTGGCCAATGACTAGTTGACGTGCAGAAACACAAGCCCAGCCGCCTTGTCTCAGTTTGGGTTGACTCTGGGGGGCTGTCCCATCTCCCCTTAGGACTGGCCGAAGCTGCAGTTTCCAACGCATTGGGGATCAGCTTCTCTTCCAGCCCCTAATCCTGCCTCCCTCACTTCTAGAGATAATCTGGGAGAGAGAGAAGGACCCTGGCCAAGGATCAGCCCAAGGCTCCAGGTAGGACGTGGAGACCGACCATCAGAAGATATGGCATGGACAGTTGATGATGCAGCTGCGGGCCAGGAATTTTTGCCATGGAGGTGTGGTAGGCAGAATTCTAAGATGCCCCCACCCCCTCATTCCCAGCCCCTGGTGTACATGCACCTTCCCCCAGTTATTCAATCAAACACCCATCTAGGAACTGCCGTGGTGGCATTTTGCAGATGTAATTAAGTTTCCAGATCAGTTAGTGTCAAGATAGGGAGATTCTCTGGGGGCAGTGAGGGGGGGGTGCTATCCAATCACATTGAGCCCTTTAAAAGCAGACAGTTTTTTCCATCTGGTTACAGAAGAGGAAGTCAGAAATTTGAATCACATGAAGGATTTAGTGTGCCCTTGCTGGCTTGAAGATGGAGGGGTATATGTGGCAAGGATGTGGGTGACATCTAGATGTGGAGAGCAGCTCCCAGCTAACAGCTAGCAAGGAAGCCAGGACCTCAGTTCCACAACCAAAAGGAATGGAATTCTGCCAACAACAAGAATAACCTTGGAAGCAAATTTTTCCCCAGAGCCTCCAGACAAGAACTTGGCCTGGCCAATACCTGGATTTCAGCCTTACCCTGAGCAGGGAACCTAGCCATGCTGTGCAGAATTCTGACGTATAGAGCTGTGAGCTAATAAAGCAAGCGTTGTTTTAAGCCACTAAGTTTGCGGCAGCTAGTTATGTGTGCAGCAATCGAAAACTAATAGAGGGAACAATAAAACAGGCGGGTCTCCTCCCCACCCACACAAAACTGCATTTAATTGGGTCCATTTGACAGCATCGGCTCCTGGGAGAAGGGTGGGGGATGTTCTGAATGTGACTAAAACTGAAAACTCACTGGACCCAATTAGGTTTATCTGAGACTAGATTAAGTTTAATCTAAAAAAAAAAAAAATAGAATAAGGACTCAAGTTAAAAATTAGTGAAATGAAGTTACATTTTTACACTTCTGAGTCTACGATATATGAAATTTATACTCACTGTTATTTTCACTTGGTTGTTAAAGTGTTTGGGACTTGTACTCTATAGCTTCCACAGGACATCCATAGGTTTATTTGCTTTTGTTGCAGACTATTCATGGAGACTATTCACATGTAAGGAAGCATTTCCTCCTGTGCCTGGATATTCATTGAAAGATTTTAAGAGAAACATCTACCAATTGCAACATATGGACCTTATAGGGATCCCAATTCAAACAAACTTTAAAGAGAAAATTATGAGATAATGGGAAAATTTGAACCCTGGTTGAATATTTTATGTTAAGAAATTATTGTTAATTTTCAAAGGTATGATAATGGATATATATACATGGATCTAGATAAATACACACATAATGATAGGTTTGGGGGTGAAATAATATAAAGTCTGGGATTTGCTTCCAAATCATCTGGGTGGGGGTGGGGATTAGTAAGGTTATAGAAGACACAAGTTTGGCCATGAGTTGATGACTACTGAGTCTGGGGTGATGGGCACCTGGAAGTTCATTATATTTGTTCATTATGACAAATACTTACTCTATCTTGTGTATTTGAAATTTTTCATTAGAAAGAAAAGAAGCCCACTTTGGTTCCATTCTGGTTTTGATGACTGAAGCAGCGGCCAGGGCACGCCCTGCTGGGCACCAGAGCTCCTCAGAGGGCCTCCTCCTCACCACGCAGCAGCTGGTCTAGGTACAAGAGCCTTTCCTGCAGCTCCCGTCATTCCTCTCAAGGCTTCTTGGCAGAATTCCTACTGCTTTTCTTTATCATCTCTCTTTACTATTTCTGAACTCCAGTTCATGCTTTTTCTAATTATTCTCAACAAAGAAGAAACTTGAAACTCACATATGCTGAGACCGAAAATGCTGCAAGGGCATACAGAAATAGCCGGAGGACTAGAACTCTTCCCAAGAAAAGCAGCTGGGGAAGGTTTTCTGCCTTATTTTTCTTTAAAATAAGGTCATTTAATATAGGTCTGAGAAAAGCATAGTGAGCCACATTTCATTTCCTGTTAATTGCACTTGAGCTGAGAAACAGAAGTAATAAAAGCATTTTCTTTTTTTTTTAAACAAGAAGTTTATTTAAACAGCAAGATGCTTGACTTGAAGGGAAAACTATCTAGGATTCATTTCTTTTAGAGTAATTTATCCCCACCTGAAGACAGATTGCCCTACATATAACAGCTACATACAAAAAAGCTATAAAATTGTTCTTGGTTTTACAGTGATAAATGAAAAACATTAAAATTCTCCGATTGAACAAGGTATGCAAGAATTTTTATGTTTTGTTGTTGTTGTTAAACAGTGAACACAAAATAAAATAATAAGAGAATAAAAAGAGCTTAATGCACATGCCATTAATGGAGAAAGGGAGTATTTTCACAGAAGCAGTATTTTTCCCCATTCCATCTGCATTTGATGTTGATCGAAACATACTATTGGCCATTTAGGAAAAAAAAGTCAATATGTTTGTGCACATACACCAATTACTTTATGTACCACGAAGGAATGGGGAAGGGAAAATGAAAGAATAGAGAAAACCGTATTATAGTTGTCAGGATGTGGTGGAACCAAATTGCAGTTTTCTAGTTGAGAATGTCTTCTTAGTTTGGAGGAACAGAGTTCTGGAGTAAAGCACAGGTTCCCTTTTTAGTAGACACCTGTCTGCTGCTGGAAGACATCATTTGTATCTTTATCCTCCATTTCCAACTGTGCAGGTGTGTGTATTTTATTGATTGGCTGCCCATCAAATCAGAATCTGATCTGCCTCATTGACAAACCCTGTTGTTGGCAATAGGCTTTCATTAGTTTACTAAATAGCTTAAACTGCACCGCAGAACCATCCTGCCCCGCCACCTTCATATCAACATGACCATGGTTCTCGGTCTCGACTCCTCCCTTGGGCTTTTCATTGGCCATGGCGAGCCCAGGAGTCTCTTCAGCTGCCGCTTCAAGAAAGAGGTACCAGGTTGGCACTAAACGAGAACACAGCAGCACCAGGGGCAGCAGGAGGAGGAAGCAGCAGCGGCCAAAAAGCATTTTCTAGAATAAAAAATAAGTCCCTTGAAAGTGTGAATTTAATTTGTTAGAATCTATTAGACCAGGGCAGAAGATCTTTATCAGGAGGTTTATTTCCGGTTGATTAATAGTGAAATAGCTAGGACTTAACCAGAGAAGTCTGAAACTCCCAGGTAACTAACATACCTGTGTAAGATAAAGCTCTTCGCAAGGAAGGGCTTCTCAGTACAGCCAAAAGAGCAAGAACTGCTCGTTTACAATAGCATCAAAAAGAATAAAATACTTGGGAATGAATTTAACAAAAGAAATGCAAAAGTTATACTCTGAAAACTAAAAAACATTATTGAAAGAAATTAAGGAAGACCTAAATAAATGGAAACGTATCTCAGGTTCAAGGATCAGAAGACTTAATGTTGTCAAGATGGCAACACCCCCCAAAGTGATACACAGAGTCATTCAATGCCACCCTCATCAAAATTCCAGCTAGTTCTTTGCAGATATTGACAAAATGATCCTAAAATTCATATGGAAATGCAAGGGACTCAGAATAGCCAAAACAATCTTGAAGAGAAGCACAAAGTTAGAGGACTCATACTTCCTGAAATCAAAACTTACTATAAAGCTACAGTAATCAAGACAATGTGTTATTGGCATAAAGACAGACATATAGGTCAACTGAATTTTGTGTATATATATATATATTTTGTGTGTGTGTGTGTGAGGAAGATCACCCCTGAGCTAATGTTCATGCCAATCCTCCTCTTTTTTTGCTGAGGAAGACTGGCCTTGAGCTAACATCCGTGCCCATCTTCCTCCACTTTATGTGGGACACCGCCACAGCATGGCTTGACAAACGGTGCGTCAGTGCGTGCCCAGGATCCGAACCCAGGCCGCCAGCAGTGGAGCGTGAGCACTTAACTGCTATGCCACAGGGCCAGCCCCTAGGTCAATTGAATTGAGAATTCAGAATTGAGAGTCCAGAAATAAACCTTCACATTTTCAGTTAATTGATTTTCAACGGGTGCCAAGACCATTCACTGGGGGGAAAAGAATAGTCTTTTCAACAAACGGTTCTTGGATAACTGGATATTCACATGTAAAAGGAATGAAACTGGATGCCCTACCTTATACCACATACAAAAATTAACCCAAAATGGATCAAAGACCTAATCTAAAACTGTAGCACTCTTAGAAAAAAATATAGGTGTAAATCTTTGTGAATTTGGATTAGGCAATCGTTTCTTAGATATGACACCTAAAGTAAAAGCAACCAGAAAAAAAAAAAAAGATAAATTGGGCTTTATCAAAATTAGAAACTTTTATGGTTCAAAAGACATCATCAAAAAAGACAACCCACAGAATGGGAGAAAATATTTGTAAATCATATGTCTGACAAATGATTGATTATCTAGAATATATAAAGAACTGTTACAGCTCAATAATAAAAAGACATATAACCCAATTTAAAAATGGGCGAAGGATTTGAGTAGACATTTTTCAAGGAAGATATGCAAATGGTCAATAAGCACATGAAATATGTCAATATCATCAGCCATCAGGGAAATGCAGGTCAAAACTACAATGAGATACCACTTCACACACAGTAAGACAGCTATAATCACAAAGACGGATAATAAAAAGTGTTGGTAAAGATATGGTGAGATGGAACCCTCATACGTTGCTAGCAGGAATGTAAAATGGTGCAACTGCTGTATTGTAAAATGGTGCAACTGCTGTAGAAAACAGGTCGGCAGTTCCTCAAATGGTCAAACATAGAGTTACCATATGTTACCATAGAGTTACCATAGCAATTCTACTCCTAGGTATATACCCAAGAGAAATGAAAACATATGTCTACACAAAAACTTGTACATGAATGTTCATAGCAGCATTATTCATAGTAGCCTGGGTGCTAAATGACCACTTCCGAGATGGCTCACTCACAGACCTGGGAGCTCAGCTGAGTCCATGGGCCTGAGAACTTGGGTTTTGTCTTCATGAGCTTCTCCATGGGCTGTTGAGCTTCCTCACAGCCTGTTGACTGGCTTCCAAGAAGGAGGAGCATCCCAAGAGACAGAAAGTAGAAGCTGCTAGTTTCTTAGGGCCTGGGTCTAGAAACTGGTACTATTAATTCTGTTGCATTTTATTGGTCAAGCAGTCACAGAACCTAGATTCAAGAGTAGGGGACATGGACCCTCAACTCTTCATGGGAGGAGTGTTAAAATTTTGATGACATGTTTTATAACTGCCACACCCCATAGTAATTTCCAGAGCTTGGATGTGAATCCAAGTATGTCTGAATCATAGAGTTCGAAGTCTTAAAAATTCTGCTTTGCATTTTGAATAGGAGAGGTGAGAGACCCTGGGATGGAATAGTGGGAAAGCTATTTAAAATATTTTTAGTTGGTATCAGGAGGTGTGGTTGTTGTTGCTACATTACCCTGCTCATAATCAAGATCATTTTGGAAAAAAAAATTTGCACTATTTAGGACACATTTCAATGATGTCATTTTAATGCTAAGTTTCTGGAGGTGGGAAGATCACTTATATTAGAGATGAGGCTATTAAAAGAACAAACAGGAGAAGAGCTTGTTTCCCTTTCAGCAACAGATCTGAAGACAGCACTCACCCTGAGCAGAAGGAGCTCTGTCTCCGCCTCAGTTTCCACGGGGAAGAGCAGTCTCTGCTGAGGGTGCGCCTTAACTCAACATCAAGTCATCCTGGGGCTACAAATGAACCATTAACACCCATTATTATACCTGACAAATGGAGCATGTGCCAGCGTGATGCAAACCTGGTAGCACATCAAAAGAAAGTGAGGGCTCCATTCAGCTGTTGGTTTTAAGATGCAAATAGAATCCAGCCCCTTTCCCATTCTATTCTGTCATTGTTCCCAAAAGTTGCTGCCCAGATAGGGAAATTCCAGCCATTGCTCACATTTGCTTTCGGGATCTTGGAGTTTGGTATCACTAGAGATGAATATTTGCATAAATCACAGCTGCTAAAAGGTAGGTGTAAGTGAATACAACATGGTAAAGAGAATCTTGCTACCTGGATAATAGAGGCGCTCTGGAGTGAAACTGGTGTATTGTGTGACTGGAGCATCACTACTGAAACACACTGAGTAGGTCCTGGGTACATTATTTTTACTGCACTGCTCATTAACAAGGAGAAAACTGTCATTTTTGCTAAACTTCAAGCTTACTTTCCGGAATAAGACATCCTTACTGGAATTCCCAAGAGCCACCACCCTGGACCACACCAGGATGACCCCGCACGAGGCACAGCATAGGCTGCATCTGCTCAGATGCTGTGAAGACAGTTCACAGGAGTGGCAGTCATCTTGGCAGACAGTCAACTGTCATCTTGGCAGAACAGCTGTTTAAACAGACAGTTCTACTAAAGGAACAGGGAAGAAAGCTGCTTCACAGGGTGACTCTCTGCTAGGAGTTGTCTCCTTAGGAAGGATGAGGAATCTGGTACAAGACAGAGCAGTCAGAGGGCCCAGAGAGAAGGTTTTTCTTTCCACTGTACCCTGTCCTGAGCATTCAGGGAACTACCAAGAATATTCCCAGAATCTTTGCCTGGCAGGGCTGAGAAGCGATTTGCTGCTGCCTTGCACAGGCTGGAACCCTTCCACCCCTAATGGACCAGAAGCCATTAGCACTATCGATCGCTGCCCGGGATGCAGCCCCAGCCCCTCCCTGGGAGATTTCTGAGATGGGTGCTGAGACGGGAGCACCGAGCCTTCCCAAGATGTTGCCCCGGCTGCGCTAGAATCCTTTCAACATAAGCCTTTAATCAGGAGCAGAGACTTCAGAAGTTGAAGAAAAAAAGCCAGGCAGAGTTTGAGGCTGACAATTGACATCTGTGGCTGTCTGAGGCAGCATCTTGGAAAAGCAGCTGAGGGCTTCGGAGAACAAGGCTGGTGGAATGGGAAAGGTTGGAAGAACAACTTCTTGGTTGAGCAGTTCATGTCTGGGGAAGTCAGGGTCGGGAGTCAAGGCTTCAAGGCCCTGTCAGTCTTGCCTTCCCTGCTTCTTCTGGACGAGGGTTTGCCTGTCACCCCCGGACTCGGCCCTGTGGGCCTTCTGCCTCAGTCTCACCGCGCAGAGAGCACGCAGCAGGAGACTTGTCCCCTGGCCCAGGGGACTGAGAGATCAGAGGTTTCTGGTGGGGGGTGGGAAGGACGATGCTTATTGGTTACACAGTACCAAATCTGTTTTTATTATTGTGGTAAAATACACATAACAGAAAATTTACTATTTTAACCATTTTTAAGTGTACAGTTCAATGGTATTAAGTACATTCACATTATCGTGCAACCATCACCACCATCCAGCTCCACAACTTTTTCCTCTTCCCAAACAGAAACTTTGTACCCAGTTAACAATAACGCTCCCATCCCCCTACTCACCCCCACTGTCTCCACTAGAGAGTGAGATCAGACACTGCAGGGCACCCAGTCTTCTGGAATCTGCTTCCCAGATTAGCCCTGGATGCAGCTTGGAATCTCGGGGCTGGGGCTGGGCTGCTCTTTCTCTGGGACGTCCTGGTCCCTCCTGAAAGAGGAAGGAAATTTTCCATATCACTTTTGAAATACAATCTGGGATCTAGGTAGTCACTGCAGACCTTGAAGCCACCACCTTCACTCTTCTCTGATGCTCCCTCACCCTGAGTCTCTGAAGAATGTCGTTTCAGCTCTAACTCCCCTTTGCCCTGGATTTACCTCAGTGTGTTCACTAGTTAAAGGCACAGCTGGCTCTTCAGGGAAGACTCTTCAGTCCTGCACCCAGGGAGGGATTAGCCTTTCCCAGCGCTGTCTTGATGTTCTCTGTGTTGACTGGCTCATTCCTCACCTAACTGTGAGGGAGAGATCTTCTGTGGTCCTCTCACCACCAGTTTACAGCAGGAAACCAAACCAAACAAACCAAATCATAACAATATTTTCCACACTGAGAGGCCATAACCGTTTCTAACAATACTAAGAGGCTGGGCCTTCCATCCCACATATGTCCACCTCCTGAGTTAGTGGGGAAGCCAAAGACACAGCCGACTGAAACAGAGGCTCTCACTCACCACAGAGCAAGCAGAGTCAGGACATCCATTGTCCTTGCCCATCTCCAGCGTACACAGACGGAGTGTTTGAGCAGCGCGTGAGGTGCCATTTCTTGAACACCTCCTTGCACCACCTCTGTACCAGATACTTTACCTACACGATGGACAGACAATAGCTCATCTTCATGACCCTTGGAGGGAAGGCATTAAAATCTCCAATTTGTGGTCAGTGGAAACAGAGATCCAGACAGCTCAAGCAGCTTGCACAGGGGCACCAAGCTGGTGACCAGCAAACCCTTTAAGAATAACACTCCACCACACAAGTGCCCAGCAAAATTCTGAAGTAGGTAAATCTCATCTTTGTTGCTTTCAACTTTTTTCCCGCACCCTACATTCCATCTGTGCATCCACACTTCACTACAGTACCACATTTCTTCCTCGGCTCTTGGGTGGCATCCTAAACTACAGTTCATTCCCTACTTTTTCTCCTCATTCTGAAATAACTGGCCCTGGGGCCATCCCAGCAGGCTTGGGCTGGGTAATTCACAACGCAAAATGGCTGCAATGTCAATAGCAGATAATGGCTCCATATGTCTTCCATTTTATTAAAATGTTTGCACTTTAACAAAACTCTAGCTCAGACAACTGTTGGCGGGAATTTGAGGTATGTAACAGCCCTGGAATGGCAAATATTTTTAATAGTCCCCGTCAATATTCTGCAAATCTGAAGTCACACAACAGAGGCCAATGCAGATGGGTGGGGCCGCAGTGCTGACCAGCCCCTTGGCAAGGAGAGGGAAAGGCACCATCTCCTTCCCGACTCCCTTTCCTCTTTCCATTAAGTGCTGTGATGAGACAGAAGGACTTTGTGGTCAGCACTCTGAGCACTTTGATGGGATATATGAGATCGAGACATTGAAATCACCTTCAAGGAGCCAGATAGAAAGGCGGGGTGACAGAGCAGCAGGAGACCAGCATAGAGCAGACAGACGGGGTCTAAATCCAAGATCTGCATATGCTGCATGGAACCATTGCCGTCTCTGGGTCATAGTTTCGTGTGACAGGGATAAGAACACTTACTTCACAGTCTACAAGGAGTAAGGGAGGGCTCCATACAACTAGTTACATATGTCCTGGACGAGCAGTCAGCAAATGACATCTCAAGAAGTGCGAAATACCACTGAACTGGACACTTTAAAAGGGTTGAGATGGTAAATTTTATGTTATGTATGTGCTACAGACTGAATATTTGAGACCCCCCAAATTCATATGTTGAAACCCTAATCCCCAATGTGATGGTATTTGGAGGTGGGGCCTTTGGGAGGTTATTAGGTCACGAGGGTGAGGACCTCATGATGGGATTATAAGAAGAGACAGGAGAGAGCTTGCCTCCTCTCTCTGTTCTTCCCCATGTGAGGACACAGTGAGAAGACAGCCATCTGCAAACCAGGAAGACAGCCTCACCAGACACTGGATCTGCCAGACCTTGATCTCGGACTTTCCAGCCTCCAGAACTGTGAGAAATAAATGTCTGCTATTTAAGCCCCTCAGTCTGTGGTATATTTGTTATAGCAGCCCGAGCTGACTAAGATAGTATATTTAACCGCAATTTTTTAAAATCCAAATGACCCCACACTGACCCTCTGGCTTCCTTTCCGTGTTCTTCCCAAATTAAGATAATTCATTGGGGGTGACACCTGGCTCCTTCCCTCGCATTTCAGCCAGACGTCATAATGTTGGGGGTGCGGGCCTGGGTCTCCTTTTCTGGAGCAGTGATTTAGGACTTGTGGAGTCTAGGCCTCTTTCTCACCCTATCACACAAAGGCCCAAAGTGGCGGTTCTGGCATGGCCCAGCAGAGTTGATATGTGAGAATAATCCCGCTGTAGGCATTGCGATGGGAGGAGGCAGCACCTGGGCTTGTCTGCCCAAACACACGCCAAGACCCAGACCGAGCAATTCTGTCAGCCAGGAAGGGTTGCTGCCATCAGTGCCATCGGTGGGTCACGTGGGCTGGCAGGTGGGAGCCGGCCCATCATCATCAGGTGAGATCACCTGAGAATTCCCAGGATACAGTTAGCAGAGAGCACTCCCAGGCCAGCAGCCACGTCCTGCCACCGGCTCCAGTCACACTTGCCTCCTGGCAAAGGATGGACATGAGCCATAGCAGGACAGGGCCAGAGGCTACTGGACAGGTGACTCTAGCTGAGCCTCAACAGGTGACCCACCCCTATCTTCAAAGAAGAAAGACAAATTTGCAAAGAAAGAATGGAGATGACATCTCCCGGCAGATGTTGGCCCTCCCTGGGGCCCCAGAACCTTGGAGCCAGACAGCAGGATCTTGGGGAGATGGTGGGGAATGCGGTCGGGAGCTATCTCCTGTTGAAGGAAGCTGGAAGGCACAGAAGCAATGTGGAGGGGGTGGAACGCCAGCAAGAAAGAGCGACAAGGCTTCAAGGGAGTTCAGTGATTTTGTGAGCAACCTGACTGCAGGCAGGAAGCAAGCACAGAAAATCCGAAATGCCACTGACTCAGGGAAGTCCCCAGCTGGTGTGACTGCAGTAAAGCAGGGCTTCCATTCCCACCATCAGTGAATTCTTTAAGAAGTTGTTTCCAACATGTGGCAACATGGACGAATCTCAAAAACATTATGTCAAATGGAAGAAGCTAGACAAAAGAGTACATATGGTATGATTCCATTTATATGAAGTTCAAGAAGAGACAAAACAATTCTAGGGTGGTAGAAATGTGAGCAGTTATATTCTGGCTGGGGACAGGGGCTTTTGGTGGGGATTGCCTGGGAAGAGAACATTCTGGGGTAATGGGAATGTTCTCTATCTTGATTGGGTGGTGGTTACTTGGGTGTAAAACTCAATGAATAGTACACTTAAAATCTACTCATTTTACCGATTTAAATTATATCCCAATAAAATTAACTAATAGACACACACACAATTATGTCCAAGTGTACAAAGCATTGTGCTAGGGATCTATAAACTACAAGCATATATCAAGCAAGAACCTGCCATAAAGTACAGAGCAGATAACAGTATAAACAAGATATAGGGGCCGGCCCCGTGGCTTAGCGGTTAAGTGCGCCCACTCCACCACGGGCGGCCCAAGTTCGGATCCCAGGCGCACACCGACGCACTGCTTGTCCAGCCATGCTGAGGCGGTGTCCCACAAACAGCAACTAGAAGGATGTGCAACTGTGACATACAACTATCTACTGGGGCTTTGGGGACAAAAAGGGAAAAAAAGGAGGAAGATTAGAAATAGATGTTAGCTTAGGGCCGGTCTGCCTCAGCAAAAAGAGGAGGATTGGCATGGATGTTAGCTCAGTCTTCCTCACAAAAACAACAACAACAACAAAACAAGATATAGACATGGCCCCCAAACATCATAGTACAAGACGGCTGTGATAATGTCCCTAAGAGAGGTTGGTACAAGTGACATCAGAGGTCAGAGAAAGGAGGATGACTTCTGGCTGGAAAAACTGTGTGGGGCTTCATAGAGGAGGCAGCATTTGAGCTGGACTTGCAAGGAGTTGGGCAAGAACATTCTAGGTGGAAGAAACAGCAGAATAAAGGCAGAGTGAGAGCATGTCTAGGAAGCAGCAAATAGCCCCATTTGGTTGAGATGCAGATCCTGAGAAGAGAGCAGTGGAAAAAAAAGATTAGAAAGCAGGTGGGATCAATTTGTACAGGGCCTTGAATGTCAGGCAAAAGAGTCTGGATTTTATTAGCAGGCAGCCGAGGGTTTTTGAGCAAGGATGTGAAACTGGTCATGTACGGGTTAGACTAGGGGAGGGGAGGCCGGGAGTGGGCCTGGTTTTTACAGCCATCTAGTGTCTTCCCACCGAAGAGTGATCCTCGACCAGCAGCACTGGCGTCACCTGGGAGCTTGTTAGAAAGGCAGACTCTCCAGTCAATCAGACCTAGTGGATCATAATCTGCATTTTAACAAGATCCCTGAGTAATTCCTGTGCACACCAAAGTTTAAAAAGCACTGGTCTACAGGTTAGGTAACGGAATATTGGTCTTGTGCGGGAACGGGGGTTCTGATTCAATCCTTCGTTACCCGAAATCCTAAGCACAACAGGGGAATCTGTGTAGATAATGGAGCTTTATGTTGTCATTTGACGTGACTGGAAGAACAGTCTGTTTCTGGAGCCTGCGGAAGAGCAAATGAAATCTCAGAGCCCTGAAGGAGTCAAAAGATCCAAAGCAGAAATGCATTCACGTGGGCGTCTTACAGTAAAAGCCTCTGTAGGTTAGTGATGGGAGAATCAAAACGCTTCTACTACAGTGAGTGGAAGCCAAGATTATTTCATTTGAATAATTTATCATCCCCTAGCATTAGAAATTGAAGACTTGCCAACTATTGAGTTCTTTAAAAGGTTATGGTCCTTTTCTATCCTTTCCCAGCTGCCATTTCAAGCCAGCTCTCTATATGCTTTGCCAGACTATGTGAAGGTAATTCCAGTTCTTAAAAAAAGCTACTTTGTCTTCTGTGAATTCTCCTGCTTTAGATCTCCACTCGGCCAGCACCACAATCTTGAGTTGTTAGTGATGAAGAAGCAGGAGGCGAGGAAAAGATAAGCCTCCCACTCACAGACCGACTCCCTGCTCCTCTCGTGACAGCAGTTCAGGGGATCCTACATTACCTTCCCAGTGAGTGATGGAGACATGACAGAAGAGAGGGCTACTATGAATATACTCAGACCTCAGTGAAGATGTAGGGATCTACATCTTCTATCTCACCCAGACTCACAGGGAATATTCGGGAGATAGGTCACGTTCTCCTTAACCACAACGTTGACATCAGGTCTGGGGGAATGCCTGACAGTTCCAAAATAAGTCATGAATCTAAATAACAACAACCTAAAATGCTGAGTACAATCTCCCAGGCTATTCTTTGATGCGTATTAGGTGGTGTGCTTTAGTGACTGAATTTGGGTAAAACAGAAATCCGAGTATTGTGGTGAAAACAACATTCTGATGGGTGGGCAGGATGCCTCACCTGGGTGTGGGGGCCAGCCTGCCTTGGCTTGTTCTTCCTCGCGCCAGCTGGATGATGATGAGGAATTATTTCATTGATTTGAGTCTTAGTTCCTCATTTGCACAATGTGGCTAAGACAACGCCACATCTTCGGGATTTGGGGAGAACCCCTGAGACAGTGTTCTACAGCAACACCAACATGAGAACCTACTGACAGATTCTAGTCCTGTAAGAGCGTCTGTGCAGCCCATGAGGCCCCAATTCAATGCCATTAGGAGCCCCATTCCTCTTCTACCAGGAAGCAAATGGGATCCCATCTCATTCAAGGAATGGTTTGGGAGCATTGAACAAAGGAATGGAAATGGACCTAATTTATTTGGCGCGTATCTTTAGGGGAGGTATTCTTTTCCATGACCCAGCCCATCAAGCATCACTGTCTTCAGTCCACTAAGAAAATCAAACCTAGAGTTGGCGCAGGTAGACCTGTCTTCACTGGGATGCCCAGAACCTGGACCCCAACCTCCTGGCCTCTCGAAGGCTCCCTCAGCAGCTCTCTCCTCACAGGTTGTAAACAGTACAAGAAGAGGTTTCTGAGGTCCTGGTTCATATTACTCCTGTCAGGTTAGAACTTTTCCTCTTTCCCCAGGAAAGAGGGAGAAAAGAGATTAAAAGACACTTTTGCCTCCTCTATTTGGTAAGTAGCTAACCTAAACAACCTCTAAAGATCTTCCAAAAGTCAAGATTCTGGGACTGTTTCAGAACTCTTACAGATATCCTGATCTACGTTAGCATGTGGAAAGAATACCTCCAGTGTCGGCAAAGAAACAAAGCTTTCCAAGACTATGTCACTCAAAAGAAGTGACATTCTTTTGGGAAACCTCAAAAGAAGTATAGTTTGAAGAGGAGTAAGATAGACCTAGAAAGATTTTTCCCATTTGTGTGGTCACATTCCTGCTTGTGAATTTATAGTGCCCTGTCTGGATTCCTGTTTCTATATGTACTTATTCATCCATTCAGTAAATTTTTATGGAGTGCCTATGTTTGCCCGGCACTGGGCCTGGGGGTGACAGCAGAAACAAGAGAGAGATATGGTCCCCGCCTTCACAGAGCTCTCCCTGTAAGACCTCAGGCCCTCACAGCCCTTCCTCAACTCTGGAGTCCATCCTTTGCCCAATCGGAAGAAATCTAAAGCCCTCTAATACTTCGATGGCTCACCAGATCATCTTTGCTGTCAGCCTTGTTCTAACCCTGAATGCTGGCTCGAGTAAGCAGGTTCTGCCTTCCCTCTGGAGGTAACAGAGGACAGACAGCGTGGAGAATGGGCCCTGGGATCTGACAGGCCAGGGCTCAACCATATCTGGGCTCCTCACTAGTGTGTGTGTAGGGGGACGCTGGATGAGTTACATAAATTCTCTAAGTTTTAGTGTCTTAGCCATAAATTGGGTTTGTTGGGAGGCTTAAACTAACTGAATTTTGAGAAGTGCTCTGTCAGGGCCTCGGACAGTGAGCATCCGATAACTGATGGCTATTGTTGCTACTATTTCCCCGTGCTTATTTAGCTGGTCCCACCTATAACCCGTGCTTCAGTCTCTGCCCTAGTACTCTGGCCTATCTGAGGCTAGCATCTTGCCTGACTCATTTAACAAAAATTTGCCATCAATTTATACTATGAAATGTTTAGACATAAAGAAAAGTTTAAGAAATTTTATAGTGACCATCCATCTACCGACCACCTAGACTTTGCTATTAATATTTTACTATCGTTGTTTTACCACATATTTATCTGTTTATCCATCCCTCTTTCCATCTGTCAGCACATTTACATTTTTGAATGAATTTCTGTTTTTTTCTTTTGAGGTAAAATTTACAATCAATGCAATGTTCAAATCTTTAAGGTTGTCCTTTGCTGAGTTTTGATAACTGCCTAAATCTGTGTAACCCAAACTCCTGCGTACCCTGGTACAGAACATTCACATACCAGAGTCCCTCACGCCCTCTCCCAGTTGGCTCCCAGCTCCTCCCTCCCCAGAGGCACCACCGAGCTGAGATTTTTTCTATCGTAGAATAGGTTTTTTTCTTTTTTTGATAGATACTTCTCTGTTTTTCATATAGTAGTTTTGCCTATTCTAGAATTTCAAATAAATGGAATCATACAGTATGTACGGTAGTAGTTCTTTCGCTTAGCATGATGTTTTTGAGATTCATCACGTGGTTTTGTGTATCAGTAATTTGTTCCTTCTTCTTGCTGAGAGGTTCACATTGTCTGAATATACTGCAGTTTGTATATCCATCTCCCTATTGATGGACACCTAGGAGTTTCCAGTTTGGGATATCATGAATACAAGCATTCTTTCGTAAGTCTTTTTGAGGCCATGTGTTTCATTTCACTTGGATAAATGCCTAGAATGGAATTGCTGGGCCATAGTGTAGGTGTATGTTTAGTCTTACAAGAAACTGCCAGATACCACTATATACCCCCTGACAACATATGAGTTCTAGGTGCTTCACTTCCTCACCAACATTTGGTCTTAGGGTTTTAATTTTAGCCATCTCAGTGGCTGTGTAGTGGTGTCTCCTGTGGTTTTCATTATTCGCACCTCCCTGATGCCTAATGGTATTGAGTAATTTTTCATGTGCTTATTGGCCACTTGTATACTGTCCTTGCAAAGTATCTGATCATATACTTTGATCATTCTTAAATTGGGTTGTCTTTTTGTTATTGCGTTATAGGAGTTCTTTATTTATCCTACACACTAGTCTTTAGTTTTACAGCTATTTTATCTAAGTTTATGGCTTGCCTATTCATTTTCTTAACAGTCACTCAATGAGCAAAAGTTTTTCATTTTGATGAAGTCTAATTTATTCATTTTTTTTCTTTTATGGTCACTATTTTCTGTTTCCTGCCTAAGAAAGGTCTCCCTACTCTCAGGTCATAAAGATGTATGTTTTCCCTTAAAAGCTCTATTACATTTACACTAACTTTTACGTCTAGGTTTAGGCCCAATCTCAAGTACCATTTCTATATGACAGGAGGCAGGTATTGAGGTTTATTTTTCCCACATGAGTATCTAGTTGTTTCTACACCATTCGTTGAAAAGGCTTTCCTTTCTCTGTTGTATTGCTTTGACATCTTTGTTGAAAATCACATGAACTTTTGCTTCTGGCCAAGCTGGTGTAATGGGGACCACGTTTACCCTTGAGCCCTAAAACACTAGAAACCTGGAAAAATCTGTGAAGCACTGGTTTTGACATTGGACAGCAGGCAGCATAGGAAAGTCATCCCTGAGAGGGGGGACAAGTGCGGCGAGCCTACAACGACTTCAGCTGACTGTCAGCAAGTCTCTGAGCTGCAGCACAGGGGGGGCACCCAAACAGGGCCTGGCAGTCCCCCTGAGTTGGGGAGTCAGAGAAAAGGATTCGGGGAGGTCAAGGCAGCTGCAATTTCCAAGGCAGAATGCCAGGGAGGGGAGATCTGCTGAGGGACCCAAGGTGGGCACTCTACTCTGTCAGGCCGTGAGGGAGGGGTGGGGGGAGTCCACGGAGCCAGGGGTCCTTGGGTTTTGTTTGTTGTTGCTCTCATTACCCTAGAGGCTCCTCCGTGCATTTTCACTCCCTCCAGCAGTGGGCGGCTGTTACTTTGCGTCTCGTCTCGTGCGGGGCCTGTGGCCTCAGAGGGTTTCCTTGGCGTTCCTTCTCCACAGCGGCTTCAGCAGTCTCTGCGTGTCCACCACGGAGGGGCCTCTGGCCATGCTCCTGCCCCTGCTCCAAAGACTGCTGTGGTTTGTCACTCAGTGTTAGGCTCGTGTGGGGACATGGAGGTCCTCGGCTCTTCTGGTCCTTCCTCAGTGTTAGGCAGGGTCTCCTGCCTGGCCCAACTTTTCTCATGATGCCTGATAGCGGTCACAGAAAAGACCTTGCATGTGAGTACAGACCACCGCCCCTGTGTCTGGGCTTCTAGTTCCTCTAAACTGTCATACTCAGGCCACACTTAAGAACTTGTTAACATTGTAGCTGTTGTCTTCGTACCTGCTTTCATGGCAGCCATGCATTCCTCCATCTCCGCCAAAGGTGAACCAGCTGTGCATCTGTCTTTCCTCAGAGAGCTTGTCACTCTTTGGAATTATGTTCATTCATGGCCTCACCTCTCTGACGGGCTCAAGAAAAATGATGATTTTTTTAGAGTATCTTGCTTTTTCTTGTTCTTAGGTTGGAAGCCATGTCCTCTCGCTAAGCGAAGTGGAGCTCTGCTCGTTCATTTGAACAAACATTTGCTGAGAGCCTTGCTTGCCGGGCTCTGCACACACACAGGGGGTAGAACATGGTCTTTGCTGTGTGCTAGCTGAGCATCTAGTACATCAGGCAAGTGGCAATCACGACAGGAGGTGCTCATTGCTAGTACCCATGACAATCGCTGGAAATAAGTGGAACCAGTCCCCGGCCTTTTGGGGCAGCCCTGGAAAGTTAAGCTTGTGCCAGCATCTGGTATCACAGAGGAGCAGCGATTTCCAGGTAGACAAAGCAGATGAGGACATCCTGGGTGGAGAAGTACCATGCCTATAGCCACAGTGGGATGTCAGAGCATGGCTGTGCTCATGGGTTCCTGGCCCTGATCCCCAAGTTTGCTGCCAGCTGCTGGAGCTCCCTGACAGTGACTGCCTCAGAGCCCAGGCCTCTCTCAGAGACCATCTGATTATCTCGATTTTCTACCAGACAATACCCCCACACGAACATGAGCCTAGACAAGTGGGCCACCCCTGGGCGCCCACTGTCCTCATCACAGCTGCTACACACTCCTGTGCTGTGCGATCCCCGGGTCTTTCTCATCAACCCCACCAGACCATAGGCCGCTCAAGGGCAGTGATGGTTTTTGCATCTCTGTATTCCCAGCACCCAGCCAGTGCCTGGTCTGAGCCCAGAAAGTGCTGGATGAATCGAAATCAAATAATTTTCCTTTATGCTCTGTCAGGGTGGTCGAACCACTCTCTGTCCAAAAAAGTAGGGTATCTGGGACGTTAACATACAGATTCTGGAGTCAGTGTGTTTATTTATTTTTGTCGAAGAGAAGGGATCATCTTATTCCAGGCTGTCACTACCTCCTGAAATTTCCAAGTCTCGTCTTCTCTAAATGTTAACTTTTAGTGAGCTAAATTATCCATTCATTCCTCTAACCCAGTGACATTTTGATGGCTGCATTCATGGCTTACATTTGGAATGATCTCAGATCTTCTTTGAGCTGTGTCCACAGTGGTAACTGCAGCAGGGGGTGAGGAGGCACCCGCTCTCCAACACTGGTTCCAACTGCGTTTTCAGAGCGAGTAACTTACACTCAAACCGAGGAGACAACGGCAGCGTCTGCTCTCAAATGTGACATTCTTTCCCATGGGAAAGGCTTTCAAATGTGTTTTGTTTCTCCTTTTTGCTTTCGCTTGCCTCCTTGCCTCTCAGCAGCACAACAATGCCATATTTTTCCAGAACGTAGCTCAATCTTGGGTACATGGGAGAAAAGGATGACCTGAAATATAAAACACTAAAATTTTCTGCTAGTAGTTAATGTTGGAAAAGTTAAGGTCATTAGATGAAAATGTAAAAAATAGTTTCTCTAGATATGCACAGTTCAGTCATTACTCAGATGTTTAAAACCAGTGAAAGAACACACACTTGTAGGGTACTTATTGCAGAGCTGAGGGAGAAATGAAATCCGAGGAAGGGACGTAGGAAGGGAGAGCTCAGGGATGGCTGCAGAGAAGTCACAGCAGAGCTAGTTCTTGAAGGATGAATGAGAGCTGACTGGGAAGGCTTTCCAGAGAAAAAACAGCCTGTGCTAGGGTGCTGGATTAGCTGCTGTCTCAGCTGCTGTCTCAAATGTAATCCACCCAATGGTAACTAAACGCCTATTTTCTTTCCATCTCCCATTTTACGTACCCTGTATTTTTCCCTTTGTTTTTATTTTTATTTTTATTTTTGGTGAGGAAGATTAGCCCTGAGCTAACACCTGTTCCCAATCTTCCTCTTTTTGCTGAGGAAGGTTGGCCCTGGGCTAACATCCTTGCCCATCTTCCTCCAACTTATATGTGAGACACCTGCCATAGCATGCCTTGATGAGCAGTGCATAGGTCTGCGCCTGGGATCTGAACCTGCGAACCCCAGGCTGCCGAAGCAGAGTGCACAAACTTAACCACTACGCCACCGGGCCGGCCCCTTCCCTTTGTTTTTAAATGAAACCACCCCACCACCTAAAACATGAACTCTTTCCAGATTATATGTTCATGTTATCGTCTCCTTCCCTATTTAAACTCTTCATTTCATTCCTATTTGACTTGAAAATGGTGGAACAATTAGCAAATAATTGCTCAAATCTCTGTTCATATTTTCATCACTAACATACATTTAACCAACAGTTCTTGAATACCTGCTATGGAGACAGCCTTATGAACAGAAATCCTCGTATGTCTTGTCAAACCAGAGGGGAGCTGATAAGCCATACTACAGTGCATGAAGCATGAGATATAAGGGTAAAGTGCTATGGGACCCCAGAGAGCTTCCCTTTAGGGGTCACGGAAAGCTTCCAAGAGTAGTGATAAGGGGCAGATCCAGGCTTGGATGGTCTGAAGGTTATACAATTTGGATAGCCCTTTAACAAAAAATATCTTTATCCTATAATTTTACAAAAATAACAAATGTCCATGTGAACACATTGCTAGAACCCCTCCCTTGGTCTTAGTACAGGCCCATGCAAAGGCAAGTTCTGGAGCTTAAATTTCATTGGCTTCACAGTAAACCTGCCCCGGAGATAACATTTGAGTTGGGTTTTGAAGGTTGTCTAGGACTTTCCCAGGCAAAGAAAGAAGGGAATAACCCACCCAGCAAAGCTATTAGTATTTGCAAGGGCCAAAGACACAGAAATGATGTGTATCACAGCATGGACTTCATGGCGTTGAATGATGAGGATGATGTTAGAGAAACGGTCCTGGGGTCAGATTGAAGATGACCTTGATGTACCGAGGAGTTTTGATTATATTCCATATCATATGCTCAAGAGAGTTTTACACCAAGGAATAATATGACCAGATTTGTTTTTATTTATTTATTTATTTTATTTATTTTTTTGTGAGGAAGATCAGCCCTGAGCTAACATCCATGCTAATCCTCCTCTTTTTGCTGAGGAAGACCGGCTCTGAGCTAACATCTATTACCAATCCTCCTCCCTTTTTTTCCCTTTTTCCCCCCAAAGCCCCAGTAGATAGTTGTATGTCATAGTTGCACATCCTTCTAGTTGCTGTATGTGGGACGCGGCCTCAGCGTGGCTGGAGAAGTGGTGCATCGGTGCGCGCCCGGGATCCGAACCCAGGCCGCCAGTAGCGGAGTGCGCGCACTTAACTGCCAAGCCACGGGGCCGGCCCCTCGATGTTGCCTTTTAAGTGCACGGTTTGCTTTTCGTCTTCACAGGAAGGCCAAAGAAGTTGCTCTGTCCTTTTCTTTCCAATCAGCAATTCTTTTTATTATTAGGAAAGAGTATAGGAAGTGAATCCCCTTCCGTTTGGCTATTTTAACAACAGATGCGGCACTGTAACTCTTGGGCCTATTCTCAGTGTGCTATTAGCAACACAACACACAAAACTTCCTTAGTTTTTCTTGTTTTATATATTTTTTCCACTAAACTATTTTCAGTCTTCAGAGCACAAATGGGTGGCCTGTGAAGCTGGGCAGGTTACCAAAAAGCTGCACCAAAACAGAAAGAGCGTTTGTTGCTTTCCAGTGCCGAGTCGGTGCTTTGTGGGGAAGAGGGTGCATCTGGCCGTCCTCCGGGACCCGGCGAGTGTGTGGAATTGTTCACTCCCATTTATTCCTCCGTGCTGCAGGAAATCCAGAGGGAGACAGCAGAGAAGTTTCCTGATTCCTTAAGGTGCATAGACATCTAGTGAAACAATTAGATGAAATAAATATAGAACAAACTCCGCGATGGTCCATGTGGCTGTAAGGCCTGCCACGCAGCTAGGATTTCATCAGTGGCCTCAGAATCTTCCTCTCCACCCCAACTCCTTTAGCCAGCCTGTGTGGCTTCCTCTTCCACATTGTTAACACTCCATCCCACAGATAGCCATAAGGGCCCTACTTTAGTATGCCAAAGACCTTCACTGTGACTGCCTTTCAACCACCTATTCCTGGGGTCATATTCTTCATTGCATTAGCACCCAGAAGTGATTCATCTCTGAGATCTTAAGCTTCAATGTTTTACTCAGACCATTTGCAGAGATTGCTAGAAGCCTTCAATTGCCATTTAAGGGCACAGGCTGTTCAGAATAAAGCCCATATTTTCCAGTATCCCTTCCAACTAGGTGTGGCAATGTGACTAAGTACTAGTTCAATGGGATGTAAACAGAGGCGATATATGCAACTTCTATGAACTGTCGTCAAAGGAAGGAAGCAATCCATTCTTTACTTCTTCCTCCTTCTTGCTGGGTGGAATAAGGATGTGACGACTGGGGCTTGAGCAGCCATTTTGGACCATGAGTTAGAAGCTCTCATGTTGAGGGTGACAGAGCCACATTACAGAAGCCATCTGGGTTCCTTATGATTGTGGCACTCCATACCAGCCCTGCATTGCCTATGTTTCCATGGGAGAAAAATAAGCCTCAATCTTGTTTAAGGCACTGCTCTTTTGGGTTTTCTGCCCTTCATAGCCAATCTCAATCCTAATATTTATAGCTCTTTTTTCACCATTATGTTTGCATCTTAACCTCAAAACCTCAGTCCCGTTTCTTCCAGATTCTCTCTTGGTACTATTTTCTTTGCTACCCATACTCTCTTTCTAGCCTCTGTAGCCCATGCACTACACATCATGAAGTGACTAAGAGTTACATGGTGTTCTATTAATCCCCAGGGTACACTGGGGATGTTGAGAAATTGTTGAGAAATTAAGAAATTGTTCCACCGTCCTTGTGTCTGTGCAATGGGGGATCTGTTTGCAGATCAGACTCCAAGGGGAAGTGCTGCTTCTCTCATAGCTGCAGCTACAGCTCAGAGGACAATTCTACCACGACCACTGACCCTGCAGAGGGAGCAATGGCACCAAGCAGAACACTCGGGTTTAGGGGGTGTGTGCAGCCTTGCAGACAGCGTCTAGCAGAGCCCACTGAGGGGACACATGCCCATTTAAGGAGACCAACGGATAAAGACAGTTCTTCAAGTAGTTACATCAGCAGAAGGCTCTAAGGAATCTGAAAGCTGGCAGCCCAGACAGAGAAGCACTGCAGAGAGTAAGATGGGACTCGACCCAGTCCCGGCCACACTGGTTAGGAGGCGTCACCACCTCCTTCATGCTGAGGCTGTGATCCACAACCGGTGTCTAGGATTCACTCATTGACTCTCATATGCATGCTGTGTTGTGGTACTTGTTAATTTGGGTCTGAGTTCAGTCAGTCTCAACAAATACTTTTGCCATCTTCATAATGTTCTGAATTAAAGAACCTAGCTATTTTTTATAATATCTAGAAAAAATGAATTAGAAGGGCCCTATTTGAGTCAAGAGTGTCATCCCCAAAGGATGACACTGCTGAGACAATGCTGTTTTGTGGGGTGCACTTCTGTTTGCATTTGCCAGATCTGAGGTAGAATTAGGCCCGCCCTCGTCCGTGCCTCCGTGGTACTCTTGCCATAGGGAAGGGCAATTATGCCTTTCTCTTCCATGGGACTCTGAGGGGTTCCTTGAGACAGGGTCTCTACTACTCATCTCCAGATCCCTGGATACAAGACTGGGATGGAGTAGAGCATTAACAAATACACGGTGATTGACTGACTGACTGAAAGAATCTTGACTACAGTATGGATATGTAACCAGACTTTACACTGAAAACACAGTCACATAATAATAGAGTTCAGTGGACTTACTGAAAAGGGAGACTACATACAGGCGCTGTGAGATGGAGGCACAATGCATGCAAGCTTGCTGGGGTAATTTAGTAGGAGTATGTGATCAGAAGTTGGGAGGGAAGTAGGATGGCTGTTGGCCTCGCGTTCTGCGCATCAGGACTAATAGAACGGCTCTAGAGGCCGGCGTGAGCTGTGCTTGCTGCCCTCTCTTTTGCACTTCATGCACAGGAGGAGGGGCAAGTGGCACAGAATAGCACGGCTCCTTGCCCCAGCAGACCCTGGTGCACAGCCCACGAACAGGAATGCCTTGGAGGGAGGAGAAAGGTGTGCCCTACCTGCTTGGTGTGGGGCAGCCCACCTGGCCCGGAGCTATGGCTTCCTGAGAGATGGGCGGTCCCATTCAGGAAGGAAGTGTGGCTTTGGGGTGACCTGATCCCTGGGGGGCATCTTAGCTGGGGGATGACTGCTAATGCCCAGGTGAAGGTTACCAAGGGGCTCTGCCCTACTGGGAGCCATGGACCTATTATCAGACAGGGCTTTTCAGAAACATCTTCTCACAGGCCACATCAATGTTCTCTTATTACTCATACAACCTTCTCCTTCCTTTTTCTGCAAAATCATCTCTTACTCTGAGCTGGGAGGAGGCACAGGGGATCTCTTAATAACCAGTGCCCCAGCATGAACAAGAGCATGAAACGGATGGAGGATGGACAGATGGATGGATGGATGGGTGGACAGAGAGATGATTAGACAAACAGGAAGAAATTAGTAATAATAAGAATAATATTTATGTTAATAATATTAATAATTTATACTATTATTAATATTATTTGTAATAATTATTAGTAATATTATAGTATTAATGATATAATTTTTTTATAAGAATTAAACCAAGAATTGAAGCAGAGACATGGAACATCTCTTCATCTTCTGGCTAGGCTGGCAGGATAGGGGCCTAGAGTCATCAAAGTCCAACAGTAGCTTACAGCACGGTCGGGATTTGAAGCATAGCCTAGCCCAAGCCCTGCTCATTTATTATCCAGTAATTACAAACTCTTCATGATGGCTTAACGGGCACAATTAACAGAAGAATGGACATTAGAGGGTAGTGATCAAGACGGGAAGGAAATATGTGTATATTATATTTCCTGGAAGTTTTGAGGAGAGGGCTTATTCGCGTGGATCACCTATTTTTGACAAAACGTCATCTTACAGAAGCATACTGCTTGACAAATGTCAGCACATCAGCGCTTTTGGCGCCAAGCCACTGTGGACACTGGCATGCCTCTGTCCTCAACCACCCCCGGCCTCTGGTGTAACAGCTCCAGTTTAGCCCAGCTCTGTGTGCAGCCGTGCATGTGCCAGCATTTTCAGATTACTCTGCGATAAATCTTAGTATGTGTTGATACTGTAGCAAATGCCTGGCTGGGCAGTTTCTCAATGTGATAGGTCTGGTGACAAAGCTGTCAGCTCTGTGAGGCCAGGAACCTGGTCTGCTCTGGCTCCTGCCATATGCCCAGCCCCTAGCAGAGTGCCAAGCTCCTGGTAAAGGTCAAAGATCTGCTGAATGACTGAATGAAAAGGCCCAGTGTGGGGAAAGTGGGGTGGGACTTGCCTTTTCAGGACTAAGGGAAGTGTCTATACGGTCTCTGGGTACGAACCCTTTATATACCATCTGTGGGACTTAGTCTTATTGGAAGACAACCACTAAGGGTTGAGCTTCTCATCTAGTCTGTGACTTCACTGTTGAGCCACCAGCAGAGCGGCCACACAGATAACGATCCTAGGTTCTTAGGCCCTCTGTGTAATACAAATTGACAAGAGGCCCAACCCAAGTCTCAGACAAGATTTTCTCGGGGCTTATGCGCGAGCACAAGGGAGACGGCACAGGAGAAGCGGCTCTCGGGCTGGCCCCCGGAAGGGAGGCGTCCTGAGTCTTTCACGGGGTGAGGGGAGCGGGCTGGTGTCACGATTCTCCGCCTCCAGGGGCGCTCTGCTTCCCTCTTCCTGGTGGCGCTGTCACCGTCGCACGCCCCATCGGCGTTGAGGTCCTGCGCCTGCGCAGCCGGCCCAACACCGGGGCTTGCTCGCCGCCGCCGCCCCAGGACGGTCGTAGCGGGCCTCTCGAGGCCCTGCGCGCACGCCGGAGTCGGGTCGGCTGCTTGCCGGCAGCTTTGCGGCTGGACTTCGAAAATGGCTGGGCTGGGAGGTGCGGGACCTGGTGGCTAAGGGTGAGGGGCAGAGTCCCGTCCCTTTTCTGTCTCAACACCTTCCCCTGTGCCACGGCCCTCGGGTCTGTTTCTGTCCTGTCTAGCGGGCTGTGCCATAGGTATTTGCTTGTGTATGCGTCTCCTTCTCTTGAGGGCAGGAACTAGGTGTTATCTGACTCTTGTCCAAAGTCTAGCAGAGTGGCCTGTAGGGGTGTGTACTCACTCTGTGTTTGCTGAGTGAATGGACAAACGACACAAAACTGCATTTCACAGATGGCCCCCAGATGGTGCATGGGTAAGGAACAGATTACTAAAGATGTGTTTCTGGAGGTAGTCAGAAATGCTACTGGGGGATTTCTGCACCAAGCCAGGGGCAAGAGGATAAACGGTGCAGAGAAGCATGTGCTGGCTGCTGGCTGCCAGCAGGGGCTTTGGGTCAGATGATCCAGGATCTGAATTGCTGGTTCCATTCTTATTACACATAAATGACCTAACCTCGTTCAGCCTCGTTTCCTCATATATATATATAAATATATATAAATTTATATTATATATAATTTATATATAATATATATATAATATATATATAATATATAATAATTTATATATATATATAAATATATATAAATAATATATTAATTACTATAATTAATATAATTAATTATTAATTAATTATAAAATATAATTAATTAAAGAATCATGGAGCCTATGTGGAGGAGGAATACAAATCGGAGGGGTGGGGGGGAATACAAGGTTTCTCCCCCTTCTTTCTTCCCCTGAAATAGCCCTGGAGGCCCCTCCAGGGGAATCTGAGGGTGGGCAGGGCCTCTGAGAGGTCCCGGGGAGAGCAGTTCATGGCTTGGGGAGCAGTCAAGTGACCAGAAGACCTGAGTGAGGGAGAGCTGTAGAAAGGATCGAGAAAGAGTGAGGAATGGGAAATGGGCACTATATTCGGCCCGCAAATCCTAAACATGTTAAAAGAATGATGTGTGTAAAAGCACTCGGTGAAGCCAGGAATTCGCAAACTGATAGCTATTAGCATTACCATGTGCTTATTATTATGCTATGTGTGTGTTTAGGTTAAACAATGTATCTTTCCGCATAGGTGGCTTAGGCTATATTCCTTAAATTTTAATTCACTCCTCCCCCCCAAAAAAAACACACAAAACATTGGAAATGAGAGATTGGATCCAACAAGCATTTCTTGAGGGTCTACTAATTTGTTCAGGGCACTGTGAGGTAACAACGAAGAAAGCCCCTGCCTTCATGGGGCTCACAACCCAGTGTGTCTGTGAAGCCACGTTATAAATAAATAAATATACATATAAATATATATTTATATATATACACAAATATATATAATATATACAATATTGTATACATACATATATACAGTTGTATATATACAAATAAATATATAAATAATTATATAATTAACTCCTTAGCTTTTGTCTCACTGCAAGTGGCAGAGCAGCATTAGGCTGAGGAAGCTAGAATGTAAACCAGCCTTCCTTGGTGAGTGCACAACAGCCTGTCATCCGTGCCACCTGCCCGGGCACATGCAGGTGGCTCCTGCCCAGGGGAAGGAGAGCAGGTGATTTTAAATGCTGAGGAAGAGGTAGGGTTCCAGCCTCCAACGCACATGCCCCATCCGCTGTATCACCCACCCGGAGCAGTGAACTAAAACGCATATTAGGTTTTGTTGAAATGCCAGAGTAACGTGCTCACCAGATGCAGCTACTGATGCTTCTAAGAGTGATGTCTACATGGTGTTGCTAGGCAACCACACACGCCCTGCGCATCCCAGAGCCGCTGGCCCGCATCACAGTCCTGCCGGCAGCCCTGCTGGCACCCCTGCTCACAGGTGCCGAGCCAGCCCTCGCCTTGACCACTGCGGAAGCAGTTTGCTGCCCATCTGGTCTCCCAGGCGGCGAGTTAATATTGGATGGAACCTCCAAACGGGTCACTGGTTGCTTTACGGGGCATCTCTGCCTTGAATACAGTGTCCCAAATTTCATTTAAAAAAAAAGATCCCCTTCGGTTCTAGCTCTTTCCGTAAGTGGATCAGGGTAAATTTAGACAAGATCTTTAGTGGCTCTGAGAATTCAAATCAATTTGGAGTTGACTTTTAAGGACACAGTGTTCTCAGGGGGAAGATATTCCTGCCTTGTTATTTTGGGTTTTTGCCTTAACCAGTATGGTCTGGGAATGACCTCCTTCATGTTCAAGGTGCAGCCACTGAGGCAAGAAGTGACTGGAGAGGTCCCCTCTGCAGCCAGGAGAATGGTGGCTTTTCTCACCAAGAAATCCCTTCTGCAAATCTTTCTCAGGGCATCAACATCGCCAGCACAGGTGGCCCTACAACCCTGCAGCCCATAGCCCATAGGGAGTAAATTCTGCCTCAGCAAAGCTGTGGCTGCTCCAGGATTCCTATGTAGGAGCAACTTAGGGGCTTCGTTCTAGCTGGACCGGGACTAGGAAAGTTCTTTCGTTTTTTGTGAGGAAGATCAGCCCTGAGCTAACATCCGATGCCAATCCTCCTCTTTTTGCTGAGGAAGACTGGCCCTGGGCTAACATCCGTGCCCATCTTCCTCTACTTTATATGGGACACCGCCACAGCATGGCCTGACAAGCTGTGCGTCAGTGCGCGCCCGGCATCTGAATCCGCGAACCCCGGGCCGCTGCATCGGAGTGCGCGCACCTAACTGCTGCGCCACCAGGCAGGCCCGGAAAGTTCTTGAAACTGTGTTTTCACGTCATTTTACATAGCAGTGAAAAGTCAGCTGTTCATATCTAAATAAAGGGAGATGAGGTAGGCTAAATGGCCCTGTCTCTCCCTCCCCGCTCACCCAGCCAACCCTGGTGCAACCACCACCACAGGCATGGTTTCCCTCTCGCTCACACTGGGGGCTGGGGGCTGAGGGGAAGTCCTGGGACACTGCACAGATGACGGCTCCTTAGCAATGAACATACCTTTTAAGTAAACAAAGTAAACCTGTGGTCGTATCTGAGGGTGCTGAGGGCCTCTTCTAGTCCTGTGGTTCTATACTTTTCTTCACGTTGGGTCAAAGCATTACATTCCAAGGCATGTTAGTACCTTAGGCAATTTCCCTTTCTTCTCCATAATCCATGCAGCAAATATAAATAATGTGTCCCCAGTGCCTAGGTTCATCCTTCTGTATCAGGAGTTATGTGAGGATTTATCAGGCCATGACCCCTTTAGAAAGGGTACCATACTAATAAAAGAAGCAATGGTAGGTAAACATTGCTTTTCCAGAACACAATGAGAAAATGATTCTGGTCAAAGAGGTCAATTGAGGCTATTTTACAACCTTGAAAAGATACAAAGTCAATGAAATTCTAGACAGGATTTAGTTTATTAAGCTCCAGGACAGAAGCAGGTGAGCTGAGATGGGCCCAGGTCCACCTGACAGCCTAAATTGGTCCCATAGTAGAGCCAATTCAACAACACGGGCCAGCCTCGTTTGCTCTGGCAGGGCAGGGCAGTTAATGGAGTGGGTGTGGGGTGGCTGCAAGTGTCTGCTCAGTAAAGCCTTGGGGTGAGTCCTGCTTTGCCAATTATTACTGTGTAATCTTGAGGCAGCCAATGACCTTTCCAATCCTCACTTCCTTTAGCTATCAGATTAGGACAATCGCTTTTACAGGATTATCAAGAGAAGTAAATGGGATGATACTAACTTGTGCTTCTTGAGCAAGTATCATAAGACAGACTCTGTGCTCACTCACTCTCTTATTCAGTCCTCACAGCCGCCTTGTGAGGCAGCTGCCGTTATTTTACCGATGAGAAAACCCAAGTCCAGAAAGGGTAAGGGGTATGGACCACGTCCACGACCACACAGTATGATCGAGTCAGGGTTTGTGCCCATGTCTGTCTGACTAGACCTTAAACTCTGAAATCTGGTTAAGACTGTGGCTCCCATAACAGAGTTAATTCTGATGGGAATTAATTCTTTTAAAAATTCTGATGCCCAGGTCTCACTCGAGACCAAGAACATCAGAAGGTCTGGAGTGAGAAGCAGGCATCAGGGTTTCTTAAGCCCCCCCAGGTGATTCTAGTGTGCAGCAACATTTGGGAACCACCAGGTTAAGAAATTCTGCTCTACTGGTAGTTTTGAATCCTAGCTGCACAGTAGAACCACCAGGGAAACATCTAAAATATACTGATGGCCATACCCAAGGGAGTCTGATTTATTTGAAATGAGGTAGGGCCTTAAAGGCCTAAAGTTACTCTGGGTGATTCTAAAACGCAGACAGGGAGAGACCACTGCACTAAGTTACAGGGAAAGCACTCTCGGAAAATGGTTGTGTTATTAAAATTATGTATCAAATGAAGGCTTGGTAAGTGTGCTCTTAAACTCTCTTCCAACTTGTACTTGTAATTCCCTAGGAAAACCACTGTTCACCTTTGTCTCAGTTTGCTGGCTGAAGGGAGGAATTCAAACTATACTCTTCCAACAACGAGTGTAGCTGGCAAGAAGGAAAGGGGCGGGAAGCAGCCTCATTGGAATATTTAGCCCATTTGCTTCTGCTTCATACATGTAGTCAAGTAATTCAATAATAAGCACAGTTCTACCTTTGTCTACTCTTAGCTAAAGGAACTGGAAGTTTCTTTTATTATGAATTCAAGGAATTCAATAAGGAAAATAATAGCTGTTTGCATAGCTTTAAATTCTCAAACCTCTTTGTTAACATGAAGTAGCACTTTTACATGCTGTGAAAATTCGATCTTCTGTTTTGATTTTTTCACATTATTTATACATGCATTTCCATTTTTCTGGACAGTTATTCCAGTCAGGATGGGCTAAGTTATGCTGCATTAATGAACAATTCCCAAATCTCAGTGGCTAACACAAGGACTTATTTGTCCCTCATCTACGTATTTAAAGTGTGTCTGTGTATGACAGTCACTAGGGGCCCAGGTGGATGGACACATGCCTCCAAACTGCCACGGCAGAAAAGGAACATGGCGAGTGCTGTATTGGCTCTTAAATCTTTCAGCAGGAAGTGACACATGTGGCTTTTCTTCACATTTCACTGGCAAAGAGCCACACCCAACATCAAAGGGGGTGGGGAAGTGTGACTTGATGATGTGCTCAGGAGTAGATGCAATATTCATGAACAGCTCTAGTGACTAACACAACAGCATTCATATTTATCTCATTTTTATTAGTATGACCTTGAGAACATTGGCACCTCCAGAGTCTATAACTCACAGGTAAACAGACATGAATCCACAAGACAGTGTAGATGGGGCTGCTAGTGTCACTAGGAACACGTTGGCAGTGAGAGTCTTCTAGCGGAACAAGAGTAAAAGTGACTCTTCCTACAAAATGCCATAGAAGATGGCATGTCCAGGAAGGAGGAACTGGCGTGCCTGCTAGGGCGGCCTTATTATGGGATTACTATATTGGGATGGTGGGCAGGGTCCTGGGGGTCAGGGTGGAGGAGCTACTTTTCTTCCTTTGGTTTTCTTTCCAATAAAGCTTAGCATGGTGTCACATTCAATAAAAACACCAGTTCAATATACAAAAGTCATTGAAAATAATTTTGAATCTATCTGGGAAAATCCCAAAGGAGTATTACACGCAGTGCCTAGGCAGTACTTCTGGAGGTTCTCTTGCTCACTCCCTCTCTTCCCTCACCATTTCTACTTGGAGGAACCTAGGCATCCTTCAAGACGCTTACCAAACAGGTCCGCATGAACAGACCCTCCCCCAGGCAGAAATAATCCCTTTTATGCGCTCATTCTATACTTACATTTGCTATTACAGCACTTGTCATACTGTCGTTATATTATAATGACATTTATATAAACATTTTGATACTGAACCTCTTAATCTCAAGTTCATGTGCCCGATGCACAGCAAGCCAAACAGTGAGATATCGGTGCTTGGAGATGAAGAAAGATTTATTTAAATTGACCAAAATAAGTAGGTGGGCACCTGGGTTGGCTTAAATCCACCTCCCCAAGACCAGAAAGCAGGGGGGTTTTATAGAGCAAGGGGCTTGGCAGGAGGAGCTTCAGGGAAACAAAGGGGTCATTCCCGATAAGCCCCTGGGCAATCTGACTTGCCGGCCATCCAGTGATGGCAACCTCCCTGAAGGCATTCTTTCTTTTGCCAAACAAGCTCACAACCCTCTGGAAAACAAGGTCACCAATCCTTGAGACCCCTAAGTCACCCCTCAAGTTAAACAGGAAAACAGCAAATTGGTTTAGTATCTACAGTAACACTCAGGTACCCAGCTTCAATTTTATTTAACAAAACTTAGTGCCAGGCACTATTCTAAGAGCTTAACAAGTGGTATCTTCGTTAATCCTCATACCTACCTCTCGGGGGATTACCATTATTCTCCTTCTTTTGCGTAGGAGAAAACTGCGGCTCAGAGGGTGCGGGTAAATTTCCCGAGGGTGTCTGGTTAGAGGGTAGTGAAGCAGGATTTGAGCCCAGGTGGTTGGACACCCCTGGTGTCCAGGTCACAAGCTTCGTGGGAGCAGAAATTTCATGTTTATGGTTGTATTTCCACAGGTGCAGCCCAGTCCCCAGTCATGAGGAAGGTTTTTTGGGGAAAGAGCACAGTATTCACACCTGTGGATGGACCATAACTTGTTTAACCTGTTTCCAAATCCACTGCATAATTTGTGCTGCTATGAACCTATTTTACAAATTACACTGATTTCATTGGAGTTAATTGGGGTAAATTCCCCTAAGTGAAATGACTCAACAAGTATCAACAGTTTTATGGATAATTGCTATTGCTTAATCACTCTCCAGAAATTTGAATTTAGAATTTAGAATTCCACCAGCTATTCTTAGCTGCACCTATCCCATCACAGCATCTTCAGTGCTTTGTCATTTTAATCAGTCAAAATTATATGGACAGAGGACCAACGCTGGCCAGGGCTGATGGGTGATGAGTGATGAATTTGTTCCAGGATTACCATGGGAATTATAAGGTTGGATTCCTGGAGCCCTATTGAAGTTTATTAGCTCCCTGGGATGGTATAGAAGCTTCTATCTTTGAAATGGAGTGGGTTCTTTCAAACTAATAGATAGAATTTGGCCTAGGAAAAATGAAGTGTGTACTCTGTGTGTTCCTATCTTATTGGTTTAGACTAGGGGTGCCACCCTCCCCCACCATCCCCACACCCAGAGCCCTCTGTGGTCCCCCTATAAAGAGAATTTAAAGAGCAGGAACCCACTTTCACTAAATTACAAATGACTGATAATAGCTTAGAAGTTGCCAACTTCCTTTTGCAGAAGGATTGGACCTTAAAAACAAAACAAAACCGAAATAAGAACCTTGCTCTGGGGGCCGGCCCGGTGGTGCAAGCAGTTAAGTGCGTGCGCTCCGCTGTGGCAGCCTGGGGTTCAGCGGTTCGGATCCCGGGTGTGCACCGACGCACCGCTTGTCAAGCCGTGCTGTGGCGGCGTCCCACATAAAGTGGAGGAAGATGGGCACGGATATTAGCCCAGGGCCAGTCTTCCTCAGCAAAAAGAGGAGGATTGGCAGCTGTTAGGTCAGGGCTGATCTTCCTCACACACACACACACACACACACACACACACAAAATAAGAACCTTGCTCTGTGATTCTGCACCCTGAAGCAAGGCGGGTAAGAGGGGAGATGGTTCTCCCTGGCCCAAGGCCATGGACAAGCCTGCTGGCCCAGACTGAGAGACAGCAGAAGAATAAAGAAGGGCTTCCTTCAGCTTTTATCTGAACAAGTGGGACAGACTCGAGAGTTTGGCAGCAAGGTCTGCAGAATCCTCAGCAGCAGATTCTAAAGCCCAGTTCTTGACGAGCAGCACGTGGCAAGCCTGGTGGTGGCAATGCTAATAATAACAGCAGCAGACAAACTGTCCAAGCCACCAGCAAGGCTTCTCTCCATCAGCACAAGAGTCTTCCGTTGGGAAGCCTTCCAGTCTTGCCCCTGCATATCCTTACAGCACAGTAGTCTTCTAAAGAGTAACTCCCTTGCTTAATATCTTTCCATGGAATTTTTTCCCATCTAGCATAAAATTCAAACTCTTTCCAGGGGGCCTCTCCCAAGCTCCCAGTTCTCTCCCCCTACCCTACTCCCCCATGCTCAGGCCACAATGGCCCTCTTCCGCTTCCTGGAACACACCAGGCTCATGCCCACCTCCTCCTCCCAACTTTGCACCAGCTATTCCCTCTGCCCAGCTGACAGCTGCTTCTTGTCCAGGCCTCAGTGCAAATGGCCTCTTCTCAGGGAAGCCTTTAAGTTACTCTCCATCCACTTACACCTGTTTACTACATGTTTCTCATCACTACATTATAAGCTCTGTGAAAGCAGGGAGCTCATCTTTTCTGTTCATCTCTGGTGTTCACAACTCTTAGCATTTTGTACACAGTAGGTACACAGTAAACCTTAATCCTTGCAAACCTGGGAAATAGGTATTATTGTTGCTATTTTTCAAATAAGTCTTAAAGCGATGACCCAAGGTTGTATTACTTTAAGTGTTCAAACCAGGATTCAAATCCAGATTTTTCCACTCTCAGTGCCACACTGATTCTAGTCACCCACAGTGTATTAAAGACCCAATGTCATCAAATTCATTCTAACAGCTAACTTGCTTTTGACTCAGCCTGATTTCTTGCTGTACTGGTTTCCAATGCACTTTGCATTCAAAGAACGATGCTGAAAGCACTAAATGCAAATCAAAGAAAAACACGGCAAGTATGATATGTACCGGTGGCCTCGTGAAACTGCTGTGTGTAAGAGTTAAACACGCCAGAGTGCCTCAGTTACGTAAACTGACTGATGAGTGTCCTAATTGTGCGTTGTGAATTGCCTCCCTTTGGAGAATGCTCAAGGTTGTTTAAGGTAACCAACACATTTTCTTCTGTTTTAAAAATAGACACATTGCCATCAACTGATGAATGGATAAACAAGACGTAGTACCTCCACACAATGGAATATTATTCACCCATAAAAGGAATGCAGTGCTGACACACACTACAACATGGATGAACCTCGAAAACACCGTGCCAAGTGAAAGAAGCCCGTCACAAAAGGCCACATATTGTGTGATTCCATTTATATGAAATATCCTGGATAGGCGAATCCACAGAGACAGAAAACAGATTTGTGGTGCCAGGGGCGGGGAGAGTGGCTGCCTGACGTGTACTTCCTTTTAGGGTGATGAAAATGTTCTGGGACTAGACTGTGGTGATGACTGCACAACACTGGGAATGTACTAAAAGCCACTGAATTGCACACTTTAAAATGGTTAAAATGGTAAGTTTTATGTTACGTGGATTTTGCCACATTTTTTTAAAAAAAATCAATGAAGTAGGAAATAGAAAATAATAGTTGTACTCTGTTACTTTTTGAACAAAATAAATATACATAACTCTGGCAAGCTTGATAAGCAAAGAGTGAGACACAAACGTACTAAATAAGAACTATGATATGCAGAGATAATACCGAAAACCTTAACGGGACACGCTACCCTCTCATCTGGAGAAGAAAGGAGGGTACAATATGCAGCCACCGCCCGAGGGCGGCTGGTGCTGGCTGTGACCAGGGGGCAGGGTGGCCCAGGGGGCAGGGCGGCCCTCGGGCAGGGCTGTTGGCTCTGTTTGAGGAATCTGCTTCTGCCTCTTTCTTTAGGACATGAAAGCAAATGGCACATTAGCGACGACAGCTCCTGGAGACAGAAACAGACACTTCCCGGGGCCGTCCTCTCAGGCAGCTGCCGCCTCTTGGAGCCCGGCGTGACTCACATAGCTGCCTCGGCATCCTTTGGACAGGAATGTAGAAATGATTTCATCCTACTGTCTTGCCTTTGCAAAAGCTGGAGTGGTTCCACAGTAAATGGACTCAAGAACACAAATGCCCAACCATTAGAAAATGGGATGGTCAGAGAAGTTCCAAACTGGCTTTCACGGCCCTGACGCCCATGACGTGGCCTTGCTCACTGCGGGCTCTGCTGGCGGCCCAGCTGCCGTGTCACCGCCCTGGTGAGATGTATTTATTACCACCTCCTCACACCCTGCTCCTCCTGTACCCCTACCCAACCACCTCTCCCTCCTTCACATTTAAATCCTGCTCTTCCTTCGAGGGCCAACTCAAGTCCCACTTTACTTAGAATTTAAACCACATCATATTTGCATTCCATTGTCTTTGTGCCTGGAAAATTTATCTCCCCTGTCCAGATGGCAAGTTCTCTGCTGACAGAAACCTCTCCTTGTAATTCTAGGGTGCCCCCAGTCGCACACAGCCTTCACTGCCTTCCAGGCCCCTTTCCCTCTATTCCAACTGCTGGCTGGTTTTCCTCTGCTGGTCAGTCTGTCAGTGATTGGTTCTGAGCGAGAGGTGAATTAAAGCAGACCCATGAGATTCACCGTCCTGGGGCTTTTGCTGCAGCTACTGGTAAGACACCTTTTTCCTCTAGGAGTTGCTAAACTAATAGACGCTGCTGGGGACCACTATTGCCAACTCTTGGGATGCTTGTCTGAGAATAAAGCCAGAGGAGAGCAGAGCAGGGTCCTGACAGCCTTGTTGGAGGCTCTGGATTGTAACCACGCTAGATGCCAGCGCTTTTCCAGGGATGAGGGCCAACTACTTCCCTTCTTGCTGCTAGCTGGCTGCTTCTAACTGAAAGAATGCTAATGCCCCTCCCAGCATTTACTGTGGGCACAGGGTAGGCACAAAAGAAGTATCTGCTGACTTGCTGATAGTTTATTTACAGCTATGTCTAGGGTGGTTAAGCAGAATATTTTTTGAATTAAAAAATTGTTATTGGGGGGCCAGCTCGGTGGCATAACGGTTAAGTGCATGTGCTCCGCTTTGGCGGCCCAGGGTTCGCAGGTTCAGATCCCGGGCGCGCACCAACGCATCGCGCGTCCAGCCATGTTTTGGCGGCGTCCCATACAAAGTAGAGGAAGATGGGCACGGATGTTAGCCCAGGGCCAGTCTTCCTCAGCAAAAAGAGGAGGATTGGCAACAGATGTTAACTCAGGGCTAATCTTCCTCACACACACACAAAATTGTTATTGAGGTAAAATATGCATAACGTTCACCATTTTAATCATTTTTAAATGTATGTAGAGTTCTGTGGCATTACATACATTCATATTGTTGTGCCACCATCATCACTATCTGTTTCCAGAACTTTTCCATCAACCCAAACAGAAACTCTGTCCCCATTAAACACTAACTCCCAATTTTTTCCTCTCCCCAACCCCTGGTAACCACTTTCTGTCTCTATGAATTTGACTACTCTAGGTACCTCGTATAAGTGGAATCATACAATATTTGTTATTTTTGTGACTGGCTCATTTCACTTAGCATAATGTCCTCAAGAATAATCCATGTTGTACAATGTGTCAGAATTCTCTTCCCTTGTTAAAGCTGAATAGTATTCCACTGTATGTACATAGCACATTTTGTTTATCCCTTCACTAGGGTTGTTGCCACATTTTGGCTGTGGTGAATAATGCTGCTGTGAAAATGGGTGTACAAATATCTGTTCAAGTCCCAGCTTTCAATTCCTCCAGACCTATACCCAGAAGTAGAATTGCTGGATCATATGATAATTCTGTTTAACTTTTTAAGGAACTGTCACAGTTTCCATAGCGGCTGCACCGTTCTACATTCCCACCAACAGTGCTCCATATCCTCGCCAACAGTTGTTGTTTTCCACTTTTTGGAAAGTATTTAGTTTACAGGTGCGACGGTGGCAATGCTGGGAAGAGAACTTACGTCATTACCTGTCTCGATAAGAAGGAAGCTGTAAGTTGGGGCAACACAGAGCTAGAAGCTCCGCCTGCGCCGCTCTTCTCGTGCTCTCGTGGCAGCTCCGCTTCCCCTTGAACTCCTCCTCTACCAAGTGCCCACAGGCGGGGCCACACCTCACCATCAGGGATGGAGATGCCTGTTCTGGAGGTACTGGCCACTCTCGCTTTCCCAAGAAGGGGAAGGGGGAGAGCCAGGCACATTTTGACCTGTGGATAACCAGTTTCCTCACAGCCCCATGTCCACCCGTGTTGGCTTTTCCAACAAGAATGGAGTCGCCTCTTTTATCTATCCCAGGACGCTCTTACAAGCACAGCAGCCCTGCAACGCCATCCCGCACGCGCAGTGCGTTCCCAGTTGGGTAAGTCAGCAGCTGTTGCCTCTTTACATGATCCCCTCTTTCCCTGGTTCCCCTGGCTATGGAAAACTTTCCACTTGACTCCTTAGGAAAAGATGGAGGGCATGTGAAACATGAGATCCAGGACAGGCTGCCATCTTGTA
This sequence comes from Ceratotherium simum simum, assembly GCF_057802395.1. Taxonomy (NCBI): domain Eukaryota; kingdom Metazoa; phylum Chordata; class Mammalia; order Perissodactyla; family Rhinocerotidae; genus Ceratotherium; species Ceratotherium simum. The sequence continues at coordinate 3,089,837 of NC_141913.1, forward strand.
AAGGCTTTATTTCTACTTCATCATCGTCTCATACAGACTCCGAGGCACCATCCCTTGTTTCCATTTGGTATCTTCATGACTTTTTGTAGTGTTTTTCCTTAAACAAGAAAATTTTGAGTAAACACTGTATATTGCCAGTTAATCTTTTAACAATAATTTAAAAATGCAGTTGCTGTTGTATCATCAATGCAAGAGGACAATAAAAGTACAGTACGAGGGAATTCACAACGTATTACAGTGTGACAGACGACTCACACGTAGGCGATGGTGAGACCACAGCAGCAGGATGTACATGCACCAAGTGCTTCGAACCTGAAGACGTGCGGGTCAAGTAGAGCATGTGGATTATACAGCGCATTTGGTCAGCCCAGCTGAGGACTTGGTACCTTTTCAAAAATGCTGACACGAGTCCCCTCCAGGATATAGGATATCTGTCTTGTCTACTGGCTTCATGGCTTTTTCACTACAAAAAGTTCACTGAATCAGACAGTCTGAAGCACTTCAAAAATTCTTAAAAAAATAAGTACACTGACAAAATAAAATTAACTTAAAACAGTCAAACTCAACGTGGAAATAAACCAAACCCATATGTAACAGTGCAAATTTGACAGAGGCAGTCAGTATTGAGAGTGCGAGTGTTCATAATCTCTTAAAACGTACACCTTTAAAACTTTTATTTTTTAAATTTATTCATCTCTTATTTACCTTTTTTTGTTTAATATACTGTGTAAAAAAGATGGAGACAAAAATAGTTTTCTGAGCTATGAAAAAAATTAAGTTATTACAGGCACATTTACTGTTTCATTCTAGAAACATCTCAGGGTCACAGGTTGAACATTCAGCAGCTGTTTTTTTTTAAAAAAAAAACATTCTTTGACCTTGGGAAAACTAGATCTCTCCTTTTGGGTGGAGTTTGGTTGATGACAATGGTGTGGTTATGCAAATTACAGTGAATTATTCCACGATAATCCATGCAAACTTGCATCACGTCACAGGTGGAGCTTCTCCCCGGGTGCCTCCTCGTCGCCGAGCTCCTCCACGGAGGTCAGGTCTCCCGGTGACTGAGCCGGGCAGGCCATGGGGGAATGTGGGGCCCAGCGGGATGGAGGGCGCCGGTTTGCTGGTCTCTCGGGCCTGGAGAAGCAGGGTTCTAGGGATGGAGCTAGTGCGGAACAAGGTAGTTCCTTCAGAGCCGAGAAAGAGAAAGACAGGGTTACTCAGATGGACAGTTCCTCCAGGGGGTGATCTCCCCCACACACACTTCTCAACAGACTCAAGTTAAATATAATAGACCAGGGGCAACTTCTGAACGTTAATTTATATTTTGGTCATGGAGAATAACTTAAAATGATGTAAAGGGTTCACCCTGAATAATCAGTGACGATGGTAATGGGAAGATATCAAATTATAATGAAAAGATGGCAATGCCATGAGATGGTGTGTTGACAGACACCCTCAGACTTGGGCTGGAGCACAGGCCACGTGTCATACTCCCAGCGTACCCCACCACCTTGGCCCTCTTGAAAGATCTATTTAGCTACAATGACCGGTCCTAGGAGGCCAGCCTCCCTGTGCCTTGGTGTGGTGGGGGCCCATGAAGAGACCCATGATTTCATCCAGCTGTATTAGCAACGCGACTCACCTTAAAACAAACTCTGCTACTGTTTATTTTAAATTGACTGGCAGTGGTTAAACAAACTCCCACAACAAGGAACAAAGGCTGCAGGCAGGAATTTTAATTTAGGTCTCCTCTTGTTTAATGACTCTTCCTTGCAGCAGCATTTTAAAAAGTGGAGTGCAAGTGCACTTGTGCTTTTGTGGCGCAGGCATCCCACACCTTCTAAGAGCAGACCATGCAAGACACACTCAACCGTGGTGCAAGTCACCTCTAACACTTACTCAAGGGCCACTGCTACTGTTTTGGTTTTACAGAAGGCTGAGCTACTTGTCCTGAGTCTGCACAGAAGGAAACAAGGACGCCCAAAGTTGGAATTTGCTGGCACACACAAACGTGACAGGCTGTGGCATGGGGAAACAGTGAGTTCTACAGGGTGGAGCCCGTCTGCCCAAATGATAGCCAACAATGAAAGGGTGAGATGGTAAACCACACAATGAGGAATGACACGGAACAAAGCCCTCTGAGTGTCAGGAAGCAAGTTGGAGGATTTAAAGAGACGTGACAAGCAGCTGCAAGACCAGAAGGAGGAATGTGTCGTCAGCGTAGCAGAGAGACAAAGGCGGGAAGAGACAGTGACTGTGTTGATGGGCAACATGACGAGGGAGGGAGAAGATGGCAGGCGGAACACGCTGGAGCGCGCACAGACGCAGCGCTTCGGGAAGAATGACGGAGTGGGGTGGTTTCCCCGCCTCCCTGGGGGTCAGCAGAAAAGGAGCATTAGCCCTGGAGACTACTTCTTAAGGTTCCCTGCCTCCTTTGTGGCTGGCACTTTATGGCAAGGGGGAGCCTTGATCAGCAAAGCACTTACACTAATGGGAACCATGACAAGCAGCAACAGCTCACCTGTGAAAACATGTCAGCACTGAAATAGCTGAAATGCAAACTAACTAACCTGGGGTGAGCTGTCCTCACCTCATCTCAGCCCAGCTCGAGGGGACCCACGGGCTGGGAAATCTGCTCCTGTTTTGTGTCTTTTTGTGTTTCTGCTCCTGGTAGTATAAGAGTTGTGTGTGTGCATGTGTGTGCTGCACATGTGTGTATTGTTTGTGCTGTGTATGAGTGTGTTGTATGTGCGGTGGATGTCATGTGTTGGTAAGGTTGCTGCTCTAGGTTTTCTCGACGCCACCGCAGCCTGGTTCCACCTGGATGACGCTGAACCAGAATGGGTTTTTCATTAGACAGTTTTGTGCCACCTCTTCACTGGCATCTATTCGTGAACTCCAACAGGAAGAAATGTCGTACGACCACCAGTTCAAGGGAATGAACTTTTTCTTTAGTAATACACCAGCACATATAAGCAAACAACGCTGTCCTTTCCCGAGATAGTGGGTGATGTGGGCCTCTTATCCTGGGAGCAAGCACCACTGGAGCCTTTGAGAGCCCACTGTACTTTGCATTTAGCCCTTGGAGTTAAGGCCAGTGGATGAGTGGGTGGGTGACTGTATCCTTGATCAAAAACAAAGTGGGTATTTTCTCCTGCGCCTCCATTCAGGCTCTGAAGGCAATTCTGCGAGAATATTTTTTGGAGCAGGGATAGCTTTGTTGTTTATTCAATTAACAAATGTTTATTGAGCACTTACTATGTCACACCCCTGGTGATGGCCTGGGAGGACAAGACACATTTGGGTTTACTCCTTCTGGTGTGGTTATTGAGAAAAGGAGAGAAGCCTGTCCGTTATGGTCACACCTCACTGCAGCAGACGGCAGCGCACACGTGCCCTCAGCACACCCGTGAGCAGGTGCAGGCCAACTGGGAAACGCTGGGCTCAGAGACCCCCAGGCTAGGCCTCCGTGCAGGAGACACTCCCCTCTCCAGCCAACATCCCTCTAATCCTCTGAAAGCATCCTGGCTGCACACTGCCCAGGAGAGCGGAATCTCAGCAGTGTCTCTACAACATAAGAGCCCTTTGCACTGAGCGGTCCACACTCAGGTGAGACAAAAGGGAAGGTCCAGCCTGCCAACCTGTCCCTGCAGGTGGACCCCGGCCAGCATGGGTGTCTGCCTCTACGGAGCACATCTACCTGGATGATTTGGCCTTATTCCTGAGTGTCAGGTGCCAACCCTGATGACACAAACGATCTCTCCAGACAGCTTGGAAAGAAGGAAGAAAGCACTTACGGCGTGAGGCAGGCAGGGCTAGAGTCCCCAGGGGGCAGTTAGTAAGACAGTTTGGTTCTGGACAGAACAGACAGAGAAAGAGAAGAAAAACAAGGAGGTTGGAAAGTACTTTTAAAAAGAAGAACAGTAAAGGTTTAACCTCAACCAGCCCAGCAGCAGCTCAGGGAGAGCCATCAGGAGAAACTCGAGGTCCCGCAGAAACAGGCGCGTGCACGCCGGGCACACTGGCCTGTCCTCCGTGTAGGTCCGGAGCCAGCAGGGACCCTCACCACGGACCGGCAGGAGACCTCTCCCTTCCGCCCGCTATTTTTCCCAGAGCTGCCCTTTGGCATTTAACATTTCAAACACCCTCTGGCACACAGAGAGACAGGAGTCACAAGACTGTTGTATTTGAAACAGAGCCCACTAAACAGCCTGTTTGTTTTAGTCACAATGATCTAGCAACCGCTGCTCATACTAAAAATTTCCTCTCGCATTTTCCACTTAGACACAGGAGGGAAGAAGAGCATTACATTTCCAGATTATTCTTTCTCTTCACACCAGAACTCCTTCTCACAGCTTCTTTGCATCGCCGAATTGGTGCTATGGCTTCAGGAGAAAAAGAGGAATGAGTAGCTTGTGGGGTGGGAGTGAGGGTAGAAAGGGAGACCTCCTGTTGTGCACGTTCCTAGCGCAGGAATGCCCACGTCACCCGTGTCTAGATGCCCAAGTGAACTTCAGGGAGCGAGTCCACCACAGGGAGCACAGAGCAGGGTGGGAAATCAGAATCAGTTCTGGTGATCTGGATGAAAACCCAGAACTACATCATCTATGCAGTGACAGGAAGGGGTCTCCAATGGGCCTAACACAGTAAGTCAATTCAGACAAGGAATATTCCACTGGAATCCAGAACAAGCAAAATTCCAACAAAAAGGAACAAAGGGCCCACGACATTTAAATATAGCCAGTGAGTGCTCCATGCAGGTTCTGAATCCCTGAAACTACGCTGTGCTCCCTACAAACTGGTCAATCATCTCTTTGGTAGCAGACACACCAAGTGAGAAGAAAATCTAAATAGACTCTTTGCAGAGGATAGGAGTGGGGGGTGGGCATAGCTTTGTACTGATAAAAGCATTGTCATGCCTTACAACTGTGATTCAGTCATTAAACCATTTTCTTTACATTTTTTGGTTCCTAAAAATTAATTTCTATTTAGTGTCTAATATAAATGGACATCACAGACACAGCCAGTTAATGCTTTGGGACAAAGCCCTAATTTCAACTGATTCCTCCAGAGCCCTAAGAAGGCAAAGCATTCACAGAAATAAGACCCTCTGCAGCCAGTGAGTCACTTACCTGAGGGCCCTGGAGGGGTGGGGGTAACAGAAGCCTGCAGAAAACAACATTTGTCACCTGATAACCCTGAACCAGCAGCATGTGTCCTCTCAGAGCATGTCAACAACTTTATCACAGACTCGTAGCTTCGGAACGTGTAGGCCACATACCATCTATATTAGGTGGAACCTTGCCATTTCTGTAGGTCACTGGCCATTTCACATGGTTGAACCTATTGCAGATTTAAACTCTATGTTTTGAGTTAAACACTGGGAACTCGAACATCATTTTGCTCCAGTGGGAAATGGGGGGCAGAAGGAGGATCAGCTCATACAGGAAATACACCTTCCTCCCTCCTCATCCGAGAAGAGAAGCGAGGGCTCCCGGGGCCATGGCAAGAAAGCAGCCAGGCAGCCCAGGGAACGTATTTCTCTCCTCCTCCCCCAACCCTTGCCACCTGCTGGAGCTGCCCAGCCTGGAGAATGCTTATGGGTGTCTGGATCCCACTGCTGCGGAGCTGGTCCATCTGGGCTACCAGTAGGTCAGGCCTCACCCTCAAGTCTATACACGGGATCACTCACTGAGCAGTGTCTTGATGGAGCACTGGGAAACGTGTCCTTCCCACCCCGTGAACTGTGAGGCCACGGTCACCACCGTTTTCACCTTTAGCATTATCATCAGGCTTTGTTTATTTTGCACATTCTTGAAGTGGAAACAGGAATTGTCTTTTAAAGTGGTGTGACACAAATATACTACATGTAGATATGCATCAGAACAGAATTCAAGGTTGCCTGATTTGTGAGTGGTAAAGGGGATATAATAATCATATAATAATAATACGTGATAATAAGTGTGGTCATGTGTAATGTGATAACATGTGATGTATAAGGGGGATAATGATAACCGTCACATCATTTGCAGGCAGGATTTTGCTCTCATCCATTTGTCTCAGCTGGTTTCACTGCTAGGGAGACTCATGGACACGGAGCAGGTATGTGATTTTGAGAGGTAAGACTACTATTCCATACTGAAGCCAATACTGGAATCCAGGTGTTGTAATTCCTGATGAGATGTTCTAGTGTCCACGCTGTCAAAATCCTCTCCAGCACACCTCTTGTGTGTCATCATGTATAAAGATGTGGAGCATGCAGAAAGCCCTGACATGACTCTCCATACTTCACATACATACACACACACACACACACACATTCATAGAACACAAATTCATACAGAAAGAGGGCAAATTACAACCCCAAGTGAAAAGCCCAGCTAAAAAGATAAGCATCGATCACTTAGACCAGAGAAGAGAACCTCAATCAAATTTAAAATTGTTGTGAACAGTAAAATGAAATTTTCTTTAAGCAGCAGCTCAGGGTTTGTGTTTCTGCCTATTCCATTCTCCCATAAACCCTGTATCTCCCCAGCTCACAAGAACCTATACGGACCAGGATTCTTGAACTCAAATGACCTGATACAATCCCAGGTTCAAACGTGTTCTCTCAACATTTAAATGGAAGAACTGGGAGGGTGAGGGTGTGGATACTCAGCCTGCATTACCTCAATGGACCCTGGTTCGGCTTTGACTGCTTCTCCCACATGGCTGTCACTGTTGAGACTTGAGGGGCCGTGGGGGGACTGCCTCCTCTCCTCCTTTAAGGCATGCTCCAACAGCTTCTTGTTGAGGATCCGAGCTACATTCTCAGTGAGTGTGTAGCCAGGGGGAGCAGATAAGTCCTGCCTCACAGGTGTGCCCTCTCCCCCTTCCTCCCTACATGTCTCCGAGCCAACCCCGATGGGGCTGGGTGACTGTCCCCGGGAACTGGGGCTGGTTTCCTGGCCTAGGCCCAGCTCTGGCCGGGGTTCTGCAGAGCAAGACCGACTCCCAGCCCGCATCCCCTTCTGGAAGGGGTCCTGCACCACGGGGCTGTGGTCGATGATGTTGAAGAGGCTGGAGAGGCCGTCGTTGATGGCGGTGTGCACGGGGCTTTCCCTTGTGGTGGTGGAGCGGGCCCAGGCCGACTCGCTGCACCCCTTCTGGGCCAGCCCTGGGGAGGTCCTATTATTTGGCTGGTCAGCTTTGGGGAAGGGCTTCCTCTGCAGCTTGGGAGACCCGTACTTGGGGGAGCAGCACGTGCGTTCAAACTTGGCCTGTACCTTCTCGATGGCAGGCGCCACCTGCCTGCTCCTAAGGCCGCGGGAAGGAGATGATGCGGGCGTGGCACCACCCCCTGCCTTTGGTGTGAGACACTTGTGGGGGCTGCTGGTGATGGCGCTGCCACGCAGGGCTTCGGTCTGCAGGCTCACGCTGATGGTCTGGACGGTCTGTGTCCCCGTCGTCCGGGACCCATTGGTCTGACAGGCCATATCCTTGACTGGAGGCTCGGTGGGACCAGAGCACATGGCATTCCTGACAGAGAAGGCCACCTCCTTCATGTCATCACTCATGTTCTTGGACATCTCCAGGCTGTGCAGTGGGGAGGCAAAACCCAAGGGGGTGCAGAGGGTGCCATCGAGGGGGCGGAGCCCTCCCTCCACGTAGTCTCGGGGGTGTCTGGAGGGGGCCCCAGGCCACCTGCCAAGCATGTGTTCTGAGGAGCCCCCCTTTGTGTCTCCCATGCCCCCTCTGGCTCTGCTTGTGGAAAATGGGCACTCGGGCTCCGGCCGGCCCCTGCCCTCACCGCCCGCCACGACGATGCTATCCATCCTGCGGACGGCAGGCGGGCTGTGCAGCACCCGCACCCCGGGCGGCTCGGCCCGGACGTGGCTCCGCAGGGGCTGCTTCAGGCAGTGCTCTGGGCTGGTCATGGTGTCCGTGGTCATGGTGACGCTCGTGGTGAGGTACCAGGAGGAGTCAGGGAAAGGCTCGGTGCCGGCCTCGTGCCCCACCTGCCCCCCCTCGGTCCTGTCTGCCCAGGGGTCTGGGGGCCTCTCGTCCCAGCTCTTGCTGTTGAACTCCTCGATGTACTTCAGGTCGTCAGGAGACAGGGGCGGAGTGACATCCTCCCTGCTGCTCCCGGCGGGCAGGCCTTTCTCGGGCAGGAAGGGAGAGACGTCCATCAGGCGCTGGAACTCAGACATGGAGGACACGGACACCGCCCTGGGAAGAGTGGAGAGAGGACGGCATCAGCGGCCCATGTGCCAGCCAGGGAGCCCGCTGACCCGTGCCCCCACCCCGGCGCAGCTCACGAGTCCTGCCTGCACCAGCAGCGCCTGCTGCGCGACGGGCTCCACCTGAATGACCAGCACGCTCGCTGTCCAGCTGCCTGATGTTGTCCAGCTCTGACCCTGTGGATGTTTAACGGATCTTTACGATGGCTCTGGAAGTGTTCCAGGAGCCTTGTACTGGTCAGAACTCAATACAGCCAACCCTTAGATACTGTGGGAACAAGCGGAAGGTGGGCAGGGCAGTCAGAGCCAAGCTCCAAACCCACTTTGAAATGGTTCATTTTAGCCTGTGGACACTCCGCAGGAAGAGGGGAAACTACAGGAACCCTGGCTGTGGCCTGGGCTCTCCATCTATTGACAAGTGCCTTCAATTCCAAACCTACTGGGAGACTCCTGGGTTCCAGGCATCATGGCAGGTGCTCAGGCTACAGACATGACCGCACCACAGTCCCAACCCAAAACCAGCCACTGGTACTGGAGGAGTGAAATACCCCAACAATATAACTACCATCTGAAGTCCTTCTTACTCTCAGCCTCATCCTCCACTGGCCTGAAGTACTAACAACGTCCAAAGGCCAAACAAAAGACGTAGAAGAGAGAGAGGAGGGGAAGATGTAATCAGGTTGGCAAACAATTCCCAAACACCATTTCAAACAGAAACTCCACCCGGCCCTGCCAAACCCACCACCAGGGCTCAGTGCCCTCAGTTCCCTCTCTGCTTCCTCCTTGATAGCCGAGCTACTTTTTGTTCTTGCTCCTTCTATACTCCTGGCCAAGATGCACAAACACAACGGGAGAGTGAAGACAGGAGAGCTAAAGCAACAGCCAGTTTGGGGTGAGCTACTGCCTGATGGACGTGGATTTGGATGTAGATGGCTCAGTGTATTGGCACTTAACTCAATATATTTCGATTTGACATGAATTTACTGACTGCCTCCTGTAGGCCCAGGTGGCACGGTATGAGGGGCTGGGGACTCCAACATGCTGAGACAGGAAGTTGCTGCAGGGCTTGGGCAGCTTGTCAACCCAGCCAGGGCAAAGAAGTGGTGGCCAGGAAGGAGGCTTGGGGCTGGCCATGCGTGCCGACTCAGGTCCTGGACCCTCTGGTCTGGAATCTCTCCTGATGTGGTGGTGGAGGTGAAGTGTGTGCAGACTCACTGTCTCTATAAGTAGACCACTTTATCATAGGACATATTAATAACCATGCACCCCCAAACTCTAAATACCTAGGGTTCTAGACCAGCCCAGGCCCTGCTGAAGGGGTCCCAGACTGAGTGCATGGCCACTCCTCTGCAGGACCCATTAACAATGGCGAGGCCAGAACTGGGTCCTGCTCTGAGCAAGTCTGTGGACCACAAGGACTGGTCCACAGAATGGGCAAAGTTCTAGGTGGCTTGGCTGACAATGCCCTTACCCTAGGGGCATGTGCTGGTGGTCATTACCATGGGGTAAAACAGCAGGCTACAAATGACACCACTGGGCATTTCATCTTGTTATTTCTCACTAGAGGCACAAGTCAGTGGTATTTTTGTTATAAATAACCTATAAACTGTCCAATGGCCCTCTGAATAACAGAAAGCTGGCTATGGAAATAAAAGGAAATAGAAAGGATAAGGATGGTCCATTTGTCACTAGGTCCTAAACTTTCCAGCAAGCACGATTTTCCTCTTGTTGCCTCTGATCAAGGAGCTGCTGAATTAACAATGAGCTTCAGAACACTGTTCACCGGGAGCTGGAAGTGCTCTACAGGTAGCCAAACCCTAATCCCTTCCCGTTTCTTGGATGTAGCTCATCTAACCCTGCTTCTGCCCACAGAAACTGCTCTCAGAGTCAAAGCAGCAGCAGCACCTCTGTGGGGACTTTTTGCCTCTAGGTCTTGGATGGATATCGTGGAACAGAGATGATGTGGACAGAGAAAGGAGAGGCGTTAACCTTAACAGTGGCCAAAGCAAAACAAAACCATACCTACAAAAACCAGACACATGTGCAACAAGGAGAAAGTACGAAGGGAACACAGGAAAGCACTAGAAGGGAAGGGGGTGGAGGGGAGGACAGCACCTTCTTACTTTGCACATTTTGATACTGTTTCAATTTTACAAGCATGGATTACTTTTGAAATTAACAGAAGCAATTAAGATAAAAAATAATAACTAGCTACAGTGCAGGGAGGAGCTCTGCTAAGAAAGGCAGAAAGCGGGAGGGTGTAATGATAGTAAACTTCGTTCACTGCTATTCTGCGCCGGACATCGCTTCATCTTATGTGTATTAACACATTTAAGCTGCAAACAAATCTAATACCTCCTGTTTCCAGATGAGGAAAGGGAGGCACAAAGCAGTCAGATAACTCACCCAAGGTTGCATGGCTAGTGAGAGGTGGATGTGGATCTGAACCCAGGATGTTTGGCTCTGGGGCCGAGCTCTCAAGTGCTGCCCTGTGCTGTCCAAGAGCAACCGGACGAGACAGAGCTCGAACGACAGAAATGTGCCACAGGCACTTCCCGGCGTTGGATGAATCCCACAAAGGGCGGAACGGGAAGGAGACATACTTCATGGACTCCAAGTTCACAGGAAAGTTAGGGATGAAGACCAAATTGCCCTGAGAAGCTGCTGCATGCAGGGCAATGGTGTGTACCATCTACAAAGAAAAGTACGTGTGTGCGTGTGGGGAGGGCGAGGGATGGGTAAAGGAAACCGCCGCACTTTCTGCTCAGCTGAAGCTGTGTGTTTTTTTTTTTTTTTGATGAGGGAGATCAGCCCTGAGCTAACATCTGATGCCAATCCTCCTCTTTTTGCTGAGGAAGATTGGCCCTGGGCTAACATCCATGCCCATCTTCCTCTACTTTATATGGGACGCCAGCACAGCATGGCCTGACAAGCACTGTGTAGGTCTGCACCCGGGATCCGAACCTGCGAACTCTGGGCCGCCAAAGTGGAGCACACGAACTTAACCACTACGCCACTGGGCCAGCCCTCAGCTGTGTGTTCTTAATGTTTCCATTTAAACAAATTTGCTTATACATGCCTTTTCAGACATGTCTCATCATACATATGACCTAAAATACATGATTACTAACATCAACAACATCAACTACTTTATATTTACTTCAAGGATTACTGATGGGAAATATTTTATAAACCCTCCTAGTAGAGCTTTTCAATGTACAGTATATAAAATGTCTCATAGCACAGCAAGAGGGACTTTTTCCAGACTTTAAATTAGAAGACAGAGGTTTCCATAGACTTTTCAAAACCCATTTAACACAATCATTCCTTTATATACACAACACACAACTATATCTGCAAAGTTCTTACCATAACACTAATACACGTGGCTTGTCTCTTAGTTGTTACTACTAATAAAAAATACAATATTTATAAAATTAATAATAATAAAGCAACCACTTATTCAGAAGTCTTATCTTAAGTCATTCTGAAGATAGCGTTACAACAGACTACAGAGACAAGATGGAATCTCAGGACCAAGGGGTTTTTACTTCAGTAGTCTACTACTGTTTTCATCAATCTTACCTTTGAAGATTTCCCTTGGGATTTTCTTCTTCCTATAAAGAAGAGATAAGTTTGTCTGAATCAGTTAATTTTGGTTGCCTAGGAGCCTTCAGAGGGCTGAGTGACTTGTTTTGCTCTTCTGCTCTAGGAAAACACCACTTCAAATATACACTGAGGCCAAGTTCTGGCGGGGAGTGCTGCTGCCCTCAGCCCTTTGAAGTAACAATAAACCTGAATCCACAGCGTGATGAGGGGTTGGAGCTTCTGCAGTCCAGGGAGGAGCCCACGTGAAGGAGAGACACCAGCTGTAAACTTTGTCATGGAGGAAGTGCTTCCTCAAAAGACTTCGATAACTACATGCATTTCAAAGCCAGCTTTTGAAATGACCTGAATACGGCTGAATGTGTGCGTGTGTGTGTGCGTGTGTGTGTGTGTGTGTGTGAGAGGGAGAGTGAGAGTGAGAGAGAGAGAGAGAGAGAGAGAGAGAGAGAGAGAAGAGGATGAGAGAGAGAGGGGAGGTGGGGAGAAGGGAAGACGAGGGTAAGGGTTAGGAGACTGAAGTCCGTTGGTCCGAGCCTCACTTGGAAGTTGGTGTGACAGCCTTAGGCTGGAGCGCTTTCTTGGTTTTAAACATTGCCATTTAGAATCAGAGGTAAAATTACAGTGACTTCCCTTTAGAAAGAAGAATGATAGCTGTGCTGGCAGAGAACCACATGAACACAGGCTGTCTCTGGAGAGAACACCCTCATGCTGACATGGTCCTGAAGAAGGAGCAAGGATCCTAGCAAGCCTTCGACAGTAATGGAATTTCATTCCCCAGCACAGTAAACAGCTGGGTGTGCTTCCCTTTAGCAAGCATGGCCCTGGTCTCTGTCGTGCAGATCAGCATGGGGTCCAGGGCTCCCAGCATGCAGAGCCAGAACCAGACAGTCTCCCAACCCTGGTCTGCTTTCTCTCTGCTGTGAAATTGGACCATGAGAAATGCCAATAGATCAAACAGGGAGGCATACTGGCACTGTCATGTCATCCGGGTACCTACTGCTGAGAAGAAGGCACTCGACTTCACAGACATGTGACCGAAGCGTAACTTCCCCACATTTCAACACTATTTGACATGAACTCTTCTGAGTCTATTTAGTGTTAGGGATGGGTTAAATGACAGGTATAACCTTCACTCATTTCACCCACCTCCACCCTCTTGAAAGTGGCTAAGAAAGATCTTACAAGTTCTCATCATAAGATAAAAAAATTGTCACCATGTTTGGTGACGGATGTTAACTAGATGTACCGTGGTGATCACTTCACAATATATACGTATGTTGAATCATTATGTTGTACATCTGAAACTAATATAATGTTATATGTCAATTATATGTCAGTAAAAAAAAATAAATGATAGGTATAATTGTTAAAATGACTCACAAGTAATGATCCCTAAAATCAATTTTTAAAACCTGGCCTTAACAAGGAGAGAAAACCTCCTGCCTCGAGGTGGAAATTTTCAGTGTACATGCAGCTCACCTATTTGCTGACCTAATTTACATAAGGTTTCTCAGTGTAGGATTTTTTTCCCTTTGCACAGAATAAGATATTTATAGTATGTCATTGATTAGTAACATTTGCTATTTCTAACTGTGAGGTACTTTCTTTAAAACAGAATCTTTTTGGTTATTAATAAGTTTTCTAGAATCAGAAGACTGTGCTATGATTTTAAGGAAAGTTGAAGATCCACACTTCCCAGAGTGATCTACTTCCTCCCGAGTTTTGTTGGGCATACTCACTTGTGAGACGGCTCCTTTTACACAGGACATGAGCCCAGTATTTCCAAACCCAAGACAAGGTGGTAAAGTGAACAGGACCACAGCACACGCTAGGAACCTGGGGTTAGGACCACCATGCACAGCCCTTGGATTATGAAGGTTTCACTTTTACTCAACCCACAGGCTGCGCTATGTGAAGCCCTGGAGCCTGCTAGCCACATGGCCAGTTTCCCAGCAACCCCTGGACCCAAAACCCCAGGCCGACCTCGGGCAGGCAGTTCCTGAACTCCCTCTGGGGCCCATGGGCTGGAGGCTCCTCGGGCTCGTCGTCCAGGGACAGGGCGTCTAAGTAGAGGTTCTCCCGGGCCGAGCACCTGTCCGACTCCTTCAGCTTGGATAGTGGCCGGTCTTCGAATGGGGTGGAGTCGGTGTCCGCACAGGGCCACATCCCCAGGGTACGGGGCACGTGGGGGCTCCCGGGGTGGGCACAGGGGCGGATGTTGCCTTCTTTCTGATCACAGAGGAAAATGCCACCTCTCCGGGGACTGTTTTCTTTCTGCAACTTGAGGGTTTTAAAAATGAAAACAATTAGCCTCACTTTTCTGTATGTTGTTCTCCCTGAGACCATGGTTTCTCCACAATTTAGAATTACATATGGGTCCATCTGAAAGACTGTAAGAAGTAAATGTTCTTAGAAAAGCCTAACCCAATTTCAAAATGTAACACAACATTACAAATGCTTTTAAAAAGAAAAATCACAATTTTATCTGGACTGGAAAATCTGCATAAACCACACCCAAGCCAACTCCTTCTGACGAGAATATATATGTTATTGCATATAACTTTGAGTACCATGCTCAAAGTACATTTATTCTTTAAAAATCTCACATTGTTAAATGACATATTTAGAGCTCTCTTTTGTAATTACCTTCAGAACTTAAGGCACACTCAATGGAAAACCATCCATGACAGCAAACTTCTGAGGGTGACTTTGATTTTCCTAACTAGCACAGTTTCCTAACAGTAACAGAGTATTATTTATAAATTATTTGGAACGGGTCCTACACATAATCCGAGTGATCAAACTGGGTTATAACCAGTGGGTGTCAAAAACAACTTATACTTTGCTTGAGAGGATTAAAACTCAGCCATAAAGGTAATTAAAGACCTGGCATGACTGGAAAAAAACAAACAAACATAAGCCACATCCTTCAGAGTCCCTTCTTTCCCCTGTCGTGGTAAACTCAAGACGCAGTAGTGGGGGAAACACAGGACCACGTGGAGTGAGGAAGACCTGAGTCACAGCCACTGTTTCATGGCTTGCTGGTTTGCTCACAGGTGTAAGGTTCCCAACTCTTCTCAGCTCAGTTTGCTCACCTGTAAAATGGGGATAGCACACTCCCTCCCTCCCAGGTTGAGGGGAGGACCAGGGCTGCAGGCAAGGTCAGCCCAGCAGGGGCCGGCCCACTGTAGAGGTCACTGTTTTTCCCTCAGGCTTGAGCCCACAGGTAAGTGCCTTGCCTACTTACAGCACTAGAGCTAGACCAAGCAGAGGCCCTTCGGGAAGGGAGCCAACGTGAACCCACAGGAACAGGCCGGAAATGGCGTGCAGGGCAGACGTTCTTGCTCCTCAGAGCAGCCCTAATACACTGCTTTCCCTCAAAACATGCACAGAAAGCACAGTTGAGAGCTGAGGATATTTCCACCTATGAACCTTCAACGGGGTCCTTATTGGATGACATGCTCACACACTCTACTCCGTTGGCTGATCTTCTGAATAAATAAATTATCTGAATGACTAAAATGACATCGGATTTGACCTGAAGGGAAGGCAGAAGAAAGATTTTCAGTCCTCAAGTGCTGAGACAGTGCCAGCAAGTTCCGAAACTCTCTTGGAAGCATATTAATTTATTCTTTAACAAAGCATCTTTCACAAATGATACCCTTGTGTCCTAATTTAAGCCTTCATCTACAAGTTGGATATGTGTGGCCTGTGTATCATCAAGAACAAAGCCACGTGAAATAATGGAGACAAAGGACTTTTACTCATTTTTACTAACTTCTGAGGTGGTGGAACAAAAGTCTCAGACTATGATCTTCATTTTGTAAGAGAGATGGAGATTCAAGTAGCCAGATCTTAAATGTTCCAGTCTGAGGCAGGATCACACACGACTTAGGGAAGAAGCTCAGCCTCCTCTGCTCTCCACGCCCCCTCCCCAATGACACGGTTCTTCCCAGTGCTCTAAACGATGCTCAATGCTTTCTTTAAAAAAATAAAAAGGAAAGCTTTTTATTAGGTTCATCTAATGCATGTCAGTGCAATTTAGTTTCAACACATGATCATCTTCAAGCTATTTTGGGTGAGGAATTAAAATGCAAGAACCACATCTGAAGCTGTAAATGCGCACTGAGGGTGTGCATGAAGAGGGGGAAGGAGTGACTAAGAGGGAGCTGTGAACAAGCACCTTCTAACTCAGTAAAGAGGGATTTCAAAAATAAACCCAGGCAGCCAGAAGCAACGTGAGCTAAAGCTGGTAAGTGTTAGGTTTCCTAAAACTGAGCTGGAATGGTTTTAGCTGGAGGTGTCTGCTGCTAAGATGCCTCTGCAGTGTCGTAACAGAATAATGGGGCCTTAAAAGGATAGGGTTTCCTAGGACAGTCATTTCAAACCCAGCACCAGCACCCACTGTACTTAGAATCTTGCAGTAGAACAACTTTTAATGCAAATAGAAAATTTAAAAGATTTGCATTTCAAATAATACAGGAAACAATAAACCCTCAAGAGTGTCACTTTACCTGGATTGGTGAAAAGAAAAAAGGTCACTTCGCGAACAGGTTTTAAAAGAATGGCTTTTCATGTTGTAAAGGCAACTGATTTAAGGAAGTCACTGGAAGGAGAATGGCATGACAGGCAAGCTCTCCTGCAGGGCCGCAAGTCCGACATCTTCTGCATGTTAACTGGAAGCTGAAGAGTTCTAAGGAGAAATGGACTGTGACTCCATAAATGTTTACCACCCCATCAAGTCTGGATTGAGACAAGAGATGCTGATAAGATAGATGATATGTGTTATCTGACCTTGACCACACTCTCAGTCATTCATCAGTTAAAATGCCTCATGTGGCATAAAAATTATGTAGGAATTTAACGACACCGACAAGTATGAAGCACGTCTTCTGAAAGTGGAAAATGGATTTAGTGTTACGTCTTTCACCATCTGTATGAGGTTATCATAGTCAAGGTTATACGGCTCAACAAACAGTCAAATATCTAGAGCATACATTGTGAAGAAGGTTCACTTGTGTTGTTTCTTGTTTGTTTATGGAATGTGTGGCTGGAAGTTCAGCAAACAAGCAACCTGATAACTGAGAAACAAATACTATCTACACACACACACACTTCAGCCAATTTCCTCTTTTACAGAGAATGCCTATAACTGCTTTACCTAATTTTCAGAATTGGGCACCAAAATTTATAAAATCTTCTTTTAAAATGTCCAATATTTGAGGGAGAAGGCCAGGTTTATTTTTGAAAGCCACAATTGCATAGCTGAAGCATCATTCACTGGCAACGAATCCTCTTCTAAAAACAGCAGTGAAATCATTGTACAAAGCCTGTGAGATCTACCACACAGATTTCAGGAACAGATGAATACCTGGAACCCATGTGTCTCGAATCCATTATGCTCAGAGATGTTACCCCTGAGGCTTAAGTTCTAGGGCTGTCAGCTGGTGAACGGTTACAGGACTGACTATTTGGAAATGGGGTTCAGCTCCTGCCCACTCTTATCTTTCCAAAATATAGCCTTAAAATGAGGTGACTGTTCATCCCTAGGTCATTAACTCTTTGAAAGTTGAGTATCATCAGATGTCTTGCTATTTTTCCTTTACTAGAAATTCTTCATTCCCAAAAGCAAAATAAAACCCTAAAAGACTTGCTTAACTCATGTCCAAGGTGTGACCTCCAAAATGAAGCCATGACAAGACCAATAAGCCCACAGCTGACAGAGGGGACCCTAGCAGGGCCACAGCAGGGTTATGATGGCCTTGCTGGGGTATGGGAGGGACAGACAAAGTGAATGATCCTGGAGGGAATGCCAAGAGGGAACCTCCCTGGTGACCAGGGGTCTGGAGTTACTGTGGTTAACTCAACTCGGACATGATAAACCTGTGAGCATTCTGTAGGAATACACATTACTTCTGTCCCAACAAGTGCCACCTAAGAGCTGATCCATTTGACAGTGCACGGAGCCACAGGGGACTTAACACAGAAGATTCTTTTCAAGGGCTGCATTTCTAGACCGAAAACGAAGTAGCCAACTTTCCTTTGATAGAATTTGGGGAATTGTGAAATGAGCCACATCAAATACCAACACGGCGACTCAGTGTGTGACTAATCAAATCTAGGAAGAAACTTCAGCTCCTTTCCATCCGTAGTGCGCACTCTTCTCCTCAACAGCTTCTCAGCCAAAGGCTCCCTTCTAAGCTTACTTCCCAACAGCATGCAGGAACTAACCTATGCACCGCACCTCCGTAACACAAGTACCACGGCTGGGGATAACAGAGCACATTTTTCAAAAGGCTCCCACATAAATGTAGGCAGTACGGGTATTTATAATAGAGCAATGAGGTTATGTTTTCCTGAACTCAGTTTCTTATTGATTAACACATTTCCTTGAGGCCTCATGAATTTTTAAGTGTGACAGGCTGAAAGAAATAAAATGTATGCTATATAAAAATCCGGCCAGGGAGGAATTCCAAACCTTCATCAATTTAATGTGAAAATTTAATTTTCCCTCTGGCACGACCCCAACAGTGCAGACTGTCCTAAGTCTGACGTAACGTAGAGAATGATTATCTGGGCAGTAGAAAAACAACTCCCCCTCACCCCGTGAATTCATCTGAGTTCTTGAATTGTTTGTTTAGCTGAAGACACTGAGCTCCCAGCTACCTCCCCTGGTAGGGTCTTATCTAATTACAGCTCAGCAATATCCACAGCAGGTGCAAACAGCCTGACTTCCAACTTAATTCAGCACTTTTTTTACTCCTGGACAACAATTCCATTCAAGCTGAAGCAGTCACTGTGACAACATCTTTAGTGCCAAACTTAAAAGTTAGTTTGATTTTTGGCAGAAATCACTTTATAAGACATGAAATAACTTAATCTTTCAAGTTTAGTCTTTAAATTCCTTTAAAAAGTTACCCCCCACCCCCACCCCTGACCATACACACACCACATGCAGACACACACAGTGAAGTCACCTACAAACTTTGCAATGGAAAGATTTGTGTAATAGGAGGGCTGAGCCTAGGTCTCCAATACTAGAAATCCCAGTATTTCCTCCTCTTCCTCTGAAGCCCTTAAGACATCCTGATGCAGCAAGGACCTCCCGTGCAGCCTGTTTCCTGTAAGTCAGGTCACTGTCCTGTCCCCGGGGCGGGGGCTCCTCACCTGCTCTCTTCTCTCTGACTCCAGGTCACTGTCCTGCCCCCGGGCCTGGGCTCCTCACCTGCTCTCTTCTCTCTGACTCCAGGTCACTGTCCTGCCCCTGGGGCGGGGGCTCCTCACCTGCTCTAGTCTCCACAAGAGCTCCTTCTTCTGCCGCTCCCACTCCTGCCGCTCTCTGTCCAGGCAGTCGAGAAGTTCTACCTTCTCCCGATTCCAGTTCTTCTCGCTGTGGTGGATCTGCCAGCGCAGGTCCATGACCAGGCTGTGGCTGTCAGCAAGCAGCTTCTGGTGTGTCTCCCTCTCCTTCTTGAATGCCCCTTTGCTGTCAGCGGAGATGCCTGGTTCTCCCAGGTTTTTCTCAGTCTTCTCTTCCAGCTGTCAAGAAAAAAGACTTAGAACTCAGTCCCTGACAAGTCTTCATTAGTAGGTGAAGAAAATCTCAGCACACTTACACATTATCCCTGGAAACATGTATAAACCAAGGTTTGACCAATCCCATGGAAAAAACAATTTTCATTATTAAAGTCCTAATGATGCACATTTGACACAGAGAGTCACACAGAAAGTTAAGCTGCCCATAGCCTGCTTCTCAGCTCCACTTCATTACTCTGAGTTACTGCCACCTCTTGCCATCCTTCTGTGGAGTTCCTTCAGGGCTGGCACATCTGTCCCTATATCCTGAGTATGGAACCTAGTGACAGGGCAGTGATGGAACCTAGATGTCTAGTGATGGGGTAGTGATGGAACCTAGATGTCTACAATCAATGTTTGTCAAACACTCAGGAGGTTAAATACCAAAAACAAACAAACAAGCAAAAAACCCCCATCTAGACATATATTCAAACTGCTGAAAACATAAGAGAAAATCTCTGAGGCAGACAGAGTAAAAAGATACATTATGCACAGAGGCACACAGATGACAGTGACAGCAGACTTCTCCTCAGAAACCAGGCGAATCTGCAGACAATGGAGTGACATCTTTAAACGGCTGAAGGGAAAAAATGTCAACCTCAATAGAATGCTATACTCAGCAACAATAACTTTCAAAAATGAAAGAAAATTTTCAACAAATGAAAATTGAATAAAACCATTGCCAGCAGACCTACATTTCAAGAAATAACACAGGAAGTTCTTAGGCCGAAGGAATATTATACCAACAGACACTCTGATCTACACCAAAAATGAAAACACTGGAAATGGCATAAATAGATATAGATATAACTAAACTCACTTTTCTCTATTCCTGATTGCTTTAAAATATCACTGAGCATCTAAAGCAAAAAATAGTTGCAATGATGGTGTGTTTACAGAACATGTAGAAGTAAACTGTGATAACAATAGCATAGAGGACAGAATCAGGAGTATACTGTAGATGGAGAACGTGATAAATTTTAATGAAAGGTTAGTGAACACAAAGATGTATCTTTTTCCTATTCTAGTTCAGCAGGTCCCTGAATTCTACCCATGGACCTATGTTCATCTGTTGAATTCTAATGGTTTCTAATCCGTTCTCTACCTGGAATCCAAAAGAACCTTTTTAAAATGCAAATCAAAATGCTTTACTTCCATGATAAAATCAGGATTAACATTTCAATTCTTTAACATTCTTCTTTTTCCTCATCCCTGACTAGGTGCAGCTCCTCAGATGTGCCCTGCTCCTTTCTTCTTGACATTCCTTGCTGTCTGAAACACCCTTCTCTCCTTCTCCATGTTCCCACTCCTAGTCATGCTCTGAGATTCATTCTAAGTAGCACTTTCACAAACAACCTTCCCTGAGCCCTGAAGCCAAGGTGTGTGTTCTGCACACCCCCATTCCCGACGGCACTGTGTACAGGCCTGGCAGGGCACTTAACACACAATTAGAAATTATAACCCTTGTCTGGGTCTCCCACCACACTGAGGGCCCCTTCAAGAAATATCTTATTTGTTGCTGGATCCTTGGCATTTAGAGCAAGG
This sequence comes from Ceratotherium simum simum, assembly GCF_057802395.1. Classification (NCBI taxonomy): domain Eukaryota; kingdom Metazoa; phylum Chordata; class Mammalia; order Perissodactyla; family Rhinocerotidae; genus Ceratotherium; species Ceratotherium simum. The sequence continues at coordinate 3,110,782 of NC_141913.1, forward strand.
TCTGACTTAGAAGGCAATTAAAGGAATCATAGATTTTGAACTGATACAACATGGCCTCCACTGAGAGAAAATACTTAACTTTTGATAGAATTCAACTGTTTTGCATTTAAGTAGAAGAGGGTAAAGATGGGACTATTATAAATGAACTAGCATCAACCCATATTCCTTGCTTCCTGGGCTGCAAATGTTTAAGAAACTTTCTAAACAATTAGGGCAAAAGATGAATCTTTGCCTACTACCACTCGGCTTCTAGGCCTGAAGTCCTAGCTTTATTTCTCAGCGCTTAGTGACTCTCCCTGAGGCTTTATTTGTAGCAAATGTGTGGGTGGATACCAGGTTCCTCTAAAACAAAGACAAAACGTTTTGAAACTGGCTCGCATCAAAGATTATGCCTCCTTTCTTTGGCTATACTTACATCTTTGAAAATATTTAGCTTTCTCCTCCATAAACATATTTTTAAGTAGGTTTAAAGGCAGATCATCAGAGTGTCCTTACTCATTTCTCCTCCTCAGCTGACTCTTCAGGTTGCGCACAAAGATAAACAGAGCATCTGGTAGGAATCTCCTACCAGGCAGTAGGCAGGATTCATAACTGGGTTAGTGGCTCCGTCATTTGACAGGCCTGGCTTGGACTTTGGTTTTGCTATGCTTTGCTTCTTCCTCTGCAGAGAAGGCTGTCTCTCAGCTCTATCCAGAGCTGTGAGCCTGACACCACTGTTCCCTTGGGCCAGGCTGCAATGCAAGTGAACTTGTGGCCACCAGGGGAGCTGTTTTCTTTTGACATGACAGGCCCTTTCATCTTTTATCAAGGCCATTTGGAAGATGTCTCCTTTCTGGGCAGTTTTTTTGGTTCATGACTGAGCCGATTCATACAAAATTTTAATTGCTTTATGGTTAGCCTCAAAATAGGGCCTAAAAAATAGATTATCAAAGATGCACAGACCTCTCCTCCCTCATCAGGATCAAGGGGCTGGAAGAAACCTAGAGAAACGACCTAAGCAAGCAGACATGGTGTAGGAAGTGACATTGCTTTTAAGGCTTTCCAGGGAGTAAACACTCAGAAAAGAACGCTTCTGGTTGTCTGAACTTAACAACCATGGTCACAGTCTACAACCTCTGAGGAGGGTCTGCTCTGTTGGGAGGGGGGAGGCAAGAGCCCACTGTCCTCTCCACTGGAGCACTAACGACTGTGACCTGAGATCAGCCCCTCCTTCTGGGCCTCGCTTTCCTTCGGTGTAAAAAGGACACCAAAACCGATCGGACTTCTTGGGCATGTAGTGAAAGGTCTACAATTTCTTTCCAGTATTTTGAGAAATCTAAAGGAAAGCATGCGTTTACCTCTTTCAGAGATAACTAAACCAGTTTGCTTTTTCTCTGCTCCTGTTTGCATTGTGTCAGCACACTCTGATCACCACTTCCTGCAGCCGTGCTTCGACGGGGCTAAACACAACCTTGTTCCACGCAGAATGGGAAATACACGCTACTTGAAAATGCTGCTTGGCAGGGACCGTGCTTCACACTTGGGAGAGGGAATATGAGGGAAAAGAAAGTGTCTGGGGAAGGTTGGGAACTTTAGGAAGACACAGCAGGCAGCCACTCCTGCTCTCTCCTCGGAGCCCTTGCTCTTGGATGAGGGCCACTGTGGATCTGAGTAAGTGTGCCTCCTCCCCACCTGTCCTGGACCACAGAGACCCCGCAGGCAGCACGGAGGGACTGGGCGGGCAGGTACCTGCTCTAGGCGGCACTTGAGCATGGCCCACTCCACGTCCCAGGCAGCCTTGTCGCTGGCGTATTGCTGCTGCAGCCGCAGCCGGGCATGCTCGTCCTCCTGCAGCTCCAAGCGCAAGTCCTCCAGCAAGGTCTTGAGCGCGCCAAAGAGCTGCTGGTTTTCCACCACCTGTGGGAACACGGGAGTCGGCTCTGCCCCCTCATGTAAGGGTACTCTTTAGGTCAGAAGAGGAAGGAGGCTGGCAATCAAGCCGGTACTTGGCTGTTTCCAAGGTGCCATTGCAACGGGCGCCAAGCAGTGGGCAGCTAGCTACACAGTTGGTGTGAGAGAGCCAGAAGATCCCCATGCCCGCCACCAGGCTCCTGGAGCTGAGACTGCAAAGGGCCCGTTGGATTAGGAGGGAGGCCAGAACTCAGGCTGGCGCTATGGGAACCTGGAGCAGAGGTGCTCCGGCTGGAGAAGCAGAAGGGAGCAAGGTGCAGGAGGCCACAGGGAGCCCCAGAGGCCAGGGCTGCCAGGACACACTGTAGGACTTCAGACGTCTGGAGCTCTGGTTGGGGGTGCAGAAATGACAAGATATAGACACTCACCTTTGTATGCTGTCATTTCAGTGCCAGCTGTTGAGCCAGAAGGGAATTAATAAAAGCCTCATGTCTCTTATAAACATAGGGTGGTCATGCGCTGACCCGTAGTTACTAACGGGTCATATACATGACAAGCATGGCCCTGGTGGGGAGGAAGGGGATTTCTGAGGCTTCATAACTTAAAGCCAAAGGTCAAGTGCTTAACCCGTTCATAGAAGGCTTCCTCACGGTCCCCTGAGACAGAGTCACTGCCCCTGCCTTTCCACTGCACCACTCACACGAACCACCACCGCAGCATCTTATTTATCTTGTGTCCCCCCCACTGTAAGTGCCCAGAGAGACAAAGCCCGACCCACCCCGCCGTCCCAGTGCTTCACACAATGCGCAGCTCATGGGAAGCATGCCAACAGGTCTCATAAATGAAGAATGGATTTTATTACTAATCTGCTTATACCTAACTTAAAAGATTTCATATTTTCTAAAACCTGTCCAGCCCTTTGAAGGCACATTCAAAACCATGACTGCCATCTCAGTACGTTTCAGCATGGGCATTCTATCAGAAAGGTCTGTCCAAATGAAGTAAACACACTGAATCAACTATAGTACCTGGATCATAAAAGCCACATGAGCCCATCTCCTCCAATCAGACAGAAAACACTAAAAGTGCATCGCGAGCGCTCAGACTGGTCTCGGGGCAATCTTGTTTGGTACATTTATGAAGCAAGACGAATAAAAGCTCTCTCAGTCCTGCTGGATGCAGACGGTCAGATAGAATCCCCCTACTTGGTAAGGGTCTCACGCCAGGGGCAGCAAGGAGTACGCTCTCTGGCCTCTGAGCGTGGGCTCTGCACTCACATCAGCCTTCTCTCTTCCACCTGCGGAGAGCCAGTCATGCTTTTCAAACTGTCCAGTCGATCCACTAAACACACACTCATACATATACAAAACTGCTTAGCCACACTCGGGAAGAACTTAAGATATTCTGGATACATGTTTTGATTTAAATGAAGTTAAATTAGAAAAGAAAAAAGAAACTCTTTAACATAAGAAGATTTATTACTGAAAATGCCATAGTTTTTCCACATAATTTATCTGAAGAGTTGCAATATTAGATACAGTAGACTTTCCATCGAGTAGAAAGGCCAATTTATTAGCATTTATTGCTCCTTGATTTTTCTCACCTCCAACACCAATTTTTTACTTTAATAACTCTGAGACAAAAGGCATTAAGAGTACAATTCAGTTAACATTTGCAAAACTCAGCAGATAGAGAACTTTCTGGAAATCCTACACATTCTTTCCAACCATCTGAATGTAAAAAAATTACCACTATCGTCAAAGAGATGCTCATAAAACGTGTGAAACTGTAATAAATGCAGAACAGTTTCCTTAAACTCTACACCAAAAGTATGTATTTTAAAAAACTGTAAGTGCAGGTGAGTGAGAAGGGGTGTTGCAACAATCTTTTCAGAAATACACATTCTCCTAAGTATAGAATTTGCTGAAAAATTATGTATATTTTATGGTAGATTTATCTGGTATTTTCATCTTTGGATTTTAAATTTTAAAAATCACTACTTTTTGAGTTATAGTCTTTAAAGCATAAAATAACAGTAATGATTTTGATCCAGTCTTTGGAGTAGCCATCTAATTTTCACTGAGGAGAAAGCAGAAAACCATATAATCAATTCTTGTATGTAATCAATAGCTCTCTACGAGCCCCGAGTTGCATATGTGAGCAGCGTGTGGGGTTCTTAGCCCTACACCAAACAGCTCTGATAACATTAGGACCAGAACTTTGTGCTCCTCGAGAGCAGGGGTTCACATGACAGCCCTTGTGCAGACTGAAAATCTGGTTCCTCTAGAAGTAATTACTTCGGGGCATTAGCAGATATCATATTAAATAAACTTAAGCCTTAATGTTTTCACGCACATTTGGGTCACAGTAATCCAAAAAATGTCCTATTATACCTGTATAATATCAATCATCACGGAATGAGCTCAAAAATCGTTTTGGGGTGAAGGTGGCCAAAGGGAGCCAGAAAGCCTCAAGAATCAATGCTCCTGGGACTTGCTACCACAATCGCCCGGGAGCAGCAGGCAGCATGGCACACAGCCAGACTAGGTCTCCACCACTGGAGCACACCAGCAAGAATCCACTTCAGAGTAAAAACTCCTGAAGACCCAGACTGAGCCCTAGATGGGCATGATTCTTTTAAACAACTTTTTCACATATAAAAGAACATAATAGTAATTGTCTCCAATGGGCCAGGGGGTATGCTAAATAATTCACCTACATGACCTTACTTGCATTTCGCATTAATCCTGGGTGTGTGCTGTCACGTTCCTAGTGTTACAGAGGAGGAATTACAGCTTGGAGCAGCTGAGGTCTCGCTGCTAGGAAGTGCAGAGCCTGGATCACAACCCAGGTCTGTCCAAAGCCGGACAAACCAAGCCAGGATATTTGAATTCGCACATCATACCCTGCCCAGGCCTTTATTTAAACTTTGCCTTAGAGAAGCCATCTAATCTCCGTGAAACAATTCCATCCCTCATACCAAGGGAAATAACAAGTCAGCCATCCAGCAAGAATGCCTGGAAGTCACTTCTCTCACTTTTTCTCCTAGGGGTGCCTCCTGCACTATGTTTTGGGTAAAAAGATGACCCAAATCAAGAATGGAATCAAGACTCTGGTCCATTTAGAGGTCTTTAGGTGAAAGTCTTCTTGGATACAGAGCTTTCTGAACCTTTTTGTGTCGGTGGCCTAGCTATGTAACCTGTTAGCTTATACATAATTTGTTAAGTATAGGTCAATTTTAGTTAAAAACAACTTTTCAGGGGCTGGCCCGGTGGTGCAGCGGTTAAGTTTGCATGTTTCGCTTTGGCGGCCTAGGGTTCGCCAGTTCGGATCCTGGGCACGGACCTACTCACCGTTCAACAAGCCATGCGGAGGTGGCGTCCCATATAGAAAAGCTACAACTCTAAAACTATGATACACAACTAGGTACTGGGGCTTTGGGGAGACAAAAGAGGAAGACTGACAACAGATGTTAGCGCAGGGCCAATCTTCCTCAAAAAAACAAAAACCTTTTCAATCTCTTCAGGATCGGCTGGTTGGTTTTCTCCCAAAGAAGCAGGATAAAATGGCTCTTCTATTTCCTTCTCCTCAGTCTAAGGGTATTTCATCCCTTCCAAACTCATCTCTCTTGGGTAAGGCTTAAAATAATCCCAAAAGTTGAATCAGGAACTTGATGGTGCTATAAAGTATTAAACTTTATAACAGGTTCAAGGTTGGGCTTCAGCCAACAGGACTGCTATCCAAATATATACTAAATATTATTACTAGAAAGTGAAAAGTGAGCTTTTGGAAAAGGTAACACATCCAGACATTTGTGATGCAATGCCAGCTATTTTACAAAATCATTCTTATCTAAGATGACTTCTAAGACGTGCATCAAAACTTTGTGAAAGAGCTCAACTATCATCAACGACTTTGCTTACATCAGAGCCATTGACTTTGGAGGTGGGTTTAATCTCAATTTGGAACAGAGACTTTGACCTGCTGCTATGGGCTGACCCACAAAAAGCCAGTCACCAACTAGAGGTGATGCCTCCACCTCCTATTCATTTAGGCTATTAGACATAGGCAGTGAGTTCCAGAATGCTGCGGTAGGTAGCTGCCCTCATCCCCAACACACACATGCACAGTTCCTATTTGATACTGAAGGAAGTAAATTATATTAAAAATTTAAAAGTTACTACCTTAGAGACAGGCACCTCCACGCCCTAAGGATTCCTGGTATAGAAGGGAACGTTTATCGATCCTGACTGACTCTATTCATGAAAGACCCACCCTAAACTGTTCGGGGAAGAATTGAGAACAAGAGAGTGCTCCAGAGGGATAAGTTTGGGAGGGTCGGGGTGGAGGGGGTCCAGATGGGGACGCGTGTGTGTAACCTGATAATCGCTTCGCGCCATAGCAATTCGCGCCATAAAATGTAACTGTTTAAATGTTTTAAATTAGCCAATCATGTAAGACCGCGCCAACCTTTTCCCGCTTTATGCTTCCGAATCCTATAAAAGAGCTTGCCCTTTAAGGTTCGGGGTCGACTCCTCTGTCTCCTGCGAGAGACACGTGTCGGCCCGGAGCTCCGCTTAATAAAACTCTTACCTCTTGCGTTTGCATCAAGCTCGGTCTTCTGGGTCTGTGGGTCCGCGCCTTCCCGAGGGTGGAGTTGGGGTTCCCTTTTTGGGATCCTACATTTGGGGGCTCGTCCGGGATCTGCGCGGTCACCCCAGACTCCGAAGACCCCTTGGAGGTAAGCCTGAGTGACTGGGTGTGTGAGTGTGTGCGGCGCCGCGAAGCATTGTTTTGATTCGGTATCTGGGCAGCTGCCGCTTCGGCCGTAAAGACCGAGCGGCTGCAGTGGCAGACGTGCTGGGAGCTGCAGGCTGCAACCCTGGGGGACGCCCCAAGGGACAAGGGGAGTCAGAAATGTTTTGGTGTGTCTTTGGTGTTTGTTGTTCTGTTTTTGTTCATCACGTGGACCTCATTTGACGAGATGAGATCCTACAGCTGGAAGACCTGCCTTCTCCCTGGACTACTGCAGATGGTGAGATACGGGAACGCCTGACAAAAGCCGGCAAAAAGGTAAGATTTCTTACCACGTCAGCCTCCCGGAATCTCTATCTGCGGAGTCCGGCGGAAGGAAATGGTGAGAATTTTTTCTCTTTCTAAATTTAGATTGGCAGGAGAAAATATTTGGGAAACTAGTTTCTTGGGCTTTTAGTGACTCTTGGTTTAAATTTGGTAGAGTACTCTTGGTTTTTGATCTTGATCCCTTTTCCTCCCAAAGGTAGTCTCTGTTTTCTCTTTTTGTCTGTGTCTTTTGTCATAAGAAGGAAATACCATAGGGTAGGACGCAGGCATAGGCCCTATTAGCCTGCTGTCCGGGGCGGCCCCACAGACTGGTGAGTTTGCAAGTCTCACCAGACCGGCGTCTACAAACTTTGCTGTGGGTTATTAAGTGAAGGTCATTGCCGAGGGCATCTTGGAAGCCAAAAAGGCCGCAAATTTAAGTGGGCGCGGGTCGAGCAGTTAAGAGCCATTAGGGCGCTCGCCACTTTCAGAAGACCCCCGTGACAGGATAAGTTGGGTCACGGAACGGGGTAGATGACACAGGTCCCCCGCCAACTGCAAGAAAATGTCCGTGCAACGACGAGGTACTCTGTAAAAGCACACAGTCCCCAACCCTGCAGCACCTCCCCCCCAGGTATTATTCTGGCTCCAAGAGACCTAAGGCATGGCGTGGTTAAAGCTGTCATTGTGCACATAAGAAAAAAAAAAAAAAAAAAAAAAACCAGATGAGGTTTTTCCTTCTGTCTTGTTCTGTGTCCTGAGAAAACTTGGCTTTGTGACCAGTGAGAATATTCTCCTTGGTCTCCACCATACGGAAGGTGCATTTACCGGGGTGCACCTTGATGGCCAGTCGAGTACACTGGGGTTCCGAACTGTCTCTGTCCGGCTGTGCCAAGCTCTCAGGGGAGTCTAAATATCTTTGAGAGTGAATTCTGTGGATCATGGGGGCTACATCATCTGCGCCCTCACCAGGGACGCCTCTTGCGTCCATGGGAAAGATTTATTCTAAGCGTGAAAAGTTACCTCCGGGTCTTTCCTTAAAAAGGCTTATTGGTTCAAGTCACTATTAGAATAAATATACAAGTGAAGATCCTACTCGTCAATGGCCAGACGACGGATCCTTTAAATTGAAAAAACTTCTAAATTGGGGAAAAAAAAATGTTTTGAAAGCTCTCACATAATTGCTTAATTGGTACCTAAGAATTAAGGCTAGAAAAAGGAAGGAAAAAATTTGACTAGTCTTGAGACCTTGACTCAGGTTGCAGTTGAGTTAAAAACATGTAAAAATCTAAGTGTTGATAAGATTATAAAGGTTGGAATGTTTGAGCTGATTTTGTATAGAGAGGTTGCATCAGCCTTGCCTGAGTATGTTTTAAAATATCTGACTGGGAATGCTCCCCTGGTCCAAGATTATAAGACCAAGACCTATTGATAAAAATCTTAGTGATAACTATGTTTAAAGGTATAAGAAGTGATGAAAACTGCATGAAATTTTGTAGGAAAAAAACTGATGTTATTTCTATTACAGAACTGGTTAACAAAAATAGTAATTTAAATGATGGCTAATTTTATCTGAAGTCTTATGAAGTCTTGTAGGCAATCTAAATAACTATTGGGAATAAGTAACTAAATAGTTGTGAAAAAGATGAACGTTGGATGAACTTTATACAATAATTATGTGTTATGGTGGTTACAGCTTCCAAACTCTTTCTGGTAACTTAAAACTTTAGAGTTTTGCTAAATTTTATGATGGAAATTCTCTGAGTATCATCATTTCCAAATAAAATAAGATATTAGACATTGATTGCTAAATGTACATTTGTCTACTTTTGGCTTTTCATTACAGGAAAACTAAAAGGTGTTTTAGGTCTATTGGTAAACATGTGTTTTATTAAAAGATTGTACTATAAAGTAACATATTTCTGGAGGTTATGAAGTGTTCATAGATTTTCCAATCCACAAAATGCTAATGTAAAAAAGTTTATAACTGCTTACTTAGTTTTTACTTAAAAGTCAAAGTCTATAAGGGTTAAAATTTCTAATTAATATATGTGATTGAAGCTACTAAAAAATTAAGAAAAATATGTCTGTGTACAAGGAAAGTAAGATGTATAAAGAAAGAACAAAAAATGGAAATGTTTTGTTTGGTCGATTAAGAAAGATAAATTTGTCCTCAAGTACTAAAAGGGAAAAGAAAGACATGGGACAGATTCTAAATGTAAAAAGAAAGTTATAAGTTTGTGAAAGAGGAATTCTGGAAAAAGAGTTTTTACATGGTCAAGTTGGCTAAGATTAAAATAAATTTAATTAAGTAAATGAGTTTTAATATCAAAAATAAGCTGGTACAAAATTATAATTTGGTCTTATTTCTCTTAAAAGGATAATTTTCTTAAACTTGATAAAGAGGGTACAAAAGATTTTTCTTTACCTTTGAGTAAGTCTACCTAAAAGACAAAAAATCTATGTTTTGTTAAAATAATTTCCTGTGTTCAAAAGACTGAGGTCTCTCTATTAAGGCTTTTTAGACTGTTAATGCTATGTTTGCTTTGACTGTTTATATTTTTGACAAGCTCCCCCAAAATTCATATCGTAAAGTCTTTTTACTTTTTCTTTGAGAATTTTCAAAGGGCCCTGGAACTTCTCAAAGAAATTTGCTCTCTTCCTATAAGGGAAAAATACTAAACTTATTAGGCTGATTCAGTATGTTAAATTACATGGAAAGGATTGTCAGACAAGTGATGATAAGTCTGCTTAGGTGCTATTATGTGGGTAAATGTTATTGATATAGGTGTTTTAAAATTGTACAACATTACTGAAATGCTGATCTGTCCTGATTATCAGTCATAATTCTGGTTATTATTATTTTAAAATGTTGTATGTCACAAAATTAACCAAATTTCTCTGTCAATTGCCATTTTGAGGTCTTGTTCTTTACAGACTTATTTCTTTGCTCTAATGCTTTTGCAAAATGTTTCAACTTCAGAAAAATTCATAGAAAGGACTCTGACATTTACACTGAAGTACAGGCTTCTGATAAACTTTCTGATCATAAAACTGAACTTGATAAGAAATTACAGAAATCTGTTGGAGAGACTGATAACTTCGTGAAGCTGCTAACAAAAAGATTGGGATCAAGAATGGATTATACAGGACTGAATGAACTGATTATAATTTTTATGATTTTTCATTTGAAGTATTGCTGAATTTTTAATGTTTTGTTTTTTCAGATTTAAGGAAAACTTTTTCTCTTTTCTCCTGAGCTAGCTATGACTTATAGCAATTTGGTAAATAATACTTTTGTAAGTAAAATTAAAATGTTTATCTTTTTCTCTCTATCTGATCCCTCGAATTTGGAAACTCTTAGTGAGTATTATTGTTTTCATGGCAATATAGTTATTTGCATAAGTTCAATAAGAATCTGTTCTCCTTGTAACAGGACACAATTGGAAACACTGGTTATATTACCAAGGTTATGACTGGAACATCATATTTGCGATATAACCATACAGCTTTTGAGGAATAAAGATTGGACTTTATGGAATAAAGCCACATGGAAATATTGGCCTGGTACCTTGTGTTCCAAGCAGCACTTACCAGGATAAGTAAAGAATGTCACTTATCTGGCAGGTACAAGGAACCTTGAAATATTTTGGGGAAACCTCAGAATAGAGGAATTCACCCAAATTTATAGGTATTGCAGGCAAAGTCTGATGACAAAATCCTTGGCTTGGCTTTCCTGGCCTCGAGAGGCCTTTGAAGTTCAATGTGAGATTCCTTATAAAAAGTTCCAGCAAAGCAGATTTAAAAGAGCCTATGTGATCAATTGCTATTCTTGCTGTACTTATGTTAATAATTGGGCCAACTCTATCTTAATAAAAATGAGGGTAATTTTAGAGAGAAAAAAATTATATTTCAGTAAAAACTATAAAACTATAGTATACATTTGCAGATATTAGATAATTGTCTTTTGAAGTTTTTATTTTTTATATCTGTTGACTAGACTGGATCCTGATTTCTTCCAGTCTCCTGAAATATCTGGCTACAGATCTCCAAACTAACGTTTTTGATTTTTTCCATCATTTTCATTTGGAATCACTGAGAACTGAACCTGCCCTTTTTCCTGAAGCCTTACAAACTGAAGCTGATGGACTTGATACCATAATATAGGCGTAACCTTGAGAGCCCACCTGCATCACCACCTTCCAAAAGGAACTCAATTGAACTGATCTATCATCAGGACTATGAAATGTGATCAGTGAGATGAAACAATCTACCAACTCAGCTTCTGGACTATGAAACTTCTTTAAGTTTCAAAAGGACTGTGAAACTTTTAGTTTCAAAGGCGGGACTGTGGGAGATCAAGATTTGGCCACCCTGAAATATATCTCTTTACCTTGATTGTTTTCTCTGAAGGACATTTGACCTTCCGCAGTACCTACCGGGCAAAGATGGCACAGACTGTTTAACTTAGTACGGGGAGCTTACTACGCCTTAAATGGCTCCAACCCTGAAATGACTGAAGCATGCTGGCTATGCCTAACGGTCAGCCCCCCCTTATTATAAAGAAATTGCCACCATGGGGGTCTATAATAACACCACGGACCACACGACTTGTCTTTGGGGCAAAGAAGGGCGTATAACCCTAACGGATGTGTCGGGGACCGGTTCAGGACTATGCTTAAGAAAAATTCCCCCGGGCTACCAGGCTCTATGTAATAAGACTGAAGTCAGCCTTCCGACCACTCCTGGTTATTTTTTGATACCAGGGCCCAATAGGTGATGGGTTTGCTCCACAGGCCTGACCCCCTGCATCTCAACTGGCGTATTCAATTCGTCACAAGATTTTTGCGTGCTTGTGCAGTTGGTGCCTAGAATTTATTATCTTACTGCCAATAGTTTCGAGGATGAATTTGACCAGAGATCCAGATTATGGAAAAAAAAACCAGTATCCCTCACCCTGGCTGTACTCCTGGGACTGGGAGCTGCCACGGGCGTAGGGACTGGCACTACGGCCTTAGTCACAGGAGAAAGGGGATTAACTGCCTTGAGCAATGCTATAGATGAAGACCTCAGGACTTTAGAACAGTCCATCTCTAAATTAGAGGAGTCCCTCACCTCCCTGTCTGAAGTAGTGCTCCAGAATAAAAAAAGATTAGACATGAGGCAGCAAGGCAGGGAGGCGCAACAAGGCTGGTTTGAATCCTGGTTCACTAAGTCCCCCTGGATGACGACCTTACTATCCTCCCTAGCAGGACCCTTGCTGATTCTTTGTCTACTTTTAGTTTTCGGACCGTGTGTTTTCAATAGAATTACTGCTTTCATAAGAAAAAGGGTCAATGCAGTGCATGCTATGATGCTCCAACGCCATTACCAAGCTCTCCCACGCAATGAGCCACTAATAGTAGACACCGAAAACTAAGTTCTAAGATTAGAACTAGGGACAAAAGAAGAAGTGGGGAATGAAGGAAGTAAATTATATTAAAAATTTAAAAGTTACTACCTTAGAGACAGGCACCTCCACGCCCTAAGGATTCCTGGTATAGAAGGGAACGTTTATCGATCCTGACTGACTCTATTCATGAAAGACCCACCCTAAACTGTTCGGGGAAGAATTGAGAACAAGAGAGTGCTCCAGAGGGATAAGTTTGGGAGGGTCGGGGTGGAGGGGGTCCAGATGGGGACGCGTGTGTGTAACCTGATAATCGCTTCGCGCCATAGCAATTCGCGCCATAAAATGTAACTGTTTAAATGTTTTAAATTAGCCAATCATGTAAGACCGCGCCAACCTTTTCCCGCTTTATGCTTCCGAATCCTATAAAAGAGCTTGCCCTTTAAGGTTCGGGGTCGACTCCTCTGTCTCCTGCGAGAGACACGTGTCGGCCCGGAGCTCCGCTTAATAAAACTCTTACCTCTTGCGTTTGCATCAAGCTCGGTCTTCTGGGTCTGTGGGTCCGCGCCTTCCCGAGGGTGGAGTTGGGGTTCCCTTTTTGGGATCCTACAATACTTTTAAAGAGGGGGAGCTCCCGCAGTGTTCAGTAACAGTAACTCCTCTACCAGCAGGAGTCCCAAAACAAGTCCTTTACTGAGTGATCAGCCAGAAAGGATACATCTGCACCTCCAGCAACATTTTAGTAAATAAACTATTTGTTGTTCTTACCTTAATTGTTACATTCAGATTAACTTTAAGATTCTTTTCTAAAACCATTATCCCCCCACAGATAAAAGAGAATGGGTCATGGAAGGCTGGCCGTGAAAATATAATCTATGATGGACGTTTACAGAGATGAGTGATTCATTTATGTACAGAAATCATTTGTCCTCTGGCTGAGAATGTGCCAGGTGACCCGGGCCACGAGGGCTCTGTGCCTGCAGGTCACCATAATTTTCAAAGACAGCTTCCCAAGGATAAATGTGGGTGTATGAAAGAACTAATGGGCATATATTTGGTATGTTATAAATCCAGAGTTATCAGTCAAAGGCTTCAAAGAAACCAGGACAGGTGTGCAGCCAGATGGAAAGAAACCACTTACTAGCGAGGTTTAGAGCTTGTCGCACACTTTGACAGTTATGTTGCCAACGGCCGACCGTGGTTAACCTGCAAAGGTGAGACTGGAGCGCAGCACGTCCTTTCCTTAGTACTTGTGACTTTTCACCTCCTGCATTGCTATTTCACAGTAACAGAAACAAGCAAAAATATGCAGCAAAAATAACGTTTCCTAATCATAAGCTCTGGTCTGGTTCTTTACACAGAGCTGGACGTCTCCTAGGGGAGGTGATAAAGTTGTGCAGTCTGAAGAATAAACCGTGGCACAACACACAAAATCGAAACGTAAAAGCTATCTAGGCTCAAGAGGAAAGCTTTCTTATTTAGAAAAAAAATAAGTCAGGGCAGATCACAGTTCTGACACACAGGCCTCATCTGGCAGAGGTGCTCTTTCAGGAAGTTTCTGCATCTTGGGCAAAATAGAAAGGTGGGCAGCCAGAAAGTGGGCTTCTGGGCACCCAGGTGAGTCTACGTCCAGGAGGCCAGGGAGCCAAAGGCACCTTGTCTTCAAGAGAAAGGCTGACTGTTACTTAGAGCAGCCCCTGAAGGCCCCAAGCTTCAGATGAGTCCTAGATCAGTGACAAAGGGCCAGAGAAGCAGATTCTGCTCGGTCCTAAGGCTGGATCCTGAGTAGGACTCTCCAGTGACCAGTAGCAGTTGAAGACTTGATGACTAATATAAAACATAATTTCATTAGATCTTGCTCTGAATTTTAAATTATGTT